>NC_051859.1:0-690250 GCF_000002435.2 Giardia duodenalis | reverse complement strand
GAGTGTTTTCGTTGAATGCATCTGTTAGCAAAATCAAAAACCAATCTCGAAGCAGAATTCTTTCTATAGAAGAAAACTTCAAACACTCGCTTAATGATAATTACCTAGTTACTAGTATACGGTAGATACTTACAAATGCAACCCTTAAACTTAAATACAGATATCTAAAGAACCAGTCTCAATAGTCATAATAGCAACTAAGGAGAATAAAACTTTGCAAAAAGTCTCAGCCAGTTTTGGAATCCTTACTCCTCACTCATCCACCATGACGATACCACCCAGCAGGGTTCGATGGGAGATACGGCCCCTCGTGCCGCCGGCCATGATAGTTGCCTTGTATGCAGGCTCGTTCTGGACCCATGGACCACCCTCCCAGACTCTACTGCGGGAACCAGAGCCTTAGCGGGGGCACACTCAGGCACACCGCCCGGCCCGTCGCAGAGCGGCAGGGTCTGCAGCTCTGTGGGGACGGCCGTCCTGCACGGGTGCTGTCGAGTGCACACACACCTCGAGACAAGAAGAGGCAGAAACTATTAGTGAGCACTCAGACCCAACGAGGATGCCCTGAAAAAGCGCTGACTGGCTCGCACCTGCTATGCTCATGCAGAGGTTTAGATGACGGCCAGTTCGGTCATCCTACGGCAGAGACTCCTTAATTCGTTCCGAATTGAGAAGAGGGCCCAGGGCTACGATTAGTGTTATGCGAGTACAAGATGCAAACCTCCTTCATCGACGCCTCTCCCTCCTGCCAGACAACGCCCTTTATAGATACAAAATGGACATAGACACCCGTCCAGAGATGGGAGCGTTATTCTTTACCTAAACACCACTTGTTGCTATGCCTTCGCCAGACGCACCAGCCCTAAATAGAGTCTCAGTTCTTGCTACTCAGAGCTAATGATGATTGTCCTCTGGTGCCCTCTAAAGCATTCTAGGCCTCCGACATCCGCGCCTGTGACCTAGATTGTCGCCGTATTGCTGACTAGATTTGTTGACAGAATCTGCGCCAGGTCGGTCCCTCTCGGGATTATCTCTATGTACTCCCCGGGGTCTGCCGAGGGGATAATCCAGTTTGTCGCGGGAATGCTAGTGAACCACTGTGAAACGTTTTCCCCCTGAAGAATGACGGATCTCCTAGGAGCTCGCTTCTGAGTCACTTCGATTCTGTTCCTGTGCAGCAGTATGCAGCTCGCAGTGTTGATGGAGTGGTGGCCTGCATGCTCCTCGACAATGGCAAGGGAGGACACGTTCGAGGCTTGGTAGTCGCATTTGCTCACGAGGATGCAATGGTGCTCCGGCAGCTTCGTTGCGCTCGTGAGGTGAGTGGACTTTGTTAGAACGGGGGACGTCCGAAGAGACAGGGTACCGTACATGGGCTTTCCGGTGGCCTCCCCTGATTGGGACTGCACCACAGATGAGGGCACTGTGTCGAAGACTAGAGATCCCCCAATGATGCTGTCCTCCTCCTGCTCTGCTGGGCTAGGGGCTTCCGGAGCAGGGGCTGCTCTCTGCTCCGACACCCGGTACTTGTAGTTGATGTTCGTGTCTATGGCCGTGTTGGATATGACAAGCCCGCAGACGGAGCTCATCTCGTAGCGCGACAAGTAGAGGGCTGATGTGTTCCTGAGCCTGTGCATCATGACACCAATGCCATTTTCGCTAAACACAGTGTAGACAAACCGCGCATCGTATGCGTCGTTCGCCACAATCGCCCCCACGCAGCAGTTATTGATGAAGCACGTGTTGGCGTGGACGGAGCCATCGGAAGTGTACACCCCCACAAAGGAGTTGAACAGGTGAGTATCACTCATTGCTAGATGGGAGCCCTCCTTGACGACAATGAGGGACCCCTTCACAATCATCTCTCTATCCCTGAGAAACCTGTCTGGCGTGAGCATGAAGGGAAGGTTCTTGGCTGGCTCCTCGGCGGCCTCTAGGCTGCGGGACTCCCTGGGATGTCTGCTGCCTTGTCCGCCAAAGCCCTGTGTGCGACTGATAGCGCTGTTCATCAAGCTTCTTTGCGTGTCGAGTTCTAAGATGGGGGATAACGCCACGGTTCGAAAGCTCGTGGTCATCGCGAGGGGGTTGATTTGTGTGCAGAAGACAGAGGAGCCATGAATGTACAGCTGGGACGCCGAGGATACAAGAACGGGGCACCTTGGCCCAACATACAGGCTGCTTTCGCTCTCGGGAAGCTTGTGCGACAGACTGAATGGAAGGCTCGCCAAACTATTCGAGTTAATCCTGGACTTAATCAGTAGCGTACTCGTAGACCTGTTGGTCACGACGAGACACGGGTTAATGGTAGCAAGATCACGCTCCAAGTGCGCCAGCGAATCCGCAGTTAGAGTCACCCCCACTCTTTCTAGAGCCTGCGAGATGGCTGCCAGCGAGAGGTTGTTGGGAGACGAAGACCTCAGCAGCTTCTGGAGCCGGGGGACAGACGACGCCATGGAGCGGTCCCTTGACGCTATGGGACACCCGGGTAGCCCCGTGTACCGGTCTGTGAAGGACTCTGAAGAGTAGGCGGGCGTGGACTCGATCGTGCAGTTGATGATGTTCGCGTTGCTTCCGATGACGTACACTCTCCCTATTATGTGAAGGTTGAAGATCGTGCTATTGTCTGTGAGTATGACGGTGCCGTACACAACAGAGCGACGCTTCCTGTTAGCGGTAAGGGACTGGGTGACGCGGGACTCAAACCTGCACTGCGCCTTCTGCTCTGCGACGTCTGTCCCGCCCCTGCTGGAAGCCCCGCCCAGGGTTGTTCTGGGGGGAAGTACCAATGCGGCAGGCAAGACGTACAGACCAGTCTTGAGAATGTGGATTTTGAATAGGTCTGCGTGGCCCACGTATATATTCTTTGCTAGGGCGACGGAGTCTAGGATGCCCTTGATGTTGTGGTGAGACTTGAACAGCGGTAAAGACGCCGAGAGCGTATCCATGACATTCTGGCGGATGAGCGAGATAAGAGGGCCAGTGGGAGCATGGGCAGCTGGTGCGGAGCGATCAGTGGAGGAGCTGGCAAGCTGGTGCATGTGTCTGGTGGCGAGATCCTCCATGGACGCGAGAAGCTCAGCCGCAGTCGACATGAAGACCAGGTTTCCAGCCCTCTGGGCAATGAAGTCGACCGTTGCCTGATTGCTTGCTATGCATCCCTGGTAGACGGAGGCCAGGCGGGCCTTCATGTTCCGCACCCACAGCTCGGACGCCAGGAAGTTCTCCTCGGTGATCTTTTCGAGCTTGCTGATCTGGACTTCGAGCGCCTGTTCTATCGTCGTGGCCACTCTGCCAAACCTGTCAAGCTCGTTGCGATCGATCTTCTCCTCGATGCTCGTCTTCTTGCTCTCTGCAAGGTACAGGCTAGCCTCCGCCTTGGTCCGGGCTTGCTCCATTGAGACGTACGCCTTTAAGATGAGGCTCTTGTGGGCCGCGCTATGCTTGTCGTCTGCGAAGTGCTCTGTTAGGATGCACGACTGACATTTTAATTCCTGGCGTTTGTGTGCGTGGGTTTCCAATTCAAGTTTACACAGCGGACACAGGATCCTATGGGCTCCTGGGCGAACAAGGTTGGCGCATGCGACGCAGCATAGAGACGCCATTTGTTTTTTGACGAGCGGCCGACACGGGTCCCTCTAGCTGTTCTCTCTGTCTTGCTCCTGGGTGGATGCGGCCAGGATTCTTCCTATCTCTTCTGCAAACGAGCCTCGGGGCTCACAAACAATTCTCCCGAGCTCTTGTCCATCGCGCAGAAAGACCCAAGTGGGGACCGCCGTGACCCCATACCTTACGGCGTAGCCCTCTCTGTCCCGCAGGTTGTGCATCTGGACGCGCACCTCGGCGATCCGCGGCTGATGTGCTACAACGGCCGCCGAGAACTCCTGCTGCCTCTGGGCCACGAGGAGCCTCTGCGTGCGCTCGTCTGGCATGAACGCAAGCACGTCCAGCCGCCGCGCCCCCGAACCGCAAGGACTCTCCATGAGCGTACAAGCGCCAAAAGAATTCACTCCTGGTGGAAGGCCTAGAGCATGGCGGCCACGTCCTCGTCGAAGGAGACCGTGAAGTTCTCGACGATCCGGCCGATCTCCTTCCCCCCGCGGAGGACGACCCAGGACGGGACCTTCTTGACGCCGTACTTCTCGCAAAGGCCGGCGCTGTCCGTGCGGGTCTCCTTGTCGACGGTGGCGACGGTGACCTTGATCTTGTCGTTCGTCACGTACGTCATGATCCTGTTGAAGACGGGGATGCTGTACTGGCAGTCCTTGCACCACGGCCCGTGGAACGTGATGAGCTCCAGCTCCCCGGCCTCGTTGATCTTCTTCAGCGCAGAGGCGGTCGGCTCATACCAGTCGTTTGTCTCGTACTCGGGCGCGGAAATGGGGCTGAAGGGCATCTGTCGCCGCAGCAGATTTTCCCCGACGATTTTACTTTAAAATGGTACGGACTGTCTCTCTGTTGGCCGCTGGCCTCCCAGTTGCAGACTGAGAGCCAGCACCGCGACCGGCATACCTGACCTACTATCTAGTCAGTAGATACCCCTGTTCGGCAAGCAGAAGCTGTGGGGTTAGCCCTGGACAGGTCAGACTCGTTCTGTCCGCAAAGGCCCTCCGTGGCCGGCTCGTCACTTGTGGCGCCATGACTCAGATCTGCACACGCTTATCGCACAGGGCATCCAACCCGTGCCTTCTAGGCGAGTAGTTAATGTCAAAGGCGATTATCGTGTCTTAGTGTGCCAGTGCGTGGCCAAGGCTACCTTACAAAGTACAGTAGCGTGCTGCCTGACACTAGAAGCATGGGGCGACTTGTCCGAGAGCAGCCCATCCGTTATAGGGCCGCCCCTGTAATGGGTTCGCACAGGCCTCGGTCACCGACCACCCGAGATGTGATCTGCTCCTTGGTGATTGTGTCATGTGCGAGCCTCTTTCATATAATCCGAACACTACTTCCACTGATAACACGATCTAAGATTAAAAATTAATACTTTTAGACAGCTGTTGATGCATGCGTTGGTGGTGCTCGTCGCTCTGGCCACCGCGCCTTCGCGTGGAGGGAAGATGAGCTGCCCCAAAAACCACTACCTGACCGGGAGCATGTGTGTTGAGTGCGCTGCGGCGATAAAGTGGTGCCTGGAGTGCACCGGGGCAGGCGCGTGCACGAGGTGCGCTTCCGGGGCGTATCTCGAGGGAGGGTACTGCAAGCCGTGCGATCCCACCTGTGAGCGCTGCACCGGCCCGGGGAAGTGCACGGCGTGCAGCGAGGCCCACTGCAGAGCACAGGACGGGACATGCAAGGAGCCCAAGGACTTATATACAGGGTGTAGCAAGTGCGTCCATGACACAGGAAAGTGCATGACCTGCGCAGAGGGGTACTTCCACTCGGGCGCGGGATCAACCCCCTGCACAAAGTGTGCTGATAACTGTCTATCCTGCAAGAGCGCCACTGAGTGCACGAGGGCCGCCTCAGGGTACTATGTTAACCCCTCGACGAAGAGTCCAGCTGCCTGTACCGGTACTAACTGTGACACTTGCGCAGATGATGGAGCATGCACTGTCTGCAAGCCAGGTTATAGGCTTTCTACGCCATCAACAACGTCACAATCAGCAACATGTGTAAGTTGTACTGGCAATTGCAGCACGTGCGATTCCAGCAAGTGCACTTTCTGCATGCCCGGCTATGCCCTCACTTCTGACAGTACCTGCCAGGCGTGTCAGCAAGGCTGCGCTATCTGCGCCGATGATGAGCGCCAGTTTCCTGGCAAATGTCTCTCCACTGGCTGCGCACAAGGTTACTATTACCATTCGTACGCAAAGGTGTGTGCCAAGTGTCCAACTAATTGTGCCGACTGCTACTACGACGAGGCACACAGCATTCCTGTTTGTACCCGGTGTACGGACTCGTCCCAACTCACGGTAGGACCAAAGATATATGGCATTTGGTGCTCTGATCTACCGACCAAAAGTTGTAAGAGTAACGAGTTTTTAGAAAACGGCTTTTGCGTCCCCTGCTACGGGGCCATCATGAACTGTATAGGATGCAGCGACCGCTTCCGCTGCACTGAATGCTTGCCTGGCTACTACTTGTACGACAACCTCTGTGTCCGGTGCGACGACAACTGCCTTGCTTGTGAGAACACTGCGACAAACTGCACCAATTGCGATGATGGCTTTGTCCTGCAGAATGGCACATGCGTTAAAGTGGGCTTGGTGATAGAGAACTGTCTCCACGCGGATAATACCACAGATCCAACCAAAGGCTGCAGCACGTGTCGGGGCGGCTTTTACGTAGCTGACGGTGCGTGCAAGAAGTGTGTGGATAACTGTCAGTTGTGCAAGGGACCGGAGATTTCGAACTGCATACTAGGATTCAATGGCTATCGGTATGATAGCTACAAGAATACGTTGGAAAAGTGTGAGGATCCCAACTGTGAGCTGTGCGCAGAAACAGCAAAGTATTGCGGCACTTGCAAACTAGGATTTTACATATCACCTGATGATCAGAAGTGTGCGAAAGGACAAGTAGAGAATTGCAAGGTCTATACATATGACGGCTCTGCATGCAGCGAGTGCCTAGCCGGCTATGGCATTTCAGTTGATGGAGATCGGTGCTCCCCGTGCTTGGAAGGCTGCAAGGGAGAGTGCACAGACACTACTTGTGAGTCTGGCGTGTGTGTGCAGGGATACTATTTCGCTGAAGGGGATACGTGTCTAACGTGTCCGAGCGAATGTGCGTCCTATATGGCAAACAGCAAGAAGCTGGTCTCTTGCGATCGGTGCACGTCTGGCCAGGTTTTCGCCATCAGCTCAGTCATGGGTCTCTACTGCGGTAAGCTGGACTCTAACTTCTCCAGCAGGGGTGCAGGACTCATCTCTACGATTGTTATCTTGGGCCTCATCATCGTCGGTTTCATCGTGGCTACTCCGTTCCTCGTCAAGCTTGCGAAGAAGCGGGGGGTCCGAGTTAGCAAATTACGCAGCATAAATTCCGGGTCAGAGAGCCACAACGAGTTCCTTCTAGAGGAGCCGGATCTTCTGTGACGGCGCAGATCAATGTCTTCTCCTGTCTGCCTTGCTTGTATGCGTACCCAGTTTCTATCGTGCTGGGACAATACAGCCCTTCTCCTAGTAAACAAGGCAGAAGTATGTATGCTGGTGTCACCACGGTCGTTGACTACCTGGGGGCCGGCGACGGCTGTGAGAGCAGCGGGCATAGGAGTGGCGCATTCCGGGACGTGATTAATCTGTCTTGCCATCGGCCGTGGCACTGTATGTGACTCCGAGGAAACAAAGTGCTAACTGCTGGCCGGCTTCTATCGAACATCTGCGGAGATGCTCAAGCTGCGCAGTCAACGATGTGATGGCCACGAGGGGACGCTTATGTTGAACAAGGCAGGGCTGCAGGAGCCAAGGCACAGCGAGAATCCAACACTGGTCTGCCTCATCCTCAAAGTCTGCGTGGCCCATAGAGTTATCTACCTCCACATAGATGTTGGCTACTGACCTAAGCTCACGCAAGCATGACTCGTGATTGAAAGTGTATGGTCTACACTTCACCCGATCCTTAGGATGTCTAAGATCTCTTACAAAGTGAAAGAGAAAGACTGAGAGGGACCTGAAGCATGTATGAGCAAATCTGGAGATCCAGAAGATAGCCATAGTGTTATGCCGTAGATGGGTATACTCGCAGACTGTTATGCCTGTCGATTGCCGCAAAAAACCAATATGTCTAGCGATGCCATTTGCAGCGCTATCTCTAGCACGTTGGGCTTAAAGGAAATAGGACCCTTGCCTCTCAAAAAGGAGAAGATCAGCCTGCCGAACTTCGCCGTTGCGTACCTCACCGCCGCAGAAGACCCGGAGAAGGATACCGTCACTGTGCTCCTTGAAAAGGATGCATCTAGTATGCAATGCATCGTAGCTCGTGACGAGTCAATGCTGGACCGAATACAAGAGTTTCTATCGGCTTGGAAGGCCGTTGGGATGTCAGGGATGTCTCTCTCACACAGGCCCTCCGCCGTCAACAGTAGCACTAGCGATGCCCCTATGGGCTTCCAGTCCAATAATCAAGTTCAAAGCAAGTTGCCACAGGGTAGCGCGGTGATTGGAAAATTGCCTGTGAAGAAAACAGCTTTCAGTGGTCCTCTTGATTTGGAGAAAAACGGAAACTTAATCGGACTTAATCACCCTATGTTTCATAAAAGTAACGAGCCGAGTCCAGACCCCTGTTTTCCGGATGGGCTAGGCGACTTTGCTGATCCACTCCAGGGAGTCAAAAGACCTAAGCACCTTCCACCAAATGCCATATGGGAGCCTGCACGGCCCGACACTCGCGATCCCGTGGGTCCCAGGAGCGGCTTACCCTATATTTAAAGTAAATGTCTCTATTGTTGCTAACATGTCTTCTATGTCTTCCCTCTACGCTCTCTGTGGTGTCTGTCTGCGAAAAAATCAATACATGGACAGACGAGCAGCTCACGGAGTCGTGCTACGGCTGCCCACCGCCATGGGTCACCACGACTAAGATTTTACATAATGTGTCGATAATCTGCACGCAAGCGTTCCAGTATGGCGACTTGATCGCTACGTCGCCTACAAACATCAGTATCTATGCCGCTAACAGGGTGGATTCTCTCTATTTATCTTTTGTGGTCATCGAGGCTTCCCTCACCGTTACCTATTCGTGCGAAAGCCAAGCCCCGGGCAAGCGAACTAACGTAATAAGCGCTGCTATAATGCTTATTAACAGCCCCATTGCAGTTTATGCCCCAGACGTTAATCTTAGCTTGCACTCCTCTCGACCCACCCAAATCTTGGGCCTCGATGCGCTGCAACTGCATCTGGTGAATGTGTCGTCATCCATAGACTCCTCGTTCACTGTTTCAGACAGGCTGGTCTTGACCCGTGGCTCGATAATACGCGCGTCCATTCCCATCAAGCTAGGAACCCTCGAGTTATGGGACAAGAGCTCCCTAGCTTGCCAGGGCATAGATGTGGTGTTGCTGGAGGTAAGCACCGAGTCTATTCTTTCGATCTCTGGCTCTTTATTTGCCAAGGCGATAAGCTTAAATAGCCATGCTCTTATATCTGTTACACAGAACATCACGACAGACAGTATCAAAGCCAATGCCTCAGTTGTTGCCTATGCTCTGCGGGCTAAGGGCGATACCTGGGTACACACGTACGGGACCATCACTGCAGATACCATTGAACTTAGTGCTGGAACACAAATAAAAGGTGCTTTATCATTCGAAACCATTTACTTTGCCCAACAAGACTATCAAATGCAGTCTACACATAAGCCACAGCCAGCTGACGGCACCTCGCCCAATGTTACACAATCCGACTACTCATATCTGTATTCAGTTACCCTATACGAAGGAAGTCTTCTTGAAGGGGATACTCTGGTTGCAGACGGCCTTGAATCATTTACTTCCAAATCCTCTTCTATTAATATAATGCAATATTCATTTTATAACATTAATAATCTAACTGTTGAGCACCGGCTGCTGGTGGTCAATTCTCTTAAACTCTCACGGGTGGCGTCTGCTGTCTTCAAGATGCGCGTTTTGGTCGGGCATATATATGCTGATCTGAGCTACCTTTACTTTGAAGACGGTGCCATAATTAGCAGCGGAATGCTGGCCCACCTAACAGTCACAAAGACATCTTATCTCCAGGTACGCAGCTTGCCACTTGCAAACAAAACACAGCACTTAGCAGACACCAATCCAGGGGGTCAGTCTTCTATGGGTGAGTCAAGAAAGGAGATACTTTCAGAATACCTAATTAACGAAAATATAAACCGTAGCCTGTACATAGAAAGCATATACCTGCAACCCATGACTGAAGTCCCATTGGACGATGAGAACCTTTATTTGACCTGTATTCAGACAATAGGAGCACCATCTAATGAATCAAATACCCAACTGTTCTTATCTGAGGATGACTGCCTAACTTATCTATTATTCGAGCCAGGAACTCTATATGTTGAACGCGGCTACCTACTCGGTGCTGCCCTAATAGATGCAAACGTTGTGATCAACTATGGCACTCTCATGCGACTGCCTGGGCCAAATCAGTATCACCATACATTGGATTGCTATGTGCACAACCTGTTTTACGCCGGCACGCTGTCTTCTCAATACACAATGTCACTCTTGCTCTTATCGTCATCAGATGCAAATGCCAGGTTCGATGCACTCCGCAAAGCTATCTATGTAAGGGCCTATAAGTCTGTAGCCATAAATTCTCTTGATATTAGAGGCAAAGTTCACGTTAAGCATACATGGGGATCACTAGAGGCTAACGGGCTTCCTATCTCCGTAATGTCTAACTTGTTCATTGATCATGATAGCACATTTGAGGGCCTCCTTTCGGTAGTTAATGGCAAACAGCTGCTCACCCAAGCCACCGCGATAGAAGGATCGTTGAGGATTTCGAGCACATACATGAAACAATCTGAAGCTGGATTGATAGTTGCAAACAGAATTCAAGCGGTAGCCTCAACAGTAGAGCTTCTCGGGTATATTTTCTTAGCCTCTAATTCATACAAGGACCCTACTTTGTACATTCAAGCACCATTTGTTTCCCTTGGCTCACTTATTCTTCACGGACCCATGTCAACACGGCGACAATTTAATTGCTGTGGTGGTTCAAATGTCTTGTTTGGCGGGTGCAGTCGAGGAAGCCCTGCGCCCCTAGTCAATACAAGCATACGGCTTTACAAACTGCACGACTCCAACAAGGGTCAGATTTCGGGAAATCCGGGGGATACATGTGACGGGGTCCTGGGTGGTCGGGCAGGAGGTACTGCGTACATTGTTGCAGCGGTTCATCTTACCCTCTTAGGGTCCATTGTGGCAAATGGCGAGGAAGGACGATCTTCCAAGTTAGACAATGTCTCAAATCGTGTGGTTTGTGGCGGCAGTGGGGCTGGGGGAAACGTGTATGTAGAGGCGCCCAAGATGAAAATAGGCCAGAATGTGTTTTTCAGTGTAAGTGGAGGAAACTGTACTGATGCCTGCCAATCTGACTGCATCTCAACTGGAGGATCTTCTTCCGGCACAGCGATCATTAACTGTACAGCGTGCCCAAGTCCTCTCCCCTTTTCAATCTTCGCAGATCCAGGGGCATGCGGAATCTATGAAGCCAGGAACGTAATGGAGACCTGTCCTCCCTTTTTCCGAGTAAGCAGTGATCGTTTGAGCTGCATTTTACCAATGTCTTCGCTCTTAGTAGTGATTCTTTTGATGGGGGTATTGACTGCAGTCATGGTCCTGAGCATGATCAATATAGTGAGCTGGTTTAAGCACGCGTGGATGCACCGGAAGGCAACTATCGAGACTAACTATCTCAGCCTGTTTGATAACTAGGGGATGGATCTAAAGTTAAACTAAAATGCGAAAACATGGCAACACAGTCAATGCACCACTACCAAAGCTTTCACTCTCAGCTACAGGTCACGCCCAGAAGACCTTCTTGACTCATACAGATATTCAGGCGGTCAAGTACAGGCTTGCAGAGCACGAGATTTCTCAGCCCACTGGAGTGTATAATACAGAGCTAGAGGAACAGGAGCAGAATCTTGCGGAGATCACCGCCATCCTGAAACAGACACAGGCAGAGTACGAAGCTCGTTCGGCTCAGCTTGCGGCCAGAGAGAAAGCCCTAGAAATTCGGCGACAGGAGCTTATGCGGCGCAAAGCCGAGATAGACATATATGTCTCGCGTAGCAAGGACAAGCAGAACAAGAATCTCCGGCTGACAGCAAAGCGCTACGAAGGAATCTCATGTGTCATGCAGGAGATGTCGGGGCTCACAGACACCATCGCGGGGGCGACGGCCCTGCTCTCTATTCTTATGGAGAGGAACAAGACCTACGGCGTGTACGGCTCATTTATCGAGGCTGCCCACGACCGTCTTCTGACAGACAGCGCGTTCGAGTCGGGGCCTACAGACCGGAGTGAGGGTGCTCCGGTGATGCGCAGCTACGATAACCTCCGTAGTCTGAGCGCCTCCATGGACTATGTTTCCGGTGTCTACACGCGTCTGACCAAGGAGGAAGCGTCTTCGCTGAGTCTTGAACAGGCGTTGTCTGCGGAGTATGATGCATCTGCGGGCAGTCTCATAGAAAAACAAAACGCACATAGGGTGGTGGTCTCTGCCCTAGAGCAACAGGTTGCTGACCTGAACGCTACATTAGATGATCTGCTACTCAAACACGAGTCTCTCAAAACAGATAATGAGCTTTTGGTACACAAGCTGCACACACGCACCCAGGAGATATCGGAAGTCCATGGAGCCGTGAAGAATCTTCTCGAGCGAATTGCCGCGGTCGTAGAAGAGCGTCATACGTTCCTTACCGATCGTGCAAGCATAGAAGACCTTCTGGGAGGAGTTGGTCCAGAGCTCCAGCAAAAGGTTCAGTTGTATCACAAAGAGGCAAAGGGCCTGATCAACATGAACGAGTGTTTCAACAGAGTACTTGGGTCCAGTCTCCTTGGCCGTCTCAGAGATATTTACAAACTTAGTCTGGCCTTGGAGGACGCCGCAGAACTTGTCAGTATCGCAAACGACTTATCATTTACTACAAAGTAGCCAAACTGCGACCGAGACGAGCTGAGGTGCAGCCAGTCAATCGTCTAGCAATGAGCATTGTGACTACTGTGGGGGTTGTGCGTGTTATGTTGACTGTGGCTAGCACGATTGCTTCCGTCTGCCATGGCGTTCGAGCTCTCCCACTTAGCCAACCAATTGTGAACTGTTGATAGGCAAACGTTTATCCCTAGCCTTTCTGCGAGGGCGTCCTTCAGCTCCTTGAGATGGACAGACGAGGACTGAGCCTTCATCTCAATGAAGAGCTTGCAAACGTCCTCCTGAAGAGGTCGCGGGGTTTTCGAGCGGGACTCCATGAGTGTACCGCCTCGGTACTGGGACATCCAGTGGTATAGAGTTCGAGGATGCAAACCAAATATGCGAGCAGCCTTGTGAGGGCATAACTCCAGCTTAATGACCGCCCTGCACGTTATTTGTGCAATATCTGGATTTCTTGGACGCATGGTCGTTTCAGTTAGCTTTGCTCTTTTAAAGTTAACATGGAAATTGGATTTTAATGTTTTTATGACGTGATCACTGAAATAATTCACCTTTAGAAGCAAATTCATTTTTTTGACTAGACGTCGTCTAGTGAATTTGGACAATAAGTGAAGACTAGTTCGTCGAGGGTTCTGTGTGAGATTTCATTCAATAAAACCGGCAGGTAATCCTTGTTGAAGTCCACCTTTCTGTTTAGAATGGCGCTAATCTTCTGAAGGAAGTTGTTCGCGCTGTTGGTTTCGTCGGGCTTGGTAAACGTAGAGTTGCTGGTATTCAGCTTGAAGAAAAAGGAGTTCTGAACGTTGTCAAAGATAGGATGTGTCAAGGCCTCTGTGGGCATCAGGCGGCGAAGGGGGTTAGGGTTCATTAATTTGGACACCAGGTCTGAGTACATATTGTAGAAGCATATAGCTGTCGGCGACAGCTCTAGGAGTATGGTGAGCTCTTGCACGGAGATGGCGGGTTTGTCCATCATCTCCACAACCTTTGGCAAGGGTGCAAACCGGAGAACCAGCATTAAAAAGCATGCTTGTTTCAAGGTGTATCTGCTTGTGGAGTAGATCGCGTCGCAGTCCCTGTATGGCGATAGTATAGCGTGTCTGTTGAGTATAATCAGTTGCTTAATGTGTGAAGGTATCTGTTTCAGTGGGTCGTCGCTGTGTTTAACTGGCGGTTCCTGTAAATTGCTGTCTTCACGTCCAGCATTACTGTCGCGTGCATTTGCCAATACTGCCTCTACTTGCTCGCGTGGCATGGCTAAAATCCGTTGCAGGTCTGCTGCGCGAGCCTTATTCAGCTTCGTTGTGACAGCCCTAAAGGAATCTATGAATGATCGAGACACACCGTTGAAAGAAACTATAGCCTCCAGGAAGTCTTCATTCTCTGCCAGTGGCCGGAGCTGGTTGACGTAAGCAAGGACTTCCCCTGAGCCAGTATTCTCGTCCCTGTCCTTGGAGTGAAAGGCGGGGTAATCGAATAACAACTGTATCAAAATGCACCCGAGGCTCCACGAGTCACCAATGAACCCTGAGCAGTTGACGTTCTTCCTGAAGGATTGCTCCGGTGCTCGCCACCATATGGTCCCACAGATGGATGTGGCACCAGCTGGTGGGAGGAGGCGACGCGAGACGATCCCCGGCTGCTGTGTGCGGTCTAAGCCCTCGAGTGGATCATATGCAACGGCACACCGTTCGTCGTATTCTCTAATCGGCATCTTAGTGTCTGTGTAACTATTTCCTCTGTAATCATAGTTGTAGCTGACTCCAAACCGTCGCAGAAAGGTCACTTCACAGCGTGCCATGCCAAAATCACAGAGAAGCAGCTGGCCATCCCTGGAGATAAGCATATTCTCTGGTTTGAGATCCCTGTGCGACCATCCTAAAGAATGCATAATTCCAACGGCCCGAAGAATCTGATAAGCAACACGCAGCACATCCTCTTCTTTTGCAGAATAAAGAGAGCCGTGCTTGAGGTAGGTCTTAAGATCTAACTCACAAAAGGGGAAGACAAGCAGGAGGGAAAGTTCTGCATTCGCTTCGCTCTCGTACTCCTTTAAGCGATGTACATTGCTTTTGGTAGATGAACTGACATCGATGATATCTAGAAGGGGAAGAAACGGAAAATCTACATATAGATCCGGGTGATTGCTGGTTGCACCCGGTCTCCTGCTCATAGCATCCACCAAGGACACCATGTTGTCGATGTCTCTTGTCTGCGACCTGCTAAGGAAACCACGGCGATCGTGAAGAAGGAGAAGCTTGAATGCTAACTGGATCCGTTCGTCGCTCTCATGCCAGCCCTGGTACACATAGCTGTACCCGCCCTTTGCCCGCGGCCTTGCATTTATATAGTAAGGTCCTATTTGCACGATCATTTTTTGCTTTGACCCCTTTTCCAGGGCCTTCGGAGATGTCCTCATGCGGGGAGCTTGCTTTCAAAAAATATTAATGCATAGAATTTATATTTCTCGAATACATTTCCCTGAAACAAAAATAAAGCCCATCTTACACTAGAAACTTACGCTAGAAGCTTACACTAGAAACCTATGGGCTTGTTTGGAAAAAAGGCAAACAAGAAGTTCAACGAGCTGGACATAGCACTTCTTAAACTCCAGAATGAGTGCGACAGACGAAACACACAAGCCGAGCAGGCTTCTGCGCGTGCAAGCGAGTTTCATAAGAAAGCCATTCAGAGTCTTAAGGATCACAACACTGATCTAGCAAAGATGTACTTGTGTCTCGAAAAGGAAGCAAAGAAGTACTCCAGTCTCCTCTCGGTGACCTGCGTCGAGGCAGCACGCCAGAAGCGTCTCCTTCAAGAGAGAGTCAGTCAGATATCCCTTGTTGATGCCATGAAGAAGACTAATGAGCTGTTGAACAAAATGCAGATTGACGGGGAGAAGCTAAAAGAAACGATGGACGAGATTCAACAGCACGTAGCAGCAGATAAGGCGAGCATAAATGAGATAGACCAGATCATCTCAGGAAACAAAGACGAGGTCGATAACATGATGGCCGAATTAATGGACGAGATCACTATCGAGCGAGACATAAATGCAATCCCTAGCCACGACCCGGTCTTGACTGATACGTCTGTGCACCATTCTGCGGCCATTGGCACCGTTAGAGATAAGAACGAAGATAGGCCTGACTCTGTGGAGATAGAGGAGGACCGTGAGGTCGAAGTGTGCGTAAATTAGATCACCTTGTGTGTTTTACTTCTGTCACAGCAGCTTACAAGTTATTAGTCAACGCCATCCAGGTTTGCCGAGTCCTCTAGAACCTCCACCCCGTCATCTCCACAGACATAGCGAGTTGGCAGCAATGACATATCTGCAAATAGACTCTGGTAGGGATCTTCTTTCTCGCGTTCCTTTTGCTGCTTCTCTTGTTCTACAGCTCGTCGATGTTCATCCAACCGGGTCGGGTACTCCTCAATGTACTGTGCACTGACTCTCCGAATCTTGTCCAGCAACCCCTCAAATCCCAATCCTGTGTAGCTACTTACATTAACGTAATCTATTACATTATAAAACTCTTCCAGAATGGTGCTCAGAGATTCGTAGAAGATATCTGAATAAGCAATACTATTAACGTTCCGCTCTTGGAAGTCACTAAACGCCTCAGAGAGAGCAACGTTATTCCGCATATAGACCCATGGTGCCCACCTATTGAATGTATCTGGCTCTACACTCAAAGACGGAGCGATAAGATCGCTCTTGTTAAAGACTATGATTACAGGGAGCTCAAGGCGCTCCATAATGCTGCAGCAGTACAGCATAGAGGCTACAAATGTTATGGGATTAAGGCAACGCTCGCTATCCACGATATAGAGCAGAATGGTGGGGTATGCAGAGCCGAAGAACTTAGAGACTATCTCCCCTGACGAGCTCCAAGTAAATACCTCTATCTGCCCAGGCGTGTCGACGACGTAGCAAGAGGTCCGCTCTGCCTTCTTACGCATCAAGTTGTCCAGCTCATCGATCTTGGTTGCGAAAAGGTTAAGGGTGGCCATGATGGCTCCGTTGGGACCCCAGTGATGCTTCTTCATGAGGTCTCCGATGTTAAACGTGTCTCGGATGTCGACCGAGGGGATGTACGGAGTGTCCAAGACAGCAGGATCCAGGTTAACGATATAAGGCACCTTACTAACAATATCTTGCCGTATTCGTGGCTTTAACGCATACGCGGCCTGATGCTGGTTGAGCTCAGCAGCCAAGCGCTGGATAAAGGTCGTCTTACCTGCTCCAGCCATTCCTATCACGAGTAAAACGGGGGGACGATGAAGCATCTCTCTTATCCGCTGCCTCTCAACGACCGTCAGCTCCAGGTGGTCACATTCAGATTGACACATGAAAGAATTAAAAAGCAAGTCAATAAATTGAAATGAGTGCTGATGCTCTACGACGCCAATCTGCCCTTCAGGATCTAGAGGTCATCAAAAAGGCTGGTGGGGATGTTGCGTCAATTCTTCGGGAGCAGGTTCAGGCTCTTTCCAAGGTGGCCACAAGGGAGATATTGTCGCATTTCAGAGGAACGAAAGAGGATCGACTGATGCTCAGAGGCGGGCACAAGATGGAATTTACTTGCGTAGCACATAGCGATGATACTATTTACCTTGGGTCTGGTGACGGGACAGTTTCTGCATGGTCTCTGCAGCCATCTAATATCGAAGACATCTCCGCGGAAGAAAAGCCTCTGAAGCAGCTATTCATTGTACGGGGGAGGCCAAAAATCCGGGTCCATGGCCGCAAACAGCCGTTTCGCTATGATATCATTGGGGTCAGGTTGAACAGACACCCCTACGCAAGCATACACTCAACCTCAAGAATACGGGATCCGTACCACGAGGGACACTTTGGAGGCATTACTGCGTTGGCTGCCAGTGCCGATGGGGCATATGTGGCTTCAACAGGGTTGGATTGCCTAGTCAATGTGCGCAACGGGAGAACGGGAAAATCTCTCTTCAGCATCATTCTGGATAATGTAGCGTTATCAATGCGGATTTTTGGCCACGTACTTACTATCTGTATGCAAAGTACTCTTAAGGTCTTCAACTTGGACGATCATTGTGAGATGTTCACCTTACGGGGACACGAAGATCAAATCACGGGGTGTGCAGACATGGGAGCAGAGCACAATGCAGTTATTACTTGTTCTGTTGATAAGTCAGTGCGTTTCTTCGACTATAACAAGCAGACGCAACTGATCTTTACGTCAGGTGTCTCACTCGAGTGTGTGTGTTGGATTAGAACTGATGTTTTCATTGCAGGATGTGCCCTTGGGCTACTAGTGCACACTTTAGAGAAGCGTAAGCCAGTCATGCAAGTGCACCCCCACGACTGCTTGCGGTTCCTTGAGAGTGATTCAGCAAGGCATACATTTATACCATCCACAGACTACTGTAGAAGATTGGTGACCGCCCTGGATTGCATTCCGAATGGCGATATTATTATCTCCGGCTGTCACGGTCTTGTTTCGTTATGGAGGTGTGTCGACTCCAATTTAGAGAAGGTGGCAGATTACGCAGTTGATGGGTTCGTCAATAATTTGAAACTAGTAGTCCAACATATGAAGCTCTACATCTTCGTAGCACTGGGGAAAACACCTGGAAGAGGTCGCTGGGACAGGGATCCGACCGGATACAATGGTATGCTCTTGCTGGATCTAAAATGTCCTGTTCCGATGGAGTCATCCAAGGGGTCGTCGCGCTTTAAAACACGAGTATTGATGTAGGAGGTCAGACAAGAGACTTAGACTTCTTTGCTTAGCCCATATACAAACGACGCGCGAATAATCATGGAAATATCCCCCAAGCTGCTAATGGATACGGGCAAAGTCTTGAGAGCTATCACAGCAGAGTGGTGCCGCATAGCCTTATCTGAAATTGTATCTTTAGCGATAAACGTGAATGCCAAAAGTCTATCATTCGAGTGCATGACATCAGAAGCTAAGCAATCAACGTGCCACGGGCAAAGGGAGTCTCGGGTGGATGGGGCCTGACTAAGGGTTTGAAGCAGCCTCATTATATGATACATCACACAGTCTATCAGCGATATTTTTGTGATGGAAGTGATGCCCTTTAAATCATACATTTTTTTATAGAGCAATAGAGCATCATTAAACTCGTTTGTCTTGAAATTTATGGGCAGGAGGGACGAAGCCATGTTGTACAGGAAACACCAGTCGCTCAATGGGCCTGGACCTGCTTCTACAGAGCTAGAAAGATATGTGATGTAATTTTCAACAGTTTTAAACGCAGCAAACAGCCTCGGAAGGCTCAGGAAATCCTGATCTCGGAAGCAGCGGGGTCTCACCATCGTGCACAGCACTCCTCTGCTATTGTAATATAGATGTCTATGGTTAAGGAATCCGTGGTCTCCTGCTCTTTCAATAAAGTGACGTAAATCCCCTATGATTTTAATATTTTGGAAGAATGCCCAAATATCCCTGGGAGACCCCTCAAACAGGGGAAGCGGGGACAGATTTGGTGGGAACAGAAGCTCGGTTATTACTGCAGCATATTTTGAGTGCATCTCTTGCTCGTTATCGTATAAAATGTCCACAACCCGTATGATATGCTCTGAAGTGCACCCTATATGCAGGTTGAGAGAAGCCTCCATAAGGGTGATGTACGCAGGATTAATAGTTGATGGAAGGTCAGACCTGGATCCCCCTAGCGGACCTTGATGATCTAGTGCAGCTTCTTCTCGGCCAAAAAGGCATTCAACATCGAATAGAAAGATGCTGTGCAACCTGTTTCTATATAACCCATAATAGACCTTTCCCGTTCTAAACAACCCATCAATGCTTTCATTTCTAGTTATAAAGCGGTTGTGCATTTCTCCCGTAAGAAGGAGGTGGATCTTTTCCAAAAAGTAGTGAAGAGAGAGAACAGCATGTGTTCTGTTAATAATTAGATCAATATACCATGGAACAGGGCTTCCTGCGTATCGCCTAGCCAGATCTAAAAGCACTCTGCACGTTGGCTCCGGCAGCTTGTGAGGCACGTGGGCTGGTGTGCCCAAATCTATTCTGAGTAGCCTCGAGCGACTGAGAAGATTGCATCCTGGGAACTTACTGTTGCAAGACGAAAGCACGAGATCCTTCATGGCATCCCATTCGATAACCTTCTCCTGAGGAACTCCGTTGTTAATGTCCTGGGACATACCGCACAGCCTTACTACAGCCTCACATGTATCGAGATAGTCTCGTGCTCTACTAACACCTAGAAGACCCAGCCCGAGCGTCGGCTCGAGAATGATGTGTAGTGCTTGCAAGCAAATAGCGGACTGGCTGAAAACTAAAGGCCTTCGAAGTACCAATCCGTGGAGCGTATCTTCTTGTGGAAACGGAGAGTATGCTGTGTTTGTTATTGCAATGCGCAGATCAACCTCTTGCTCAATAATTATATCAACGCTCTTGAAAATAGGCCGCAGGATTGATAGATTGGTTTGAAAGTTGTCTATGAAGTGCCTCTCTAACAAGTCAATATTCTGAATAAACTGGTCTCGGTCAGAACAAGACATGATACCCAGATCCGAGGGAGAGTCGTCATAGACAAGATGAATAACCTGTTGGCCCAGAGGGTAGGAGACACTAACATTCAGCGCATAGTGTGGTATCACGTAGCTCCTGAAAACAGAAATATTGTTAAGGAACAGAGGAATACAATCTCTCAGTGGTAGCTGCTCGATGCATAAAGAGATTGAACGCTCCGAACCTTGATATCTTTGCTTGAGAAGGTCGCCAATGAGATCGAATAATATATCGGCATCATGGGGTGATTGATATAAAGCAATAGACGGAGGTAAGTGCTTTACACCAGTGCTAGCATGGGCAGAGAGGATATCTACAAGAGGATTCACGATTGAATCGAGAACATCGTTGCATGCATAAGTAATCTCTTGGGATATTTTGTAGAAGAAATCGCCGCTAATAATCATGGTGTACATCCCAATAGGCTGCCTCTCACCTGAGTAATCTGCAGAAAGTGCGAGGTCCTCTAGTTGTAACTCTTCTACATTATTGACAACTGCATTCATTGGCTCGTCGCGAAAAGTGTCATCTATCTCGGTACAGTTGTATGACTCGTGTGCACTTAGTGTAAGGACCTCAGAAAAATCTGCAGGAAGAAACAGTGATATCACGTGACCACTTTGTGTTTGGACTGCCGGAAGACCGATTCTGAAATCGCCGAAATCTTCATGCAGCGCACAAGAAAGACCATCCAGCAGAAGTTGATGGAGAGACTGCAAGAACTCAACCCCCTTCATTCGCAGTGTATGCTCTTCGTCTTCAAGTATCAGCCCGCGAGATCTTATCTCAGTAAGCTTCTGGTAGCAGAGCACTCGCATCCGATCGACAACGTTGGCAGCGAATCTGCCGCAACTGTGGATGCAGGTAGCGAGTTGAGACACTATACTGTATTGGGTGTCCCCGCTGGCTGCTATCTTAGAGAGGAACCGTGTACCGAGCCCGATCAAAGACATATGACCAGAAGATACATGCACAGCTGCTTGGAAATGCAATCCCGTCGGTATCCCGTGATCCTCTGCGCCGCGGAGCGTGCACTGCAGTGCACGCACATGCGATTGCGGAATGTACACTGGTGCAAGAGAAAGGATTGCTGGAAAGAGCTGCACGAAGGTTTGCGCCAAAAGCACAATAAGGGAATCTGGAACGAGTATACAACACGACGTAATATCCTTTGTTTGCAGTGCAGTCTTCCCTAGCGTTTCATTGACTACAAGGTCAAAGTACTTTGAGATCAGTTGCACAGAAGTAAAGGCTATTCTCAAGCATTGAGAGACAAGCAGAGACGTCTCTGAAATCTGCATTCCCAGCATGCGTCGTACAATCCCAGTGAACGTATAGCAAGGTGTGGCTGTTGCAGGGGGAGTTAGGGAGTAGAACTCCTTTTCACCGTCACAAAAGAAGTACAGGGTATCCGCAAATTCTTCCACAAGCAGCGATCTGCTGGTACTCGTCTGGATGTACACAGTCACGCCCGCAGAGTGTAGCTCTAGCGCGAGCTGCGCAGACATCAACCCTGAACAATGTAAATTATATTGAAGAAGATCCGGTCCATTCTTTACTCTGAGACCGTTCTGCAGGCTGTCCCAATCAGAGCAAGATACACTTTCCAAAGTGTACCTCTCATAAAAGGCTTTGCAGAATCTATTGTACCTTCCGACCTAGGAGATAGCAGAGAATCCTGGAGTGCCGCTCCGTTATCTGCTCTAGCGCCTCCTGAAGGGCAGCTTCGTCGCCTTTTGTCTGTGAGAGGAGGACAAAATTGCCAAAGTTCAGTGTACGCTTGAATACAATGTCTCTGTCCATACGTAGAACAATGGTTCTTGTCAATCCATACAAATAATCCCACGTATGGGACGCATTTATGTATACTGGATGGTCAACTTCCAAGGTTTGCCCATCTGTGTGTAGTGAAAAGTGACAGCTAATCTTTCCTATTGGAAATGGCCAATTTTCCAGGGCAAGGTCGCCCATGGTCATGTTATATCTGAAATCTGCATATGTGGAATCGAGAAGCACAAGGTTTTCTAGGACCCCTGTTCCAATCCGAATCATGCTCAATAGGGACCCCAGGACATCTGGCTGGGAGGATGCCTTTCCACCAAAGAAAGGAATCTTTTCCAGAAGATCTTCGTCGCCCAGTCCGCTGATCATATCATCGATACTGATGTTAGAGTGCTGCATCTGTTCGATGGCACTGTTATTCAGGCTACGTTCGATGGCACTTTGGGTGAACCTGTTGCCAGGTAGAGCTCGGGAGAGCAGGTCCATCTTACGCTTCTTGGTCTTCTTCTTTTTGTCGAGGGTCTGCTCAATGTTCACCTGCTTTGTACGGAAATTGATAACGAAAGATCTGAGCCGGAACAGGGAGAGCGACAGAGGAAGCTTAGCACCGTACTTGGGCCACGGATCCACATCCTCTATATATTGCAGAGGTATCCAAAAGAGGATTTCTGAGGTCTTCTTGTTACGAGCATCTCTACTTATAAGCGTTTCCTCAAGGGAGTCTGTAGAGAAGGAGAGGATATAATTTGATATTCTTACGAGATGGCTATATGCCTCCAGTGCAAAATATAGCAGAGGACTATGCATGTACACAAATTGGAAATGGTACTCTTTGCTATTGATGACGGAGCTCGGGAGGTCATCTGTTTTGAAGGTCCCCGTTCCATCCAGTATGAATGAGTGGGTCTGTTCTTGCGCGAACAGCATGGGGTTCCGCTCTCTTGCTTGCTGAGGAATTGGCGAGCTTATTTTGGGGGAGTTGTACCCTGTGCAGAGTCCCGAAAGAGTCGTACTGCTGGCAGATTTAAGTGTCCTGTCTGAAGAGAAGAGCCCTGCAACGTGTGTGCTCATATCTGGTGGGAACGTTACAGAAAGATGACTCCGCTTGATGGTGTTTGATATAGATTTTCTCCCTATCTCGACGTAAATGTCCATCTTGGCTGTGTCTGCGGGCGTATTGGCAGTCAGCTCCTTGACGTCGCTGATCGTTTTCATGTAGCATCTATTGTTCCTCCTGAGCATGGGGAGAGGACTAGAGTAGCCTTGTAACACATTGCAGCTGACGTTGTTAACGGGTGAGATCATCGTCTTCACCGACTGTTCTAGTTCAGTTATCGTCATTGCAAATCCTATGTCCAGTAGAGATTGTAAGATGTGCATGCACGCAGATACCAGCTTGTATGCGTTACTAAGGTGTCCAGGACACGAAAAATACGTATGATCTAATGATATAATGTACTTAAGAAGGTTTGGTAAATACATCTGGTAATGATAATGCTCTGTTTCAGCCACGAAATTCAGAATAGGGACAAGGGATCCGTCGACCTTACTTATTGCATAGATGAAGTTATCCAAGGGCTGGTCTCGATTGGTTAGAGCATCCATCTGGTGCAAAATAAATCCGCTATATTTCCAAATGGGAGTGTAATTGTATGAGTCATTTGTGATACTGACGTTGTACTTCTTAGAGGGGGGCTTAGGAACAACCCTGGGGGGAGACATCTGCTTAGAGAGAACGGCAGACGGCTGTGTTGTGATGGGTGCTACCTTCTCCTGATTGTTGCACAATAGTGGGGACGGCATCTCCATCACTTTCAGGCTGTCCTCTAAGACAGCCGAGGGAGAATCATTCATTGTCAGAGGCGAGCGGGTGAAATGACTGTTTGACTTCGTATGCCACTCAATAGGTGTAGATGCAGCGACGTTTTTAGAGGACAGCGTAGGCTTTTCCTGCATGGCCAAGGAGCTCTCTATTTTTAAGAACTCTGGGGGCTTAAGAGACACATCAATGGACTGAGTGGCTGAGCTTACACTAGTGCGCGGCGCATTCTTCTTAAGACTGGAGGTCAGTTGATCCATCCGGCTTGTTACTTCTGCCAACGAGGGACGCTTGGAAACGGGGCTCGTAAGCTTTGACTTTTCACATCCAACAATAAGATAAACAAGAATTTGATTTGCGGCGGAGCTATAGCTATTGCGGCAATACCTTATGCTATGGGCCAAGGTATTTAAGTATATGTAAAGCGTTGAGTCAGTTATACTGATTGATATTAGGTGCACCAAGAATGTGCGGAGAATGACGTCTATAAGTTCCGAGTCAATATACTTCGGAGGGTATGCAGATCTTAGATTAATAACTAAAGGGTGAATGCGCTTCAGCATCTTTAAAAGCCCGCGCTTGTAGCTAGACTCGGAGCTCTCTGATGAAGTGCACACTCGCATATCGTACTCCTCGTCAAAGAAACAGAGATTGATCTGGTTCTTCACAAAGAGGAGCAGCATGGTGAAGACACGCGAGATCTCAATGTCATATTCCTTGAATCGGTCAAAGATAGCATTGAGAAGCTCTATGGCATCTATCTCACCACACGACAAGTCAATGAGCATCGAACTAATGGATGATGGCAGCTCCAGAGACAACGCTGGTGTATCAATGCATATACTGAAGGCCGTTCGGCAGAGCTGCATCATGTCTGTCTTACTAAGGTGTAGAGCATTTGCGTTTCGCGCAAACATATCAATGAAGACATTTATGGCCTGTATCTCTTCGTAGTATTTGGACTTAGCACCGTTAGGAATCCGCACTGCACGGTGGTCGCTCACAGTAATAGTGGATGTTATGGTTGTTGAGCCTACCTGGATGGACTCCTCCCCAGCGCCTAACACGGGGTGCAGAGCGCCGTCGATGAGATAGATGTGTATCTCTTTGATAACCCACCAGATCTGTTTTGCAATCGCTGTGTGCTCTGTAGACGCAAAGAAGTTGTGCCCACCTCCTTCGGTGAAGAAGAACTTGTTTGCATAAGTAAAAAGATTTGAGCTCAAAAGGACAAGAAAGTTTTCAACTGTCTCGCCGTAGCTCATGTTCTTTGCCTCTGTCTTAGCAACAATGGCAGATATTTGCTCGTAAAGTATATCAAAGTTACTGTGTGCCTTAGTGAACGACGGGTTGGGCTTGCCACGCGCATCCACGAACCAACGTCTATACGCAACTACGGCCTCAACTAGCTTGACCCTGTCCAATTTGACACTTTTCGGGTCTGCCCTTTGTGGATCCATTACCTGTTCAGCTATTTTTGAAATAAAAACCTAAAGTAAAATCTTTCTCGAGCCGCCAAGGCACCAATCCATGAGTGTCAGCAACTATGTTCTCTATGAAGCATATGGTAATGCCACTGCTGCCCTGGACAATATAGAGGTGCACTGGATCAACAAGCCCAGTGTCTTGTTGCTGAATAAATCGTACACGTGCTTTATAGACGTGTACATTCCCAGCACAGAAGGCCTCCCAGTGTCTAATTTCTGCCCAAAGCTCCTGCTTCCAAACCTTTTGCGGCTCAGTATGACCCACCATAACACTAGCGTTGATACCCTGCAATATTCAGAGGAGCTGGTGCTCAAGGAGACCAGCCGCCTGGGAAGGTTTGCATTCAGCTTTGCCCCGACCACCGTTGGAAGATTCAACATCAACCTTTCGTACCAGCAAGTAACAGTTTGGAGCTGCCAGATGCACATCATCGACTCGTGGTTTCCGTCGGACAAGGCGGAGATTAATGGGCCTCTCCTGCATGCTAAGACACAAGGTAGTTTCTTCGGTCAGCGCGTTTTAGACAACAGGGCATTCTTCATTGTCTCTGTGGCAGAGCCGTGTTATATAGGCGTCGCAGATAGTGGTAATAGAACCAAAACATGGTCGGCCCAGGTCAATCCTGGATTTACTAAGGTTGAAATAGTAGACAAACAATTGAATTTACTAACAATTTCACATCTTGGGGGGCCCTCTTCAGAAACCATTGACACAAAGACTATCCGCGTAGAGCCCAAGCAGTTCTCCCCTTACATAAAACTTCGGCAGGGGCAGGAGGCGCGGTTTATCAATATAGAATAAGGACTGAGAAGCCTAAGGTGCTCAGACGTGCCGAGCAGGTAGATCTGCTCACTCTTCTTTCTTGTAGACATCGTAAGGGTTCAGCCAGCTGTTGCGCACGCACTCACGCACCTTCATTTCGTACAGATGTCTGTCGTATATGTACTCATATGCTGCATCACAGTTAGCGGGATCCTTGGGATTGGGGTCGCAGAGTAACGAGCGTATGCTGGTAAGCACAGTACCCAAATCATATACAGGTTTCCACTCCTTTTTGGTCAGGATGTCAAGGCATATCTTCCCGTCTTTGTAGACGTTGGGATGATAAATGCTTGAGAGAAATCTTACCGCTGGTGGCTCGGCAGGATAATTATTAGTAAATGTCACCTTAAGCCTAAAGACGCCATGTTCCCAGATTGTGCTGGAGGGGCCAATGACCACAGCGTCACAGAGGGATATGTTGTTGGGGTCCACCGTGGCGAAGATGCCATTGTACTCTGACATCCGCCGCATGTCCCCGAGAATGCGTCTAGTGTAGGACTGGGACATGAACAAAAAAGTCCGATTTTTAAAGCATCTTACTTTTCACGGAGGCCCATCAATGGCTCCGATACGGTTAACCAAAGACTTTTCTACATCTTCACTTAAGAGTCCATCCGCTCCGCTCAGGGCCCATTTATCAACACACCATGCGTCGACTCGACCACGGCCACTTTTGTTAGGGTCCAACAACCTGTCTAACAGAGAGTCAGGATCCTCGGGGATCCTATCTAGTAACTTTGCAGCTTTATCCGCTAGCCCTGATGGGCGTCGCACTGCGTTTGCTCGTTGCCAAGAGCTGAAGGAAATTGATGTAGGTCTGCAGGTTTGCCTTCCATCTCTGCCTTCTGCTTATGATAATAACGGATGTGATGCTCAGCTCGTTCTAATTCATAACCTGGACACCCCGACAGTCAATTCGCTGTCCTTGTATGTGCCAGCAGCACCAGCGAGGTCGACAATGCATGCACACTGCTCAGAAATGCGCGAGAGCATCACTTCGCAGATGAGTGTAAAGTTTCTTGTGGGAACATTGGAGTCACTAGATCTGCGGCTCAATAGAGCGAGTGTGGATGTACATCTTGTTGCCAAATCAAATAGTGCAACGACAATTCCAGAGACGAGCTTGTTGGATCTACCTGATGAATTGGCATTCTACAAAGCCAGATTGCAAAAGTCTGACTTAGTTCTTCATAGGGAAACATATAGTGTTCCCGTGTCTCGTCTGACCCTACTTCCAAGCATGCGTCTATTAGAAGAAGAATACCCTGTTGATTATGGCGCTAACCCTTTTCTGATGCCTTCCAGCATCAATGAGGCACTTTTTACGGTCACCAATCCGTTTACTAGACAAAGTATGGAGGTCATACGGAACCCCCTTTTAGATTCCTCTTCTCGTGCTTCCCCTCAGTTCAGAGAAGCCCTGCTCCACTCCTCTAGTGTCAATCTTCATGGAATTAACAGGAACACCTCTCCATATCACGATCGGCACTTAATGAACGCTAGGCAAGCCTTGTCTAATATGACTCCTCAGACATCTGCACTATCAGGGAGTGTGACGGCTTTACATGATCTATCCCTCAGCTGTGGCCAGGACAAGACGCTTGGAAGCATAATGGATGACTTCACTCTTCAACGCACAACGATCGAGAAGCGTGCCAGGAACATGTTTCACTCTAGTTTGAAGTCTAGAAGGCAGTGTAGAGCCAGTTCTCTTCCTCAAAGGCTATCAAGCATCCCAATTGTAACTGATTCCGAATGCTCCATCGACGAGCTTTTCTCAGCAAAGGACGTTGTTGAATCCGAGCTCTCCAATGCCCTCGCTAATGATTTTGTTAAGACCATTATCCCTGAGCCCCAGGAGAATTTCTATACAATTTGCAACTGGGAAATTTCCAAGGCTGATTCTTCGTACGATATCACCTTGGACACTGGATATTTGCAACACCCCGTTTTCTTCAGAACGTTGAGGCGCATTAACTCTGTGGCGCAAGCCATGGGCATCTTCCCCGAGCGCTTGAGGCAATTGCAAGTGGATTATTTGCATGAATATAAACTCCATCTTACTGCGGTCCACAACAAGCACCTTGCAGGGGTTCAGAAAATAAGTCTTTCTACTCTCTTGTCTGTAGGGGATAACTGGCTCACGATGCCAGAGGATCGGCGCCTACAGATATCTACTCAGTTGAATGTTCTTGGCCTACTGCGATATGCTCCTGTCTCGCTGCATTCTTACTATTCGAGATACTCTTTGACTTGTATTAGAGATGAGCTGAATGCATCGGACAGTCTCGACCACTTCTCCAGTGCCTTAAAGGATCGCTATCAACCCATTCTCATGTCTGTCTTGGATCGACAATCAAGCCTGATAGCCCGTTTTAAGGCCGTTACTGCCCTAAGAAACTGTGTAACCTGGGGCTGTACTTATCGGTCCACTGCTTTACCTGCTCTGCAGGACATTTGTTCCAGAACAGGCCAACTGACCAACTATTTCTTCAACAGCGAGTTTTCCGCGATTGCGTCAATGCTACAAAAGCTTCTCCTGCAGCTAAGAACAGATGTTTCCGACCTTTCTGGCTTACACCTGCAATGTGTTTGTGACTGTAACACAGAAGGTGATGCGTTCCAGACACGACTTGGAAACGTTTGCCCAGAGGACCGGGGCTTATTGTCAGAACTGGCAAGCACATACCTCAAGAGCGCTCTTCACTTACGTAGCTATAATTACACTAAGGTACTAGATAAGCTTGTACTGGCGGCAAATCTCATCGTTAAAATCCTCCTTCACGAGCACACAGATCAGCTTTTATGCATTAAGTCCCTCTTCTTTCTTTATTGGCGAAGCATAGTACCCTTTCAGCTTACAATTATCGCTGGGAAATGTTACTATCGTACAATAAGCTACTTGATTAATTTAGAATTTCAGAAGCACTATTACTCTGAAGAAGACTATAGTTCGGCTATTCGCCATAGAGGAGAGACCGCTTCAAGAGCTGTATCTCGCGCTAATACACGTCAGGCGGGCCGTAATTTAACCGTGACTAACGAACTGATTCGACAGATCTTACTTCCTACCCCGAGACCTACGGATTCCTATGACGATTATGTTGAAGCCTGCATAAAGCATCAATATATGGCAATTCCCCATTTACAGAAGTTGGCTGAGTCGGGCTTCCCGTTAGAGTGTCAAGCCCCCCGCATGGAGGACGTGTTTGGACTAATTGTAAAAAAGGATTATGCTAGACTAAGTTACAACCCATCACGCGTAGGTTTGCAGCAACAACTACGTATCGTGCTATCCTGTCCATTTCGAACTCTTCCAGATACCTTCCTGATTGCTGCAAGACACCTTTCGGCTGCAATGTATCCACTTCTCTTGGATTTCACAAGCCTCTTCACCAGTACTATTATTGCCAACACCGACGTCTCTGATCAGCGACATCTACTGGAGCGCAGAGCAATTAAACGCCTCAAGCGTGGACGGAGGACTTTAGCCGCAAAAATAGACCATGGTGAAAAGGACGTTTTGGGAATTTCTGGCTTGTCTGGCAGTAATAGTGATTCTAGTCACAATAGCGAGTCTGAGTTTGCGGACTCAGAAGAGGATCTGTGTGTTACAGCCCCCCGGGGAGGTGTCTGCATAGCTACTAGTAATACTGACATGCACGACAATCTCGCCTTTCCATCTGCTGCACGGGTGATTTTGCGCCGCTTGTACCACCTTGGGTTTTCCCCATCAAGCCTCGACTTTCCAGGAGTTCTCTATCGGGTTACGCTAAATCTGACTATAACGTTTACGCGTCACCTGCGTCGTTGTAGTGTGGACATTGTTTCTCCGAAAGCAAGGACATTATATGGCTACTACTTTCACTCCATACAGCAGTTGGAAGACTCTGTTTGCAGAATAAGGAGCCAGCGAGAGGATATCCACAAGCAGAAGCAGAAGACAATGAGGCTAGCTATCGAGCGAGACAGCGATCAGCTTACTAGGAACAAATCTCTCACCATTGATGATCTCTACTTGACTGCAAAGGCCGATAATGCACAGCTGTATGCATCTCTCGCTGTGCTAGACGCAGACTACGCCGAGCGTCTGAAGAGCGTCAAAATTCCACTAGACTATGAACTGCAGCAAGTTATTTGGAAAATGAATGATGCTAGCAAGATTCTCTCAGAAGAAGACCTTAAATTAGTGCAGCATTCCACTCAATCTCTTGTTGAGTCTAAACAATCTGAAGAAGTAACGGCACTAACAGACGATCTGGAGAGCCTTCTTGAAGAGAATCGCCTTAATGGGTACTATTTTTCTTCAAACTGTGATGCTTCTGATCACCAGCTCATAGTAGTTTACTCTCAGCCACACTCTTTGGCAGACGTTATGGATCCTGCCTTGACATCCGATCTGGTTTCTTCGCTGCTGATTAGCTACGTGCCGCAGGTTGAGCGCTCTTTGGTACCTTTATGGAATCTTGCACTAGACCTTTCAACCATTTTCTTCACTCTACCAATCATGGTCTCCCTCTATTTCGACTACTTCTTTCCAACTACCCTCAATATAAAGCTCCAGTTAGAGAACCCGGCTTCACCAAACAAGAACACAAGCGCATTGTCTCTTTCGCTAATAGATTTCTACTCAGATACTTTTCAAGATGAGGTGGCTTCGGCTAAGGGCTCCTGCTCCTCCAGATTTTCTTCCACACGCAAATCAACACGGAGCGCAGGAAAATTGACTGTTACGGACAGGCAGCTCGACGCTCTCAAGCATTTTTGTAACATGGGGATCTTTCCCTCCAGCAACTTAGAAGGAGAAGCTGTTGAGTTTCTGCGTCTCTGGAACACGTTAACTGAGTCATCGTCACTTTCTACGCTGCTTTCCACACAAGAAGCATTGGCCTTGCCAAAACCCCTTACCTTTAAGGACACCTTTTTGGCAGGAACCAGCCTCCAAGAACTGTACTTGGATTCTTCGCAGTTTTCACTTATGACTGGCACAGCGTTTGAGAACTTCGGTTATTGCAGCTTTCTGCACATTACTGACCATAACATCCTGGACCACCGCATGGTCAATGACAGGTTTGAGAGCATTGCATCCACTGCCCGCCTTGTCATCGACATGGTGATGGATGAGCTTATGATTGGGAGTTGCTATAGCGCAATTCAGAGTGCGCTTACAACTAGTTCTATGAAGAACGTGTATGCTTACATTTCAACCTACGGAAAAGACGTCGGAAACATCTCTCTTTATGATCCCGAAACATCGCTATATTCAGAGTTTGGCAGTTCTCACATACTGCGTGCACACGTACAGGGACAGGGACAGGTTGATCCGAATCCTCCAGATTGCCCGTTTCTATCAGCAAGAAGTTTTCTTAGTATTCAGGACCCTGATGTGTCCAGTAATTTAACCAAATATAGCCTTCTGCACCCACAGTTTCATAAACTAATCCCGCAGCTAGACTTTTCAGTAATCGACAAAACGCTGGATGGAATTTCGCTATATGGCAATGGATTCCACGTTCTCCCTGCCAATGTCTATCAGACCATTTTTGCCATCTCACTTCACGAGCTTAAGAAAAGCATGGCATCCCTCCTAACCTACTATCGCTATCTTTATTTATACATACAGTATGCCTCTCTTATTCTGATCACAAAGACACTATCTTGTGAGCTGGAGAGTCTCGAAAGAGATTTGCAAAGGCCTATAGACAGCCCTGACAGTATTCTTGCACAGCAGAACTTGCTAGATCAGCTTGCTGGGATTAAGCTACATGAGCTGTACTCGTTTATATATGATGCTTCCATCGTGCAATACGAGAGCTTGTGCGCACGCTTCCTTGACACTCGATCAGTCTTCACTGTGGATGAGCTGGAAGACTCGGCATTCTCACTGTTACAACGTATCCTGTCTCTCAAGGAGAAGCAAGCTATGGCAGTTGCAATCTTCAAGCAGCGACGAGCACGGTTTCTGGAGCTCACAGCTATCACTGAAGATTGGCTGGAGACTGCCTCCAGGATGCTTCTTGATCAGATTATCACCGTTTCTTCCTTGACTATTCCCGATGCTGAGGGCTGTGAGAAGGTCTCTCTATCTTCATATGAAGATCATTTCACTGTAATGAAGATGTTCACTGTGCCACCTATATATCGATCTAAGACAATAGACGGTCTCCCAGCGGATTCTGATGCCGATCTGGCATTTTTCAATAGCATATTCGGCGCAACTTCGCTTCTGAATCTTCCTTCTCCTGATCTGGATACGCCCATATTGCTTCAAAGTATTTGTCATGAAGATGCTATGTTGAAGACCTTCGTTATGAACGACAGCATAATTCCGTTCCGACTCAAGTCGGCCCAATCTCTCCATCAACCACAACACGATTCATTATCCAATCAGCTTTCAGTAGCACACTTTCTATCGGTATTATATTACGTCAGTGTTGAATTACTTTCCCTTGAAACGCTATTGGAGAGATGGCGTGGTGCACTAGTTTCAACTGATGAGCTGCTTCAGACAAGGGGCTTTTTAAGTTCTGCACCATCATTGCAACAGCTACACCTCTGCATCCAGGTTTTCTATACCGCGACTGTCTACCCCATACAGCTGAACACGTTTCTTCAAGAAGCAGGGTCTTGGGACCTTTCTATGCTTTTACCATTTATTCCCAGGCTTTACTCAGTACTAGACTCAACTCTAAATGCGGTCCAAGTACTCTCCCTGTGGACTCAGCCTCTGGTGGATAATATGCAACATATTACTGAGCTGTATATGAACTCCTTTGCACAAGGGAGCACACTTCTTAGAAGTTGGGAACCACGTCATGAATGCTACGGGTTTTCTGGTGGCGGGTTTTCCATACTAGCGAGAACTGGCTCAATGCTAGCAAAAGTTATTCCATCTGGCTGGAGGCGCTATCTTCTACTCGTCCAATCCTCTCTCCAGCACATAGCCAACGACATAGTTTGCCTGGATCTTTTGGGTGCACCTTTCTTTACTACTTTCCACAAGAAAGAGATACAGTCGTATCTTCACATACCAGACTCCCCACCTGTTGATGATATCCTTGTGGCTATTCACAGCACTGCATGTGCCTCGGAGTTTCTTGCTTACCTCTACATCAAGGCCCAGGCAGATAGTCATGCGATTGCAGAGTTGGAAGAGGCAGAAAAGCTGCTGGGAGGCGTTCTCATATCTGCTATCGATCATATACAGCTCGACTCGCCCCCGGGATACACCAATCCGCGCTCACAAAATTCATATTCTAGCGATCTGTCCAGGTGTCCAATTCCCCTAGTCCGTTTTGTCCCTGAAGCTTCCTCTCTCCAGCTTTCAAAGTCCGAATCTATTCTAACTTCTGTGGCGGCTGGGCCTCGACACCATCATGATAAGATTCCGGTAGCAGAAGTCGGAACACTGAAGGGTGCAATCCTTTCAGTGGTACAGAGCTTAGACTGTCTGCCGCTTCCCCTACTTCCATATTCTAGCCTTCTACTCTGCACGACATATTCAGACGCGGTTCATCGGCGCATCCAAGACCTGCGTGCTGCTCTGCGCGCTACAACCATTCTTTACCACAGTCTCTGTTACGTTCCTCGCCTCTTTAGGTACGCACTGACTATGTACGGGTACGCGTCATTTATTGAAGCAAGCGTAATCAACCGAGGTGTTAGGTCAATGGCAGACCATCCAACACTGCTATACTCGGTAAATGTTCTCACCATGCAAGAGGCTACGACGCTTTTCAACATATATGGGCAGTACTCGTCGCTTATCAATTCAAAGCTCAGCACAGGTACACCACTGGTTTGTTGTGCAACAAGTGCACCGGTCTATAAACTTGTGGGATCAGTGCTAAAAGATCTAGATACTATTGTTCATCGTCTTATCACTGCTCCACACCTTTTTCTCTTCAGTAAGCTGCTGAGTAGCAATCAGCAGCCACCAAAGGCACCCAAAAGTGTTGCGCAACGAGGTACGTTACTACTCACTGAGTACCAACCAAAGTTCTCCCCAACGATTTCTTTAGGCGGGCATGACACAATGCAGCTTAAGCATCTAGTGCCTTACCTAAATGGCTCGCACCACTTCATGAGTCTCCTTTTTCCTCTGTGGGCACCCGGGTCTCATGTATTTATACCTAATATTAAGGATTTGTCAATCTGCACTCGGTGGGTTCGAAGCCATGCGTTTCCGGGTATTACTAGCTTAACCGCACCGTTCTTTCCTAATGGCAAACAGCAGATTACCGAGTTGGTGTCTCACAGTGAGACTTTGAGTCTAGTGCAGCCAGTGAGGTGCCCTACGCAGTTGTATTCTCTCCCAGATATCCTTTTTAAGCCAATATCGTCTGCCCTGCTACGCTGTACCTCCCAGGTACTGACGGGGCTTCTGAAGATTGTGGCTGCTATGGACCGTCTCCCATTGCAACAAACTCTCGATCTCTTATCGCTTGCATGTCTGGCGTCAGTCCCGTCCTGCAAAAGCGACTTAGCATTTGAGCTCCACACTATTATCAACTCCGTTGTTGTCATAGTTAACTCAGCAGTATACGATGCGCTGTGCGTTGCTATCTCTACAACCTTGAAAATACTTTTAGAGGATCAACTAAGATGCATGGCCCCAGAGGATTTTGTGGAGAAGTTCAAGAACCAGAGGCCTATTCTTCAGCGTACCTACTTATTTCTGCATATTATTTTGTTCACTTTTAAGGTACGAGCAGACGCTAAAAGTCAGTGTCATGATCCCCTTGTCCTGATGAGCAACAAGGCATGTAAGGATTCCCCGCGAGTGAAGTATAACGCCTCGTATGGAGATGCATTGAATATTTGGATCATTGAGCGGTACATGCTGCTTCTTATGCTAGAGCACGATCTTTGGGTAGAACTGAGAAGAGAGCAGGCCAGACACAAGGCAGCTACTGCGCACTTGCTGAAAGCAATCTCGGATGATAAGACTCTTGCTCACACGCATGCTGCTTATTTGTCTGCTAACAAGACGTTTGAGTTTGCTGGGGCACACATGGATGACTACTTGCGCTGCACCATTTATCCTATGATATTTCTACAATTCACAACAAACGACTCCAACACTCAGTCCATCGATATTACGCTGTCTAATGATATGACCTCCTTCGAAACGTCGGCACACTGGATTGGAGCTCCTCAAGCAGAGGATCTCTATTGCGTGCTTCCTCCCCAGCTTCAAATAAGCATGCTTCGTGTTTTGGAGAGCTTTAGACGCACAAACATAGTCTTTTTGCTACTTGACAAGATTCCTCAGCTAGACTGCTGTTCTTTTCCACGCTTCATCTTGCGCCGACTTTCACGACTTATGTTGTGCCAGTCCACTCTGCTTTTTATGACTCCTACCACCTTCGAGAAAGACATCGTCCATCTGATGATCCGCCTTGCAGCTGGTCTTCTTGTAGGGATTGTCGGCTTTGAATTACTTGAAACGGAACAGCAGATTCTGATGACGCATATATTAAAAGAGCTGCAGTGCCCTACCGGTCTAATCCCTGGCCTAGCTGTGGTCTCGCCCATCTCTGCGAAGGCTCGGGCAACCATAGAAAGTCTTGAATTTGGAAACAAGTGGTCATCTATGACTATTGACGACCAGGGCAGCTTCCTGGGCACCTACGTCACTATTCGTGATGCTTGTGTCTCTGACGTGCTGCCTCAGCCCCATGGAATGGGTAAGATTGTGATATTTATGCACTGCTTACTACCTGCGGACTTAGGTAGCGCAGGTGCCAAGATAGCCTCTTCACAATGTCCGACAAGTGAGACGCCTGCCCCACTTATTGATCAGTTCGGGCATCCGTTGTGTGTGGATAAGCATGCAAAATCTATTCTAGACAACATATATGCCCCAGAGCTGATTTACTTTTCATTCTATAGTGCATACGACATTATTAGTCATAGTTCTATGACGGTCCTATCCAGCGTTCTCGATGTCAAGTGGATTGCTCCGGTTGGTCGTTTGTCAGCTCTTTCGATTGCTTCAGTGCGTCTTGCACAGATTAGCTCTTTCATTATCGGTGAGGTAGACGAGTTGATGATACTCTCTAGATCTGCTTCAGACTCTCCTACATCTGTAGCGCTCTCGGCATTGCACTACCTACTGACCCGTGTGCCGTTAGACAATAAGGATGCGAGTGCTCTTCGGAACACACTCTGGTCGGTCAGAACTGCTTTAGTGACTAGCTTCATGTTGCCTAAGGCAGATTCTGACATCCTTACCAACGCCATAGAGGCATACTTGTCACTACAAATCAATGGTATTAGCGATTCACTGTTCTATAGATATACTGTTCAGTATTTCTATCCTTTCTTTACTCAATGCTATAAGAACCGTCTCTCCTTCCTCATGATCAAGTACAATCAGTCCTTCACGCTTATCTATACTGCTGTTACAATTTCGCAAATGCTTGAGATTAGTATTTCCCCTATTCTGATGGTGTCCTGCTCGTATGAATTTGCATGTGAAGTTGCTCAGCTGGTCTGTGATATGAAGGGGTTGACAGCTATCCGCACAACAGACCATGCTGAAGTCCAGCGGTTACTGGGTCGACATGCAGACTTGTGTGTGCAGAGCCTCATTGTTTACCAAGTACGAGCTCTGTCCGATCTTCACTCCATCTCAGCTGCAATGTTCGATCTCTCTGACATTACCCCAGTACTTATAGTAGTGTCCAATTCGTTTTATCAGCAACACTTGCCGGCGATCACTTACGTATATAAGAGGCAGTTCATTCTACCAATCGTACCTCGTTCTATTCCCCACGAGATGGAATTTTTACTGTCTCCGATATTACCTCACAGGAATATGGATAGGGAGATACCACCTAGTAGTCTATGCTTATCACAGGATGCAAGCCACAGCGCTACTTCCTTCTATCCATCTCTTCTGCTGAATCCGTCGGCATGTGGGATGAATCTGCAACGGGAGGTGTCTCTGTTGCTCTCCGACAGTGATCCATCGTTTATTGTTCCGCTCCCAAGCGTCTCTCATATTACAAGCGCGTGGATTGCAGAGCGTTCTGTGTATTCATTTACGCGAATAACCGATTACGTGATCCAAAGAGTTTATAGCCTGTTCATCCGGATCATTTTTCCGTTCTGTCTTCAGGGCATAGTTGAAGTGGTGAGGAAGGAGTTTACCCTTGTCTTTGGAGGTGAGCATAAGCTCCTTTCTGTCGCTCCGACCAAGGTCATGGCTAGTCTGATCTGGTATAACCTTATTCAATTTAAGCTTGTGCAGCGCAGCGATTGTGTTCCTGGCAGAGAGTTCTCTGCAAACCCTACCAATGAGAAGAGGTCTTCTAATGACTTAGATACTTTCCCCCTCTACTTTTCCCCGGACAGTTATGATGCTTATCTTTCAGGAGAACTCACAGCCTTTCAAAAAGCCCCTAGTAGCCCCAATCCTTCGAAGTATGCGTACTTTCCCGAGTTTCAGGGGTTGGACAAAAAGTCGATCCCACCTAAATCGGATTTATTTTCTCAGTTCATTAATGGCACTCACTGGATATCTGATGCATCAAACATAAGTACCCTTAAGTTCTGTGAGGAGACAATCCAGTCTCTTTTCCATGTCTCCCCTAATGCGACCTTGGGTCTTGTACATCTTCTCATGTTCATCTTCTTTGCAGCATGGAACGCATACTCCTTGACGTACTTGATTAGCAGAATGTCTGATATTAGTTCGCCAGGACCTCTTTCTGAGATTAGTCAAACGTTTCGTGCATCTATTTGCCGGCTTCTCACACTCTTTGGGTTTGAACTTAATGCGCCAGATCGCAATGCCAGTCCCTCTGCCGCTGGACATTACACTCTATCAGGCTATCTCCTTTCAGCTTTGCACATAACCGTCCTGTTGGATTTGTGGGAGAAGGGTATCAATACACCAATGGCTACTATGACATATGAACAGCGGGATAAGCATATACTTCTTAGTGAGTACATCAGCAAAGTAGTTGCTACCAAACGTTTCTGTCTACGAGATTCCATATGGACTACCCTCAACGTTACGGCATCTGATTGTGCATTGGCCTTTGCCTCTGCAGCGTCCTCTATCCATGGATCGCTCCAGAACCTTATAGGTAAGTTTGTAAGCTCATCAAGCCCCGGCCTTTCAGAGGTGTTTGCTTATGTCGTGCCATCTCTCGAGAACAAGGACCCTGGATGCCAGCGCATTACATTTTCATACCTGAGCTACAAGATAGGGCAGGGAATACTCTCAACTTTGTCGTGTGCCTCGCAGACTCAGATTTTGGACAACATTTCACTTGACGGGGCAATACTATACGAGCTGAAAAAGGGGGACATAAAAGACCAATACAAGAAGTTGTGCTCTGACAACTTCAAAGATAATGCGACTGATCATCAGGCAAGATTGGCAAAGCTGCGCGACGATCTCGTGCTCAGTACAATAGCTTATTCATATGGCATTCCTAGCTGCTATCAATTTTCCATCCAAAAACCACTGTCTCCTACATTATTTATTGATGAGCCTCGCACCGCAATAGTGGTGCTTATTGCTGCATGTTCCACCTCAGCGATGCTCTACCCTTCGGGTGTGTTTCTAGAGGTTTGCGGAGATGAAAGTATGGGCAAGACATCACTGATTGAGATAGCTGAACTTTTGATGCAAGACACCTTTGGTCCGTGGGCCCGTCTCACCGAGACTGCTACTGCTTCTGCTGGTGAGATCTGTAATGCATTTCATTCTTATTACGATAAGCAGGGCACAGCTGCCCTTTTTCTGAATAAGTTATCCAGATGGTCTGCTGGCGTGCTACACGTACCAAACACTTCTAAACAGGATGACCGGGATTCACTTTTCTCCCAACTAGCACAGCTGTCAGCTTCGGCACCTCCTAGGCAAAGGACACTTGGAGACGGGTCTCACATTGTTGGAGAGTTCAGCCTTATGAATACCACGTTGATAGTTGAAAGACGACACGACACTCGCTTGTCTACTCATTCATGTAAAGAAACAATAGACAAAATCACCGTATCATTACCACAATTAACCCTAGACCACGTTCTATCCTTGGTCCAATTAGCATTTTCCTCAAATAGAAGCATTTGCTATGAGATGCTGAACAAAGCCGTATCATTTTTATTCTCTAGCTACCCAGACCTTTTTTCTAATTATGATTTTCTCGCTGATCTACAGCGCTGTCTATTCTGGTTTCCTCAGCTGCCTTCTTCTTCGGCTCTAGAGACTGAAGCCTTTGTTATTAGGGAAGCTTATGCGCACTGCACCGTATGTGCTCTTGCTGCTGCCCTTCGGAATGTTCCTAGTATGTCCAATGCCAAATTGGTATCCATTCTGGACGGGTTACTTCCTGCTATTGGTGCTCGAGCGCTCAACATATGCAGCCTGCAAGCGTTAGCACCGCAGTGGCAAGTTGATGTGATTGAGACCTATTTGCAAGCGCACAATAAAGAAGATCGTAGAGCATTGGAACAAGACGATGGTCAGCCACCAACTACAGGCCAATCAGAGAACAATGATGAGAGCAAGCCTTCACAAGTACCCAGAGCTAAAGAACTAACTACAGAGATGCATGATTTAAGAGCCTTCTACAATACTTGCAGTGCTGCTGTCGCCGGGATACCAGATGGACTATGTTACTTGATCGGCATCCTCTTTCAGAAAGTCAGTCAAGATGATAATTCTTTGGTTAATTCAGTTGAGTCTCTTCCTCGTCGAGAGGATACTAAAAGATTTGATTCAGCAGCCCCTCTATCATCTAAGATCTATTCGCAATTCAAGGTCAATCCACTGGAGGTCGGCTGCGCATGTGGATGCATTAATATCAACTTAGACTGGCTTCAAAGGTTCCCTCGTTACTTTGAGCTCTTCACAGCTGACCTATATCTTGAACATGTGGCGTACGATCGCCAGCTTGCCGAGGCAAAGATGAGACATATCCCTCCACCAGATACCCCACGGTACATAAGCCCATCTCTGGCTCTCCGTGTCTTTGAAATGCACACAGAATCAAAAGCCATGGGAGAGCATATTGTGAAAGTTATATCGTGTCTTCAAGAGTATTTACGTTCTCCTCTTCCATGCATTCACCCCACCCATAACTTGTATTCATGCTTGTGGAAGCTCTTTTTGTGGGGCATGCTGATGTCACCAGCAAAGCTGAGCAGGCTGATACTGAATTCTATGCGTGACTGGCCCACAGAATCTTCTGGAAAGTACATTGATGCATACAGAGTCATACAAGCCCATACCACTTCTGGAAGCTTTTCCGATGAAGCCACTGACCATATCATCGACGAGCTGCTTTCACTGCATACTGATTCACCATGCCTATTATCTCTTGCTCTTACTGAAAAAGAACCTCCAATGAGCAAAGAGCCACAAAGGCCGTCTAATTTTGGGGTCTCTTTGGACCTCAGGCTATCGGACCTCAAGGACTCCTTCAGTTTGCAGCCTGCCTCGTCGTCTGTCATTCTACCTCACAACTATCTTCCTGTTCAATGGCCCACAACTCCGCTACTGCCTATTAACTTGTCTACTTCTATAATCACTATTCCCTGCTATAGACTATACACACCATTTGCTGACTACAAGCACTTTCAACAAATTTCATATCTGCTCCAAGCATTGGAGGGCTACACATCATTTTTAGATCTGAAGCTTGAACACCTTTACTTAAGTAATTATTCTAATGATACCCCTGCGCTTTCACTTGCATCCGATCAACTGCTTTCCTCTAGAACCAAGGGCTCACCAGTATGCGGAGGCTCTGCCAAGGATTGTCGAGGCCGACTGAATGATCGTGTTCTTGTTGACATTGACACGATCGTAGCCTCAGTTAGTCATGTGTCTGCAGGCGAAAAGGAGAAGAGCACTGACAAGCCCTCTAACCGCACGGCGGAGAGCTTTGTGAAGAATCTGTCAATAGCTGTGCTGGAACTTTCTGCGTATCTATCTAGTTTTGATTCTGACTTTCTCGCTACTCTTATGCTACTGAGAACCGCAGTTTGTCTTGCTGCAGGTGTTAACCCGATTTACTTTTTGTATACTATCAATCATACAACTGCCCACAGCATCAGTCAATTTGGATTGCTGGCCCCGCTTGCAGAAAGTCTTCTGCGCACTCCCAGTACAAAGTACTTTGATTCTGGGGTTTCTAGTGGGGCCGCCTTCACTTGCATGTACACTGATGAGCCGCTGCTGCACACTCATTTGCCGTCTATACTTTCTGTTCCAGGTCACTTGGAGCATTATGTTATGCACACATTCAATAAGAATTGCGGCACAATGTCTGAGTTCGCTCATCGTTTTGAACAAGGTGGCGGAATGAAGGGCCTGCTGGAGCAAGGAGAGTCTCTTATGAAAAAGTACCTCATAGAGCCCTCTTGCGTTACTATCCTTTCCTCAATGGATATCCTCATGAGCGCAGCCACCGGATGGCCCGCCCTGAGCTGTCTCCTTCAGACAACGATCACTCCAGGCAATCTTGTTAGGGCACTGTTCACTTCCGAAGAGCTTTCTATCATTCTTGCATCCCTGTCACTCAATGCTGGCCTTGGAAGGCATCTCAAGGCAGAAGAACTACATTCCATTCTAGCCTCCAATCTTAAAATATATGTATTGCATAACGGCTCGATTGACTGTCTAGCCACAATGTCACATCCTCTAGACATTAGGAATTTTGGCATAAAGAAGCTCCTGCGGTCTCCTGATGATACATTTGATGGCTCCTTAGCTATGTTCTTTGATGTGCTCTCAAAGTTTTCTATCAGGTCTACAAAGATTGATTTTCCTAGTGTGCACACCATTTCCCTCAATCCCTTATTTCCTGTAGCAAAGTATACGGCCGAACAGCTGCTTATTCACTGTAAGGTTAACGCCTGTCAGCTGTCCAAGGTCGCTAATCTCCCAGAACAACTGAGCATAAACTGGGAAGCACACAAGGTGGCAGTACTTCTATCCTGTCTCTCACTTCACAGGGCGTGCTCTCGTTCTTCTCACAATTGGCAGGTCCCCCTCCAGGCGTATATCAAGCTTACGGTTGATGCCATTGGGATGATCTTCTCACGTGCACAGCAATATTATGCCAATGTCAATAGCATCAATAGCCTATTCAAGGCGTATGCATACATGACAAGAGAGGCTCCGTTGCAAGGGTTAAAGACCCACGACTCTCTGTATCCTGACATTTATGTCACCCGCTTTAATAATGCGCAAGATTCTATCCTTCCAATAGAATCAATGTCGTCTAAATACCTGCAATATTTTGTGGGCAATCTGGTGTCGCATGATAGCAAGGTCTTCGGAGAGCTTTGCTACATGCGAAATTGCCTTTATTCGTGTCTGGAGGCGTGTAAGGGATATAGTAAGCTGCTTGCTTCTATACTAGGACATGTATGTTACGAAGCCCCAGTTCTGGTTGCTTGTATGCTTTATGGAGTCACTGGACTATTAGATCGCCCCACAAGTGATGGCGCACGCACAACTGCCTTAGAAATCCTGATTGAAGCACTGCAACAGGATGGATTAACCATCATGCTTCCCAGTTCAAGGAGTCGCTCAAGCAGTTCGTCTTCGGCTTCTAATAGACTTAAGTTATTCTCAGTTTGGACTGAGCATGACCTACAATCCACCGATCTCTTCTTTAGACACTTCCAGGTTTCTCTGTGTCTGGATACACCTCTCTTTCTGGCCGAGATACTCTTTAGGGACACCCTCAATAATCACGAAGTCTATAGGCATCTTCTTTATGCCGGTATGCTATTTCTTCTTTTGGGACGACGAATCTTTCTAACATATAGCGTGCTGGTTCCACCTCTTATCTTCACGCTGGTAGCTAGCCTGCGTCGCTTTGAAACTCCTTTCTGCCGTCTCTATGAAGCATTGGTCGGAGTGTCAAATACGGCAGATCCTGCTCATTCTCTTAGATCAACGAATCAGGCATTATACACATACATACATCACATCAGGCAAAGAAGGGTTGAGCTGAGTGTCCGTCAACCATATAAACAATTCTGTGCATCGGTGGCAAAGGCTCTGGCCGAGTCTGATAAGGCGATTGTGTTCTCCGATGTGGGTGCACGACAAGTTCCACAAAATAACTACTCTCTTCTCAGAAAGCTGCTTCTGCTGGCAGCTACAACCCGCGTTGATGCACGACAGCAGATCACTCTTGGTAGTCAGATTACATATTTATTTCAACCCCTTTCTGAGTATATTTTCATCATTAGCCTTTCACCAGATTACGACCCCAGTCTTACGCCTGTCTCAGTTTTACATGCTCTCCACCAGGCAGAGATGCACAGATCAGGCATGCTAGGGTCTGTGATCTTCCTCTGTAATCTCTCACCTTGTCCTGGATACGACCCAGAGCCAGCAGAGTGTGCAGCTGTCACAGATATGTTAACGGAATCTGTATTCGGTCCAGAATTTACTAGCTTGTCCATACTCCACAGAAGAAGTACTATGTTCGCTAAGCTTTCTCTGTCATTAAACACATTTATCGACACATTCCACTCCTATCTTTTAGAGTACGGCGTTGGGGTCTTTCCTATTAACGAATCCTTCCGTAGCGAAAAAACAATTATGACAGCAGAAGCGTACACACAACGCCGAGCAGAGATAGAAGTGATGCTTTCTGATTTCTCGAGCGCTTATTCTACTGGATCAAATAGCTTCCAAAGTACAAACCGTGGCTACAAGCAGCTCACTTGTGCTCATAGTAGCGGTGCAAAGGCCGCCTCGTCAGTTTCTATATTATTAGACCTGCTTCGCGAGGTGTGCTTATTATTCTATGCACTTATTCCAGGCGCAGATCGTGCTCTTCCTCTGATGGATCTGCAAAACAGGAGTTCCTATCCGATCGGAGATGAGGTGTCTCAATTTTCAGTGGGCCAATCAGTCAATATTCTCAATGAGATTCAGCTCGGTTATCTATTGCGGTCTCGATGGCATGTCTGGATTGAAGAGTGCGCTACATTGACGTGTGACCTGCTTCGGTATTTGCGAACACAGGCTAAAAGGGACCCTACACTATTGATCGAAACAAACAGGGCTGCACTAACGCCCTTTCAAAGAACACTCTGCGGTCAACTAACGAGCTTCTATAATAGTACAATCAAGACTGAATTAAAGCGGTTTTTCTCAGCTCACTCACCACTAAAATCCGTTAGTACAGCATCTTCTATCGACAATCAGTGTGATTCTCGAGATCATGCGGATCAGCCGACAACGCTTCTACAGACTAACTTCATAGCAGACCTGATTACATTTCGCTACGATTCCTTAAAGTATCCTGTCTTTTATTACATAGTGCTCTACCCTCGCATACTCATAGACTTTGTCCTCCAACAGATTCTTAGATATATGCTTTCTCGTCTAACTTCAACCTCAGCACTTCCCCACGCTCACATTCACAAATTGTTTCTTACGCTATGCACGCTGTCAAGACTAGGGCCCTTAGAAGATGAGCTTTGTAATGATAGATCTACTATATCGAGGGGAGATTTAGAAGTGGCTATTTTGCACAACGATTTGCGCTTACTGATGGACGCACAGCCTCATTTCGGATCGCAGCAGACACATGATATCGACATCAAGTTGCTGACATGCTTGTGTCCTCAGTCTCTTGAGGAGATGGCTTCTTTTATCCATACCTGCCTGCTGTCACCACCATTGCCGTCTCATTCAACTACTCTACCAGACCCCAGTATTAACTACGCTTTAGACAAAATTGTACCCTCACAGTTTTCTATTACGAAGGAAGCTAAGCAACTCTTCCTTTCTTGTGTAGTTATTTCACGATTTAGCGAGGACTCCGTTGACCTTCTATCGTATTTGGCTGAAAATCCAGCTGCAATCTTGGTGTGCTCTCAGTATTCTTGTCTACTAGTGACACTTGTGTCTTTGTACCTATTAGATGTCGGTGCAAGGAGCTCACTAGAGCATCTCTTAGATAGAGACCCTTCTGTAGCCGCAAAGCGATGCGCTGACTTGGAGCACTGCATTGCTTCCTTGATGGACGCAGAACTAGAAAAGGACAGGAAGCACCTAAATTTAACCTATGTGCCCTTACTATTTCAGAAACCGACCATGAAAGGTATGTATCTCGCCTTCCTTCTTTCTGTTTTACTGCGTCCAGAATCATTTACAATTGCATCTACGCTACTGCTCCAGATTTGGGGACAATATACATCTCCATTGGGACACGGTCCTAACCTGTCGAACAAACCCTCTATCTTCGTATCGGAGCAACCTCAAAGGCCAAGGCTACCAGTCATGTCGCATGAAGAGAAGCATTGTGCCTTTCCTGCAGGCTTTCTCCAAGTGGATGAGAAAGGCAAAGCGCTTCCAGAAACGTGCATTTGTGACTCAGTCGTTTCGCTACTCCGGGCAGCTCATGCCATGATAGACTCTACCCTAACTCTGGTCTCAAAGCGTCACGAGCTGACACCAGTGTCTAACAATCTCACCAATCAACAAGTCTCATCCTTAGTTTGCGATGCGCATGCTTGTGGTTCTTCAGTAGAAGCTATTGAGGAGGTAGTTGAGCACTGCAGGTGCTACTTCCCTTTGACCATAGTGTTCTCTGAGGGAGAGATGTTTTCCTTAGACGAACTATTTGCTCTGGATCGGCGTGGTTATGGCGATGTGACACAATACTCATTTGGGGATGTACCAATTGTTTACCAGTTTCCATCGTCGTGGACAGACTTCCATCGGCATTCTACAGTGTGTTTACTATCCAGTCCTGCATGCTTAGCTGACGAATTAGAGAACCTCTTATGCCTTATTAACATGCACCAGTACTTTAATACAACTGGTATGCCAGCATTCCCCGTTTGGCTGATCATTCCACAACATACCGTTAACCGGGCAATTGACGCAATGGGAGCAAGGCTGAGCCACATACTAGAGCAATTATTATATCTAAGCAGACCCATAATTGTTAGATACAAACAGCCATCCGTGCCATCAGATCTTTACAAAGCTGCTTTGACACATTATTTTTTACAAACAGAGACCCGCAGAGCACCGACAATCCATCAACTCGACCTACTAGTTGTAGGATTGCTTCACACGTGCACCCATAGAACACTACAGCTCGGTATCGAATCTGGACCGGGGATTCTCCGATATCTTGACTTCTTATTCACTGCACAACACGGTGCAGATCAAGCCCCTTGTCCCGCGCTACTATTCACCCGGAGTCTTAATAGGTTTTTATTTCTCTGCTCAGGAGATCCGCGCTACTTCATGAATGATAGAGCCAGATGTGCAGTACAAAGCTGCTTTGAATACTACATAGTGCTCAAGGTTCTGGGCATCAAAGGGAGCCTCCCACTACATGGAAGCAAACAGGTGCTTGCGACCAGAGTGTGTCGGTCTCAAGTACAGTATAAATGGAGAAAAAGTAGTCTTCGTTTGGCGGAGAAGGAAAAAGACCCTATCAGTTCCAATACAGTCGTTGTAGAGGGGCTATGTTCACAAGAGCAGTGGAGAGGTTCTAACGCAAACCATGGCACTGACGGGAAACTTGATTCAGAAAATACCCCTCGTCTTCTTAAGGATATCATGGCACTAATATCTCCAGATAGGCTTATAGAGAGCGTTATCTCTCCACTACTTACACTCGAGCTACCATCTCATGCCCCAATTAAGTGCTTGACAGGTTCTAAGATAGTGTCTATTTTCGATCGCGTATTGAAGACTTTGCTTGCCAACGAGGAGCCATCTTCAATGAGAGGCCCCTCGTATGGCGAGTTAGCAGAGTTTCGAAGCATCCTTAATGGGCACGTGAATACGACAAAGAACTCCATGTTGCATTCGCTTTCATGCAGAGATATTCCCGTCTGTTCTGTCCAGTCTTCCCTTATCCAGATGCTACTAGACCCTGCATGTAAGATTGAGGAAGGGGCTTGGAAGGTCTCTTCGGTCCAGAAAGAAAATGGCTTACAAACCTTACTATCAATCCTACAATTGTCGCTAGCATTGCATAGGAATGTTCCCGCTGAAAGAGTCTGTTTCCTCGCTTTTCTCAACGACCCGCCCGGGAGGCTTTATCTAACTAGCTCTGGAGTTCTTACCTTTGCAGATACCGATGCACATAGAAGCTGCACTGAACTATATCGTTTTCCCATTTGTCTGCAACTTACTAATCTAGTGTTTTCCGCAGGCACTTATGACTCCTCCATCCAATCTCTTGTCTCGGCTACAGCAGAGCAAGAGCAAGGATATGTCCACACTATTAGCGCATATATTACGGCAGTTGCACTTCCTGAAGCCTGTCCACTGTCCACAATACAGCCACCTGCAGGCTATATTTCCATTTCTATCCAAGTAGGATACATACCACTTTCATGGCTACTGCTCCCTCAAAGTGAGGATGCTTCAGTCGAGGATCCTCCAGTAATCAACATAGCAGATGTGTAGAGGACAAGCGATTGTTTACGTCACCATCAGAGTATGGATTCGTTGATACTTACCGTGCTCACAGAGGGCTCGAGAGTATGAACAGGATTTTCAGTAGGCCTGCTCTTGGATCTGCATATGAACCACCAACAAAGGAAGCCAACAACTCCGCTGATCACCAAAATAACAACGATGGAGATACCGGCGATGGCGGCGCTTGAGAGCCTGGGCATAATGCACACTCCGTCCACATTCGGCATTGCTCCACTTCTCTTGCAAGCAGTGCAGAATGATTCCTTTGTCGCGCATTCGGCACAACTACTGCTGCATGCGCTGCAGGTCTTACGGCTGTCAAGGAATGTTCGTGAGGCGCATATCCTACAGATGCCTGAGTCTCTAGCGTCGCAGTAAGTGCAACTACTCACCTTGCAGTCAGGTGCCGTAGCTACAGACCCTATTCCGTCCGGAGAAACTATCCAGGTGTTCTTGTAATCCCAGCAGTTACCCTGTGTGGACGGATTGCAGCTAGGATAGACGTAAGTATGCGTTACAGAATCAAGGTTGGGAGTGGTGACAATCATAGGCATACGTCCAGACTCGAATGCAAATGCATCAGTAGACCCGAATTCCTTCATAATCGTCTCGCTTTTCTGTAATTCCGCAGCGGTCCTTCCACAAGCATTTTCATCACTAATTCCAGGCTGGTCACTATTGATCAATACTTTAGTGCACTTAGCACACTTCTTTCCATAAGCACTGTTCCCCTCAAAGTTCAGATCTGTTGCACCGTCTATTCCTACATCTGCATAGCAGCGCGTTATATTCGTTTCTAGTTCATTGAAGCGTCCATTGAATGCCCCGAACCCTGTGTGATAGAGATTTATGTCATTGTTCACAGAAAGGTTGGATCTAGTATATGAATCAGTTATCGTAGAGGCATCTGCTTCTCCCGAGAATCCTCCGTAGAAGACCCTGCTTGCTTCAGGACTTGAAAGAAGAACAGACATGCTAGACGAGACCCATGAGTTGCTTATTTGGGGAGAAGCTGAGGCTGTCCGCCCGTCACTTGCTGAATTTCTCTTAATAATACCCACAAATCCACCGAAGTGTGCATTGTTGATTTTTCTCTTGTTGAGAGCCATCAGAGTAATCTTACTAAAGGAAGAGTCTATATTGCAGATGCATGACCCTACAAAGCCACCAAAGTGCAGAATATTGTCGGGTGCTAGATTAACTGAATCACCTGATGCGTATGAGCGTTTGACAGTAAGCCCATCCGTGCTTCCTGCAAAACCTCCGACAAAAGCCTCGCTGCTGGTCTTGACGGTGCTTGCAGTGACAATGGAGTAGCTGTCTTCAATAGTTGTCTCAGTCGCGCTCGCTACGAAACCACCACAATATTGTTTTGCTGATTCTTCAGTATAGCTAGCAGTAAACCTGAGTGCGTTTATATTACTATTTGACTTGGCGATGGTGGTATGAGTAGCATTGCATACAAGACCACCTGCACAGATGCTCCCCTCAAGAGCCGTTAGCGTCACAGAAGACTCCTCTATTACTCCGTCCTCAATGGCCCCCACTAGACCTCCAGCCGATGAGGCTGATACAGCTTTAGATACTACACTGCACCCTTTGATAGTAAGCGACTGAGAGGACTGTGGTTTTGCTACCCCGACAATACCTCCAACAGTAGCAGTGCTGTCTAATGGAGATGACACTATCCCCGTGAATGTGAGGTTAGTCAGGTTTCCGGTTGTGTTGCTCACTACTCCGCCAACCAGTCCGTTGATGGAGGAAACAGTTATGCTTATATTGGATGATGATGAGCTAATATTGTGGGTGGTATTGCTAACAAGCCCACCGACCAAGCAGCGCCCACGAGATGTGCAGCTTATGGACCCACTCGTTGCTAGATCAGAAAGGGGAGACGACGCAGAAGCACACAAAGCACCCACACGGACGGCAGCATGGCTATCTACGGCAAGATATCCCGAAAACGTCACGTTTCCAAGACCCATGCACGTGTCTGCTAAGCCTCCGACATCAACCTCAATAGCACCTACTTTAACAGATATAGACCCCGCTGCTGTGACATTCGCCAAGACCTTACCATTGAGATCCGGGGTTATGCCAGCAATCTTCTTGATAGTACTAGAAGAAATGTTGGTCGCGAATTCTACAATGAGATTAGTGATATTGGCATTCTCGTCGATGGTTTTATATAGGGCTGCAACGGTATCGTTCTCATAAAGCCTGACTCCCTTAAGTGCGTAGCCATTGCCATTGAACACTCCTGTGAACGAAGGAACCGGTAGCCATGGATAACTGACGGTAACGTTCCCAAGAAGATTGTACGTAGCGCTTCCACACGAATATAAGTAAATAAGGTCGGCGTCTGAGTTAATATTTATAGAGTCAGGGCAGGTAGACGGCTTGGTACATTTCAGCGGAGCGAGATCAGTATCATCCTGCCAACCACTGGTGCAAGTGCATGCATTCTGATTTGAGACTGTTCCTCGGATGCAGATATTTGCGTAGCATGTGTTGTTCAACTTCAGTGTTCCCTCGTTGCAAGTGCATGTCCCACTATTACACGTTCCATGGCCTCCACAGGTGGGATCTGCATCAGCGCATGAATATTGTGAGCAGAGGGGTCCTCCACTACTTGGTGATGTGTAACCCTTATAACAGAGAGCCTTGTTAGATCCTATGCATACTCCGGTATGCGCATTGAGGCCAGTACAGCCATCTTTACAAGTATTGTCGGCGGTGTCGAAGTAATGTGTTGGATTAGCGCATCTACAAGCAAACGTATCAATATCACAAACACTTCCAGCGGCACACTGCTGGTGCCTCATACAGTCATAGTGTGCGCAGAGTGTTTCGCCAGACGTTCCACTGGTTGGCCAAGTATTGGACATGCAAATGGCCTTGTTTTCTCCGATGCAAATGTGATCCCCGCTAGCTATAGTACACTTATTAGGCTCACATTGCTTATTCTCAGGATTATAGGCTGAGGTCTGAACTGTGCAATTACAAACATCGTATGCAGTAATACATTTAGCAACTGAGGAGCCCCCACATGCCGTTGTGGGATCATCTGAAGAACAACTGTACACGGTGCAAAGACCGGCTTCACCATCTTTCCACCCTTTGTCACACATTGCCACACCAGGGCCTGTGCAAAACCCGTGGCCAATGCCTTGGCATCCCATTTCGCAGGTCTTTGTGGAGATGTTGTAGTATTTTTCATGCTCCTTGCACTTGCACAGGCTGCTGCCAGCATCACACTCAGCTACCTGACTACCTCCGCACAGCTGATCCTTACCTGCGCAACTGAAACCAGAACATAAAGAAGTCCCAACATTTTTCCAGCCCTCGTCACACGTCGCGCCATTGTATGAACTGCACTGTCCGTTCTTTAGGTCAGGACAGCCGTGCAGACAATTGCACATGAATGGGCTAAAGAAGCTTTCACGCCCACAGCTTTGAGGGGTGCACGCTAGGAACGATTCGGGATTCTTCCAAAGGGCAGGAAAAGAGGGTGGGATTGCCTTCGTAGTATCGGCTTCATTAGTGTTTCCAAAGCGCCATATAGTTTCATTATCCCATCCACTGTTCTGCCATGAAAGGCCTGTTTTCCCCTTAGCATCAAGGTATATAGTCATAAAGAGGGCCGGGTTGTTAATTGCTGAGTTGGCGACCGGCATTCCCTTGGGCAAGTACCATCCCTTTGGATCATGTTCCCAGTTGTCGACAGTTTCAAACTTCCAATCGGTATTGATCTGAGCGCTTGAAGTGGTTTTATTTAGATATAAGTCATCCGCACAATTAACTTTGCTGCTGTCGAGTCCGTGTTTTTGGAGGTAGTTTTCGCAGGAGACTTGAGTGGTTGTATTGACACGTATATTAAAGTTCTGATATGTCCCTGAGGCAGGCATAAATTGCGACGTCTTTACAATGCCAGAATTGTAGACAATGTCTGTCGCTGTACCAGTGAATGTGTTGACAAAGTTTGCGGTATTGGGTAGATTGTTTCCGTTACCGATGGAAATATTGACCAAGATTGTTTTAAGGTTTATCCCTGGACCAACCTTGCCGATGAAGATCGCTGCATTTTCCGGAGCTTCGCCAGACCAGATACCTGCGGCTCCCATAAGCACTATGCGCTCAATAAGCGTTTCACGAGCTGCTTCTATCGCGCCTCCGAAGTTTCCAGCGTTGGTCCCCTGCGCAACCATCCGTACCTCAAACTTGCCCATCCCAGCCTGAATGCTGTGAACTGATGGTGTGTCTGACGATGACCCGTTGATAAGTCCAAAGAATCCCCCGTAATATGACTGCCCACCGGCCCCGGGCTTCTCGAAGAATTGAAACTCTGGAACGAACATGTAACACGTAGAAAGGGTAAGAGAAGACGCATTACCGTAGCCCAGAAATCCTCCACCGTACATATGGCCACCATTATTATACCCTCGCAGCGATTGAACAACAGCGTAGCTATTCGTCATGGTTCCACCCCTATGCTTGCCATATCCCAGAACACCCCCGAGATAGGATGAGGAGCGTGTCTCCAGAACAATCATTGATGCCTTAACAAATGTCGTGTTGATCACATAGTTTTCGGCATTAGTTTCGCCGACTGCCCCTCCGACAGACACACCAGCAAGGACACGGCCAGTAGAGGTGACACTGATGGTCGAGTTGTATGAGCTGCAGAGCTGAATGTTATTGCCATGGCCTACAATACCTCCCACAATCGAGTGTCGAAGGGCAGTGGCGTTGACAACCGAATCTGTAAAGTGGACATCTTGAATAGGCCCTGTTGCCATCGATGCGAAGCCTCCGACGTAGCACCGCTTTGCATGACAGCCTACGCGCGGCTTCCCGGTGTAGTGCATGGCCACTGCAGTGTTCTCCAGAATTCCGATGAATCCGCCGAGCCTGAGATTCGCGTTAGAAGCATTAACAGTGACGATGCAGTCTGATCGGACTGCGTCAGAAGGCTCTCGAGTTCCAGTGTCTCCGGCTGTTCCGAAGATACAACCAACAGTCACGTTTCCATCGGCGTGTGATTTAATCGAGACCGTTCCACTGACATTGACGTTTGTAACCCTGGCCTTGTCCGAAGCCTTTGCTGACACGCCACCAAAAAGTATCAATCCACTATCAATTGTTGTATTGAATTGCAAATTTAGATTGGAAATACTTCCTCCAGTCAATTCAGAAAAAAGCCCTGATCCCTGGCTGGCTGGGACAGTCGAGCTCACTGAGATGTTTCGGATAGTGTGACCCTTGCCATCGAACACTTTTCCATATGCAGGAACAGGCATCCACGGCAGTTTGAGAGTTATGTCATCGTTTAGTGTGACGTCTCTTCCGTTGCTTAAGGCCTTCCTAAGCTCCATTTCTGTGCTGACAGATACCGTGAGGAGGCATGGCAACAACCATGACAGTATCAGCATTAGCCTATTTAAACCACAAGAGGCGAAAATGTTGGAATTAATTTTGACCACAAGTTTTAAGCCACTCTAGCAACTCCAATATACCCAGGTCGCAACTGACTAGTGATCTTTGTGAAGGCCTTAAAGCTAAGCCAGTAACATTTAATCTCCACGAATGTCATTCGATGGGATATACTTTATCCTCGGTTGCATAGGCCGTGCTATAAACCTTGCCGAAAAGTCTATGCCACTCAGTGAGCTGGACGCACTCTTTGGGGGGCGCTACGCCAAACCTATTTGAGCAGGCCGTTCTTTTGTAGCGAACACTGAAGTGGTTGAGTAGAACGCGTTTTGGGCGTAACTCATTGCACAGATCCCCGACTGCGGTAGTGCAACTATGTCCATACAACGACGCCTTTTCCTGATGATAATTGGTAAATGTAAATTCATGGAGGAGAAGGTCTGGGTTTCGAAGATCAGTCCGGTCTATGAATTGAAGAAACGTAGCCCCGTCGATGCCTCCGTATGCACGGTCGGCAAGGAGTCTCTTGGCGTCGTTATCACTGCAGAGGATAATCTTCAAACGAGGACACACCGTAGAAAACTTTATTCCCTCAGTTGTCTTCTTGAGCTCCGGAAGCTTGTCCAGAGGAACACCTGAGTCCAAAGCTTTCTTCGTATCAAACACGGAAAACGTGTCTCTCACCATAGCCAATCCATGGCACTCAATTCTGTGTGCAAGCGGAAAGAAAATAAATGACCAAGGTCCATCTGCAGTGATGACGCTCGATAACGTCTGAAATGGAGCAATGGGAATAAGCTTTAGGGGACGCGAAAACCTTTCTGCAAGGTCAGTAAGTGGAAGAGCCACCTCCAAATATTTGACGAGAGCTTGGGGGCCGTAGATCGAAGGAAGGCTGCCTCCACATATCTCTGAGAGCCCAGAAATTAGGGTTAGGAGCCCTGCCATATGATCGGGGTGCATATGCGATATCACAACATAGTGGAGGCAACTCAGCAGAATGTTGTACTGAAGGAGCTTGACATAAGTGCCTTCCGGACAGTCGTAAATGAGGTAGTGCTTAGGGGAATATTCCACCAGGATGCCACATGTTCCACCATTTGCAGTAGGCTTTCCAGATATGCATCCAAGCACAGTAACCTTTGGGATAAACGGAAACATGGATTCAAAATTAAAGTCAGTTTAGAAAGTTTTAAAGTAGGCATCAGCCAAAAGTCGGGGAGCGACCATGCTTAACAATAAGTTTACAGCAAATCAGATCACCGAGTACAACCTCACAAACCTCAAGAAGCTCGTCGAGCAGGGCCTCAAAGGTGTGGATAAGAATCACCCGCACTTCAATCGCGTGAAGATTTGCTGCACGCTGGGCCCGTCTTCGTTCAACGTTGAGGTCATAGCAGGAATGATCAGGGCAGGTGCCGATATTATTCGCATCAACTTCTCTCATGGCAACACAGACGATCATACTCAAATTTTCCACAAAGTCCAGCAGGCAATGCAACTGACCGGCAAGACTGTCGCAATAATGGGGGATATCCAGGGACCGAAGCTCAGGATTGCCGGCTTCTCTAACCCAGACAACTGTATAGAGCTCAAGGAAGGCCAGGAGTTCACTTTGGATCATAACAACGTGAACGGCGATGAGTCCAGGGTGTATCTTCCCCATAAAGAGTTCTTTGCTGTCTGCGAGCCTAACGATGACATCATCCTCAACGACGGCTACATCCGTTTGGTTGCCACGAGCGTTGATCGTCAAGCCATGAGAATCGTCACGAGAGTGAAAACCGGCGGGAAGCTCGGAGCCCGCAAGGGGATAACCATTCCCACGCGCATTCTCCCACTGAGTGGACTATCACCCAAAGATCTGGGAGACATCAGAAATGCATGCAGACTCGGGATGGACTGGATTGCCCTCTCGTTTGTGCAGACTAAGGCTGACGTTATTGAAGCCCGAGATTACATTGCGAAGCTCCACGCAGAAAATCCGGCAAGCTTCTGCCCGCGCGTATGCAGCAAGATTGAAAAGCCCACGGCAGTCCTTGACATCGACGACATTGCACTACTTTCTGACATGCTCATGGTCGCTCGCGGGGACCTGGCTATCGAAACATGCCTATCTAAGGTTTGCTCTATCCAGAAGTACATCTGTGAACGAGCGCGTTATCACGGCTGCCAGGCAATGGTCGCGACGCAGATGGTTGAGTCTCTTATCGAGAACACCGTTCCCACAAGAGCAGAGGTGACAGATGTTGCGTCGGTGTGCTTTGACGGGGCTAATTCTGTGTTGGTCACCGCCGAAACCGCGGCCGGACACGACCCGGTCAACGTTGTCAAGGTCCTCCGTTCAATCCTTACTACCACAGAACAGTCTGAGGCCTTTATCAAGCAGGTTCTGACAGACAACTATATCAACCAACGCACCTCGAAGGAGCACAAGCGTCCTGATTCCATAGCACTGGGGGCGTGTCTACTCGCTCGAGAGCTTGGAGCGAAACTAATCATTGTTTTCTCGAAGAGTGGCAACTCAACTGGTCGTGTTCTTCGTCAACTCCCGCACTGCCCTGTCCTTTGCATCACATCGGAGCAGCGATCCTACCAGTGGCTCCACATGTGCTGGGGATGCCGCCCTGTTCTCCACCCCGGAAACATTGACAGCATGAAGACTCTGATCAGTGTGGCTGACACACATGCGCTTGAATCAGGGCAGGCGGAGCGTGGAGACGCAGTTGTCCTCGTCTTTGGCACGCCGTTCTCTGACGTGAACCGCAAGGGCTGCAACAATATAATGGCGCACGTTGTTGGTGGGGGCTCCTTCAACAACAGTACCGACGTGGAGTACGGTGTTACCCCTCAGTTGGCAGAGCTGACTCCCGTGGTCGGGGATAGTTAACTGATCGGTGATTGTAAACCACTTTGTGATGCTTTTTGAGACGGGAGGTAGTACTGTCGTCAAACCCGGGGGCCAGCGTATCAAGTTCAGAGATCCAGAGACCACCCTGGAATTGAGCTCAAAACTGAAGAAGAAAATCTTTAACCTATTAGTTGTGGTTTGTCCCTGTTCCTAATACAGCCAGATTGAGTTATTCATGCAACTTCCGAGTCAGACCTACAAACAGAATTCATCGACGCATTTACTACCTAAGTGTACATCTACGCTTTGCCTCTGCAGATGAACCACCAGCAGAGGAACCCTACGAGACCAGCCACAACGACGATGACAGCCACGGAGATCCCCGCGATAGCGCCCGCGCTGAGACCGCTCTTGTTGGTGTTCTGTATGAGGTAGCAGAGGACAGACCCTTTATTGTTGGTTGGGGGAGTACAGCTAGCGCAGTTGGCGACGCCGGTGATGGATCCCCCGTCGCTCTTGTCGCATGCTATACACTTTTCTTTGGACAGGTAGTACCCTGCAGCGCACACCGTGCACTTGGTGGCGTCGTCCGCATTGCACTCGGAGCACCCAGTGGCGCAGGGAACACACTTCTTAGTGTTACCACTATCCTTAGCATATCCAGCCTTACACGTGTCGCACTGGTCCTGGCTGGTGCACGTCTTACATCCGGCCGAGCAAGTGATGAGCGCGCCATTATTCAGCTTGTATCCGTCGGCCGGAGTCTGACAGGTATCGCCGGCCGATGCTACCTCCTCACAGACGCTCTTTCCAGGGAGTTTGGTCGTTTCGTAGCAGCCCCCGTTCATGCGGAAGAAGCCCCTTGCACATGTCCCGCACACACCATTGCTCGGTTCTGCCTGGCAGGAGGCTGTGCGGGCCGACTTCTTGACGCACACGCCGTTCTCTGGATACTCCGTGCCCACGTTACAGGCAGAACAGTAGCTTGTCCCGTCTATGTTCAGGTCGCAGCTCTTGCACGTTCCATCCTTGCCGCCGCTCACTGGCTTGCAGCCTGGCTTGCACGTCCCCGTGCCCTCTCCTTCGTAGCTGAGGACCTGCTTAGGCTCGCAGCTCGTGCACCCGTTGGAGTTCCCGTTCGCGCACGTCTTGCACGAGGTATTGCACTTGGCACAGGCGGCTCCGCTCTTGTAGTACCCGTCCTTGCAGGTCTCGCACTGTCCTTGCCCGTTGCACAGGAGGCAGTTCTCGACCTCGCACTTCTTGCAGGCCTTCTTGCCCCCCTCGCTGGTGCCCTCGTAGTAGCCTTCCAGGTGCTCACAACCGTAGATGCACTGGCCCGTGGGCGTGAGGGCCTTGGGGTCTTCGCACTCTGTGCACACCTCCTTGCTTGTCTTCGGCTCACTGCACGTCTTGCAGCCGGGGGTGTTGCACTGGGGGTCGGGCTTCTTCGTGCACCCGGTGCCCGCGTTGTCGGGAACGTAGCCCTCGACGCACTCACAAACGCCATCCTTCTCGGCACTCACCGTCTCCGGGCACTTTGCTATGCACCCCTTCTTGTTTGGCTGGACCTTCTTATTAGACCCGCACGTCTTGCAGGCGACTGCTCCATCGGCGCCCTTCTCGCACGTCGCACACCCGTCGGAGGTCCCCTCGGCGCACGTCTTGCACGTCTTCGGCTCAGTGTCGTCGGGGTAGTGGGTGTTTCCAGTCTTGCACTCAGCTTCGGTGACGCACGTGCCAGTGTCGCTGCCATTATCCTTCTTCAGGTACGGCTTGTCGTCCTTACAGGAGGTGCACTTCGCAGCCTCGGTCTTACAGGTCTTGCAACCAGGATCACACGCCTCACAGGTTTTGGTGCCGCCATTTTTCACGAAGAACCCTTCGGTGCCGGTGCACTCTTCTTCTGTCACGCAGGAGGTGGCTGAGTCCTTGGCTGTCTTGACGATCTTGCTATCGCCGCACGCAGTACACGTGGCGGCCTTGGCGTTAGCATCTGCTGCTTCTGTGGGAGCGTTACACCGAGTGCAGTGCAGCACGCCCTTGTACTTTTTATCGTTTTTAACTGTTATTTCCTCTTCGTCTCCACATGGTATGACCGACTGGTGAGAGGCGTCTGCGCCCGGCGGCACGAAGTATCCTTGCGCGGCTTGTGTGCATACTCCAGCATCTGCCGCCTGACACATGGTCTGTCCGGGCTGCTGGGCTGCTTCGTAACAGCCGCCCTTGTACATGAAAGTCTGCTCGGCGCACTGTCCACAGGTCTGATCAGCTGTATCGCCTCCGGAGCCATCTTTGCACTTATCTGTTGCACCTTCTTTGTCTGCACATTGTCCATTGATAGGAACAAATCCTGTGTTACATCGAGAGCAATACAATTTACCACCGATCAGAACGTTGCATGCGTCTGCTGCGCAATTAGTGTTATCTGCGCAGTGAGCCGCGCGCTCTGTTGCTTTTCCTGCCCATGCAATCTGAGCGAGTACCCCCGCGAGAACAAAACTGCCAAACATTGCCCGATTGATAGATTGGTAGGAACATACTCGCGGTACATCAGTCAATCCGCGTCGATTGATGCAGTTGATTGATCCTTCGGACGCACGTTGACCACAGGCGCTGATGGAATCAACACTCACCGGGTCTATCGCTGACACTACTCTGCAATCTGCAATCTCGGCACAGGGCCAGAAGGAGGTGGATTGAGCCGAACAGAACTGCGACTGTCTCAATGCGTATGTCATACTAGTGCACCTCGTGGCTCCGTTGCAATCTGTACGGATCATCCAGTGCGAATCAAAGCTGCCACACGTGCACTGGGACAGTACGGTCCAGTAGCGGTCCAGAGCTTTCAATGGCTCCATCAACGGCCCACCGACAACTGCAAGGGCGACTCCTGCAGCTCTGCACAACGTGCATCCAAGGCCCAAGAGGCAGTGCACAGCAACGAGCGTCTCTCAGATACGCCAAGAGCCCGTCCCAAGGAGTGCTCAGCCCCAATACCGCTTGGTGTGATTGTGCTGCGTCTCATAAGGCACCTTCTGCAGCAGAGCTAGGGTCCATAACTGCGTTCTCCATTTGAAAAGTCAAAGGGAGCAGGACCGCCCGCCACGAGGAGCCGGCCCCCGGGACGGCTGGGGCGGCACGCCTGTCTGCGGACCCATCCCGGGCTGCTGCGGCGCGCTCCAGGCGTGTGGACACAGCAGCAGCCCAGGGCGCTCCGCCGGTTGCCGCGGCCGAGTCGATGGTCCGGTGGTCTCCCGGCGCCACCGCACCAGCAGGAGGCCGAGCACTGGCCCCCATCCTCGGCTCTGTCTACAGGCCCCTCGCATTGGAGCAGGGACAGGGCCGGAGATACTTTGTCCCTCGGGGCCCGTCTCTGGGGCGCCGCTGCCAGGTGGAGCCTGTCTGAGGCGCATCGTAGTGTGTGATTCTGTTAACACTACACCCAGAAAAGCGTTGACTGCATCTGGTGCATTTCCGGCAGACCTCTGCTATGTTTGACGCTGCCTGGTGGAACGTAGGGGGACACCCGCCATTCTGGCTGTCGGCTGAGAGATCTGGTGGGATTCAACTGTCTTGAGCCCCCTTAACGATTTACTACCCTGTGTGACGAATGGGTGCCTGCACAGTCCTCTGTTGTGCCTGCGGTCGTAAGGATATGACCTGACTTCCTGGTCTCTTCGCTTCCCAGGATCCCAAGCTGCAAAGAGCGGTCCGAGAGAACCGTTGTGTTGCACTAGAGTCAATCCGGGTTAAATTGTTAGCCCTTCGCACCATGCTGCCCCTTGTTCAGCCCCCGAGTCTCGGTTGCTCTCAAAGGCCTTCTTCGGGAGCTAGGGCTGCTGTACGCTGTCATCCTTAACGCAGCCAGAGGTGCCTCATCGTCCCCCTTGCACCGGTAGTCGGGCGCGCTGCAGCACTCACTTGTTGCTTCCCTTATGTGTGGAGACATAGACTCTCGTCTTCGACTGTCGCAGCGCATGTATCCGAGCAAGATTGGCACACTCGCCCCGTTCACGCACCACAGCCTCGGTGCGATAAGGGACACTTATCTACCGGCCTTTCAGCTGCTCGCTCCACCTGAGCAGTGCAGCAGTTGTCTTCTGCAGGGCAACAGGCACGTCTGCTCGGACAGCTTAGCTAGTAAAGCGACCAGTTTCTCTGCTGTGTGCCTAGCTCACATGCTCTGTGTTCCTCGGATATCACAAGTGAATCAACATTACTTTGAGGCGCATAACTGTGAGATATCCATCTTCGTACTTGGATTGTTGCTCTCTATAAGCTCTAGTGATTTCTGTGCTGCACGTATTGACGAGAAACGTGGTTACTCGTTACTATTGTATCAATACGTACAGAGGGCATGCTTCTGAAGGAACCACACTTCTAGTCTATAAATCTACCGAGTTCTGTAAGTACATATAGCTATACTTCGTTGGAAAGTTAGATTATTGGTGAACGCTTTTTTATGCATTAAGCTAGATATTTTTCAGTAGGTCAATACTTTGCTAATAAGGTTGGTGTTACTGAGAAACGAGAGAACGGCGGCTTAAGATCGTTTCTGTAGGAATCTGATCTGGGTTTCTAGTTCCGACGCAACGTGAGGCTCTAGAACCTTGAGTAGGTCACTCACCTCTTGGGAGAAAGTACGGCTATACAGCAAAATTGCCAGATCACTGCATAGTTTCTGAACTCTCTTTTGGTCGCTTTTCTGTACCAACTGTACATCACGCAGAAGAGTTTTTAGCTGCTTGTATCTTACTTCCGTAAGCCTTCCCTTGAACTTCGTCAGTAGCTGATAAGTAGCCGATGATGTTTCATCCAAGATTGCAGTAGAATGTTCCGTAGCCTTTTTAATCTTCAATGGATTGGAAAACTCTTGCATCAAAAGGCCCAATTCGTCCTTTGTTTTAAATATTGGCTCTTCTAGCTTTCTTGTAGTTGACATCCTGTCAAATGGATTACTACCTTTCGCACTTTCTGGGGACGAAGACAATGTGCGCTTAGAGTAAAAGGCGCGTGTTTCTGCAAATATTTTCTCCGTTTGTACGCCTGTCCCAGCCAGTTCTGTAGAAACAAGTTGATCAGCCAGCCATCCGGAGAGCTGCTTTCTGCTTATCTCTATGGAGTACCTTTGATCTAGGAGGAACATGCATCCGTAGTCGTCTTTGTGTCGTAGGACACGGCCTAACGCCTGGTTGACACTCCTATATGCGTGTACAGAATACCAGTCACCTCCCTTCAGAACAGAGTGCTTGTCAAGCCAATCCATTTTTGCCTTAAGCAGAGGGTCAGAGATGTTTGGATAGGGGAGTGATATGACAAGGGCGCATCTGCAGTAGTTGTTGCTGAAGTCAATTCCTTCAGCTAGTTTTCCGCGGCAAATCACAAAAAGTATCGGGGATCGTCCTGCGTCACAGCTATCCCTGTACTTCTTTATCACTGCGTTACAATCTTGCTGCCTCAATGGTTCGACAAACAGGTCACGAGGATCTCCATGGGTGCTAGACTTAAGCTCTGCTTCAGTACCGTCCGCTTTCCAAGAATCCAGAACCTGCGCCATATACTTGTATGATGGAAAGAACACCAGGGTTCCTCCCACCACACCACGTACGCATGCTTGGAGAGCATACCCTAACTGTTTCTGATATGACTTGCTTTCCCTATTTTTATATATACCCAATAACGGAGTTCCTGTTATAGCCGTGATAGCCCTAAATAAGTAATTACTGGGTGGCACTATGTGAGGACATGATACAGATATGCCAAAAGACAATCCAAGCTCTGCTTGGAGCGCCGAGAAGGGCGCTAGGGTTCCACTTGTCAAGACGAGAGAATGCACACTCTCCCCTAGGACTATGGTTTTGAGGATGGATTTTGGAGTCATACAGAGTAGGTGCACTTGCCATCCAGCCTGGCTAGATATGGCCGGCACTGTAGTAGCCGAATGCTTCCTTATGACGTTATTCAAAACTTCACTCATTCTACATGCAGATTTGGGCTTAGCTGGTTTAGAAATAGTGTCATTTTCTTTCTGTTTGGATACAACAAAGCAAAATTCAGATCCTGTTTGAGAGTAGACCATGATGTCACTGATTGCCAATATGAAATCACTTGCTTCTAGTAAATGTAAGGGCTTGTCTGCATACTCTGGCGCTAGGCCTGGGTTACATTGGATGAGGATGGATAGGGTGTCAATTAACAGGGAGAACTGCTGCTGTTTCTTGCGTAAAGTTTGGACCGCATCTGTATGAGTTGCTATAGGCTTTGACGAAAGATAGAATCTGGCAGTTTCGATATCGGTTGCCGCTCTAGAGACACGTGTTGACGGTGCACTATGGTCACCAGACTCGAAGTCTGTGGCCAAGAGCAGCTCATAAACTTTTTTAGAAAGATCGTGAACGGCAAAGCTGAAGGGCGCATTCCCACTTATCTCTGCAAGCTTGTCTACAAAGTATTTTGAAACGAGGTTAATCAAATTGAATATCACATCAATGTCTGATTGCGGCGGCAGAGCATCCGATAAGCTGTAGAGGCGTGTCACTGACTGCCGAATAAGTTTTGTTTTGGGCTCATGGAGCCCTGTGTAGGAGGTGGCGGGTCCACAAGGATTAGTCTTTGAAAGCCAATTTCCCTCTAACTCTATTGTTGCAGCCTTATTACCGGGTCCCATCCGCTGTGCTGCTGCTACCTTCTGTAAGTACTGAATTTCCTCGGAGGCCTTCAAAAGAGCGTCAGTAGTAACACTGCCAGAAAAAGTATCACAGCATGCTTGGCCGATATTGTGACCTTCATCTACAAGGAGTATGCTATTTCGAAGCATAGAAGAAAGCTCGGATGTCCTGTTCTTACTGGAGAGTATATAGTTATAAGGGGCAGTAACCACCCTAGCCTGTGGCACGAGAGCTCTTCCCAAATAGTATGGACACCTTGATTCGTTCTTACAGTATCCCAGGAAGTCTTCTAAATCATCCAATCGCCCATTACTATTCTCACAGTAATACTCCCTGTATTTCTGTGCAAGATCATCACTATCTCCGTCACTAGAGTAATATCTACACTGTCTGTCGTCGCAAAGTTTCTTGCATGCCATACCTAGTGTGATATTTGCAGCTGCAGCATAAGTGTGTGCTCTTTCGTTTATGCAGAATATACGGCGGCTTCCTAGCATGGCGATAGGCCATAATAAGAAAGATCTGCTGTCACCTGATGCATCAGAGATGGTCACATGCTTCTTTAGTTGTCTTATGGCCTGTTCTATCTGTGCATGGGTCCTGGCAGCATAAAGAATCTTGGGTGGAGGTCGTTCTGCTACCCACCTAGCTGTATCATTGAGCCTTATATTTTTGAGCTTGCTATCTATGATGACACTGTCTCGAAAGTCTAACGTTTGATCTGTCCACTCTAAAAGCTTACCCACGTCTGGCGGCATTAGCGGTGCACTGCTAGATAACGTAGGTGCTCCAGTAGGCTCTGCTATGATTGCTCCAGCTTTGCACTTCTTCAAAAGCGAGGTTACTAGACTTAGAAAGCTAATACATTGTTCCTGATAAGCTATTGCGGGAATAAGCAGAGAAAGTGTCTTTCCGGTGCCTGTCGGGCTTTCCAACAAGGCATTTTCCTTCTTATTCAGGGCCGTAATAAGGGAACTCATATACTCTATCTGCGAGGGATATGGCTCAAACGGAAACTGGAAGTGAACACCCTTAATTTTTAGCATAGCGGCCATCCGCTAAGGCTATCGACGGGATTAATAGTAGGGGGATTTGAAAGTGCCACAAAATGATCCTCACTGAGTTTTTATTTCTGACGGAGGCAAAGGGTTAGGCAGAAATGAATGCTATCCCCCATGCTCTCGAAATACTGTATACTGATACACGGATAGATGGCAGAGGGATTGGTGAGACGAGAGACATCTCCCTTTCGTTCTTTACTGCGAGGGGGTCTGTACTGGTTGAAAAGGGGAAAACGAAGGTCGCTGCGTCTTCCAAGCTGGCAATTCTATCTGGGAAACAGCTCAGAAGCGGTCGTATTACTGTCACGTGCAATCTCCCTTCCGAATTAAAGGAGACCATAGAGCATGTGAATCTCGCAGACCTACTGAATAACACCTTCGCAAGCGACCAGGTCGTCCCTAAGGATACTCTCGTTATAATACCTGGCGCCATGTACTTCGTCATTCGCTGCTCAGTCGAGGTCCTCCAAGACGACGGCGGACTTCGGGATGCGTGCATCATTGCAGCTGGCACAAGCATCTATCACATGGGGATCCCTAATGTGCAGGCCTACCGCGGATCCAGCATTGACACGTGCAACAAGAAACAGGTTGAAGAGTTTACCACGCACATCATGGGGTTACCGAGGGACGAACTGGTCACCATGAGATATATACCGCTCTCTGTTACATTTGGACACTTGGATAAAAGAAGAATAGGACTCTATCAGCTCTCTTCAGCTGCAAACATGGAAGATATCTCTGATAGAGGCGAGGACGAACACAAGCAAGGGGCTGGCATTCAGCACGACTACCTCATAGACTGCTGCCGGGAGGAGCTAGAGCTCTGTGCAGGCTGCACAACCATAGTCCTCGATAAGTCAGGGCTCACCAACGGGCTCTATAAACTGGCAGGCACACCGATCAGCCCCTATGATTTGGTGCAGATGACAGTGGAGGCCCACGAAGCCATTCGACATGCATCTACAGACATAGAAGCCGCCGTCATTGCAGATGTAGACGCCAGAAAGAAGGAGCTAGTGACAAAGGTCAAGGGCTATTAAGGGGAGCATGAGTAAAGCATCTGTAAGTGTCTTAAGAGTCCTCTTCTAGGCTCCGGCCTGTAGTATATGATGAGCTATAAGTAGAATATGAAAGCGACGACGAAGTTGACTGCGGATTTAGGGATATTACAACTTCCTCAAAGTTGCTCAAGCCAAGAGGCTCTGCAGTCCTCAATTTGCTCACAAGCTTCAGAATCTGGGTCTGTTGGGTCTCTACCCGTTCGATAGCTGCCTGTATCAAGCTGAGAGTATCCTCACGCATCAATATTTCTTTATTTATTGAGTCTTTGCACGGTGTCCAGAGTGGAGGAGTCAGGATGACTCGGCGTACTACTTAAGTTTTCGCGCTCGCGCTCACGTTCTCTTCTTGCAACCTCCTCCTCATACTCTCGTGTCAAGAGCATCTCCTCTTCGTTAGCAGCGGGCTCTGATTGCACATCTTCATAAAGAGCTTTCAAGTCTGAATATAGCGCCCTCCGACTACACCTCTCTAACCGCTCTTCACAAAGCTGTCTGATGTTATAGCATGTCAGCTGTGTACACATACAACGCATCTGCTTGAGCAAAGCCATGCATGCATCTGAAATCTCAGAGACGGAGTCATCGATGTGCAGCACTAGCAACTTAAGAAGCTCCTTATTTGCAATCACCAATACATTTGTTTGGCCAGGACGTGCCATCTTCTTGGGGCTTTTCATTGCTTCTTCGTGATGAAAAGATAAGATCTCCCCGCAGAGATGCAGCGAGTCCACAGTAATTCTGCTGACACAATCATTCACCCGCTGAACTAGCTGATACAATAGTTCAAGGGTGCGGACATAGTCAACATATCTATACACCCCTTTAAGGATATCGAGGGCAGCGATGCGGCAGCCAGGCGTATCTGCATCTAAGTTACTGACAATTCTGCCTAGGAGTGTCCCGTGACAATCTTTGTGAGCCTGACCAAGAAGGTTAAAGGACTCAATGGTAAGGCTACTCGTCATGGAGGCGAGTGCACGTAGAAGGTACTCCAGACACTCTGGTGTTCTCGCACCAAACTGCCATGTAGACACAAGTAGGATCTGCGCAAAGAAATATCGCATGTTAGGATTGCTCATCGACAGAGTACGTGTCAAGCAAGAGACAACTAGATACACACAACGACAAGCAGCAGTACGTATGCACGTAGGATAATCAGTCTTATTGGTTAAACGCATAAGTTGAACGAAGAGCCTCCTCATGGTGCTCTCGACTTCTGGAGGCAGTTGATAGCCAGCAGAAATAAATGAAAGCATCATTCTCATCAGGAAGCTCATGCGCTTCTCTAAGTCGTAAGATGTGGGGTCAAGATTTATAAGGTCAAAGCTCTTGGTGAAATAGGCGGATAAAATGGTGTTATCGATGCACTTCCTCCCAAAATAAGCCTTAAGTAGTTCTGTTATTGTCCTGGATTCATATCTATTAAGATCTACCTCAAGAGAAGCTGCCGATGTCTTGTGACGCTGATCGAGGCTGCGTTTGGCTGTTCCGTATGGGGATTCCAGCGCTGCTGCAATGGCGTTGTCAGGTATCGACTTGGACTCCGCTGAAACTATACAGATAGTTAGCTTCGCCAGGAGGTCTGAGACGTCAGAAGCATCTTTTCCCTCTCCTACTTCTCGTAAACTGGCCTCAAAGGCCTCACTGGTACTATTGTTGCAAAGAAGAATTACGTACTTCACGATGGAATAGATTGAGCCTTGAAAGCAGCTCTGCACATATGCATCATCGTTGTAAAGGACGTTATCCTTCAATAGGATCTCATTGATGACTTTAACTATGTACCCTATGTCTAAGTTATGTTCTTTTATGGTGTACTGTATGCCTTCCAGGATAAAAAACGTTCTAATATCAATAAACTTTTTAACGAGGGTCAGTAGCCCCCCTAGCTGTCGAACACTCAACTGGCTTCGTCGGTAAAAGCTCAGGATAAAGCAAATGATCTCTTGTGGAATGAGGAATGAAAAAACAAGATCCATGATGTGGTCCAGTTGCTCCTGCACGTTATTCCGGATCCTTTCGCCTACAAAAAATGATATCAATTGCTCCAGAATGCTTGGGGAATAACGAATATTGTTATGCTCATTAGTTATTAAAAGCATGGCAAGCATATCACATGCCTTGGATCTGTAGCCGTCATTTGACCCCGTAATATCAGCCAGAACAGCTTTGATGACTTTAACAGCTGTCTTTTCCGCAAGGCACCTACAGCCGAGTCCTAAACGCAGCAGCGGATGGCACGACTCTAGAGACTCTATGCTCTCAGACCCCGAAATCAATCTAGCGACATTTTCTAGGTAATTACGTGGAGCCACTCGTTGGAGAAACTTATTATAACCAACGATGACAGGGGGCTGGTTAAGCTCTTTGGAGAGTCTTAGATCATCTTTATGCTCGCGCTCATACGTCTCTCCACAAGCTATGAAGAGATCAAATACCTCTTTGTTAATGTCCTTGTCTAATGCCAAGGACAAAAGAATCCCACAGAAAAAGTCCAAGTAGACGTGCCGATCAATATGTTCGTCAAGCCATACAGCAGCCATGGTGGCTACTGACCGGCGCACATTAAAATTAGAATCATTAACAAACAGGGAGACGTATGGGGCCACAAGAGTGGCTATGTCTTCTGATGCTGGGGAAAGATGGATGCTGCATAGAGTATCGATGGTGGTCATGCGGACGGTGTAAACCGTGTGCCTATAGTTTTCTAGCATCGCAACTGTGACATCGCGAACTATCTCTTTATTCCAGAGATGGCTTCTCTTTTGATACGTTTTGGAGAGCTTGAACAAGCACTTGTTGATTATTATGCGATTGTCGGGTGCCTGGTCTTTCATCTGGGCCTTGAGAATTTCTGTGACCTCCTTAAAGAAAAGTGACAGGCTTTCGATCAAAGAGGGATTGCTCTCATTGCAGGTGTGAATGATCCGAAGCAGCAGCTTCAAAAGGAGCAGCCGAACAACCTCGGATTTTTCTACTTCTGTGACTGGTGCGCAGGCGAGGATGGTATAAATCTCATGGATTGCACGTGGAAGGATAGCATCCAGACAACTAAGGTTGGAAAAGCTCCCCCTGACAATCTCTATAACGCAAAGACGCATGGCTTCAGAAGGATCGCGAAAGCGAGTGAGGTATGCACCAAGAATACTACGCTCCTGTTCCGGGGCCAGAGATCCGCCGTTAAGTGCTAGCTGAAGTTGCACCGCAGCTTCCTCACGCACCTTGCGGGACGAAGCTTCGAGCATTGTGCGAATATTGCGCTCCAGAAGGTCGGCACCATCCATTTTAAGTACAATTTTTTGTTTTAAGGGTATGTCTTGCAATCGTAAGCTGATCCTGCAGCCCGATGCTGCTGGTTGTTGGCGACACTTGGAAGGCTGTACTCGCTCCAGTGCAACTGATACGCATATCTTGTTCTTTTCTGAGCTGCAGGTCTCAGGGTTTTCAATCTCTCAACTATTCTTAGCCCTTTCACAGCGAACAGTCCTTGAACCCTTTTTGCAGCTGAGCGGCCGCAATATATTGAACGCTCAAATGTTCGCCCAAAACATACTCATTTTATCATATACTAGCCAAGCACCCTTTCTCAGTATCTATAATTCTAGCACCAATGAATACACATACTCCGGAGTAGCTCGCGTTCAGATGTTTACCGAGGAGAGCTGCAGTCGTTGCCTGAATGCCCCTGGCTCACTGCTTATGCTAGACAGTTACGTCATTTTTAGCTTCAGCAGGAGCTCTCCGCTGTTTGCTTGTGAGGTGACTAAGATTGGTGATCTGGATGCATACTTCCAACTTGGGCGTAGTGGAATTTGCATCTCAATCACTGATAGGCACCAATTATGGATCTTTGAGCACAGCTTTTTATACATTCATAGTACGAGCAATCTTCTCAGATTGATAGGTAAACAGGACATAGGAAGTTACGAAGTACGTGGCAAGGCCCTGAAGGAGCTGGTTTTGCCCCCAGTTACCATAGAAAAGTGTATGAAATTGCACAGACTAGATTACGGGAATTGTCGCGAAAGTCTAATCATCAGTCTCACAAGCAAGTGCTGCTTTGAGCTTGACGTCGAGAAGAAACAACTAACTCCACTTACCCCGTTGTTGACGAGGGGCAGCTCGTCCTCCGATTACTACACTGGTGCAACACAGTTCCTGTTTTACTTTCGAGAAACAATGGACAGCAGGTGCGTCTTACACGGCTTACGCTTTGCGCTGGGTAATGATCTCTCAGGGGCAATTGACGTGCCAGTTGGTTATTACCTTTGCATCTCTGAAACCGGCCATCAACACAGCAACCAGCGCCAGCTTCGATCGCTGAAAGACATGCTACACGAGGCCATCCTCGACAGGGGGCTTCAAGAGGCCATAGAAGCATGTAGACCAGACTCAGGTGTAAGCATGCCTCCCACACAGAAGGCGAATCTCTTGCGTACTATTATCTCTAGGGTTGCGCAGGAATATACATGTGATCAAAGCAAACCTACTCTTAGAGCGACGGAGATGGAGCAAAAGCTCAGAGCATTGCTCCATAGGTACGTGGAGCGAAAGCTCCGCAGACCCTGCCACGCAGGTCAGCATATAACAACAAGAGGAGTGTATATAGGTACTATAGGCACTTCTAACCATACAGACGGCAAATCAGAGTCAATACACGCACATGTTTCTGCACACATAACTACTAGGACATGCACATGTGCTGAATTGGCTTTAGCGCAACGTGCATATAAGCAGTCATTATGCTGTTTGTCCAAAGATATTTGTAGAGTCGGGTTCACACACATAGCGTCTCCCTGTACCCACTTCCTGACTCCAAAGCCAGCTCTCTGGTCTAGTATGATCACTGCTTGTAATATCATTACCCATGCTGGATTAAGTGTTCTCGTAGTACTGTGCCAGTATAGCCTCTATGTATATCTTCTGTAGCATATGCAAGCCAGAAGCCTCTTCTCCTCATTGGTAAGCGAGAAGGACATTGTGTCACTTTCTTGATGAGCACTCATCTTTAGCAAATTTACCGTTGGAGCCTGTGCGTACCCGTGCCTTAACAGCCGTGCATGCATAGGTCATCGCACTCACATTTACATCTAATGAGACATGGATGAGCGCATCCCTGCCTTATGCTTATTCGGGGCGTTGAGGATTAACTCGGTAACTTTAAAGGTAGATGCAATACTAATTCCAGACCCTTTTCCTTCTGACTCCGCCCCACTCTCATAATCTTTTAGCTCGGGGCTGTTAAAGATGTCAGTGAGCAGACTTTTCACACTATTTACGGTCTTCTGCTTGGAGTTGCTTCCACCATAACTGCTGAACCAGATCTCAAACGTAACGGTGCCCTCCTTTGACACCTTGCAATATATGCCGTTAATTGCCCGACTGGATTGCTCAGAAGGGCTCTTCTCAAAGGCTGATGAAAGAATGAGGGCAAGCAACAGCTTCCACAGATCTGTTATCTTCTCTACCTCTAGTACTGGCGTAGGAGTTTGAGACTTTTGAGATGTATACTTACCCGAGTTAGGGGCGGACCCCATAAACCTCTTCTGGGTATCCTGGCGTTCCTGATCGTTATTCTCACCATGAATCTCGCTCTCTCTGTGTACGCCCTTCTTGCAACACATAAAACGTAATATGGTGCCTCCCTCATTTTTAGGGTCTTCCCATAGGTTTTCAATGTTATCGCGGAACAGGGAGATGGACCCCTGGACCATTTCCTGAATGGAAGGAATTGTATTCAAGTAGCAAAGCAGTTTGTCGAGATCAGATGTGTAGTCACAAATACGGAGGGTAGACGTTCTAAAGTCGTTTACCTTATAACTCTGCTTTTCACGGCGGAGGTTGACGTGGAAGGACAAAGACCATTCAGAGGGTGTTCGAGGCCCCGACTCCTCCATTTTAATTTTTCTTTTCATTTCTCTAAATGATTGCATTACTGGGTCGGGACGAGAATAGCAGCCCTGAGGGGGGTTCCAGAGAAGCCACTAATGTGGATAACATCAGGGAACAGCTGCAGGCCGTGCTCATGGACCAAGGGCTCCTAGAGCAGACCAAGAAGCTGCCCATTGTGGTGGACGTTAGCGAGTCAGCAACCGAAGATCCTCTCAAGAAGATTCACCATTCTGTTGTTTTCCCACACGGATATGAGATCCCCAGAGATCCTGCCAACAAGATTTATACCTGTGAACCTCCGGCGGAGTTACCGGTCAAGTTTCCGTACGAGCTCGATCCCTTCCAGCGTCGAGCTATTGGTGCCCTACATATCGGTCACTCTGTTCTTGTTGCAGCTCACACCAGTGCAGGAAAGACGACCGTGGCAGAGTACATTATTGCAACGGCACTAGCTCAAAATCAACGTGTGGTTTATACTACCCCAATAAAGGCTTTATCAAACCAAAAGTACCAGGACCTAAAGCTTGCAGCATACACCAAGGGGTCTGTTGGTATCATGACTGGGGACACCACCCTGAATAGAACGGCTGGGGTCTTGGTTATGACCACTGAGATACTGCGTAATATGCTACATCAAGGTGCAGAACTCCTGAGAGAGATAGGATATGTTATTTTTGATGAAGTTCATTACATGCGGAACAGCGAGCGTGGCTTGGTTTGGGAAGACTGTATTGCCATGCTCAGTTCTAACATTCAGTTCTGTTTCCTCTCGGCGACGGTGCCCAATGCATCCGAGTTTGCTGGGTGGGTGGCGTCTCTACACTCCATACCGGTGCACGTGGTGTACACCCAATATCGCCCAGTACCCCTTATGCACTTCCTTTGTCCAGTAGGAGGAGATGGCCTGTACCCTATTTGTTCATCTATTGACAAAAATAAAATCAGACATGATCAGGTTATAAAAGCAAAAGCAAATCTCCCTCATGATAATGCTCAAGCAGTAGCTCGCGGGGAAGAAGAAGGAACCAGCGGCCACTCAAACAAGAAGCAGCAGCAGAAGGCCGTTCGCGATACTCTTCATAAAGTAATGAAAAACCTCATAGCACGAGATTGCTTCCCCCTTATTGTGTTTGCCTTTGGGAAAAAGAAATGTGAGACGTACGCCATGGACTTTATCAGTGACTACTTTAATAATGGGCAAAGAGCCACCTCCCGGCCACCCTTGCAGCGGACTTACGGTGAAGAACCCCAGGCATTGATTCCACAGGATAACCAGCAGGCCACTCAAGCGCAGCCTCCCGTTATACAGAGCTTGGTGACTCCTGAACAAACACGTGTTATAGATAATATATTTGACGCAGCGCTCAAGTGCCTTCCAGAAGAAGATCGCAACTTAAGACCTATTGTCGTTCTTCGTGGCATGTTACGACGAGGAATCGCAGTCCACCATTCAGGGTTACTTCCCTGGGCAAAGGAGATTATAGAAATACTGTTTGTTGAGGGGCTAGTGAAGATTCTGTATGCGACCGAAACATTCGCTATGGGCCTGAATCTTCCTGCTCGTGCGATTATTTTTTCTGAATTTAAAAAGTTCGACGGATTGACTTCCAGATTAGTGACTGCTGGTGAGTATGTTCAGATGGCTGGTCGCGCTGGCCGGCGAGGAATAGACAAACAGGGCATGTCAATATGCATGTTCAGCACAGCAGACGAATGTGACAACATTGTAAAGGTAATTCAAGGAACCACTGAACCACTAAACAGTGCATATAGACTCTCTTTTAATAGTGTCCTTAAATTGATGCAAATAGAAGATACCTCTCCTGAGCAGGTGATTAAGCGGTCGTTCTTGCAGTTCCAGCAGTTATTTAGGTTGCCGCGCTGCATAGACAAGATCCTTGCACTAGAGAATGCCAATGCCGTAGATAAAACGCAACTGGGCAGACTTTTACTAAGCATACTTAATGTCCTGCATAGAGCCTTCGGAGAGTATGAGCAGCTCGCTCAATTCTTTGGTCCAGATATGCTTCAGTCACTTGCAAACCTAGCATCTTGGGATGCTCAAAGGTTATACGGTCTCTTGACTGAGTATGTTAATCTCTTTGCACTCAAGACTAGTTACTATGTGGATTGGTCTCGTTTGTTGTCCCAAGACTCTATGAAGCAGTTATTAGTTCGCGGACGAATAGTTCATGTGCATGCCGATGGGTTGGACCTGGGGTGGGTACCAGTCCTGAAAGTTACAAGACTAGGCTCTGACAGCTTTGTGGATTGTTTGGTTCCCTGTTCTCTCGGCTCCGTCCCGGCGAAGTACACTAATGCTTCAGAAACACACTTAATTGCGTTTAGCGACACCGTCCCTTCTTCGCTTAGCTCGAGAGGAGTTGATAAAGAGCTTGCCCACGCTGCACTAATTAACAAGCCATACTATCAAGAATATATGTCGACCTTGCAAAAGCAGGATAGCCCAGCTGATGCCCAAGACGCATCTGCTGACGAGAGTCAACCCCCTGTAAAAAGGAGGCCACTTCGAAAGGTAGGTTCCAAACCAGTCGAAAAGCAGAAAGTGTCACATGCAGATATAAATGACCTCATTTACGCTAATGACTCCTCAGAGTCCATCACCCCACAAAATCTTTATGAGTACTCGTTCATTGATCCTCTCCAGCCATTCGTGCGTGAAAACAAGGCGTCCTATCAGATGCTTGCTCCTCGAGACGTCCTTCTCAGTGTCCTGACAGCAATCGACAAGTGTGGGGCATCGTCTAAGAAGAAGCAGATGAAAGGAAAGCTGCATGAACATCTCTGGAGCGAAATAGAAGCAACAGCTTGTGTAATTGTTCGCGTTCCGGTGAGAGCAATCCGAAGGGCTTCTGGAAAGATATTAAAGACCATACCGGAAAGCCTTTCTAGGTATGATGATAAGTCCGAGGCAATGTTTTTCTATTATCAAATGATAGCCTCTCTCATACCATCAGACGAATCTCACAGCTTCCCCTCTACTCTAGCTGATCTTATGGAGCCGCACGTTAACCTTTCTGAGTTGGCCTATGCCGACGTTACATCAGAGGTTAACGATCTAGACTGTAACATAAAGTTAGTTGAACATGCTATCACTTGCGACAACGAATATGGGATTCTGACGCGTATACTCTCATCACCAGCACACAGTGCGCCCACTCTACATAGAGTGCTTAATGCCGTGTGCTCTCCTGCAATTTATGCTAAGATTTCGACGCGCATGGAAGACACCAACGAGCAGGCATTAAAAGAAGAACAGCTGATTGTTTATCAAATGGTGAAGGAATACATCGATAACTCTCCACATGATGAGGATGCCTCCGGTCAGCTGGAGGTATCGGGTATGATTTTTTCTCTCATGCTCAATTGTATGAGACGAGATGCCAAAAAGCAGATATTTAAGCAATATATCCAAGAAGCCGACGACCTTATACTGAGCTCAGAGCTGGTAAAGTTGAAAAACTTCTTGCGCCGTGAACACTTCATAGAAGAAATTCCTGGGGCCACAGATAGCGAAGCTGCATACCTTCTCACAGACAAGGGGCGTGTTGCATGTCATGTTAGCTCTGCAAATGAGGTAATACTCGTTGAGTGTCTGTTTGAGGCCCAATTCACTGACCTAACTCCACGAGTCCTCGCTGGCGTCTTGGCCTCCCTTCTCGGAGAGGGAACTGGAGCATCGGGATCATCGAAGAGTAACCAACTCCAGATGGACCCGAAGCTGTCTCAAGCGTTGACGAAGCTAAAACAGATTGTATCTATGTTGCTAAAGGATTGTGCAACAGAGGACACAACGTTAGAGTTGCGCTGCACAACAGTTGATCACATCGTGGACGACACCACAGCGGTAATTGCTTTTTCATGGGCGGCAGGTCAGACATTTCAGGAGATCCTCGACATAGACCGGAGCCAATTCGAAGGGAACATAGTAAGGATGTTCAGGCGTCTAATAAACCTTGTCGACCAGCTAATAATCGCGGTGGAAGTCATTGGGGACGAGCGTTTGAAGGCACGGTTAACTGCTGTCCACGATGCAATATTCCGTGACATTATCAAGGTCAATAGCTTATATGTGGTAGCAGAAGATGACGTCTAGTGACTAAAGTCGGTTCCGGAGAGCCCTGTTCATGTATTGGCAGCTGTCTATGATGCAGTGCAACAAGCCCTTGTTGTAGCCCATGGCTCGAAACTTCCCATATGGTCTCAGTATCTGGAGAAGAACATCAGCTATCAGTGAAAACACAAATGGAAGAAGGCGAAGGCCTCTCTTTCCGAGTTCTGTGAAGCTCATGATGATCGCCAGAACGTTGGACGTGAAAAGCTTAATCCACACGTCTGCCTCGTAGAAAACATATTTATCAGTAAACGTCTGATTGAGGTTATTCCAGGGCTCGTCTATAAGGAGAGGGCGTAACTCGTAAATTCCAGAGTAGCGGGCTTTCATGCACTCTCCAGTCCAGACAGTCAATAGAAAAGTAATAAACTGGAATATTGGGAGCATGTTCTTGATTACCAAGAGGTAGCGAAAGATGAAGATAAGTCCTAGAATGAGAAGAGAGATATACCTGATGAGGTAAAGGGGGCGAAGCAGATAGATCACTGTTCTGTGCCAGCGCTGGGCCTGTAGGGTCAGGATTCTCCAGCCACGAAGAAGCGGCGCCGGAACTAGAATTATCATTAACAATTTACTTCTCATGGTGCAGATTGCTTCTAATACAATTAGACTTTGATTTAAATACTGAGGTTTTTAGATAGCTACGCTCCGTACGGTGAAGATCAAGCGTCGATAAATGTTGACTCCTTGGGAAGAGGTATCTTGAGTATGAGGCGAGTTCCGCCGTTCTTGCACGAGCTTACGTTAATAATACCGCCGTAGGCACGAGTAATGAGGATGGCACGGGCAAGACCCGACCCAAGGCACTGTGAGATATCTGCCAGCTCCTGCTGGTGGAAGAAAGCATGCTGCCAGCACTGCTTGGGAAGACCTATTCCACAATCATTGACCACAAGGTACAGCGACTCTTGGCAGTTAAATAGGGCAGCACGGACAATTGAGGGCTTAGAGTATTGCCTTGCATTGACAACCAGATCGAGGAGAATCTCGAGGAAGATGTGCGGCATGAACACATGTTCTTCAAAGCTCATTCGATTGACGTAGACACCCGTATCTATACAGAGAGCCTGAAGAGTGCTATTGCCACCTGTATCAGCAAAGCCCTCTGTACAGGCCTGCCTCTGTGCATTTTCCATTGCTTCATAGTCTTGACGTGTAATTGTCGGAAACAAGGGTCTGGTGCCTGTGGTGCAGCTCTTCATTGCTAGAGGCCTTTTCTCTGCATCGTTGGGATGCTCCGGTTCGCTGTTGTTATCCTGTTCAGTAATGAGTGGTGCAGGTAGCGACGGTTGACTTACAAGAGTACTGATGGTGAAACAATGAACATCTGTCAACGCCTTACTGTCCATCTCTGAGCTGGCAAGCTGAAAGTCATAGCCGTTCAAGTCGTTAGTCCCAGTCTGCTGCTCTGACGACATATCCATGTTGCTAGTTACAGGCTCTATTTGGAAAGTACTTAGTCCTTCGATGCTATTCTCCTCATTGACAGCCGCAATTTGATAATCATCAAGTTTTACAGAGGGAGTAGACACATTCTCGAATGGTTGCTCCACTGGAGCCTGTGGAGAAGGTTCTGACATGTGCCCAATGGCTGACCGAGGATATAGTGCAAACATGTTAGCCGCAGAGACAGACTTTCTGCGAAGCACAGAATGAGATATGTTGCTGGACCCCACTCGTTTCAAGTTTGCTTGCGAGTTGATGGAGATTGCCGCCGTAGAAAGTATGCTAGGCATAACCTTTGCGTCACTATCAATCTGAAGTGGCTTTATCTTGACAGAGTCCTGGGTCTGTACAATGACCTCATCCATCTGGGCCTGTGGCCGCTCTATCTTGTCCGTCTCAATTAACCAATTGGCAAGATAGTTTTGGTCTCCTGGGACCAAACTATCTTTGAAGTCGGCTCTATTGCCTTCAACAGAATTGGCATACAGAAAAGTGAAGTAATCGCCTGTGGGAGCGTTGCGAGAAAAACGGTATATTGACACAGGCTTACCCATGTCCCCCATTGCGGGCATGCAGGTGTTCAAGATCTTATACCCTGAAGGAATGTTATATCCGTCATCCGATGAGCTGTGGCCGCTTTGCTTAAAGTCAGAGCAGTCGTTACCATAGATCTCCTTGCCACCCACATTCATGGTGGCTGGGGCGTTGTCAGCATTAAAGACATCCTTATTTTTAATTTCTAAGAGATCGAAGAGGGACTTCAGCCTAAGCTCAACCTTTCCATTGGCCTTTCTAGAACAAACTTGGGCTCTCGTCACATCCAGATCTCCTTCATATTTATTAATCTCATCATCGTGGTGTTGAGTACTTCGCCGGATGATATACCCTTGTCGCTCTTTCGTGCTGTGGCGAATACCCACAAGGGGAGATCGCTCAGCTGCATCTAGACCAATATTAACCCATAGATCGTGGACGTTTTGCCGCAGCTTGACTGTCTCCTTTATTGTCTTTGGAAGCCTGCTGTGTGCGACGGTATTCTGAAGCGAGCGAGGCTCATAGACAATGTTCTCATTGCAATAAAGCCGCACCTGAGGCGCATCAGTTCCGTATGACGACGTAGTGGATCTCACGTTTATAATCTTCGCGATCCCCTGCAGGAAGTGGGCTACGTCAATAATGCTCAGAATAACCCAGCCTTTATTGGGATTCAGACCAGATGCATTTAGTGTGAGTCTTTGCTTCGTCAACTTCCAGCTCGATACGAGGAATGGATGTATGGAATGAGAGATCAGATTCTCCAAACGCTGTTGCTTATCCGAGAGGGATAGCAAAGGGATGTTGTCAGTGGTGGAGTGAGCGTTAGAAGCGTGAAGATTCTGAGATACTGGCCGCAATGCTAACCTGTTGCTATCAGAATTTTCCAATGGGCTATCACGGGTACACTTTTCTTGCGAAGAAGAGCGAACTTGACCAGAGGATACCTTTAACGGAGTAATCAAATCAACAACGTCATTTGTAATAAGCTCTATCTTCAAATTATCTGTTTCCAGCGATGAGCTCTGGGCAGAGAGTTCAAAGAGGCCATCGTCCCCCTTTTCTTTGCCCACGTTCTGCTCTTCTGTAAGACTGACATTTGTAGGAGAGGTACTGATAGAGCTATCCATAATGGAAGGAGTCTTTACAATCTCTACGATGGGCCTAATACCGTAGTGATGTCTTTGATGGGTGTGCAAGCTCAATCTAGACATCTTATGAGGAGCTCTTGCCTTGTGCCGCAGGGATACAGACCGTGATTGAAAGGTGAGCGGTACATCGAAGTTGGCAGAGTTTTCGATCAGTCTTAATCTTTCTGTGCATAACGATAAGCCGCAAAAGGTGCTACGACTCCTCAAGGAGTGGGGTAGCGAAGAGTCAGCAGATGTAGTTGTACAATAATCAATGGTGGCAGGAACGTTCTGCTCAATAAAGCTTCCCTCGGCAGTCTTAGCATATGACTCATCAGCGTCAAGGGAAACTCGATTAACTTGAGAGACATGGGGCTCAATAGCGTTGACGTTAGAATCTGAAGCAAGATCATCTGATGGAGGATCAAGTAAGTCTTGAAAACCATTTAGTTTTGTCAACGGCACAGAGGACGCGTGTAATAAGGCTTCAGTAGAATGAGCTGCGTCAGCCATGAGTGAGAAATCGCTGCATGAAGCGCATTTCCTTTTCATTAATTCGTTGTTATTAAGATTGTTGGAATGCGATTGAAAAATCACACTGTGGTCAGTCACAACTTGGGGATGTAAAAGTGAGCAAACTAGTTTGTCATGAACTGATAAATTGGTTGACACTGATCTAGATCCACTCACCGAGTTTCGCCCTGGCGGTAGAGCACTAGGGCCTCTGCTTAGCAGTCCAGTTGTTGTCTGGTTCTTACTGAAACTTATGCTTGGGAGAGTAGCCATAACGCTGCTCTTGCCAAAGTGCACATCATACGCAAGGGTGTTGTTCTCTAAGGGCAGCATGGGGTTATCAAAGAACTCCATCGAGCCACTGAAGCTAGAGTTTTGCTGATCAAAGGCGGAAGCATCAGTAAGTTGGGAGAATGAACTGTTGCGCACAGAGCCCGTTAGCTTGTTTTGCAGGTACGTCTTGTAGTTATCTGGTGTGAAACGCAAGAAGCTATCGAGGTCTACCTCATGCAATTGTGTACAGTCGTTGACTAACAGTGGCCATGATACCCAGTCATCATCAAAAGAAGTGGGCGTGCCCAGCTCTTCACAGAGAGCTTGAATGTATGCTCTTCCAACAGACAAAATGTTGGTGGCCAAAGTTCTTGTCAAGGCATAGGGATGGGCTTTATCAGTGCCGTACTTTAAAAGCATCCTAACACGCGGATCAACTTCCTCATTCGTCGACTTACTTGCTTGCGCTTTATCTTTATACTCTCTCCACTTACCATACAGATGAGTACCTTCACTGAGAACTTGATCGACCAGGATATGAAATTTGGAGTATGCATCTGCTAGTGACATGCTTTTGGAATACCTGTGGCCAAACCGCTGAAGCACAGCCCACGTAGAATATATCAACAGAATGACAGTCCTGGTCATAAGGAGAGCCATGTGTTCCTCAGGAATGTGCATCTCACTATCTTTGAGGTAGGCATTCACCTTTTCATCGGAATCCTGGCTGATTGCCATGTGTGCAACATGTCCAACTCTCAATGACTGATCATACTCTCCAGAGCTGTTACTAATATTTGCATTGGCTATTATATCATCATGATGCTCCCTGGATGAAAGATGAGAGTCTGAGTGAGGATACTCTATATTGTCATTGTGGAAGGATAAGTGCAGACAATCAAAGTTGTCATCCTGGTTTGTCAAAGCACCAGCGTCCTCCGGAAGATTTTGTGCGAATCCAATGTTGATTCCTCGGTCTATGCTCTCACTGTCTTCCGGATTAATGTCGAGTGCAAAGGCTTCCTGGCTACTTGCTTGAGTGTCATGGATTTCTGAGGTCAAAGGGTCCATTACTGAAACGGCATCAAGTCTTTTCACACTTTTGTCAACAGTCAGTGATAACATCTGAAAGGGCTGAGAAAATACGTTTGATTCTTCATCATCTATGTCCAAACCCATATCTAGCTTGCCGACAGACATACAGGTTAGCGGGCTTGTGTCCTTGTCCTTGAGCTCATATGTTGGATCTTTGAGTGAGACAGAGTCTATATGGTTGCCAGCACGCCCCTCAGAGGTAAACGAATTATGCAAAGTTCCCCCCTTTTGGCGATCAACTCCGACGAGCGGCTCTAGAATAAGGGTGGAGTCCTCTCCAATAGTTTCAATAGCATCTGAATGTGCATCCTGTGCCTGCTGATCTGATAGTGGTCGCTTGGAGAAAAGCTGCATCGCAGAGTCTCGGAGTGACGCGAAGCTCCCGAAGCTGAACGTGTTCTCAGCGCCTTGAGCCCTGAGGGGCACCTCCTGTATACCTTCATCATCGTTTGGTGGTAGTACAGTACCTGTTCCTATCAGGGGATAAGACAACGGCCCACCAACACTGTATAGTTGCTTTTCATCATCTGGAAGACTCTCCATGTACTTGTCTTCTAGGGCCTCGTCGAATGCATCAAAGCTCTGAGCTATCAGTGTCATTTTGGGCTTTGGCTTTTCCATTCGTTTTTCGCCTGAGACGGTTTCGGGAACCATAAGAGAATCGAAGGAGCCGCGTGCCTCCGGTTGAGGTTTGGAAACCGGCGCAGAGAGCTGTTTGCTCTCTCTCTTCACTGGCTCTTTCTCTAGACCAAAAGCCGCGTCCATCTCTTCTGAATCGGAGCCTATAGCAACTATATCACCGTCGCTACTGTACCCATCACTATAATCATCACCTTCACTAGAAGAGTCAGTCATATCCATAATGTCCTGGACATCCGACTCATCGGAGCTGCTAATCAGGCCAAACGCGGCGTCCATATTATCAGAATTGGACCCGACAAACTCAATATCAGAATCATCATCGCTAATATCACTACCATTAGATGTACCTGACTTTTTGGCGGCCTCCTCCTCCAGGCCAAAGGCTCGGTCCATGTCGTCAGAGTCAGATGCTGCGACGGCCACAATGTCACCGTCATCAGAGCTACTATCGCTCAGAAGTTGTTTCTTATCTGTCGCATCTGAGGGGGTATGTGCATCAGCTTGACTAGTCCCCTCTTTCCGTTGGCCCGCGGAATTCACGTGCAAAGTCTTCTTTTTGGCCGGAGACGCCTTTCTATGCTGTAAGGTACTAAGCGAAAAGCTTCCTAGTCCGAGCATGCTGTTCTGATCTTTTCTACTGTCGAGATTGAACAGGTCCTTCATGAACGGAGCGGTAGCACTCGGATCTGCTTTACCTCCTGCCACAACACATACCTTGTTCTTGCTGGCCTTTTCCCCGGAGCCAAAGGAGAAGTTATCTACATATAGTCCCGTGCCGGCTATGTCCTGCTCTGAAATATACTGCTTAGAGAAAAGACTAGATAGCTTGGCGAGGTCTATCTCTTCTTCAAAGAGATCCTCAGCGAGGGCAGAGGCACTGGAGGCCCCATCTCCCAGGGTTGAGGGAACGCCTTTAATTGCAGATGCAGCAGGGCCATGACAATGTGGTTCTCCAGTTCCGCTCATAACTCCTAAAGTTGACGATAGCAAATTTCCGCCATCATAGCCCTTCATTCCATATGCATCCTCTTCGACAAAGTGCATGGCGTCGGCGTCTTTGCCACCCTCCGTGTTCAAGGCACTAGAGCCGTAATTGGCACCCGTCAGAAACGAAGTTGCTGATGAATCGTTAGCTGTTAGTCTTTTCACCACTGATGCACAGGCAGATCTGAACCGTGCCTGAGGGTCACTGGAGTTTCCCTTTTTATCACTCTTAGACGCGTAGAGGGAGGTAGCGAGTCCATGGGACTTTGAAAGATCATGCTTAAGCATGCACATCTCATAGAAAACCAACTGGGGAGGCCGCAGTCCTTGATCCATCAAAAGTATGCGTGTGCGTGCAAAACTCGCGTTGAGCGGAAAGTTCCAAAACATGTCCTTTACGAAATAGTGATTTCTTTGTTCAAATTCAAAGAGGGGGCTGCATCCCATATCCAGATTACATATTTCAGGGGCCAACTCTTGTTCCAGTTTGCCTAGCAACATGACATGCTGCTCTTCAGAATCTTCAGAGTCTGTGGAATGTATAGACGGGAAGTTCAGTTCCTTGAGGGTCCTCGAGGTGTGCAACCGTTTGTAGTTCATATTATTGTAGAGGAGATAGGCTATATCGCTCCAGTACGTATCCATAGTGCGCTTGCTGGAAACACCCCAGAGAAACAACCGTATAAACTTAGAGTAGAAATAAACGTCAAGATCCCCGTCTGTTCCCATAAGTGCAAGGCTTATCAGGAAACTCGCAGAATGCTCGTTAGATGGATCCATAGTTGAGACCATGTCTGTGAGGAAAGTGACGTAATTTTTCTTTAGAATCATTTGTGTCAGGGGAAGAGACAGATCTAGCTCAAGATCCTCTCCTGCTTTGTAGAATTGATGGCGCTGCATGGCGTTCCTCCAAATGTCTACCTTAAATCGAGATGTAATGGATGGATCGGTTAGGTGAGGGGGGAGTCCAGAGCCCAAGATAATACTGGATTGAATCTTGTAGAAATTGAGCATTAGCCGCAATGTGAACTTATTTGTAACACGGTAGCACGTATTCTTGATATGATCCCCTATAATTAGGTCGTAAATCATCGGAACCGTAAAACGCTTTTTGTAGTCTAGTTCCAAGCACCCCACAATAATCTGTATTACGGTTGCATGTGGGGATGCCGTGTTGACATTCAGGATGTTGGTGAGGGCGTCGGGAGCCTCGCGTAATACGTCACTCCAATGATTTAGCCGCTTTAGTGGATTAGGAGAAATAATTATGCCACCATCCTCCGGTGGCGGGAGCTTGCTGACAAGGATATGCAGGCAAAGCGATGCAGGATGGCGGCCAAAGAGGAGCATGAATAGAGTCACCCCAAAAGCCCAAACGTCATTCTCCTTAGTCAACCCGCGGTTGTCAGGAGAGGCATATGCTGCAGAAACAACCGTAGACATGGTACGTGTTACGCTAACGTGGTTAGTGAGAGAGAAGTCTCCCAACACAAAGTTACCGTTGGCCAGACGGAGAACGTTTGCGGCCTTTATGTCTGCGTGGACATAATCCTTGGAGTGGAGAGCATAGAGACCAAGAGTGATGTGGAGGATTGCCTTCCGGAGAAATGAAAGAGACATTGGAGTGCAGCAGAGAGAGGAATACTCTAGCAAGTTGTCAAGGTCGGTAGAGTTGTAAATACATCGTAGCATTCCTACTACGTTACTATTCACGTGAGACGCGTTAGGCGCCACAGATGAAATAGGTCCCTCAGCAAGGTCCATAATCATGAGAAGCTTATCCAGCTCAGTCGACTGGATGACCTCGTAGAGTCTGAGCAAGCATGGGTGGCGAAAGGTTTTCATAACCTCTATCTCTTGATATGCAAGGTCCAAATAAGAGAGGATGGTGTCCTGGTTAGAGGCACCAGCCCTTGCCTGCCCCGCGTCGTCTGAGCCTGATAAAGGCTCTGAACCCTGGGTATTGAACTCTCTGATGAAGAACCTCTTAGACAGATACCGTTTAGACATAATTTTGGCTGCAAATTCATTCCGCGATTCGCGGTGGAGGCAATAATAAACAGACCCAAAGGACCCTCTCCCTATGCACTGCCCAAAAATGTAATGAGTTATCTTATCTTGTGGATATTCGTGCTCGTTGATTTCGCTTTTCTGTGAGAAAGAAAATGCTCCACTTGGCATGGGATTTTTATTTAATTTTTTGTTGTCCATGGAACGCCTGCAATAGAAAAATTAAATCTTGTACTGATGAGCATTAGGACCCGCGAAAGAGACCTATATGAGCCGCCGCAGTTAGTGCTGTCATACATGGAGACGCTCAATCTCACAATGGACCAGTGCCGCACGTCCATTGACAGATCAACTCTTTGTATTTCCATAGCCTCTAGATACAGGACTATCCTCTATAGTTCGATAGATGCAACGCCACAGCGCCTTCTTATTCTGGAAACATCACCCTTCAGCCCCGCAGATGAGGCTCTCGGTGATCCTTTGCTGGCCAACCAGGTTCACAACGGTAATAACAATGAATTTTTGCTAGGACCGGACGCTGTACCGTCAACCGCTTACCCCAGCAATCCCTTTGTGTTTACCTTTGAGTCAGTCTTTCCTGGAATCATGGCCGACCTTCCTCAGACGGCTGTGGCTATCACGACAGATGGGTTTCTTCTCTGCTTTAGCGACCTTCAAAAGGACTTTAGACGGGACCGCCTGTGTCTCGTCCGTAGCAGATTATGTAATTATTTGAATCTCTATCCCACAGAATTTGTAACGGCGGCCGAAACCGCTGGAGCAGGCATACTGCCCGATCCTCCGCATGCATCCAGGAGCTCTAAAGCATTACGAGTAACTTTGCTTATTGGCACCAGCCTTGGGCGCATTCTGAGGGTCACACTGAGGATTGATGAGCAGCTGGACTTTGAGATTTCCAAGCGGGCCCCCATGTCTGCGGTCAGTGTCAAAGAGCGCAAGTCACTCAGGCTCCAAGCAAGTAGTTGGCTCGGATCCTTTCATAAGGCTGATCCCATGGCTCCACAGAGAGGAATTATCAAGCGGACAAAGGTGGCAGTGGCACAGTTTTGTAAAGGGATGCTAACGGGAATGCCAACCAGGGCCAGTCCTATTTCGCAAACAAATTCAGCAATCAGTATGACTGTTGGGCGAAACAGCCTCTTGGGCAGCAATAAGCTGGGGATACGGGCATACAATGTTCCTTACTCTTCCTGCACTCTTGAACTGGTTGACGAGCCCTTCCCCACAAGATCTTTAGGAGGTCGAAAAACAGCGCACTCTCTGCTGGAACAGATGCGCGAGTTCTTTTCTGGCTATACGGAGGTTGACAGGCTTGCGTATCCCATTGCACTAAAGCGCCAGGTGCTTCTTCAAATGAAGGAGGCAGGACATGTCCTGACCAAGACCGGCGGTGAGAAGGAGCTTCTAAAGCTCATGAAGCCTCCTAAGCGCACGCATCTTCAAAGAAGCATCGGACTGAAGCCCCAACAAATCGAGGGCAAGAGGCGGCTGGGAAGATGGGCTGAAGAACACGAACAGCTTCGTCGCAACAACCTGCTCAACCCACTGGAGTTGACTAATGTCGATGGCGTACAGCTATATGATCCACAAGGCGAGCAATTTAGGTCGCTGCATCAATCAGAGCTAGACCAAGGCGGGATCTATAAAGAGTATAAAAACAATGCTAGAGTCTACTTTCCAGAAATACCCAATGATGCCTGGGTCTCTAACTTTCTTACCTTGGATCCAGTTCTCCGCATCAGGGTTACCGACTTGGAAACAACTTCCACGGCTATCAACGGGCAAGTATTGATTATCTATGAAGACAGAATTGTTCTGCTCAAGAAGAGAATTCCGGTTATAAATGCGTTGACTAGGTATGGTCGAAGGTTTCTCTCTAACGTTAAATATTATGGAGCAAGTTACCGGCCAGAGAGCCTTGCCAAAGGTGACATTAAGCAGTCTCTGTTTGCCAGCAAAAGCAGGGCCGATAAAGAACAGCCTATCGCTGGTGAACTATCGAAGGAGGCTTACGACAGACTCTGCTTCTATGGCTTAATTGACAGGCCTCCTGATTCTGTTGGATTGAGAGTGTGCGATACGTCCTCAATGGTGTTCTCATCACAGGCAATTATTCGGGCAGACGAGCTATCTACTCTTTTCCCCGGAACTAGGTACGTTTCCTGTGCCACAGAAACAATCCCACACATAGACTATGAAGATGAACGCGCTTATATAACGATGTCAGATTGTAACGTTATAGATAAGAACTCCGTCATTCTTCTATATTCAGTTATAGCCCTATCAGAGAGCAAGAATCTTCGCTTGATTGATAATTGTCCACAAGAGGGCTCGGTCACATATTCCCTTCTTTATTACAATCATCACACAAATGTGATTGTGGCTGATATCCTGCTCAACCCTTTAGTTCAGCGCAAAGAAGGACGAGTATCTGAGATGCCCGTTGAAGGCCCCGGCCTCGACGACGCTCATATGCACTCAGGTACAATGATGATATCCCATATCCCTGTCTCCGACAAGCTCTTCTCTAAGCAGACGAAGCACAGTAGAAGATTCAAGTCAGAGGCGCTTAAAGATTTAGTTATCGATATGTTCAACTATTCTGTCGAAAACTTCCCTCTTGCCGACTTCTACTCTAGACGCCCAAGCCTAGATATCCCCCTCTTAAATAGCAAAGTAGGATACGTAGTGACAGGAAGCCGGGTGTTGTGCACGAGAGTGTTGTCTGGAATTTCAGATCTCTCTCCACAAGCCTTGGCCCTGGCATATGGTTCTCCAGGGACAAGCTCTCATGTTTACATTTATAACAAGCCGGGAGACTACTTCCTGCAGTACAGGGATGAATTGCCCCAATTTGTTGAATCCCTTTTCAACACCCCCATTGATCCTAGCCTAATGCATAAGGTAACTTCCGTGTTACACGGACTTAGATCAACTAAAGCACGGATGGCACACAGCATCAGGAGCGAACTTCTCAAGCGGTATACTGTGCTCTATTACGGATCATTACCAAACTTACTTACCGTCCACGCTTCACAGAGGAAAAATATGGCCTTTACAAACAGGCTTGGACTCACCGGGAAAGCATTTGATGACCTTATGCTCACTCGTGTGCCTGTGGCATCCGTTCTAAAGTCCCAAGGAATGAGCAGGAGCGATATGACTTGCAGAAATATTGATAATATTTATGACTCGCAAGCCGTTGTGCAGCTCAAGCCGTATGGCTCAGAGCGCTTTACTGGTCGCAATTTTTCATTTCCACAAGGCGCAGGATCCATCAGTTCCTACGGATTCGCATCTCGGCGAGCCATCCATCGCAAGCTGCGGCTCATCAAGACAGTCCACCTTACCAGCATTCTTCTCCTAACAAACCAGGGTTATCTACGCTCTCTCAGTAATTACATTGAGGCCATTGGGCAGACCCCTGAAGGTGCCACAGTTGAACCCCTCGACAGGTCATTGACTGGGAACGTCAACATGGATATACTTTTTACCTCACATAATGGTGGCTCGTGTAGTAAGCTTGGTGACGGAGCGAGACGAGAATACCTAGAAAAGCGCCTAAAGCACACAGACCCAACTGGCGGCTCGAAGCTCACGCCCTACGATCTCCTCCATGCATCCTACAGTGCATATTGCAGCGGAGATGCTCTTTTCAACCTCTTGTTCCAAACACTCGTCCCAGCAGATCTGGAGAGGCTTCTTATACACATAACTGACCGTTCTATTATCAATAATATAGAAGACCCCATCTGGTGTGCACGCGAACACACCAGTAGTGATAGGGCATTCATGGTTTCTGGAACCCTCTCTTCAGGGCCTGGTTCATCTATCGACAGGAAGGAAATAGCAAGACACAAGACACTCTGTAAGTTGTACTTCAAAGCGTGCATACAAAAAATCGAGGATCTCATACTATTCATTACATTTCTCAAAGAGACCGGGCTATGGGGTGTCAAAAGCCTTGTTACGGCCGATCTGAAAATGAAGATTCGAACGTATTTGGAAGCTCTCTATGCTATGTCTGGCCTTATAAAGTTCTTCTACGTTTACACCGGTCGTGGGAACGAATCCCCGACCCTTCTTGAAGCTGATTACTATCTGCTCACCTTCCACGAGTACTCTAACTTTGTGTCGGAGTACAATGAGGTACTGGTTTGTCAGCAGCTGCAGCAAAGTATAGGGAAGATATACTCGTCAGTTTGTAAAGCGGATGGACAATTCAATTCCGGCTTTACCAAACTCCGCGAAGCATGCTTGAATGGCTTCGAATCTATCTTGAGCGGCGTGACCCTGACAACAACCAGTCACCTTCCCATAGCACACGGTATTCTGAAGAACGTAAGGTCTGTTCTTGACCCTCTTTCAAACAGTATGTCAGATGAGTTTAAATTAACGCAGGAACGGCTTTTTGAGGTCTTATCGATGGCTCAATCACTCGATTCGCTCTGTGTTTATTTGCAAACGGCATTGGTGTCTAGAGAAACGAACATTGATCTGTTGTCAATTTCGACATATAATGACATCCCTTCTTGGCTCAACTCTCTTCATCCATGTTTGTATGATCTCTTCAACGTTATCTGCAGCCTGGTTAGCCAAATGTGTAGCATCTATAAAATATCTATAGACACAGATGGCCAGGGAACTCCTGTGTCTTTTGGCCTTCTAGAACACAATGCAAAGAGCCTTCACGAATTTGTTCTGGTCCAGCTAGTCAAGACAAGTGCAACCTTAGCAGATTGCGTCCTCCAAATCTTCTACAGATCGAAGGAAGCAGGCTTGGCAATCCAGTCGTTCAAGGACAGGCGTCGCTCAATTAACGAAGAGCTGGTCTCTTTACCGGTGAAGGTTAGGCAGGCTGCAACGGTGATGGCCAAGTACCACGATTGGTCGAGTTTTGTGCGGTACAGCTTTGCACTCTTTGAGCTTAGAGATCTGACACCCGCCGAGATTTCCAGGGTAGTCATATTCCATCCATCTCTTACACAGAGTGTAGCCGGGTTATCAGCGTACTTCAAGGAGTACCAGAGCGGGATTTCTGCCTCTAACGTTGTATTGGAATCGACTATGCTTCCGACAGAAGCCATCCCTGTCCTTCCCCACGGTCTTTTAGAAATAATGGCCAACGTCATTGATGTTGGTGCTCTAGCCTTAGACCTAGAGCCCCTTGCAGAGCTCCGAGCAGTCCTCCTTGACGAGCTGGAGGTTTATGGATACACGATTCGCTTCACGCTTTTGGCCAATGAAGACACTAATGAGCTAGCCAATCTCATCATTGCCCTAAGGTCATCTGCCACCGGATTGATGAAGGGGGTTCCCCAAAACGATGCTGTCATGGAGGCCGTTTACGACCTAGCAGCCAGGTGCTCGCTCTGAACCCGAAGGCTGTGTAAATCAACGCAGGAATACAGCAAGTATCAGAGCGTTTACTTGGCCGGTGTATGCGGCAACCTAAAGGCGTTCCATGAGACCGTGCTCCTGGGCGAGGAGCATGAAGGCCGAGTCCACTCCGCCTCGGCTGCGGATGGCCCCGCAGAAGGCGAATGTAACATAGTTGTTCTCGATCATCTTGCCCTTATCATTAACCCTGGCGACGCTCAGCTGGACTGCGGCGTGGTCCTTCGGGCCAATGAGCCTATTTGTTGCTGAACACTTGCGCGGTATGTATGCGTCTACGACCACTCCGCTGCTGTTCTTCATCCCGATGTCATCCGATTGCATGGCTCAGTCGTTTCGGGTCCAATTTGTAGGACAAAAATCAATTTAAAATGCATAACCATTGCAGTGCCATTTCGTGCAATACCATATAAATTGCAGCATTAATGGATGAAAATTTACATTGATCAATGACGACAACCCCGAAGCTGGATGCCACCCCGGAGCCAACAATACCCAGTGCGCATGACTTTGCTTCTCCACTTCGCTTCAGTGAATCCTTTCTGAGCATGTCCCAGTCAAACCTTTCGATCGCCAGTCTCTCCCAGCAGCAGCCCTTTCCCGTTGCGGACTATCCTGTTCGAAGATACTTCGACTATGATGAAACAATCTGGTGCAGAGAATGTGGCCAAATAGGCCATCTTGCACACATGTGTCGGTCCAGGAAAAGGATAATCGGGGTTTGCTTCTGCTGCGGAGACGATCGGCATCAGGTTGACACGTGCACCGCAAATGTGTGCATGCTTTGTGGTGAAGCAAATTGTTCGTGCAAGAAGAAGAATCGCCTTCCCGGAGGATTGCTCGATCTGATAGACATAGACAATTTTATAAACACATACGCCAACGAATGCTACCGTTGCGGAGGGCCCCACAGTGGATTAGTGTGTCCAGAGTATATGCCACACTGTAGGGGCACGGAGAGGTGCAAGTTTTGCTTTCAGAGACACATGTCGCGAGACTGCCCCGATCTTAAGAAGGAGGCAAAAGAGAAGAGGAGCAGGTTACTGGGAAAGATGCGCTGTTTCATATGTGGCGCAAGAGACCATTACCAATTTGAATGCAGAGAGCGAAATTTTCCCCTGCGGATGGGCTATCGCTTTCGCGAAAATGAATACTCGCGCTTACTGCACGCATATAACGCCAAGCATGTTGGCAAAAGTATACCGGCTGCGACCAAGCGTGACGAAACCCTGGTACGTGGAGCTTATTCCATTATAAAAAATCTACGTGCACGGAAAGATGACTCTAAACGCCTAGAAATTACGTTTAATCAATCTAATAACTCCAAAAGAAAAGATGATGAGCAGAAAAAACATAGCGGGAGGCCCGGGGGTCAAGGGGAATTCCGGATAACTCGGGACAGGTTTGCACGCCACGGATAAGGATAGTCATTTGTCAAAGCATCAATCCTGATCGTTTTCCTTACATCACGATGCTGAGTCTAGTGTTGTAGTGTCATAGTAAGATACCTTGAGACTAGGGGATGTTCTAATCAGTTCTTCGTTCTGATTGGGTGCACAAAACGACGCCAGGTGACTTTGCCCGGGCAAGATTTGTGTATTCTGGGTACCCTGCACACTTTGTTTGGTCCTTGCGGGCGGTGCAGACACCACTGTCGATCGCTTCATAGCCCTCGGTCTTTTGCTGGGCCTGTCGCTCAGCTGATCACGAAATGTGGTGGAACCAGCCGACAGCTCTGAGTTAACAGAGGAGTTTGTGGGTACTGTTATAGGTGCATCGTAGGTGTATGAGTTCTCCACTCCTAATTCACGTACGACGTCAGTAAATGTGCCTAAAGCGCGCAGATTAGTCTCATCGGGAAGACGTCGGCACAGTTGAAGGATAGTGTCTTCGTGGAGAGAGATACGAGTGTCTGTACCGGCTACAGACCGAGAAAGCTGAAATAAAGCCGTCTTAGTTGCATACGTCTTATCTCTAAGATCAAGTGCATCCATAATTGACTTTATGTGGGATGAGATGCACAACTGCAAGGATTCGCGCACAAGCTCTATTTTGCTATTGAGTTTAGACACTAGAGCCCCATGCTTCTGGAGTATATCATCTGTAAGAGCCTTGTCAACCTTTTCAACCTTGTCACTCACGCTCTTCACTTTTGATTCTATAACGGCATCCAGTGTCTGTGACAGCGTTTCCATTCTGCCCATTACAACAGAGACTGAAGCAGCCAGGGGTTCTATTTGTTGAACAATAGAGGCTAACCTCTCCTGAAGTTTAACTGGAGAAACATCATCTTCTTTTTCCTGATTATCACTTCCTGTGCGGAAATACGGGAGAAGCTCTGGCACTAGTTTGGCGACTAGACTCTGCAATAGCTTACTATTATATGGTAACTGTGCAGAAATTTGTGGTATGAGCTCACGGACAGTTAGCGCGGCTGACGTTGGCTGGCTAGTAGCAGAACGTGGACGTATGTTTTTGTCTGCAGAGATCATAACAGTGGACTTGTAACGATGAGGGTTAACAGGCTGGGCAATTGACCTATGGCAATCCTGATAAAACTCCGGATCATTCAGGTACACTGTTCCTGGGGTGGACCTCGAGCCCTGGTAGACCATTGTCTCGTCCCTATCTTCACAGCCATCTTCACGTTCATCATATCGTTTAGTCTGAAAGCTGTATGACTGTGCATCAGACTTTTGTGTGTGTGGGAGATGACGCCTTAGGGTGCGTTTCATCTCTTCACCCTCGCATGTAAGGGACTTAGTAACGGGGTTTCCAGTAATAGAGTCCCGTGAGATTGGCTCAACCACAGTATGACCATGAGGCATCAAGGAGTTCTTTGGTTCAAAAGAGGGGGCCTTGAAATCTGGAATTGTTGGAAGCGCTGAAGGTGCTATGGAGGACTGCATATTATGGAAGTGAGGGCATGCTCTTTCACCACATATTGCATTGCTTGTTAAAGAGGTGCGCAGCTCACCAAGTTCCTTTTTAATGGCTGCTAATGCATCTTTCGTTTCTTGACTAGCTTGCTCAGACTGTGCTTGCTTTTCTTTATCACACGTTTGCTTCAGGGATAATTGGTGCATGCCTTCTAACTCTTTTAACTTGCTTGGTAACTCATCTAGTAACCGCAGCCTATCCCCGATGCGTGCCTGATACTGGTTGAAGTGCCGCTCGTTGTTTGCTATAATCTCGGCCAATTCCTGGACGTTCTTCCTATAAAGGTTCAGTTGCTGTTCGACATCCTCCAGGCGACCATTGAGCTCCTGCACGGCCTGGAAAGAAGCAGCTGAGTACTCTGACTGCATATCTCGAAGAGCATTAATTAATACGGGGCTAGATAACAGGCGAAGCGTAATGGCGTCTAGCTCCACATCTGTGGGTGGGCTGAATTTGCTCAGAGCTGAGTCCACAAGGAGCTTAGTGCGTTCAAACTGTGCATTCAGCTTTGCAGTCACGGAGTCTGTATGCTGGATGATATCTCTCTGCTGCGCATCTAGCTTTTCCAAGACGTCGCTTTGCCTAAGCTGAGCCATGTTTAGCTTCACCTCCAGGGCGGAAATGCGCTTGCCAAAGTCTAAGTAATAGGCATCAAGACGCGCAGCCACCTGGCTGTGCGCAGCGGTGGATACCCGCGTGCTACTAATGGAGTTCATGAGCATGTCATAGACGAGCTGCATGCCACTACGGATCTCTAGGATGGAACTGGAGACAATCGGCGGTATCAGTGACCACTCAACATCACTCCAGGGAGAAATCTTGAGAGACCGGACAGGGAGGCTGAGATTTGAGTTTTCGTCTCCTTCCTCGGTGACCAGTAATTTTGGAATGGCACCCACTAAGGGCCTTCCACTGCGGCGCCCAACCGACAGGGCCCGAGGAAGCCGTGGGCATTCATTCATGATTTTTGCACAGAGCCGCCGCCGGCGTATTTACTCCGAGTCGTTGACATATTGCACCTCCACCTTATCCTTGCAACCCTTCACAATACTCTTTGCATCGTCAGCATTGGGAACCGTCAGGGTGTAAAGATACTTCGCTGTGCGGAGCTTCAGCTTGACCTTGCCCTGCAGCCTCCCCTTGCTACAGGACTTGACCACAAGCTTCTTTCCTCGGCCGTCTGCGATCATCTTCATGAGGTTCTCCTCTGTGATTGTGTTGGGCATTTCTCGAGAACTCCTTTTTGGGTTAGCCGAATTCCATTTTGAAATGGAATCTTCATCTGCTCTCACTGCAGGCGACGACGTCGCGCATATCGGATGCTAGCTTGCAATTTGTGCAGATATATGCGAAACGCATCTCCGTAAGACTCAATTGCCAAACAACCATTGGAACGACCATGTTGCATAGGGGGCATTTATCTATCATTCTCTCCAAAACTGGATTCAGCAGTATGTTTTCTATTTGAGCCACGCTCAGACTCCCAAACGTCTTACTCCCCTCCGTTTGCCGAGGCCTCACCGTCATCGCCCGGGTCCGCAGGTCTGCATCCTGCAGCTGATCAAGGACAGCAGACGTTACCTCTTCCTTGATGTGGCCGTGCGTTTCCTGTCCACTGAGAATTGTCGTGCACGTATAAAGAATCTTCCAAGTGCCATTGCTCCATATGCAGCTTATCTTTACCTCATTACCGCAGTGACAGAACATCCGTCCCACGGCGTCACTCAGCCGGCTTTCGTTTCCCTCTGGTAGAGGAACTTCGTCTTCCCAGTCCCCATCCATCAGTTCTGGAGTGTTGCCCAAAAGACTTTGCTGCTTGCTTTTTTAATGGCACGGCTCACCTCCCCTTCAGCAGACTTTCATAACGAGCTAAGCACGACAACAATTAGTCACTATTCATGAGAGTAGATCGACTAAAAGGGTTTTCGACACAAAACACTCTGTTTTGATATTTACTGAGGCAGTGTACCCCAAAGAGAGTATCCCAAAGAGATACACGCCCTTATTGGCCACTATAGTGCCATGCTTTGGGAGACTTAGAGGTCAGCTTAAGGGGAAACAGAATCTTGGGGGGCTGAGACATCACCATGAAGTTCATAGAAAATTCCATTCTTCTCTCACTTGCATAGATTGATGGAACAAGCAAGAACATGCATCTTCTGGTCCTTTAACTTAAATCAGTCTACTCAGCTTGCACGTTCTGGGTCCGAGTTCGTCTTCGAGCCCTTGGCATATGCCTTTTGGTAAAGCTCCTCTGCATCCTCGCACTTAGCAACTAGTCTGCTGAAGAACGACTCTGGGTTGCTCAGGAGCGCCCTGGGGGTGTCGAACTCCTTTACCTCGCCCGCGTCCATAACTATGATTCTGTCAAAGTCGATGATAGTATTGATCCTGTGTGCAATGGCGATGACGACGCGGTCTTCCAGCGCTGTACGGATCGTGGACTGGATTATGGCGTCGTTTTCCCGGTCGACCTGGGCGGTGGCCTCATCCAGAATAACCACTGGTGCGTCTCGTAGTAGTGCACGGGCCACACAGACAAGCTGGCGCTGACCTGCAGAGAGGTTGTCCCCGTTAGCTGTGATCTTGGCGTCGAGTCCGCCAGGCTGCTTCTCGAAGTACTCGCGCATGCGGACCTGCTCGAGCACCCGCCAGAGTTTCTCGTCCGAGATCCGCTCAACACCAGGAGGCATATCTTTGGGAGTTATTCCTTCTGCTGTCAATTGGGAGTAAAAGCAGAGGCAGGTCCTTATAGTGCCTGAGAATAGAAACGGGTCCTGGGGGATGATGGTCAGTTGAGCACGTGCATCATCAAGTGGAACTGAGAGCAGGTCCACTCCATTAACAATTATGCTCGATCCTGGCTCGGGCTCAACCAAGCGAAACATGGCTGCGGTTATCGATGACTTACCAGCACCTGTGCGGCCAACAATGCCAATACGCTCTCCACGGTGGGCCGAAAAGGACACATTTCGCAATACTAAGTCAAGATCTTTTCTATAGCGCAAGGAAAGCGATGACACGTCAACAAACTTCGCTGGGTCTGCACTCTGTGTCGATAAAGCGGGATATGTTAGACCATCTTCCTCTCCCTTCAACTTCCCATATTCCAGGACGCGCTCTGCGCTGCTCATAGAACTCTCCAAACTGTTAATAGAAAAGGCGAGCATAATCAGCCTGCTGATGAGTGTGAAGCTATTCATAAGAATTAGGCCGGTATAGCGCGCACTGTTGCCAATGGGAGCAATAATGACAACGCTCATGCTCACCAACGATGCAAATATCCCCATGATCACATTGACGCGAAAGCTCAGCCACCTATTCATCACACGCATAAGCCAGTCCGCGCTGTAGCTCCGCGTAAGGTTTAGTCTGTTGAGCTCTATGAGATGGTCTTCACTTCCATAGCACCTTATAGATGGCAACGCGGTGAGGGAATCCTGCACAAGTGCGAGTATGGGACTAGAAAGGATAGGAGTGATACGCTTTAGCTGAGGAGCTATTAGTCTGAACGTGTTAAAGATAAAGATGTAGAGTATCCCTAGGGGGATGATGAAGACAATGGTTGGCCACGAAAGTAACATAATCACAAGCAGGTTAACCAGCAAATAGAGGAGGTCATTGCTGAGCGACACAATGCTGTTTGGAATTGCTGAGTCACACTGATCTGTGTCTCGACTGAGCCTGTTGAGGATCCGACCTAATGGGTTGGTTTCGAAAAAGAACAGTTGTGTGTTGAGGACGGCATCGACCATCCTGTTGTGTAGGGTGCGCGTAGCGTTAACAGAGCTCTTAATAAAGGCAACCCGCTCTAAAAAGACTATTAGAATATATAGCATAGAAATACTCACGTAAAGCACAATGTACCCTGCCGATGAGAAACCATACAGATTAGAAGACCAGTGATTGATGTACAGGCCAAGGTACTGCAGTATGCCGTTGCCAGTTAGTGTCAATAGTATGTATCCCCAGAAGATTCCGTAGCCTCCTGCCTTTATCCACGCGTGGTATACACCTAATTGAACCCGGCCTATAGCGGCGTGCTTTTCGTCTTCTATCATTCGCACCGCCTTCTGGGGAACGGGCTGTTCTGCTTCTCCAATATCAAGTTGTAGGGTGCTCTTAGTAGCGGCGTTGGCCAGAGAACCAGTGTCTGTCAACATAGAAGAGACAGAAATCAGATTCTGGTTCCGCATCTCCTCGAGAGTCATGCGAGTTAGGTGTCCATTATTCATCTCATAAATATCATCGCAGTCAGAGAAGAAGTGTATCTGATGCGACACAATTATCACTGTTTTCCCTTGCTCTCGTACAAGATAGTTCAATATGCAATCATTCCATAGGGTGCTGCCGACATGGGCGTCAACTGCTGAAAGAGGATCGTCCAGGAGAAATATGTCCGCGTCTGAGTACACGGCGCGTGCAAGCGCAATCCTTGCCTTTTGCCCACCAGACAATGTGATGCCCCGTTCACCAATTTCCGTGTCCACACCGTGAGCCATGCTATTCAGATCTGTCTCAAGAGCACATATTTTAATAACATTTTTCAATCTATCCTCGTCACAATCTTTAAAAAATAATATATTGGATTTCAGTGTGCCAGAAAAAATAGTCGGGAGCTGCGGACAGTAGGCAATGCTGGCGGTGCAGTGGATGCGGGCCTGCTTCTCTGGACTTGTATTTGCGAGCTCTCCTAACAGTGCAAGAAGAAGTGAACTCTTTCCAGATCCAACGCGCCCGTGAATGCCGACCAAGGCTCCTCGCTTCACCTTGAAGTCTAAGTTGTTGATGACATTAGGGAAGCTATCCTTGGTCGTAAGTATCTCACGAGCCACCTTGAAGCTTGCTCGGTGGCTGTCAAACTTGGGATCTGTCAAGAAGAAGGTCATGACAGCGCAGTGGACATATATCTTCTTCACGACTGTTAGCGGATTGTCCTCTTGTAGTGGCAGGTAAGACGTCTCCTTGTAGGATGAGATCTGGTCAATAGTAGAGAAGGGAATAGTGTCGCAGTCCTTGCACCATTTATCAAGATGTACACACGATGTAGTAACTGGTTTATGCAGCGCGTCCCACTCCTGAGCTGATACCGATTGAGTAAAGACAACGACAGCTTGTAAGCAATCGTCCTGTAGGCCAATTTTACGAGGTTCGAGAGGCCTGTCAGTGGCACTCGATAGAATAGAGCTGGTCTCTTGTTCATCGTCAGTGGACTGATCGGCATCTACCCCCCTCTGTGCTGTAAGTGGGTTAGAGCGGAGTAGGATGGAATATGCAGGGTCCCTATCAAGCGTAGCTAGTGCGCGAGCTAGTTGATTATTAAGGACCGGAAGCTGCCGTGCAAACTTCTTAATTGTGTCCTGCGTCTGCTTAAATAATGGATCGAGGATTATTGGCAAGGAAAGGTGTTTTGCAGTGCCCCACGAATAAGATGGATTTCCAACAGTACTGAGGATAACATCTCCACTACCTATACCACACTTGTCGTCATTGTCTTCATTTGTCGATGCATCGCGATCTTGCATGCTAGGTCCAGAGTCTGTGGAGTGAGCACAGCACTCCTCCAGCGTTCTCAAACAGAACACTTGTCCGTCCTTGTTTGGTAAGTTAAAAAACGCTATGAGACGATCACTGCTAATCAGGCTTTCGAATAACTTTGCTAACAACTGGGGAAGCTGGTTGAATATCATGCTTAGTGTGTTGATGACGAGCGCTGCACTGTACGCAGTGGCATTGTCAAGGTAACCCGCAAGTGCTAGAGTTGTCAGCGCAAGAGTGAGCATCAAGGGCCCCGTGGTAGACGTGACAATCACGGTGTATGCGCTATTCATTTTTATGTTAATTAGGTGGGACAACTCGCGGTCTCGAGCGCTATGAAGACGAATTGCTTGCAGTTTCTCCATTGAGAAATACTTAATAACACGAATGCCTGTGAGGACCTCAGTAGCACGCTTTATTCGGAGGTCCTTGTAGCACATATAGTGCTTAGTGAACCAGAGCTGGCGCCGGATGAAAAGAACCAGCAGTGGAGATGTTGTGAGCCCGCCAATGATCCCCACCATCGTTAAGGGGTTGATTGTAGTACTGAGAATAACGATAGAATAGACGAGCCGGAAGGGGACTGCAGTGAACATCGGGATGAAGGCAAGGAAGTCCGTGATTCTGCCGGTGTCAGTAAAGATAAAATTAATAATGCTTCCACTGATGGAGGAGGAGCGCGAGAGCTCAGACAGAGTGAGAAGCTTACGATATAACAGGTCAGAAAGCGCCTGGGACGTCATGGTGTTGACCTCGAAGTTCTTCAACATGGATATATTGATGAGAAACGCGAGGGTTATCTGGGATACAAAGACGAGGCCAATCCAAGGGACGGCCTTGGCGAACAGCTGGCCGATGAGATAGGTAACGGACGCCTGCTGGCCCGTGGTAAGCAAGTAGTCCAGCGATATCCTTCTAATGTTCTCCTCTGCAAGAATGGTGGTTAGGTTGTTCAAGGCAATTGAAGGAACGAGGCCCAAAAATGTGTAAACTGGAATAAGACAGAAAATAATGAGCATGCTGCTCTTGTACGCACGAATACATATCGAGATAAGGGAAGACATGCGCTTTTTGCCGCGCGCAGCATCCCTGGCGACAGTTCGATTCCATGCACCTACCAGTCGCCTTGAAGCCTCGGAAACGCGCATATGACGGGGAAGTATGTACACATCTCGTGGATATATGGCTCCCTGCCGTTTGATAAGCTTTATTATTGGGCTTAGCCAGTGATACGTGTAGTACAGGCAGCGGGGAAAATACTCATGAAGAGGCTGCTTAGTCTCCATGGTAGTAAACTGATAGGCGTCACTAGGGGGCGGGGGGAAGCCCTGTGCACCGGACACGCAGATCTTTCGATTGTGAGCTGGTGGCATACCGCAGTGAGTGCAGAAGAGAGTACAACAAATTATATTTTAAGGAATAACAATGACTGATGTTACAGCCAGATTGCTTTTTTGATGAAAACGAGGATAGTAGCATGAAAGCCCTTTCGCTATGCTGGAGAAACTGGACAGGTAGCTGCAGTGTGGGAGACAATTGTAGCCTTAAGCATATTAGCCGATGAGAAGTGTGTGCTAGTATAACTTAGATTTTTAATGGGTATAGGATAAGATCCCGAACACCAGATAGTCATGCAGTTCTTCTCATGCTTCGACGGCACTTATGCCACCCTTTAGCTTTAATCCCGTCAGCTCAAGATTTAGACCAAATTGTCATGAGAATCTATTCAGGGGAACTTTGCTTCACAGATGCTGTAGTGGATATAAGAGGAGCCTCTGATCCCAAAGAGATAGCAAGCGAGGCCATGTCGTTATATTGTGCCACCAACTCATCTATCTCCCGATTTAGTTCAGGATCGGAGGGAGATGCACCGTCGGATCTTCCGTTTTGAAGGCTGCTATCAATCACCTCGCTCAGCATGCTGGCAATCTGCTTCAGATCAAAGTCACGCGTGCTTGTACTAAAGCTTCCAAGGGACGTGTAAAATTTGGAGCTAGCTGCGTTGCTTTCAGATAGCCGCGACATAAATCTGCTGCTCTCTGGGGAACTCCTTGCCTGGGACATAGAAAGTGCGACGTTTTGCAACAGTGCACTGATGCGAGAGATCTTCCGCCAAAGATCTGGTGAAATGTTGTCAATGACGGGATCAGTTCGAGCAGTAGAAGAGCAGCTCGCCTTGCTCTGACTGCTAGCGTCTCCAGAATGAACCGCTGATGACAAACTCGAAAACGTTAGGTGAGTCCTTAGTGGCTGAGGATTGTAACCCTCTTCCTCAGAGTACTTGAGGCCGTGAGGTGTTTCAAAATGCTCCGCTTCTACGCTTTTCGTGGAGTGAAATGCAGCTTCTGTGCCACAATCTGCACTCTGCGAATGCTGCGAATGTCTTGAAAAAGTAGACGCCTGGGTGTCTGCAGAAGTGCTGTAACCTGTCTTATAAATTCCAAGCGGAACGGCCGAAAGATGCGCAAGGTATGCCGTAATCGGATTTGGTCCGTGGCCCAATAACATCGCGTTGTTAAATGTGAAAGATTCTGGGTTTTTGTATTAGCTACAAACGCAATTTTGCTTGAAATTGCAATAATAAATTCTGGAATATGTAAAACAAGAGAATGTCTGCCTCACATGTCGTGGATCTCCTTAAGACGTGCAGGGAGCTCTACGAGAAGGACGCAGTAGCAGCTGACCTCGAGTGTGCCTTACCGAGACTATCAGAGGTTGTTCTTTCTCCCGGTTCCGGTGAGAGGGCCTTTATTAGACAGCATACGTTCAATCTGCCCCCTGCCCTGACTACGCTTGGTAACAACGTTGAGCGGCAGCTGCGTATGGGGTTTTTGCCCGAAATCAACTACGTCTGGACTGCGATTGATAATGAACTTATTCTCGTTGACCTCATCGACAACCGGCGCATAATTAGGTTGGAACTAGATGCTTATATAGATTGTTGTTTAATAATTACTCCAGCTCCCTTAACGTTTGCTGTGGAAACGCGGTACCTTTTGGCCGTAGCGCTTACAAACCAAATTAAGCTCTATCCAGTAACCTACCCAAAGGCCACCTCCACGCTCAACAACACAGCAGTGCAACCTCCCGCTATGTCTCGTGGTGCGCCAAGCATAGATACCGACGTAACCACAAAAGCGTTTCTTCAAAGGAAGACAGTCTCCTTCGGTGTTAGGCTGTCGGCAGCTGGCTCCTCATCTGAAGAGACCCTAGCAGCAACTTTGCAGCAAGAAAGGTTTATCATCGCTGAGTCACAACTAAGCGTAACCCTACCCACGGATGCCGCTGTAACCCAGTTGGTTGGTACTCAAACAGGCAGACTCTTCGCAGGATTAACAACCGGGTCTCTCATAGAAGTGGTATATAGTTCTCAAAATGAGGGTCTTCTCTCAAATATTGGACTTCTTTCGGCAGCAAGAGGTATTTTGCCTGGCGGCTTTTCTTCCAGTAGTGCTGGAGTCGGCAGGGCTCGGTTGATAGATCATACGTCTATCCCAGTCTTGTCGCATGTTCCCTTTATTTCAGACCTTTTACGGCCCAAGCCCATTAAACAGGCAGTAGTAGATGATACCAGAGGACTCCTGTACACACTTCACGAAGATAACAGGATCACCGTATATGTCTTTGATGACAGCTGCATATCATCTTTTCGCAAACTAAAGCCATACACCTCATTCCAGAAGGATCTAAGCATGTATTCCAACGACTCCCAGGCATCCATTGTACAAATTTGGCCAATCACTTTATCAGAAAGCGTAACCTTCACTTTAGTTGCAATGACCGATACAGGACTAGAGCTCTATTACAGTCTATCGGCCTGCGGGGTGGCCAAAGACACATACACACTCAAAAATGAGTACTATGCGGACTTCATGGCTGCAATGGGCAAGCAGGATGCAAAGCACAATCAGGCATACGATTTCAACTATGACAAACTGGTCCTCAAACAGGTTAGAACGCCATTCCAAGGCATCAGAAGCCTTGTTGGATCCTCGTGCATAAGCTTTTTCCGTTCTCGTGGACTCTCTGTTGCCTGTTTCTTCGATGATGTATCCCAGCAAAGTGCGGTGTGTGGATCTGTGAACGAGATTTCTGTCCAGCCACGTGTCCAGAGGTGCACCAGAGAACTGTTGCTTGATGTCTTTAGTGGAGGTCAGACGCAAGTGGGCGCTACTCCACAGCCACACCAGCAGAAGATCGTAGACGTAGTAGAACTGGATTCTTCCCAAGCAGGGAGCCTCGCACTTTCCACCACATACCTTTCTTCGAATCCTCAGCTTTACCAATATATTCACTCTCCACGTACAATAGCCATCATTACAACCTCGACAATAATTGTTTACAACATTTCTACTCCACTAGAGAGGCTCCACGCACTCCTGCGCGACAAAGTTGATGTCTCAAAGCAAAGGGATCTCTATGGAGATCACGAATTCTATTGCATGCTCCTTGCTATTGCTTCTCAATACTCGTCTTCGAAAGTGTCAGAGTGTGCGACTCAGCACTTCTTTGAGGGCATGACTGCAGTTAACTGTGTCCAGATTGCAGCTTTGAAGCGTTACATTGCCCGCCTAATGGGTCCGTTGTCGATATACCCTTATTGGAAGGGGGCTCCAGTAACTGCTCCCCGCGCTTATGCGATTCAAAGTGGTGAGTCAGATAACAAAGATGGAGCAGTGCACCGCCTATCGACATTCTTCTCTAAAGCTACACAACGAACAGAGAGCGAGAATACAGTCCAAGGAGGGGCTGCCTACACTGAAAAGAAAAGGTCGCATTCAGCAGCACGCCAAAGGGTATGCATAGACTTCAGCGAAGAGGGTCGTCGCGCTTATAAAGAGGGTATCATTGATACGCACCCTGCAAACCGGGCTGTATCTACATCCCATATAAGTACAAAGTCCATCTTCCGTGCGTCGTCGACTAGACTATCCACCACCACACTCACAAAGAATCTTTCCTTTCAAGCCTCGACTCAAGGGGTCCCTCTCTTTCTGGATAGCTCTCACACAATGGCATCCTTGACGTGGACCATGGACGAGCTTCTAGGTGTTAGAGAACGACTCAACCAACTGCTGCGCTTTATGCAAATCAACTACAATCGATTGATTGTTGTGGATAGCGCACAGCAAGACGCTGACAAGGTGGAAACGATCTTTGAATCATTGGGAAGCATCTCAGAAGCAATCGGATTCGTCAGCCTAATCATTCATCCGTCCAGAATAATCTATGCTAGCACGTGCTTGAACAACTTTGCCCGGCTCCATGGACACCCAATGGTATTTTCAAGCGGACATGATGGCGCCATGGCCACCCAGAAAAACAGCAAGAGGAATAAGCAGCAGAGCGTGAATACGCTTTCCACCAGTGTATATGATGGCTTGTCGTGCGGCATATATTGCGACCTTCTCTCTATTCACGGCATATTTCTCCCTGAAACCCGGGTCCTTTTGGATGAAATTATTCGTACACTCTCTGTAGGCGACGTGACAGAGATTCCTGGGGCCTCCAGTATTAGTCGCCATAACCACTCGCTGTTACGGGCGGCGTCTTTGCGCTACGGCGTGAACTGTGATTTTTCAGCGCAGCTCAAAGAGCACTGTCAGGTCCTGCACAGTGTCTATAGTGTGCGAATCCAGGTTCTGCAGCAGCTAGAGCAGGCCAAGAGACTACCTCCAGAGCGGCGGAATTTGATAATTCGCAGGGCCATAGATACACTGGTGCGCTCTCAATCAAGCATCGAGCCCATTGAGCCAATCCTCGATGTCCTGAAAGGGATGGGGAACTTCTCCGCGTGCATCGTACTGCTTCTAATAAGGGTCTTTGATGACGAAACTGCTTTATTGGACGCTCTGGGAGATGATGGCAAGTTGGCTAGCATCAAGGGGCCTCTCGGTATTCATGCAGAACAAAATGCAGGGCTTGTCCAGGGAGCCTATGGACACAAGGGTCGCGCATATAATCTCATGGCGCCTCAGGGGAACCCTCAAGGTTCTCCAGAGTTGGAAGGCTCGTTAAAAGACGTATTTCACAAAGTTCTACAGACAAATATTAATCGTGCATATGATTATTATAAAGGTTGCTGCCATCAGACAGTTGGCCAAGGGCCTTTTACACGGCTCAAGGAGCTTCAAGCTAGCATAGACTCTGGAATTGTCAAATTCCCCTTTCAAATTGACAACGGCTTTGATGCGTTGGTACACAATGAGCTTCTTATGTCTACGATTCCCAGGAAAGATTGGCAAGCCTCGATATCAAAAGTTTGCAATCTCTGCAGCAAAGCCCTTGATATCCTCAGTCAGGGCTATCTTTTAGCAGGGATATACGAGCTATTGAGACCCCAGGGCTCAGCTATGCACGGAACCAACGGGTTGAGAGATCTCTCCGGTGCTGCATTCAGTCACTTTGGTGGATACACCCAATTTGGCAGGCCAGGCACCTTCACTGAAATGGCTGCGGATGTGGAGTCTGGAGTGCACGATGCAGATAGCCTCTTTGCTCTAACCGGCGTCCCCCTGCGGTCAATCCATACCGCCGCAAGCGCAACGTCGGGGACAGCGTCTGGACAGATTGTCACCGTTCTTCGTGTGGCCATTACTCAGTGTCCATCCAAAGTCTGGCAGATGCAGTTGTACTACTTCTTGTATGCGCACTACTACACTGCAGCATGCATTTTGAAAGCTCTCCAAGAAGACTCACAATGCGATACAAGTGTAGCAGTAGTCACCGTTTTAAAGATTATTGAAAATAGGGCCTCGCTAGGGCTAATAATGGCCGTCTCGCCTTACATAGAGAGTTTCTTAAAGACGCAGAACTTTTACCTCTATTTCAGGTATTTGGAGAAACGCTCCAATGACAAAATATGTGTTGCGATGTTTAGAAAGGCCACAGAGGCAAAAACTCAGGCTATCTTCCCATCAATCGTCAATGGCACGGTCCAGCTGGGATACCTGACGCTACAGGATCGTATCAACATGTTATCTGATGCCCTTGCGAAGCTGGAGAGTGGCGGACTTGCACAGCCAACTAGTGCTCAGACGGCATATCGAACCGTTGGAAATGCTCCATTGGTAGGGGTGGAAAGCCAGCCGTTTGGTATGTCGGGACAATCCAGTGCCGCAGATGCTACCTTCGGAGTGGAGGGAGCCATGAGTGCAGCTTATCCCAGAAATATTTATGCCACTACAGACAAGGGTAGAGCAGATGACCAGGGTGTTACCCCGCAGAAGCTCTTGGTGTCGATTAAAGAAACCCTGGTCGCGGCTCGTGTGCAACTGGTAGTGCTTCGCAGGGTGCAGAACATAAAGGATGGGGATGTCTCTAAATACATTACTCAGCTGGACACAGACGGCATCAAACCGCTCCAAGAATTATATACCCAGTGCGTAGTGCCCCTGCGATTGAGTGACATCGGGGTATATATATTGTTGTCCAGCGCAACGCCCAATCAAGAGCGCTCAGCCCTAGGCGGCTATTGGGTGGCTGCATTGACGAGCACCACCCTCCCTGGCTTTGTCTTTAGACAGGAGAGTCTGCTCAATGACCCCCACAGAGGCATCACCAGAGGTATCGTCCGCAGTGACAGTCTCAGTTCTTCAGATCTTGAGGCAGCCAATGTGATTGGCCAGGCAGCTCAGGTGTTCCGGAGCATAGTAGAGATGTGCTCGGACCTGCAGCTGACCTCCTTTGACTTTGTCATCCCTATGACCATTTTTGCGCTACTCACAACAAACAGGTACAAGACATACGATCCAAAGCAGCAATATGAAAGATTGGCTGCCCAATTTGTCCTGAACTTATTTACAACAGATGTTGTGACAATACGCGAAAAAGCCCTTGTTGCCAACCTTATACACAGCATTGACTCTATTTGGAAGGTGCTGGGGCTGCATCAAGGTGGAGTAAGCACGGTAGGGAACACCCAGATAGACACAGCAGCTGTTATGGAATCCATACCTGTTCCTGATCTTCTAAAAGAGGACTTCTCCTATGTGTCAAAGGTTCTATGCTACTACATGATTGCTCTCGTTCGCAAATACAGCGAGCTGGGATCACTGGGATACGACCCCTCCCAAGCATCTATCAATAAGAAAAATATAGGGATGCGAATACGCGCATACCTACCGCCTAATACTCCTATCTTGGCGCAGCTCGACCGTCTATGCATATGACCCAACGGCATACTGCTGTAGTACTGTAGTACTTGTGCCCAGAGGGTTCTATTGCGCATTATTGCATAGTCATATGCGCGCTTTCCGAGGGAAACTCCTCGCTAGGCTTTTGCCTCATCCAAACTTCGTGTGAAATTAGGTCGAAGACGCACTGAAATCGATGAGTTGAAGCAGCATCCATTTTTGTCAGTAGTTCTGCTTCATGCTGTGCTAAAATAGAACACAGCTTCTAGTCATAGTGCACTGCGTACATCAAAGCCGTGCGGGCACAGACATCCTGAAATCTAGCTGTGCCTGATGTACGTCCAGGAACCCTGAGCTTTCAACCATCCGTGGACAAAATTTTATTAGAATCATCAGCGGCATTTGAAGCGCCCCGATTACCGGTCTAAGCCTATTGAATAGTAGGTTAAATGGTGCAAACAGCTCCGGGAACGCAAGTATGTCGCTAAGGTCAGTATATCCTTGTTGTACTAGGTTTGCTAATGCGGAGACTAGAGAATCGCATCCACGCACATGTAGTCTCTTAGCATATGCGATCATGCTCTGTAAATTTGCTATAATCCACAGGCTGGGGTCATCGTAAGATTGAAGTAGATCATCACGCGGGCCGGGTTGGCGAGATTGCTTGGATTGCCAATCGCTAGTACACGACGACGTATCGAAGGCCATGACCCTTCTGTTATCAATGTATATGCTTTCTGACCCAACCGTGAGGTCCGACGCGGCAACAGAATATCGAGCCTAGTGGAGAGTGATGGATTGCAAACACCATTTGCAGCACCATGCTCAAAACCAATTCTTCTGGAGCTTCTGTCTGCAAAAAGTCCAGCTCGCTGAGGAGATCTGCGAGACTAACCATATGTCGCAGCCCTTTGACATCCATGGTTGCCCTTGTCATCTTAATAGCATGTTTTGCAGAAAACGTGAGTACTATAGATGTCTACTATAGTAAGGTATTTGCCAGCCCGTGTTCGCAGTCACCAAGATGACATTTTAAATGAAATTTCACACGATGGGGCGCAGATTTGGGATCAATCTTTTTGGCCAAAAAGGGCGGGGAACAAAATGGCACGCACCAAGCACACGGCACGCAAGACGACCAGCGCGACGAAGGCGCCGCGCAAGACGATCGCGCGCAAGGCCGCACGCAAGACGGCGTCCTCGACGAGCGGGATCAAGAAGACCGGCCGCAAGAAGCAGGGCATGGTCGCGGTCAAGGAGATCAAGAAGTACCAGAAGTCCACAGACCTGCTCATCCGGAAGCTGCCCTTCTCGAAGCTCGTCCGTGACATCGTCACCTCCGGGCTCTCCAAGTCCGACATCCGCTTCCAGGGCGCGGCGGTGGAGGCCCTCCAGGAGTCTGCGGAGAACTACATCATCTCGCTCTTCGTCGACACGCAGCTCTGCGCCGAGCACGCCAAGCGCGTCACGATCATGAAGCCCGACATGGAGCTTGCGACCCGGATCGGCAAGCGGATCGAGCCCGAGTACAGGAAGGGCAAGTAAACGTTAACTTGCGGTTTTCATCTCTGAGTTGCCTTTTGCCTCGCGCGGCGCGCAGACGCAAAAAATCAAATGCCCGACCTTCTCGGCGTCCAGGAAAAGAAGGAAGAGGCCCGTGATCCGCCCCAATTCAAGTTTGGATTTGTGCCTGCAAGCACCGACGACAAGAATCCTACTGGAGAAAAGCCTGCCTCAGTCCCTGCTCCCACTCCTGCTTCAGATTTCAAGTTCTCATTTGGTTACATACCCGACCAAGAACCTCCACGCAAATCTCTCAGGTCTCACGGACACATAGATAAGCAAGCGGCAGAGCCTGCAGACGGCCCGTTACCCAAACCTACCACCGAGTCAAAGAAGACCAAGACAAACGAAGCATCGGAGAATGCTACTAAGGAGAGCACTGCAACTTTCGCGTTCTCATTTACAGGAATCGCAGCATGCAAACCGTTAGAGCCAACAGTTAAGGCAGCATTTAGCTTTCCCAACATGGGGCCATTAAAGGCAGACGACAACGCCCAGGGTCCACCAGTTGCAGAGCATAACGCCTCTCTGGTTTCGGCTAAGAACTACACGACCACCCAATCAGTCGACAAAAAGGATTATCAAAACAAGAACAGTCTTTTCGAAGGCGGGGACGTCGAGCTCTACCACTATGATAAGGAGGATGGTAGGTGGGTTGCCAAGAACAAAGGATACTTGCAGATTATTAGCGTAGAGGAGTCGCCAGAAGATCGCCAGCTCGTCTTTTCGCGCGTTGGAACGAGTATTGTTGCAATAAACTCACGCTTAACAAAGGATGTGAACGTTGTTCCCGATAAGAAGCGATACCTCAAGCTCGCCATCCACAACGATCTAACGAAGACCTCCATGATCGCGCTCTTTAAGTTCGCAACGGAGGAGCTCCGCGACACTTGTCTTGCAGCAATGCCGCAGAAAGACTCCAGCGAGGGGAAGGCAGAGGAGCACACCAAGTAAACCGAGCAGAAGCTGCAAGGAAAAATTAGCTGCAGGCAAAAATTAAAATCAGAGTCGGCTTCGACTTTAGTGTAGTTACTGTTTCGTCGGCTTAACCGCCGATCCACTACATGCAAGGGGCAGCCGGGCTGTGAGGCAGCTGCCAGGATGGTCCTGCCCTTGTCCCGGCTGGCGCCGTCCACCTTTATTCAAGTTTTCTGGCCGGCTCTAATTAATCCGGCCAAGGTAATCTCTTTTGTCCCAGCTATTTGGTAGCATTGTTGTCAAGGGGCGCTGGTTCTAGAGGATTCAGAGACGCCGGTGAGGATCTACCGGGAACTTTGCGCCTCAAGTTAAAAAAATAGAAAATTAAAAAAGTATCTTATGCAGACGCCGTCCCAGGCCCTTCCAAGTATCCTTCCACAAGAAAGGAAACCCCTGGATAATGGCTCTGTGTATACGCTATTGGCGAAGCTCATTGCTAAAAAGCTCAACTCAGACGATTTATCGACCACCACCCTTCTTGAGCGAGTTCAGGGTCTTCGCACAAGGACAGATTCATACGAGAGTATGCTGGAAGCGCGGAACCTCCTCCTGCAGCTGGTCACTCGTTCTGATTTCCGGAACATATCTCTTGTCGGCTCTGAAAAGCAGAGCCATCTGCCGCGTTGGACCTTTGCTCTCTATCAGCATCAGGAGGTCGACGATTCCACCTCCACTGCTTTACTCTCGGGAACGGCAATTTTATCATCTGAACTTACCAATGTGCTTTATTCACTGGGTTGCATTTCTGCATCTGAGGCCTCAAGGGCAGACAAGACCATGCAAATAACACTCTATGCGAGAGCGGGACACTTCTTTGACGAGGCCTCCAACATGGCGAGTGGACAAACGGGCCCCATGACAAAGGCGTATCTAAGCGGGCTTGCAGAGATGGTCCGTGGACTAGGGTACGAGGCGCAGTCTCAAACTGAACTTCAGGACAATCTGGGTGTCATGCATGCTTTCGCTAAAGCGGCACTTTCATATAAAATCGCAGTTACTCACCTTGACACAGTGCTGCGCAGTATGGTGGACCCTTCGCATTATCCCTTCATGCTTTCTGAGGCCAATCTAGTGTCGATCAAGGAGAGGTACTACTCCGCTACCACGCGTTATTACCTCAGTAAGGTGCAGGCCCAAATATGTGTCTATAGCACGGCACGAGAAGCTATTGAGGCCCAGAAAATTCTAGTGCAGTTGAAGACGAATTTAGAGCGTGGGCGTGCAGAATATCAAGAGGAGTTCGATGTCTCAGTCATTGAGGCGGCTGTTAGGGAGTTGCTCTCTTGCGTTAATGACCAAACAACGATGTTCTCTGACTGTGGATCTGCTTCCCTGATATCTCTTGAAAGCTTGTCTCTGTGCTTGCGGTGCGCTGGACGCGCCCAAGTTCATGATGATGCTTTCTCCCACGGAGCATGTGCATCCTCTCTTTCGTCAGGAGATCAACTTCTAGAGATAAATGCTCTCACTGACAAACTTATCACTTATGAGCATGAGCTTAACAAGAAGACTATAGAGCTGGAGGAGCTCAAAAGCGGCCGTGCAATAACTGACTCGTCTATCTTCACAACAGAGATTTCACGGCTCGAAACATTAGTAGACGAGCAAGGCGCGGAGATAGAGAGATTGCGTGATTACATAGCCGAGAGGGACATAGAGTCCGTGCGTATGCCCCCGATCCAACCTGCCGCGAGTGCGTCACTGGTCGTTGACATGGACAAGATCTTAAGAAGAAAGGATGACGAGATCTCTCGCCTGCAAAAGTTGCTCTATAGTTATCAACCATCCCCTGCACAACCAGCCTTTGTACGTGCGCAGGTGCCTTTGCTAGACGATTCAGAAGAGCTCCGCAAACTCTTGGACCGTGCCTCATTAGAGGCCTTTCAGAGCAAGGCGCGGGCGGACACACTTGAAGAAGAGCTTCAGGAGCTTAGAAAGCGCTATGCCGAGATCACCATGCAGTCGTCCAAGGCTGCCTTTCGTGATACAACCTTAGATGCATCTGTCTACACGTCGGAGATAGAGAGACTGGAGATGCAGTTGGAGGAGCAAGGCACTGAAATAGAGCGACTCAGAGATTATATCACCGAGAATGAGATTGGAATGAAATCTCTCAAGCTTCTGACTGTGGCACAGCAAGCTCCTGTGAGGACTCTGGACACCTCTGATTTGCTCCTTGGCAAGGATGCAGAGATCAGTCGGCTGCAGCAAATTGTTTATAACCTCACATGTAAGCAGGGGCTGGTGAGCACCGACGAGATAGACAGATTGAGGAGTGAGCTTGCGAGCAAGACCCTCGAGCTGCAGAATGCATATAGCCGTTCAGCAGTCAGGTCAGACGTATCGGGAATAGATACCTCCATTTATACGATAGAAATCGATCGATTGGAGAATCTTATTAACGAGCAGGGAGAGGAGATTGAGCGGCTGAGAAATTATATTGCTGATCTGACCATAGAGACGCAACGAATCCAGCCTGTTGCTATCGATTTTCTTGATGATTCTCCAGATCGCTTGCCTACCCCACCAGCTGGACCATACGATACATGGATGCCAGATGACGTCGATGTGCTGCCTCGTGCACGCATGGAGGCCGTTACATTTGACTTTGTGGATGTTCCCGTAGTTGAGCGCCTACCAACACCCGTGGACTGTGGCCTGTTTTCACTGGAATCTCCAGCGCATCAATCACGCATGTATGTGTCCACAACAGAATATGACGAGCTTCGTAGAGTAATCGCTGAAAAGGATGAGATCATAAACGAACTTCAAGCACGCTTGGAGCAGTGTAGAGACATGCCTGTACCTACTATACACATTCAGAGAACTTACGGTCAGGCGGGTATACCTGTTGTCGAGCGCGTCGACACGCCTCCAGAATTACCTTCCGACACGTGGATAGGAAGCACCGAAAGAGGGTTCCGGACTATACGCAAATCGGATATCCCTGAGCTAGCAATGGTTGAGATCCCGAGGATTGACCGTGTCGACACGCCTCCGGAGCTTTCGTACGACACGTGGATGAGTGCTGATGTTTGCTCTCAGGTCACGGCGCGTAAAGCCGACATCTCGATATACAACCTCGCAGAAGTCCCTCGGGTTGACCGTGTCGACACACCTCCGGAGTTGCCATTTGATACATGGATGGTGTCTGAACCTGTACCTGCAGAGCCTGCGGAAATGATAACGTCTTGCAAGCAGACACCGGCTATTGATTCCTATGAGATAGAACGTCTCGAAAAAGAACTAGAAGAGCTACGTGCCCAGATCTCTGAATGTGAGCAAGAGCTTAAGAGAAAGGACGATGAGATTAGACGCTTGACGGATGATTTAGCCGCTGAAAAGCGTAACATTAAAAAAGTGGAGATTGTCAAAGAAGTGCCTGTCTATTCGCCTCCGGTGTCGCCTTCCAGCGGTGGGTCCGACTTGGAAAGGCTGAAATCTGGCCACCGGCATGAGATTGCCACTTTAAATAATCAAATTGAAGCTCTCAAAGAACAGCTTAACTCCGTTGGTGCTTTGAAACCACAGATTGTCACCGAATACAAGTTCTCTGACATCGACTACGACAAGCTTCTCGCAGAAAAGGACGAGGAAAATGACCGCCTGCGTACCATGCTCAGCATCCAGGCCCGACTGAGGGCTACAGAAAATAAGTCTTCAGACTATGAAAAGAGGGCCAAGGAAGCAGCTGAAGCAGCGGAGTACTCGATGCGAATCATGGAGGAGAAGCTTGCAGCGGCCAATGCTGCTGCTGCACGAGCATTTAACGCTGCACCACAGAATGCTCAAGTGGAATCTCTGCAGAAGAAGCTGAAAGAGAAGGAAAACGTAATTGCTGGGCTTCTTCAAGCAATGACTGAGCAGAAAGATTCCTTTGCATCGTTGCACAGAGCGCATGCATTGCAAGAAGAGAAATATTCCAACCTATGTGGCATTCTTAGTGAGCAGGAAGAGACAATCCGATCTCTGATGCGCAGTCCTGCGGGGGCAAACAATCTAACCCTCAGTACTTCCTTACGTGGGTCTGAGAAAGCGGGAGGGAGTCAATTTCAAGATATGGGCCACGAATCTGATCTTTTTCGATCTTCTGCTGGGGATAACTCTCAATATTTAATCAACTAGAGGGCCTGGTGCCCTACTTGTAGCCTACGCAGTAAAACATCCTTTTAAAATTTGGCTTTTTTGCAATGGCTGATGCGGAGCAGTGGTTTAAGGCCGTGCGGAGTAAGAATGTACAGCTGGTGTCCGAGCTTCTACCGACATATGCACGTACACAAAACAAGCATGGCGAGACGGCTCTGATGATGGCTGCTGCATCCAACTGCTTGAGCCTTTGCCGAGCCCTTGCTCCCCACGAGCACTCAATGACCAACAATAGAGGATACACGGCCCTAGCCATTGCTGCCCTTAGAAATTATTCGAGCGTATGTCTGTTACTAGTCAAATACGAGAAAAGTGTGCCGCTACACAAAGGCATGACACCTTTGCTATTAGCCATCCAAAGCTCCAGTTTAGATGCTGTCAGAGTTCTAACACCCTACTATCCTGACACAGAGGCCTCAAAAATGTCTGACATAGCTGTTCTGACCGATGATTCTGAAATGCTATCTCTCTTGATCAGTTCTGCCTCTATAACACAGGAGGATGTTCAGCGCTCCCTGTCTGCGTCTGCTATTTATACAGAACAAGTCGCCAAGAGCAGTGTTGAACACAACGTTCTCCCTCCTTCTCACTCGTTGCTGCTGAGCACGGCACCTCCTGTTCAATCGAGGCAAGAAGATCTCGATGATAGAGAATACTCACAAGAGCATCCTTTTTCCCTAAGCACACAGATTGGTGCTACTGTTGCTAGCACCAGAATTGAGCAGGCACCTACTCTACCACTAAGCGATTCTGTTATGGCACGGATGGGCGTGTCAACCCTTGCCGAGCAGAGCAGGCTTCAGATAAGCCATTTGGCTAAGACGCCCTCCAGCCAAACAAGCAAGGAGGTAACACCCTCCTCCTCACTTAATCTTGCAGAGCAGGAGCAGCCTATAAGCTCTCAGAGTACTCGTTCTACAGGTGTTATTCTATCGCGGACGCGTATCTTAGCCTCGTCACCCAGTAATAGCAAAAGTGGCCCCGAATCAAGCGTCTTACAAGGTAGTGTGGATCGCGATAAGGAACCTAAGGAACCGTTGCAATCCCCGAATTCATTAAAATCCCAACCAGATTCTGGTAAGAAAAAGAAAAAGCGGAACATAGCGTCGGCAAAATCAATCAAAGAACCGCAGCAAAATTCTAAGGAGCCCAATATAAATGTGCAGAGACTATTCCCAAGCCCTCCACGTGGCCATCCTGGCCGTAGTCCTTCGTTGTCACCGTCCAGGCGCCCATCGATCCCGTTTTCTCAAAGCATTCCGATATCTCCCTCCCGTAGCTCTCCTAGCAGGAGTTCTCCTCTGAGGCAATCTTCCAAGAGCTCGTTCATAATTTCATCTAAGAGTACCAAAGGATCCAGCCCCAGAGCAGACATACATGTAAGGCCGGCATCGGCCCTTGACATACGTTCCTTAACCATTAAAAACCCTTTTTCAACTCAGCATAAGCTCGATCCGACGTTCTACATCACCGGGACTGAAGAAGCACCTCGCTCATCTTCTGCAATTACTGAGGCATCCTCTAACCGCAAGGCTGCGGATCGATACAAATACAGATATGCTGTCCTGGCGGAAAAATACAGCAAAATGCGTGAGGAATTTGACGCCCTCAGACAAATGGGTGAAAAGGTCACAGCAAATGTGGTAAACAACTTGAATGAGGTGATATCCACCTTGCAAACAGAAAATGAGGAAAAAACCGCCGAGATTGATCGGCTGCAGATTGAAAACCAAGAACTTCTGTGGAAATTGGACGAAGCAGAACAAACTTTGCGATCCACCATGCAGACAACAACTATTCCTGCCCCAACTAGTAACGATGTAGTCTTCCCGCCTACTTGGGAAGCCACGTTTGTCCCTGTAGCTTCTAACCAGAACGATCTTCCTCCGCCTGCAAGAAGTATGTCAGCACCAGGAGCACATACAGACTCTAAATTAGAGCATAAAGATCTGAGTGAGGTTGAGCTTGATAGCATAATTCGTCATCTGCACACGCAATCCAGCCTTTCGCGAGCAGCTCAGATCATTTTAGCACTGAAAGAGGCTCAGCAGGGGCTGCAATCTGAGCTACTTGTGTGCAAGAAGAAGCTTGAAGCTGCAATTGATGCACGAGATGCAGAGCACCATGAGTGCCTCATATTGAAGCAGAAGTTGATGGTCCTCGAGAAAGACTACTTGGATCTAAAGGCATCTGCACACATCACTATCCAAAAGGACAACGACGGGAATACGCGGCTTATTAGAGCAGTGGCTTTTAAGTCGTGCAGTGATCTCAAGGCCATTAAGCAGCTAATAAAGGAGGAGGCTGGGGCAGAGAATAATCGCGGTCAGACGGCCTTAATGTATGCCGCAGCACTAGGACTAGAGGACATAGGCCTGCTGCTTATAGCTCGAGAAAGTGGGCACCAGGATAAAATTGGTTGCTCTGCGTTAATGATTGCAGTGAAGAAAGGATTGATAAGCCTTGCTGAAGCATTGATTCCATATGAAGCCGGACTACGTGACAAAGGTGGGGAGACGGCCCTAATGACCCTAACACGGGCTGGTATCTTAGAAAGCTTGTACGGGGCCATGGATTCGGACTTATCCTCAGACAGCGCAGGCCATTGCTTTCCTTCGCACATGTACATTGAACAGATAAACAAGCTCATAGCCGTGATTAGGACACTAATTGGAATAGAAGGCGGCATGAAGAATAATGAAGGAAAAACCGCCCTTATGCTTGCTGCAGAGCAGGGGAAAAACAAGATACTAGTTGAGCTTATTTCCAGAGAAGCAAAGCTGCACGATACTCACTATAGAACGGCACTTATGATTGCGTGTGAGGCCAATAACATCGAGGCAGTTCACCTTCTCGTGCCGCACGAGAAGTGTATATTGCGGTGCGGCATCTCCGCTACTGAGGCAAGCTTATTTGGTAGTGACTTCGAAACGTTAGCTCAAAGTGCTAGCAATGAAGAATGCAAGCTATCAGAACCCGGATTTGGGACAACGGCGCTGATGCAGATGGCTACCCTTGGTAATTACTCCCTTGCACAGATTCTTGTGCCACACGAAAGTGGATTGATGGACCAAAATGGACTAATGGCCCTAGATTATGCTGTCCTGTCCGGCCACAAACAAATAGTAGAGCTGCTAAGGAATGCAGAAGGCCTTGTCACCATTCAAGATGGGCTCCAGCCAGATAAAGATAGTGCTCATAAGAGTAGTGCCCATGGGGCCGACACAAGCCAGAAAACACAACTTATGCTGATGGTAAAGCAGCGGCGTCCAGGGTTGGTGTACTGCTTACTGTCCCAAGCAGGTAAGCAAGACTCTCACGGGATGACAGCTCTGATGCATGCTGTTCTGGCTCACAATCACGATGCAATTAAGTTGCTTGTAGAACTAGAGGCTCGAATTAGGAATTCAAAGGGGGAAACAGCACTGATGTTGGCACTTTTAATTGAAGACACCACTGCGGTCGAACTTCTGGCCCCCCACGAACAAGGCATTCAAGACAACGAGGGAACTACTGCGCTTATGATCTGTGCTTATAATAACTACAAGGGCTTTGTGCCTTTGTTTGTTGAAAGGGAGCATGGTATGGTGATGCTCGATGGAACCAGTGCACTTATGGTGGCAGCAGAGCAAGGCTTTGAAGAGATCTGCGCCATGTTACGGCCGTATGAGCTTAATCTTACAAAGGACGATGGAACCACAGCGTTCCTGTTGGCAAAGCGGCACGGACACATCAAAATTGCCGAGTCCCTCAGCCCTAAGATCGTTGTCGATAGGGAGGGTAACACAGACTTAATGCGAAGAATTATAGAACTGGGGCCTTTTGACCCACTAACTGATTCGGGTCTTACTCAGCAAACTGACATAGCGAGTATTGAGCGCATTAATAAGGCATGGCTTTTGAAGACTCTGCTCTACCAAGCGAAGCAGGTGAACAATCACGGGAAGACCGCCCTCATGTTAGCAGTTGCAAATAGAAATGCCATAGCAGTTAAGCTTCTGCGTAAACTAGAGGCTAAGATGACTCTAGGGACTTTTATTTGCCGAACCTGGAAGCTTACAGATGCAACCGCTTTGATGATGGCTGCGTGCTACGGATACGCTGACATTGTCCGTTTGTTGGCCAAATACGAAGCACGTTGTATTGAATCCTCTTTCCACCGCACTGCCTTGATGGCTGCGGCATACTTCAATCATGCACCTTGCGTTGAGGTGCTTCTAGAGTATGAAGCAGGAATGCAGCGCCGCGAAGGCTCCACAGCACTCATGTTAGCTGTCTCATCAGGATACTATGACATTGCCGCATTGCTGGCCAAACCAGAGGCCAACATCACTACCAATGCAAAGTCCACCTATGGTGAGGGTGCCAGTGCCCTCATCATGGCTGCTGCGCTCAATAATTACCAAATGGTCGAGCTTCTGGCCCCTTATGAAGCACTGGAGTTCGGTGAGATGGCTATCAGAAGGACATCTGACCCATCTATTGCAAAGCTCATCAGGACCCATGTTCCCCTGGGCAGAGGGGGCATCGGAGCAGTGCAGAAGTAAAGCACCAAGACGTGGAGTGCTTAGTGTTTACTTTTAAGTAAGATCTAATCGTCTGTGTCTCCTGGAGGACTTATAAGCAGGATTGGGACAGGTGATAGCTTGTTGAACTGCGGCACAAGCTTCTTGATGTATCCGTACTTGACGCAGACACGAAACTTGACAAAACGCCACGCTGATTTTGCTCTATCTTTGTTCAGAAGGACACTCACCACTGGTATGTTTCTACCAAAGTTTATCCTATTATTTTCTATGGCCTTCTTGACCTTCTCTACCTGGCCCTCTTTGACCAGAATTGTAAATTTATTGCCACTGTTTGGGAACTCGAAGATGTCTAGAAATTGCTGGAGGCTGCGGAGAATTCCTGAAAGCTCAAGACAATGGATGGACGACGGTGAATATGTGAGATCGCACAAGCTTGAGTGAGAAAATTGTTTGCCAGCCTCCTCTAATTCGGCCAAGTTGGCCTCTGCTGTTGCCATGTCTCGCGTCTTGAAATTAAACCGACTAAAGTCGCTGTAAAAGCTGTGTTTCATGCCAAATGATGCCTCCATTTCTTTTATAAAGACTTCGGAGACACTATCCGTATACAGGTGGCCGGTGTTGGCGTCGTAGTGTGCATTAATAAAACCAAGGTCCTTGATCTCCGAAATGCCCAGCACAGTCAGCAGAATCATCTCTTTGTTAAAATAGGAGTCGAAATCATAGAACATCGTGCCTCTGGGCTCCTGGGCGTCCTGAGCAGAGGCACCGTCGTTATTCATCTAATTTTTAAAAATCCTTGATAGAAGTCATGACAGTTCTTTAGTTTATTCAATTTATTCCGACAGTTCTGTACACTTGTATTGAGCGTCACACCCTTGAACCCTACGGTATACAAGCTATCAGCTCCCAAAAGATTTAAATGGTGACAAAGACTAGAGCAAAGGAAGAAAACATGTGTACATGTGTGCTGTGACGTAGAGCCCGCCTCACCACGGATCAATAAGATCATTGACAGGACGAACGTTGAAGAACGGGGGCTGCTTTAAGGTTTGAGTGTTTTCTATTAACTTAACGCAGTCGTCCTTATTCAGTAGCAATCTGACCTTCACGCGATAGGCCATGTTACCTTTCTTAGGATGAGACTCAATAAGCTCCACCTTTGGCAGATATATCTTGAAGGAGACCCGATCGTTGACAAGGGCGTCAGCAACCGCCTTCGAAAGCTTCTGGGGAACTATTATCTTCACGCGCTCTCCAGCCTTTGCAAACGTTACGTGCGAAAAGAGGAATTGCAGAAAATCAATAATGGCTGGAGTGGACTTCGCATCTGAAGCCGAAGAAATGACGTCTACTGCACAAACACCGTCACGTACAAATGCCTCCTCACACTTTTCAATATTCGTCAGGCTTCTTTGCAACGCAAAATCCTTTTGTTCAGAAATAATATCATCTCTATTTAATTGGATTGTGTGCGCAGATACTGAGAATATCCGTTTTATAGTATCTACGATCTTCGGGTCTGCGGTCTCTATGCGCGCAGTGCGCTGCTCCTGATCAAATAGAATAAAATAACGCTTTAGCCTTAGCTTTTCGGATATCCCCACTGTGCAGTACCGAAAGAGGGCTTTGGTGACGCACGGTGGGAAATCTTCAAATATCGTAGCACTGACCACAGGCTCGAGGTCGTCCATAAACCCACTTTTAAATTATCAACACATTCCAGTTCAAAAAAATCACGCGACATGTCACACGGGGAATTGGTAGCCTCTCCCAGACTCGCGGGCCAGGGCGCAGGTTTTCGACACCGAAATCTTAAGATAATCACTGATACCCTCCCCAGCTTTACAGACCAACAGAGCAGCGAGTCTGCTCGGGAGACTATGTCGAGGTTGGATCCGTTCGCCGACCCTGTTTACTTGTACGATGGGTCCGATATGATATCAGGGACAGCCACGCCTTACATCTTCACTCCAGCAAGGGTCTTGATATCCAATGACATGCGTTTTCGGTTTTTTCCGCCCGAACAAACAATTCTCCCATCAAAACCTATCAACTCTATAGGTCATAATACGCACCTGCCTACTGCTTCCGCGAAGATCATACCCTTCATTTCCGAAGAACCTCCGGCGACTGCACTAGCATTAGAGGAGTTTCCCGTTCCTCCTTCTCCTCATCCTCGGCCGCCGCAGTCAGAGGTGGCCGACGCTTATGAGCGGCCATTACCCACAGTCCAGGCGAGTCCCCATCAAGGTGGGGAGTCCTATGGTGAGCAACGAAGAGTGAAGGTACACACACAGCCAATTGAGTGTAAGAAGCCCTCTGTCCCTAAGGGGGAAAATATAGGCCGTGACGATCTTAGGCGGATGATTAGGACCCTTTCGAAGACCGAACGGGACGCATTGATGCAGCTCTTGTCCCAAGAGTTTCCTTCTGAGGAAAAGCCACCGGCTGGTATCAGAGTAGGCACTCAGGTTGATTTCCTGCTTGATTCTCAATCTGGTAGAGCCGTAGGAGCACGGGATAGCAGTACATCAAACATGGTCAATGATATGCCTGCCCAGAGCGTTGGCTGCGCTCCTGATCCCATGGATAGTCTGATCAACAGTGATGCTGGTGGAGGGTCTATGTACATCCAGGAGCCCCACCAGCGGCAGAAGTATGCACAGTCCGTCCATGACAACTCCTCTACCTCTGAGCACGCGTCCCACTCCATGTCATCCTCTTTCCACTGCTCCCACCCTCATCACAGCAGAACCTGGCCGAGCATGCATGCCACGGGTGGGAACTATGCAGTGCAGGATACTCCGATTGTAGTAGATACAGACATCAACTACACCGTGCAGAGTGCCCCGAAAACTTACATGAATGAGTCGGCGTCGCACTTTGCTCCCCACTCCAATGCACAATATAAATTCAGCTGCATTGGGTTGGCCAGCTCCACCTTTGACAGACGTAGGCCCAGACCCGCGTTCCGGGCCACTATCTACGAAGATAGTCCTAAGGCCCCGAAAGCATTCACAGAGCAGGATGATAATATTATCCTGGCAGCCATCTTTTACTACGTTGGAGATTATAATACCATTGATCTCAATTGGCACATCATCTACTATTACTATTCTCTTCTGATCTATAATAACCGCACCCTCTCCAGTCTGCGTTCGAGGTTCCACAAGTACCTCAAGATGGATTTCAAGTTCGATATCAAAGACTACTCTTTCTCTTACTGGCTCGATACTTTAGAGCTGTGTGTCTCCACTATGCAACACGTCAATGTCCCCATAACCCAGAGAGGGGAGCTTTGCAATATGATCGCTACAAAGAAAAATAAAGTGCACTACCTTGTGGCATGCATCTTCGTCTTTCTTCGCCCCGATATGAACTACAATGAGTTGAAGCGTAACTTCTGCATATGGCTTGAGCTTATTAATGGGCCCCACAGATTCATGTGACCACTGGTACTCCATTGATTTCATTGAATCTCAGGTCTCAGGTGTGGTTGCTTGGCCTGAGCCCTCCTTGTATAATTAGAAACTCTGCTTTTTAAGACTTTTAGTCTTACCGAGACTTACTTTTAGAAATTCTTGTACTGTGACTTCTTAGTGCTATGTTTTGTAGGAAATATTTTAGATTTAATGCCTTACTTAAGGATGCAACGTCGCCCCTGTCATGTCACAGTTAGATCTTAGTACATCGCTGTTGTCGATATTTCTACGTTTATTTCTTCTCTTCTTCTTATGAAGACGGCTTCAGCTCCCAAAGGATTCCTTGGGCGTAAATTAATTGGATACTATTGTTTTCACTGAAGCCAGGTCTGGGGGTGCACTCGGTTTTATGGTTCGGTTGTGAGCATTATAAACTGTAATGTTTGTACTACTTATTTTACAGGTTGGAAATGAGCTCTCAAAGTGTGTGTGCCTCAGCTCCGGCATTGGCAGGAGAAATCATTTAAAACCCTTTCGCAGGAAATAAAGGCACGCAGTGAGTGATGGGCATAGCTGGCCTCTGGAACATTCTGAGTCAGATGTCAAAGGGCTTAAACCGCGCCGACTATCTCAACAAGAAGACGGTCTCGGTAGATATTTCTGGCTTGTTGTACTCTTACTACTATACCAGCTCAGATGAAGAGCGTAAGAACTACCATGTCCGCGCAACCTTTCTAATTATCACACGCATACTGTCACTGGGCTTGATGCCTGTCTTTGTGTTTGATTCTGGGGCCCCGCACTGGTTGAAGACCGAGGAACTGGAGAGGCGTCGAAGCGCCGAAGCCAGTTTGATCAGAAGCACTAAAGGTGAAGCAGACGCGATTGATGCTGACGAATATCGACGACTTGAGACGGAAGCGCTTGACGACATTATGGCACACTTTTCAGCATCCCATGAGCAAAATACCCTTCAAGAGATGACTTCGAAAACTGTATCGGATTCGTTTGTTCCTGAGCATTGGTCAGATAGTAGTAGGGGGGCAGTCACTTCCTTCATGAGGTGCACTGCATGCCCTGAGATTACCCCTATAAATTTTGACCAACCGGAGCCCTCTTCTACCGCCTCACACTTCGCTGGTATAAATGCTGCCTCTGAAGAAAAAGAGAAAGAGGATTCATATGTTTCTGACTCACTAGAGTTTAGGGCTGACTATAACTATGAAGGAACAAAGCACTTGCTATCACATAAGCTCCGCTTTAACTCTGACGCCGTCTCTGCACAGTTGGAAGAGTACGCAAGTTGGCAACTGCAAAGACGTCTTGCAGTGTCTCAGATGAATGAACAGGTCTTTACAGCTATTAGACAGCAAAGGGATGCAGCGCGCTTAGCTTTACTTACAGCCATGTCTCCACATAGATCAGTTAAGCAGACACCAACCAGCAAGGCAGACGTGTCGCCAATGCAGCGTAGTATATTCAGTGCATCAAGAGACGCTGAAGAGTACTTCTCTACCCTACCCTATTCCATCTCTGACAGAGATCCTTCGACAACTGAAGCTTCACACCCGGCCCCTTCTTTTGTAGCACCATCGTCACCTCCTGGGCCTGGCTGGAGAGAAGAGCTTAGTGGTTCACCTGCAGCTCAAGAGATGGATGCCAGCGCTACGTGGAATCGTTCCACGAACAATCAATCTTACATGAAGAAACTTATGAATTCTAGTACTGCTGTGGGGACAACATTTTCCTCGTTTGTCAACCAATCTACTGAATTTCCCGAGGTGGGCGTATTCAAGGTAGGCGTATATAAAATGCACAAGAGGCTTGCGGGCAATACTGACTCCTCTTCTGTATACAAGCCTTTAACCGAAAGGGTGATAGCAGAGGTCTTACAAATAGCTAACTTGTTCAAGGTTCCATGCATCAAGTGCAAGCCTGGCTATGAGGCTGAACATGTATGTGCCCTTTTAAACTCTCATGGTTATGTGGCAGCTGTGTTGACAGAAGACTCGGATGTCATAGCCTACCGCCCTGTTCTGGTGCTGCGCCTCTTTGGAAGACTGTCCAGCATCCATGACGTCTCTGGCTTCCAATCCATACGTCAGCGAGATATCTCTTTGTATTTTTCAAGCGATGATATTATCTTCCTTGCACTAATTATGGGATGCGACTTTTGTGATGGTATTCCTTCATTTGGATATGTTCACACTTTGGAGCTACTGCTGTATTTGAAGTACTTTGCTCCGTTGGATGATCCAGCTCATGAGTTTCACACAGTCTCGATCCACAAGTTGATAGACAGATTTCGTCTGTACCTCTCATTTAATGGCTTGGTTGTCCACCCTGGCACTGCAGCATCACAAGTTAAGAATCACGAGGAGTTTATATTGCATGCGCACGAGATTGCTGTTAAGCAGAACTGGGATAAGATTGTCGCATACAACGGCCAGGCATGCTTTCCCACCTATTTTCCAACTGATCACCAAGCACACACCTTTCTGCGTGAGCTTGTGCAGCTGAGGCCTGTGCTGAATCGCAGGCTGTGGTTTAGAAGGGAGCTTCTTTTGAGGAAGTTACAACAGAGGGCCTCCCCAGGTTCGAGCAGCAATGGCTTACTGAAATCTATGTTCGCAAAGCTTACATCCAGATGGGACGCCGTGATAAAGTTGTTTAGTCAACATGTCCCTGTTGAAGAGGCATGTGTGCCAATCTCTATGGGAGGAAGAACCGTTGAGAGTCTCATACAAAGGGTGAACGTATTTAGCCAGCAGCATATTGCAGAACAATTGGACATGCTAACCGAGGGATCAGATGGGTACCGGCCCCGAATTGGGGAGGAGCTACAAAGGCTGCTTAGACTTCCGGCGCTTTCTATCCAGGCATGTCTGCAGAGGACTCGCACGTCCTTTGTGAAGAACCGCGAAGATATCAATCGAGTTCAGATTACAGAACTTCTCAGCACTGCAATACGGCGTGGGAACATCTTCAGCTTCCAGTCTCTAGGCAAACGGGCCTTTCAAGCCCTACGTGCCTTATTTGTACTCAAGACGATTTATAGTTAAATTAATTTATTTATTATTGATAGGTTTAGCAACAATCCGAAGTCAGGGTTGTCTAAACATTTTGCTCTCTTACAAGCGGGACTGAGGAGGCCTGTACTTTAGTCTGTAAGCGCATGCTGCACCACAGACAAATTTACTGCAAGATCTTAGCAGACTTGTGTTGCCTTGACGCTGTGGCAGATTGCTGGCTCTTTTGGCGTGTTCCATTGTATAGTATAGTGGTGCTGCGTGCAGCAGGTCCCCGATGGTCCCGCAACAGGCTGTCATCTCCAATGGAGCTATTACAGGCCCTTGTGTGGTCTTGAGAGACTACGTGGAACATAGAGTTCATGGAGCTCGACAGAGATATGCTGTCTAAAGGCTCACAGACGGAGTGTATGTCAATAGACGGCCTGAGAGCCTCGTTGAATATACTGCTGCAGTTTTGACTGAGGAATGTCTCAGAGTCATAGGATGCAGAGATGGATTTGGTCAGCTTGCCCTGATATTCTGGAAACTCCCGCTCCATCATCGTGATCAGCTGTGCATCCTCAGCATCTGTGAGCTCGTAGTTATTTCTATAACGATGAGGTACAACCACATCTGCGCTTGGATGACCCTCGTAGTTAATTGAGGCCGTGGAAAAGCCTAATTCTACGGAAAAAAGACCAGGGTGATTCAAATAGCCGTCGTGGAACTGTATGGGGGAGTTTCCTTCAGACTTCTTCCCTCGCTGGTGCAGGATAGCCGGGCCCGCAGAAGACTGGCGACTATTTAATCTACGCCGCGTCCCATCCACTAAGACTGTTGCCTCAGCACCCTCTACACTTTCAAACTGCGGTCGTGTGTCCAGAACAGCTGTGACGGTGCTACCAATATCTGCTCTGGGTGTTTTGCGAGACCTCAGATCTCTGTCCATCTTTTTAAATTCAAATCTTTAAGTATTGCGAGCCTTTGAGAGATGAACGAAAGATTTGTCCATAAAACTCTGCCTGCGGAGTCACCTAGTCTAGCCCCTGTACAGATTCTCCTAATGTGGCAGCTAAACTCCATCAAATTCCTTCTTATTCACGTTAAAAATGAATCCTTCTGACATCCCCTGCCTTGTTTACAATTATCTGAGGGAGTGTGGGTATCTACACAGCGCAGCAGCTCTTTCGTGCGAGGCCATGATAAAGCTTAATGATCCTACCCTGGACATGGTAGATCCCGGCTTGCTTCGAATCCTCGTTGGAAAGGGGCTTGCATACGCGCAATTAGAATCACTCTGTTTGGATTCGCATGTGTCCATCTTCGATCCTGCCACCAAGCAAGACTATGACAACAAGGCCATCACAGTTTCGTCAACCGCAACTTTGGGAAAGGAGCAAAGCTTGAGTTGCACGGAGGGCGTTCGATTAACACGATATCCACTCAACTACTACATAAGCCACATGCCAAATAACGACGGCTACCCGTTACGGATCCTGCGATTTGGCCCCTCAAAGGAACCTGCGCTCTCAGCACGACTTGTCGTCATATTTCGCCATAGCCTCCATTTGATAGATGCGCAAACGAAAGCCGAACTAGCAGGTCGCGCACTTGATGTAACAGAGGATCTAGCAGCGCAAGCCTTTGTCTGCCCCGATGGTCTCACATTTAGCCTTGTCGCCAAGCTACCGACAACGGAATCAGAAACTAAAAACGAAGGTGGTGCTAGTGATCCTGATTCATTGCACCATTTCATTGTCTTCAACACTGTCTCCCTTTATGTCTTGTACAGATACAGCCTCTCGTATCCTACCAAGTCCATCAGTATGGGGAGCAAGTGGATTACATGTATATGTGATAAGCAAAACAATGCAATCATGATACCAAGGCCCTTGAGTAATCGGTCCAAATCACTGATAAACCTCACAGTACACCCTGTGCCAGAGGCCATTGTTGAGCACTACCACAGTCGCAGGTATGGAGACGCAGCAAGGTCTACCACCTCTCGAGAAAGAGGATGGGCATCTTGCGTCTTCCAGAGCGCAGGGACATGTTCAGGACTGTCTTCATACTTTTATGTGTCACAAAACGAAGTTCTCGCACTATACTCACCCCTTGGAATCTTGCACCTCTATGTCCCCTTTGTGGACAACGAAGAAGCGGGTGCGCTCACGCCTCGATATATTAATCTGCCGGAGTTCTTGGGGCTGAGCACACCGCAAGTATTTCTTACAGTATACACGATTGCATTTATCGACTCATTGCCGTACGTTGCGTGCTTAACGAGTCATGGCATAGCAATGATAAACTATAGGTACCTGTTGTACGGCCCCTTGTGCACGGAAGTCGAAAGACAGTATAACTCATGGGCATACTGTGAAAAGCTAGACCCTGCCATCACAACAGTGGAGGTAGGAATATGGACTGAACGGTGCGCAGTTGCGGTGTGCTCCGCAAACAAGATAATCATTTTATCCGTTGAAACAGGCCTCCCTATGTTCACCCTGTCCATTGCGGAGTTGCAAGGGCTCCACGGTGAGCAGATAGACTGGTCACAGACTGACTGTTCTATAGCTGATTTGGCATTTGTTTGCTCAAGCGGACTGGCAGTACTTGTGTGTGATGGTGCCAGCACAAAGATATGGTGTGTGAAGGTAGCCCTCAATCACGCCACAAGGGTACTGAAGACAACACTGATATACAAGGGAGATAGTCCAGCGAGGAAGTTCATCGGAAGAGACAGCAGTAATGGCACCAAGAGATTATATCTCTCTGTGAGCGACTGTGATGCTATTGAGTTGGAGTTTTATCGGTCTCCTCGCCATTGATGGTAGAAATAAATTCGTCAAGTGCCTCGTCCTGCGTCTCCTGAATAGAGTTAAGAAGGCTGTACTCTTCGGGCATCTGTATGTTTGGTACTACTAGTCTGATAGAGGCTGGTGCATTATCATCTTGACCATCTAGGTTGATGGCTTGCTCGATCTTTCCACGCAGCATAAGCCACTCGTTATGCCTCTGCTGTCTCTGGTCCTTCATTGCAACGTCAGCCTCCATTCCCTCAACCAGCAGCTTATGAATCTCAGCAAGGAGAGTGTCCTGTGCCCGGGATAAATTTTCAGTATACCTTTGACCTGCTGACTGAACTACTTCAGTATCTCTATCTGTATTCACGTAAGTGTTGGTGAAGAAGTCCATCAAGTTGGACTCTTCTTCGACTCCATCTTCTGCTCTAATCAGCAGATCATTAACTGTATTGATTTCTCGACGAGACCTCCGGGGGAGAAAGTCCCCTATCATATTATAGTTCTGAAGTATATGGAAAGAGGCGCAAATCAAGCACCACTGCACGAGAGCTCCCTGCTCAATACCCAATATTGTAAGTGAGGTCGGCTCCTGATTCAAAATGCAGCAAGATTTTGCTTGTCGCGTCTCTAGCTTTCCGTCAGCATTATAGAAGATCTTTACTGTTCTGTCGCTATAAATAGTAACTTCTACCGGCTTCGAGGACTCTTCTGATTCGCTAGAAAACGCAACAGATGCAGGGCCTTCTAGAATAAGTGGTGCATTGAAAAAGGATTGGACCATTTGAAATTTAAAACTTGGCCTCAAAGTTTAAAAAGGAGCCTGTCCCGAAACCATGCTTGGAAGCACACAGGTCATTAACTTTTCCGAGAAAATAGACGAGCTGATTCAGGCAAATGAAATGATCATGAAGGAAAATGATCTTCTTGTTTCTTTCATTGAGCGCCACCAGTCTTTTCTTAAAAATCAAGAGAATAGCATTTTCGATCCCACGTCCAGTTTGCACTTTGATGGCGAAGAGGACGCGCTGGCAGAGAGTGCAGATGACAATTCCGACACCCTGACCATGAAAGAGAAAGTTTTGATAGCCATCTGTGAATCGGAAGAGCTTAAGGGCGATGCAGAGATCATGCGAAACAAGGGTACAGAGATAACATTGACGCTGAAGGCCTTTACGATTTCCGCAGAGACAAAGCTTTCTGAAATAAAGCGGTGGCTTTTCGCCTTCCGCCGTGACGTTCTGGCCGACCCCCAGGCGGCACTGACCATCGGTGACCAGGTGTATCTAACTGTTGACGATACTGGAGACGTAATTACCAGTAGGAGCCCGTCGCCTAAGACTCGGAGTCGCTCCCCCAGCCCCGGTAGAGTAAAGTCGCCGGTACGTGTCCATGCTCAGGCATCAGGCAAAGAAGGAGCGGCAGGTGAGCCAGATGTAGAAGCAAAGAGCACTGCTCCGGCATCCCCGACTAAGTCTCCTTCTGGGTCCCCATCGAAGCCCAGCACCCAGGTTGGCGCAAGGCAGTTTTCTATCCCCACCAAGGTGTCAGCGTTTAAGCTCAATTCATTCTATTCCGAGGTTATAGGGAAAATCACAACAGACATGAACAATATGAAGGCACGGATAGACGTGAACAACAAGCAAATCAAGAAGCTCCAGAGGCAGCTCGAAAAGCAGACTGAAGCAACAGATCAGATGTCCTCCATTGACTTCGATCAACTGGCCATTGCGAACTCCAAATATCTTGAAAAGATAGCTGCCAAGAACCAGGAGCTTCTTCGGCTTAAGCTTACCAGTGGAAATACCACGCTGGCACTAAACACCTTCAAATCAGATCTGAATAAAATAACAGAAGAAAAGGAGTTCATTGAAAAGGAAATATTTGCTAAACGAACGGCAATTGACAAGATAAGCGCTCAGATTAATGACTGCAAGAAGCAGCTGGGCATAGACAGGTCAGTTCTCAAGAAGCTCCGTCAGAATGAAATTGCCTCTGGGGATGGACCGGCCTCAATAGACTTTATTTCCTTAATAGCCACTCAGGACTCTCTTCAGAAGGCTATAGGGGAGTATACACGCAAGGTCTCTATTTTGGAGCGAACACTATTCAATCTTCAAAGAGACGTTACACAGGGTCAATCTCTGCTCAGTGGCGGCCCAGTAAAATGAAGATAACGCTAGGTCTCTTCTTCTAAGCCCAAATCTTACAGTATCAAAAGCCGTATGGTCGATGTGCTAATCGAGAAGTCTAATTTGAAGTTCTAATTCGGGAAGTCTTGTTCAAAATTGTTTAAATAAATCAACGCTATATGCTACAATGAAGTCTTTGTGCTCGACAAACAAGCTAGGCTCCGGTGCAACAAGGATGCATCCGCATATGCTGTAGTAGAGGACCTCCAGTCCGCATCCGCCAAGAAAGCTCTGGAGGGCCTCCACAGTCAACACTCGCTGGGAAAAGCGTCTATTCTTGATATTGTTGAGGGTATTCGCTCCCCGCGTACTGGCAAATATTGTATGCGTATGTGTACGATCGTCGAATAACACTTGGTAGACAATGACGGAATCTTTGTAAGCGTAAATTTTGTTCATAAGCATTAGCGCCGTCAGTGCATTCTCAGAGTACTGAATAAATGTGCCTGTGAGGATGGCCTCGATGCTCGGAATGAAGGATCCGGATCGATAGTTGTCACCAAATCCAAGATCGTGAAGCATTAGCGTATTATATACGTCTAAGGAGTAGACAATCACGTCCGTATGGCCTATCATCTCACATGCAGACTTTGTAAGGAGCAGATGACCCTCTGTTGCCACCGAGTTGTCGAGCGGGTTCACGATCATGGCCCTGTCGAGATCTGCAAATCCTATGTCAGTCAATTCTTCGGGGATTGTTGAGTCAATGGCGAACATTTTGATGGTGAAAGTCTTTGACTTCCCTTCGCTGAGGTAGCCGTCCTTGTCTTCACTGGGTAAGGCATACGTCAAGATCGTATCCTCTTGGTTAACAACATAAAGCTCACGTGACAGAGTCTGCGAGTGTCCCACACACTCAGCATCTATCTCGTGTTCCTGAGACGAGCTCATCTGTTCATCTCCGAAGCACATGTCAAGCTTCATGGTACCAGATGAATCGAGGTTGTGCTCAGCGGTTGGATTGACATGGGCGACGGAGGCTTGACGGTACGGCATGGACAGCACAGCCCTGCTAGAATATGCTTGCTCAAGGAATGGTGCCCTACAAAGAGTCTGCTTCTTGGGCATGGAGCAGCGTACACGCTCAACCAATTTAGATGCCATTTTGTACAACATGCCCCGGTATTTAGTTATCATCTCGTCGCTCACACAGTCAAACACTAGCACCATGCTATCTATCTTCTGAAGATCCATGAGCATAAACATTGTTGCATAAAAAAGCTTTGGATCTAGGTCATTTAATATAATAAGTCCAAGTGAGCTGACGTTCCTGGCCGATAGCTTAACCTGCTGCAGTGCACCCAAGGATAGTGTATGATTCATTATTGTGCTAGTTATTACAAAATCGTCAAATTGTGGATTCAGTACCCCAATGTACTCACTCATTAGGGTTGAGATTTTCTTCCCCAGAATGCTTTTCAGGCCTGTGGTATTAGATACTGGGTTCACAGGGTTTTCTGGCGGAGCTATCGCTTGTTCAAGTGAATTGTCTATAGGTGGTATTTGTTTTGAAGACTCTGCATCAGGAGAGTAAGCCCGTGACATGGCGTTCAGAGAGACTCTATTCAGTAACGTAGGCGGTGAAAGGATATTGGTCTGGGCACTTTGCATGGACAGCTCGTCAATCTTTGACAATGATAGCATACTGGACATATCGCCTAGAAACTCACTGGGTTGCTCAGCAATGGGGAGGTGTGCAGATAGCTGCTTGAGAGAGTATATGGCCTTACTTGCGGATGTCATCTTAGAAGTTTTGCTCCATATTTGCTCATTGTTGTGCTTGACTTCATAAATCGGAAACCGCTTAGTAATGCCCAGCAGATCAGGCTTGTCCATCGTGAGTCCTTCGTGCAGATTGCAGCAAATGTCGAACTTAAAAAGCTGATTAGTGAAGCGCCACTTCTTGACAAATGTATCCTCATAGTTGAGGCAATCATCTTCTTTACGCTGAAGAACACGCTTGTTAATTATTACAGCAAGGGGTCGGAAGCGGTCACTAGTGGTATCCGCCCCACAATTGCGCACCATAGTTTCCAGGTCGATAGAGCTCTTGCGCAAGTACTTTGATTTAGATGGATAGTTATTGGATTTTGAGCTAAATGTCGTGCTTGTGTCCAGCGGCTCAGTGGCAGCGACCATGGCAGGAAGAAATAGGTGTACCTGCTTGTTTTGCTCAAAGGAAAGCCATGCACGCCACTTATTGTCGTGCACCAGGCCGGGATGGAAATCAAAAACGGGAATGTCAATGGTGGATCGTAGAAACTCAAGAGTGGGGAACTTGGTTATTTTCGATATAAACTGGGTTAGAGCTGCTTCGAATTGTAAACGGGGCTCCTTTGTCCGCCCTGCTTGAAAGGAACGCCTCGAGTAGCGAGTCTCTAGGGCAGCTATATTATCAATAGATGGAACAGACGACACATTAGAGAAAGATGTGCTCTGTTGCTGGCTCTCTTTACCGAAATAGTCAGCACAGGCTGTTTGCATGGTCTCCAGGGTGATGGGCACGGGGAGAACGGTGCCAAGATTGGGTGTCGAGACTGCTATAGCGATTGCGTTGTTGTCATATGGAATTTCTGGCAACGAGGGGCTCTTCACAAGGCCAGTTGGTTTGTCTCTAAGTGCAGCTATTGAGTACGCCTTCGGAACATACGACTTTTTATCCTGCACATCACTATCTTTATTATTGACTCCCCATGGATAGTACTCCTTGTACAAGGACATGGTCGAGCTGCTAGACAGGTCCATGGTATATCGCTTTTTCAGATCCGTGAAGCGCACATGAGAAGAGTACATGTGCTGGTTTGCATCGAGCGTATTCTGTGCACTATTATTGAACTCAAGCCCCTGCATGCCAGGTAGAGAGCTGGACGGGAAAACATCGTCTGATCTGGACTTGCAGTATAGCTTGGATCGTCTACCACTTTGATGCTTCTTACCCTTTGCTCGTGCGTTTGCCAAAAGGAGACGCGTGCGGATTCTCACTCTCCTTACTCTTTCATTATAGAAATCTGCCGTTCGATTCTCAAGTTTATGTAAAGAGACATGAGGGGGGAGCATGATGTTGAAGAAGAAGGTAGCAAACCCCGGGAACAGTATCGCCAAAACAAGTATCTTTGCACTAAAGTCGGTCATATCCACTATGTAGCAATTCTCGTGGTAGGCGCCAATGTGTGACTGCAGTGTCTGGGAACGTCCACCCTCCCGGGTCATCACAATTAACTGTGTATCCACTTTTGCAACTCTGCCACAATTGAGTGCCATAGCCAGACAGGTGCTGTCCGCCATGGTTGAAGATGACACTGGAGACAGCACGACAATCTTTCTGCTTCTACCCACCAGGCTGTTGACCAGGAATTCATAGTCTAGCGCCCGCCTTGCTGTATTCTCCCCGCACGTGTTCAGATTGATGTAGCCTACGTTATTGAAGCTGTAGCAGGTGTTGCGTAAGTGAGGATTCTCGTCTTCAGTGACGTCTATCAGGCCAATGTGAATATTTGCCGGCAAGATAAGCCTGAGGAGAAAGACAAACGATATGTTTTGATCGGAAATAATAGTAATTCCATTTTTGCAGGCTGACCTTAGTTTGTGTAGTAGCCGAGTAACGTGCAGCTCTTCTGTGCTATTCCTAACAAAGATAGGCAGGTTTCCCAGGAAGGCTATTATGTAGAGACAGAGCACCACCTTTGAAAAGTTATTTGTCGGATAGATGTCACCGTAGCCTATGCTGGCAATGCTAACCATAGTATAATAAACTGCATCAATTGTGCTTATTGAGAACGTCCCAAGGGGAAAGTTGAAAATTTGGAAAAGCCCAGCATAGCAAAATATGAAGGCAACGACTGAGTACGATATGCGGATTATGGACTTGACAAAGTCGGGGATATAATATTCCTTAACCCAACGGGTATGACTCTCCTTCATGCGAAAGATTGGACCGAGACTGGGAAGCAGCCCTCGATATATGCTGAAACTGCCCATGTGATAGTGGTATAATTGGCTTACCCCAGCCCTGAGAATGAAGGGCACCACTATAACTGAAACCACAGCGGAAATCCTAGAGACAGTCCACATAATATAATACCACGTCAAAAACCGTATGTGATACCGAGTGCACTGGATAGTAAAGTTGATTGCATCGTAGGTGATAAGAATTTGTAACGGAATCCATAGAAAATACATTAGAAGCGGGGAATCAGGATGAAGCTCACGCAACACATAAAAGAGACAGAAATCCACCAAATTAATAATGAGAAAGATAAGGCTTACTGGATCCTTGTCAAATATAGTCTCTGGTATCCGGAAATCGAAGTCTCGGACGTGGCGATAATATCGCAGCTTCATCCTTTTTTGATTTATCCAAGATTTACTTGTCCTACTCTGTCACAGTGGTTGCCATCTATGTAGTACATATACCGTATGAAGGCACTTACAAGTGCCTGTTAGTTACATTTCAATACTTCAACTGAAGGTCAAAGCGTAGCCAGCAAACATTAGAATAGGGAGTATATTGTGCTCAGCCCCAGAAAACAACACAGCGTCAGCGAGGACGCCCAAAAGGCTGACTGGACGATTGCTTGAGTCGACTTATTCCGTAGGACGTTGCGCAGAAGGTGTTGGCCGTCGCTACCGAACGGAAATCCCAGTGATGCTAAGATAGCCATGCCGGCACTCGTTTCTGTGAAGATCTGGACGATAAAGGTGAACTTGTTTGTTCTTCGTATCCGTTGAACCGCTACCTCCAACTCTTTGGCATCAGAAGCTGTGCCCACTAGAGACGTTGGAACAGCGACAAACTGCCTCTGATATTGCTTTTTCCACCCTTCGAGGGTGAGAGTCTGGTGACTGCCAGAAACTGGTAGTGGTATCATTTGCTGAACACCATTAACTATCGAACGTGCATAGACGCCGTTTCCACTGGCGCTAAGGGTGTCATTGGCGAAGAAATATGGATACATGCAGACATAGTCTGCTGTGCTGTAATGACAGAGGCTGGACTGGTCGCTAGAGAGAAAGGTTGAAAGGAGAGAAGTGTTCATAACATAGGGAGATAGAACAAGCAGGTGAGACGCTGAAAGCACGTGATAGTGGGATAGAAGTATTGGGACCCCATCTTGTGGGATGTGGCATTGTAGTGGCTCCATATTTTCCAAAGCTGTGTACGGTATCTGTATGCCTCCTAGGCTTTGTGATGATGAGTATGGTGGCCAGAGATCAGCCACACCTGCAAGGGCACCACTCTTCTGGTATGCTAGCTGCGCCTGAACCGATTGCCTGATTCCGGCGGCCAACGAGAAGGTGTTTTTGTTGTCCACCAAGAGCTCAATAGCTCCATAATCTCCGGTATACTGCGCCTCAATCGTCCGGAGGGCACGATCTAGATCCATTGGGCTGTGTATTGGTGTACTTCCTACGGACTGAACTAGTGAATAGGGACTAATGTCGTGGGGGTCCTCTCCCAAGTAAACAAACAGGGAGGTGGAAGAAACTGAGGTGCGTGTTCGGTAAGAAACAAGATATGCTATAGCGAGAGCTATTAACGAGGTGGATATGTTTCCGAGAATACCGCCTATAGCGTTAATGGTTTCCTTTTGAGAGTCAGAAGCGGATCCAGGTGAATTTAAAGCCCCAAAGATTGTAACGAAGGGAATGAAGTACCGTATCCCAACCTCAAACCCACGAATGGGTGTCTTGGTGCTGTACATAAGTAGCAGATGCCCCATCTCATGAAAGAGGACGGCGCTGCAGAGGCAAAGGAACACTGTCAGCACGTTAGAGTGCGGTACTGTGAGGGTGTAGGGAACTTCTTTTTTGTTGAAGGACGACCAAATGGACCAGATGATAACAGCAATGCTCAGAATACTGAATGCAGTCCCCAGTACGACTGACAATGTGCTTATGATTTGGAGAGCACGTGCTTTCTTTTTGGAGGCACTCTCACTGGCTGGTGATACGCTTAACGTTAGATTATACTGAGGTATAGACTTGAAATAAAATGCTTTAGAAAACCCATTATGTGTGACACTAACTCCAGACTCTTTGAGGCGCAGAAGTGTACTTGGAGAGCTCCGCCGCAAGACAGAGACGAAAAGAAGCCATGTTAGAGCCACGCAACCTAGACCAATTAGAAGAGAAAGTACAGCCATTTTTTGATTTACTTTTATGTGATAGCATCATATCACGCTAAAACGCATAGGGCAGATAACTTTCTATCTCGTTCATTATATTCTTGTAATCTGTCTTGAGACATACAAGCTTATGCTTAGCATTGGCGACAAGCTCATGGGGGACGTTAGGAAGGGGAAAGCCTTCATCGTCCAGCACCTTCGGGTATGCGTTCAGCACCTCCTGATAGCTTTTTGCTTCCGCCTCGATCTCTTTCTTTCGAATATCAAGCTCCATGAGTTTCTTTCGCACTTCATCCCGTTTCATTTTTTCTTGGAGAAGAACAACCCGTGCTAGGTTGATAGAGTGGCTGATCTTTATTGAGATGATGATCAGAAGCGCAGCAGAGGTGTCTCCTGCTTAGGAGCAGATACGTTCAGCGCTGCGATGGAGATATCCTGGAGCCATGAAGGTTTAAGCAATAGGCTTTGACGGGCTAGCCACGGAGGTGGATCATTTGGCTGCATGTTCAATGCTTCACGTAACTCATCAGACATGGTGCCTGGAGAGTATGCGGAACGACCAATTATACTGCTGCGCGCTTCTTGGTAAAGGTCTCCATGTGAGAGAAGCGGTATAGTTACCCAATTGGTACGATGCTCATAGGTTATGACAACAGTCTGTGAAGCACTGTACTGCTTACTTTCTCTGCTCGACCTCTGGAATCTCGCATAGATATCCTTTGGGTTATAGAGCTTTGCTGCAAATAGAGGTATCTGGTACACGTTTTGATGTTTCGAAGCGACTGTGTACTTGGGCACATGCTCGGACAAGAATCTGCCATTGCGTAGCCGCCAGTGAACTGGCACTGGTACACAGTTATGGTGTAAAATGTGAATGACATTTAACATGGGGTCTGCTGCCGTCAGATCGTCTGCAGTTATTGCCGCCACATTCCGTCGACTATAAGTGCACTTGACGTAGCCAAGGCACTCCCGCTGCTCCCTCTTTACTGAGGCCCTGGTAGTCTCATGTTCCAATGTCAAAGTCCTCGCAAATTTGCTCTGAGTAATAGACGTGAAAGACGAATTAGCACAGCCTTCCTGAGAAGCTGGTTTGCGTATCAACTCTGCTAGAGCGTATTTCAAAGTGGATTCTGAATCAGCTGGTGCCATTTCTTTGCATACAGCTCGGATTGAAGGCTTCTCGATGGCAGCATCAATAGTAATAGCATCGTGTTCTAAGCCGTTGCCATTTGAATCCTTCTCCGCTCTCCTTTTATGCTTTAACAGGTTGCGGTCGGAATGAGATCTTCTGCCCATTTTTTCTATGGCTCAAAGCTCTGGGGTAAAGCCTCCATTTACCGATTCCAATTTCTCCCTTCCGCGATCCGTTGTCAGTGGGCATGATGACGGACCCTTGGGAAATGACAAACCATCTCCACTGATGCACAGCACAACCGAAGAAGAGCCGCCGCGAAAGGGAGATATATTTAAGCGAGTAACTAGGAAACCCCCTACAGCTACTCCTACCCTGCAAGATAGCGTCGCCGAGAGTAGCTTAACCGAAAGAACTGAAAGCCAAGCTATTTCTTCCATTCCTCCTATTGAAGCATCTGAACCCCCCAAACCTCCTTCTGTCAGCATATTCAAGAAGCTAACACGCCCGCCAGTGACTAATGCACCTGCGGTTACAAACACTGACGCCGTCGACAAGTCCTCACAGCCAGTCGTGACACCTTCTGTAGTATCCCGAAGGCCCTTATTTATCACCCCTGTCAAGAAGACCGGCGCTGCTACTGTGCTGCAGTCCATCTCCCTGGATACTATTCCACTAGGGTCTATAGCTAGCACGACCAAAAGTGCCGCCGGTAAATTACCCAATCCTTCATTGAGAAGGTATCATGGGCTTGCATTGGATGGTGGAGTCCTCCAAAGAGAGCATGAGCAGAACACCAATCTTCAGTCTGCTAAGGTACTACAGGATTTGGCGGACGATTTACTAACTTCCACAAATCGACGCATAGAGCCGTCAGAAGATTATGCTGGTACCTATAAAAGCAGAGCTACTACCCGTGACTTTGACGATGACCTTTCAGACATTATTTGAGCCCCGAAGCAAAAAATGACCAATGTGTTGGCTGCGGTCAAAGCCTTACACACCATCTCCCGCAGATACTTGCAACGCCTGACTTTCCAACGCATAAGCTTTTGCATTTTGGAGTTGTTGCGCATTCCGCAGGCTACACGCCTTATTGACTCACGGACTACCGAAGATGTCCACCTTATCCTGAAACTGCAAGGACCTGAATTTCCTCCCCGCGTAGTTTATGCGTTCACTTCCAACAAGGAGTACTATCGGGTCTTGATGGATCCTACACTGCTTTATGGCGCAAGTTTTCAGACATCTGGCGCGTCGTCACGGTTTCGTGGCGAAGCAGCCATGACGCGCTCTTTTGTCCAAAGGACCCGTGCGATTGTTAAGTACAAGGAGCTATTCAGCTATGACCGACAGACCAGACGATATGTAACTGCTATGGTGGTATCTCCTGATTCACCCTCACACTTTCTTCTCGAGCAAGCTCTCCTGCGGTGTAATAGAAAAATCACACCGCGCAGGCCTCTGCCTTCTGCTAAAGCATTACGCGCCCGCCAGCTCCGAATGATGTTTGGTCTTTCTCGCGTTTCCGAAGCCAATGGCGGGACTTCACAGGAGTCCAGTATTATTCGGGCCCCCTACCAAAGCGAACATGTCTACGATCTTCTCGATGCATCGCTTCTTGAGTTTTGTAATCAAACCGGTCTTGCCCCTGCCCATTGGAGCGCTTTGTCCACACCGGATGTACACTTAGACTTTGAGGTCCGCTCACCAGCAAACCGGTCTCCCGAAGGTTCATCGCCTCCTATAGTTGATATTGCACGCGTATCTCCGCAAAGTTCGTCTCCTCACGATGATACTGCTGAACTGAACCTTAATGGCAAGGTTCCAAACGACTTCTATCACCAGCAGACAGTTTTCCTTACAGAAAAGATCGATCCAGACCTCGATCTGCATTTTCGCGAATCGCACTCGCCTTCATTTTCTTCGGCTACTCGGGTAGAATCTGGTCCGGTCCACTTTGTCACTGCAGCTGTTCCTGATGTACCAACTGCTCCACTGAGCTACACCCCAACACACGCTATCCTGACCATCACCCCTCAGACCCCCGACGATGTCATTGATGCATTCTTCAGTACTGGTAATAAGCAGGAGGTCCAGACCATCTTAAACGGGATCGGGCTGTTCGAAGAGCTCTCAATGTGACCAGTGAATGGACAGATTTACTCAGGCAATCAGTTGAAAAGGGAGAGGAGGTTCTTAATCTCTGCGCTCTTGGCATAGAAGATGGCCCTGCGCCCGGTGGAGTGCTTGATGGGCGCCTCCTTGTTCAGCAGGAAGTGCGCACACTCAGTATGGCCCAGCTTGGCAGCGAGCATGAGGGCAGTGAAGCCAGCCCCCTCTTCATGGAGCTCGTTCGTGGAAAGACCGCCCTCCTTCGTTTCCAGGATCTTCACACACTCCGTGTGATTGTTGAGGACTGCAGACATCAATGCCGTCCATCCGTTCTCGAGGGTCATGCCGGCCTCGCGGTCGAGAAGGAGCCTGACACATTCAGAGTGGCCATTCTCGGCCGCGTACATAAGGGCCGTCTTCCCGTGGTGGTCCTGCTTTCCGGCTTGGTAGGGACGATAGAACCAAACCTTAAGGAGCTCACCGTGCTCGGCTGCGCTCATCAAATACGTCTTCGGGCCTGTTTCGTTACGGAGGTTTGTGAAGTCCAGCGGTACTTTGTTTGTCAGCTGACTGGCGGTGTCGTAATCTCCCTTGAGAATCGCTTGCTTAATCTGCTGCATCACGGGCTCCGTCAGCCACTCCAGTTCGCTCTTGGAGACATACTCACTCGCCTTTCTGATCGATTCCTCGTTCGCCTTCCCATAAGCGGCTATCTCGTTCTCGGCAATGTGGCGGAGCATGGCCCCCTTGTCACCCGTAAGGACCTTCCTCGCAATACTCGTATCGTCGTCATCTGCATAGTTAATGAAGTCCCCGGTGGCAGCGATGGAAAATGGATCCTCCAGGTTGGAAATGCCATTTTGAAGCGCCTGGAGCGCAACAGAAGACTTGGTAAGCTCGTCTGCGAGTCCTATGACCTGGTTTTCAAGCTCCTCCTTCTTGCTTTCAAGGGCATTATAGGCAGCCTTGCGCCTTGCAACCTCATTAAGAATCTCGTTCTTCTCGTCTTCAACGGCGAGAGCACGCTGTCTGTATGTGCTTACAACTTCATTAATCTCCTCAACCTGCGCCTTCACATCCTCGATCTCCTTATCCTTGAGCTCGATGACGGAACGGAGGCCTATAGCTTCGTTCTTGTGCCTAGCGACGTTGTCTGAAAGCTTAGCAATCTCTATCGCAAGGTCTTGGGACTTGTGCTCAAGCATCTTGGCCTGCTCAATGACCTCACGATTCTGGTCCTGAAGCGCATTAAGGACCTCGTCTTTGCTGACAATGTTCTGCTTAAGATACTGGGCGGCCTTCTCGTGCTCGATTTTCGTGCTCATGAGAGTGTTCAAGTCAACCTTGAAGGCCTGATTCTTCGCCTTGAGGATGGCGACATCTTGCTTGAGCTCCTCATACTCCCTGGAGCGTTTCGCCTTCTCGGCCTGCAAATCGTTGATAAAGTGCCTGCAGATCGTGGCGATCTCCTCGGCGTCCTGAGACTTGCACTGCACAAGCACACGGATCTGATCGAGCTGGTCCTGCTGTATCTTGATCCTCTTCTTGAGCTCCGTGTTCTCTTCGAAGAGCCTCGTGTTCTCCGTCTTGAGGACCGTACGGTCGACCTCGTATTTGTCGAGCTTGGTGAGTGCCATGTCGAGCTCCTTCTCGTACGTTGCAAGGTCAGCGAACCTTGTAACAATACGGCCGCCCGAGCGCATCGACTCGGTCATGCCGACAGAGCGCATGGAGCTGGTGCCGTTCATGCTTTGGGTAGACCGCGGGCCGCCGACGCGGGAGCCGAGCATAGAGCCCGGCGATTTCTGCTCGATAGGTGTCACCGATGATTGTGTTGCCGTTGCTTGGGCATAGCAAAGGTTGGCGATTCGCTCAGCCTCGGCCTCAAGGACCCTAACTGTGTCCACGGCGTCCTTCTCGTGCGCGTACCTGAGGGTGTGCGTGATGTCATCTATCGTGAACTTGTGTGTGTTCAGCATGACCTTTATGCAATTAAGGTTGTCGTTCTTGACAGCATAGTCAAGGGCGCTGAGGCTGTCGCAGTCACGCTCTGTGGATAGATACTTGGCCAAAATCATCACGCACTCGTCGTGGCCTGCCTCCGCAGCAAGCGAAAGGGCTGTGCGGCCGTTGGGAAGAAAAATGGAGTACTCCAGGGGAGCAAGAACCTCAACCACGCGCGGATGGTCCGACTGAGCGGCAATCATAAGGGCAGTGAGATTATCAGGGTTAGTGAGGGTCGCCTCCTGCTTGGCAAGGAGGTGCGCAAGTTCCACATCGTTGAGGCGCGCAGCCATTATGAGCCCCGTATCGCCTGCTCCATTCGTGCTCCCCGCAAATCGAGGGATGGCAGTCCTTATCGCCGAATGGTTCTTGTTCGCAATGGCCTGAAACCAATCCTTTTTGTCCACCAGAGGCATAGGGTTTTTGTTTGGTCGGTAAAAAAGGCGCACTTTACATTATTTTTTGATTCCGCGCTCTAGAGTGAATTCGCCCGAGTTAGGCATGTTAAGGCCTGCTTAGCTCTTGAGAGAGCAGCTGAACGTACTCGCGAAAATATTTCATCTTTGCTATGGCCAAACACCTCTGGCCTTTGGCGTTAGGGACGTCCTCTTCAGCAAATAGTAACAGCTTAACACATTCCACATGGTTGTTGTCGACTGCATAGTGCAAGGCAGTTCACTTTTGTTTCGTCTGCATCTCCTTTTCACAATCTATCAACATTTTAACACAGTTCACGTTCCCTAGTTCTGCTGCAAGCATCAGGGTGGTCATCCCATCGTGTCGCTGAATTCCCATCTCTGGCAGCAGTAGCCTTGCACACTTCTCATGACCACTGTTAACAGCAAACATCAGAGCTCTTGTCTCAGACCAGCTCTGTATACCCATTTCCGAGGCAAGATGGATCAAACATGTATGGCATCCTTTGTAGGCGCTAATCAGTAGAGCGGTTATGCCATTGCAGCGTGCCGTCATGTGCTCTTTAATTAGGATGGGTTCACAGCTATTACTCTACCAAATCTCCTTCATCAGTGGTGTTGGTTCGTGCACATCTATTCCTGAGCATATGGGATTGCACATGGAAAGACCCCTTCTTGCTATTTTTCTACACATGGTAGCTGCAGAGGTTGTCCTTCGTTTGTTGATGGCACTTACTAAAGCGCTCGGTGGACACGAATTGAGGCGTGCAATGTACTTTTCTATCTCTTCCTGATTGTCATTGTCAATAGATGTCAGGAGCTGCTTCGGTGTTCCAAGGGTAAATGGATTGATGGAATAATTGTGTGTGCCCCAATGCTACATTTCTGATCATTGTCAAACACTCTATAAGAGAGAATGACGCTTCTGCAATAGATAGCCCTTCAATATGCTTAGTAAGACTGAGTAGATCATGTGAATACGCTGCTTGCCAGGGGATATCTAGGTCACTTGATGATATGCTCTCCGATAGACTAAGATTGGTCATCCAGAGAATAAGGTTTGACAGTCCACACAGCGGTGTACTCGATCTGGTGCTGTTGTCTAACCTGTGCATTAAGCACGAACTGGCAAGACCTTGATGACCGCTGCGGAGTTGTGGATAAAAGTGTTGGTTGGTAGAAGTAGTCCATAGGATGCGATGAGCATTGCGCCGTTGTCGTAGAATATATCTTCGGGAATCAAATTACCATGTACAATCTGCCTACTGCAACTTCTGTGCAAATAATCAGGCCTCTTGGATAGCTGATGAAGTATATCTCTCACTAGCAATTCAGGAATATTGCCATGACGTCTGTGGGCCAGAAGGTGGTCACTTAGAGACTTTCCCTTCATGAGTTCCACTTCGATGAAGATTGAGCGACTGGTCACGTAGATACTTGTATATACCAAGATATTCTTGTGTGTAATTCCCTTAAGAGAACGCAGGTCCTTGATCAGATTGATTTTAGCGTCATTTGCCACGTTTGCGAGAGAAGCCACTTTCACGGCAAGCTCCGGAGTTTCACTTATCCTACATGCCTTGAGTGTTACTCCTGCAACCCTGTGACCAAGAAGCTGACCAAGAAGCGACTCGCTTTCATAGAGGCCAAAGGGGAACATGGCGGCCATCAAGCCCCCAACATACTTTTTTAGATTTAATAAAAACGTAAAATAAAGTTTACAATCTAGAAAGTTTATTTTTTAACAATTACTAGTACAAATATTATGATTGGCGAAGAGCTGTTACGATAGAATCGGGCAACTGGCCCTCAATTGTGTCGTCATCTACATCAAAGTCAACATACTCGTTATCATCCCCGCTAAACTCTGTTGCAGGGCATTCCTTTGCACTCCCATGGTCTTCATGGACATGCGCACAGATGGCAGCTTCAAGGTTACCTTGGACTTGATCATCGTGATCATCGGAATCCGTAGAGATACGAATAAGTTTACCACTTAGATCATCGGCAATACGGTCGGGCTTTGTAATTACTGCTGAGGATAGGTCTTCTTCCTGCAGGGGCTCGCAGCGAGCTGTCAATAAGTTTTCATCCGCAAATTCATCAAGTGCGTTTTGTAGAAGGTACTGTGCACGGCGATTTCGCTCTTCTTTGTTCATGTACCGCCGAGTTAGCTCGTTGGTTTTGATCACAGGTGCCTTAGAAGAAGGGGTAGACGGTGCAATCGCATTGTCGCTTGTGTCACAGTCAGCGAGAGAATAAAACTCATTAGACACTAGCTCCAAGAGCCTCTTAGAGTAGATCACGTTATATCGTCTCTCGACCTGTTCTCCCAAGGACGTCGTGATATTGTATGTGGGCATATCATGGCCCATCAGAAGCTTGACCTTCTTGTTGAGCGTGCCTTCCATTAGCCCATCAATCTTGTCCATAAATGTATCGGGATTGTTCTTGTCAGCATCTACAGAAGTGAAAAGGTCCGATAGCATGTTGGCCTCCTTTGTACCTGCAAATGGAACTGTGAAACTGAACACGATAGCATACTGGGTGGCTACAGAAAGCTTTAGGTCTGCGATAGAAGAGTAGTGGGGTAGCTCAGTCTGTGGTATATGTCGCGGCCGCATCTCCTGAAGAAATCCATTTGAAATGAGAGGGATAATCGATATATCGGAGAGGTTCTTTGGAGTAGGGATAGAAAGCAGCTCTGCAGACAACCGAACATCGTCCAGTTGCACAGAATATTCTGGCTTCTTATTAATGGGGGTTTCCAATTCAGTGAGCAACGCGGTCGCCGATTGACTCTCATAATCCAGTGCTCCAGCGTCCCAATAGCATGCATGTACCTCTATGGTGGCGCAGAATGTCTGGAGTTCTTGTTGTTCTCTATGCGACAACAACTTGCATACGTGCGCCGTTGACAACAGCTTCCGGACGAACGCTGATGCGTACAAGTGTATCCGTGCGCACCCCGTGGATTTAACAGCAACGGTATAGATGCTTAAAAGCTTTGTGAGCTTAACCTCAGAAATTGCTACATTCGTATCCGGCCATTTAGTAAACCACTCACTGAGAAGTAACGAGTACTTTCCAACTAGTTCTTTGGCATAAGCTAAGAAGAACAAGGGAAACGTGATGTGCTCATGCAGCTCAGTGAATATGGAGAAAGATGTATCCAGTGCTGCAAGGTCCTTGCAGGACGGGAAGATGATTAGCTCAAACAGAGTAAGGAGTGCGCAAACGCGTGCAAATGAGCAGATGTTTGTGCTGTTAAGAAAAGCGTTACGTTTTAGATACTTCCATGAAAGCATCACTAGTTTCAAAAGCTGACAATTAACTGCGCGCGACTTTGTTGCATCATCAGACAAGTTACATAATAAAACTAATTCCAAGATATTCGCGATAAATGCGATAGATAAATAAAAATCTGAACTCGTCACTGCACTTGACTTCGACTGATTAGTGGTGAGAAGAAATAATGTGTCGTTGTAGTACTTAAGACAACGAGTTGAAATTAGAAGCGATGCCGCGTCTCTTGCAGCTTCCCTATAGAAATGAGTAGATGGTATAAGGTGAGTGGACAAATGTACTGCTACCTTAGTCGTGAGGCGGTACAGAATCTCCACGTAGTGCTTTGTATATGTGTATGCTTCGACAGTGTTAGAGTCTAGCTCATAAAGCCTGTCCAACAAGGCCTCAACAAGATGCAGCATTTTCCCAATGAGTCCATAGCACTCTGGAAACATCTGGTACTTGCTGTGTCGGAGAAGCTGTTGCATGGAAAGATATAAAAGCTCAGTCAGGAGGTAGAACTTGGACGCGCCAAAGCCAATGGTCTGAAACCAGCTGAGCACCTTTTGCACCGATAACTGGACGGACTTATGTGGTTCGAACACTTCTCGAGCAGACGGTAGATCCAGAAGGATGAACGTTGGAAAGCATGGCTCAAGGGATTTGACAACAAGGGGCTCTGCTGACGCGAGGCTATCCGACCAATATAGCTGGGAATAGTTAATAAATTGGCACAGGAGAACCTCGTTCAAAGAGTTGAAGCGAGAAAAGCGTATGAATTCCAGCATATAAGCTCCAAAAAGTAGATCGGAGTAGGTAGTGCATTGAAAGAGTGAATTGCTGTAATATCGAACAAAGTACCAAATATTTTCTGCAAACGAATATAGCTCAGTAGACGTTAGCTTTTCTAGCCCCAAATCAGAGATACTTAACGAGCAATGATAAACACGCTCCTCCTTATTCCTGTGAGCGATCCGATTTCCCAGTATGATGCCAGATGCAAAAAGTGTATTGAGAAAGATAGTAATGGGCTTAAGGAATGGTAGATCAGGCGAGGATTCCAAGTAATAATATTGTATGAGGGAAAGATATGCATTGTAAGGCTCTTGCTCAGTGGATGTACTAGAGCTTGTAGAGCAATTCACCGTGGCAGCTTCTGGGGCCAGCTGGGGCGGCATCTTCCCGCGGCCATACTCTTGTTGACATGGTGAGGTAGCAGAGCTTGATAAAGGAGAGCTATAAACCTTGGTGTTGAGCTTAGTACCACATCTAGCTGTGGGAGTTGTAACCATCATTTTGGATGCATCATGTGTGTGTGGGTTGTCGCCAAAAGGACGATTCGCGGCCACGGAGACACAAAATCCGAACCCAGCAAAGAAATTGCCCAACACATGTAGGATTGCATTGGAAAGATTGGGATACTTAAAGATGTCTGTGGATAATGGCTTATACACAAGCATCTTAGACTCAACGAGCTCCGACAGCTTGAAATCGATCAGAAGTGGTGCCAGAACAGCAATGTCATGTACATCATGTGGCTCCTTTACTAGTGATGCCTTTGCATACACTGCCTGCTCCCTGGCCGGGACTCCACGAATAGGAATTTCATCCAAGTTACACAGGACTAGCCCTATACACGCTGAACACTTATAGAAATATGAGTTAAGGGAGGACACCAGCTCACTACAGGGCACAATTCTCTGATGCTGAGAACACAGAAGGATGGTACCAAAGGTGTTCCCAAGAAGAATATTTAGCTTTATAGTCAAATCTAGCTGGTTTTGGAGCGGAGAAAGAGAATCGTTCCGGAAGGCTAACAGAGTCTCAATTTCCTTAGACGAAAGGTGGTACTTTTCCTTCAGTGACGCTAGTGCTTCTGTCTGTTGTGCTTGACTTGGATTGTCCTTATTTTCTCCCAACAATTTATTATATTTTCTATTAATTGTGTGAAAATAAATGTATGTATGTCTTATTTGACGAACTAGTGTTATCGTTACCTCGAACAGATAAGAGAGAGACTTAATATAGCGCTCAAGGTCCCAGTAGGTCTTATTATTTCCAGGACTGTGACCATCGGGTTGCTGTGATAAGGGAAAAAATGAATGGAAATCTATAGCCAACCGTGCGGTGCCAAGCACATTTAGAATATCAATAATTAACGTATGCAAGAACTGCCCCTCTTCGGAATCAGTGATTTGCAGAAGAACTGCTGGATCGAATAGTCCAAACAAGTCAACGGTAAACCTGAAGAGTGACGTCGGCGAAAGACACAATAATCTATCCCGAACAGTTTGCAGTACCATAAGAGCCTGACCAGTTAAGGCATGGTGCTCTGTTGAGAAAGAGGTTAGCTGGAGGACAAAGGGTGTAACGAGTAACTTAAGTATCTCAGGTTGCAGAGACAACATGCTGGATCGCAGGACAAGGTCTAACAGATATGTAACAGCAGAGGTCTTCTCAGCTGTGTCAAAGATTGTCCGAGAACGAGAGAGACCAATAAGCTGCTTAGTGCTTGCGCAGAGCATAGAGAGGGCCGTAGACGAGTTTGGCGAGTAGGAACTAATAAGCTCCAAGAGCTGAGCAGAAGTAAGATCTTCCGCAGTATCGAGAATAAGAAGAAAGAGCAGGTCGTATATGCAAGGTAAGAAGCACGTCTCCAGAGAGACAAGGGGGCGCGCTTGAATAGGTACTGAATGAAGCGTTTCCGCAAGGTGAGTATAATGCTCAGTGAAGAGTTTCGCGCGCGTCTCTGATACCCTACTAGTGCCAATAGTCTGTGAATACCAGCTAAGAAGAGTCAAGAAGAACCACCGCAGAGTAGCATAGAAACGGACTGCTGCGTCATATGCCTTCTCGTGCTTATTTAAGCCAACGACTGCTATCAATCTAGTCACGGACAGAGATGCCAGGACACGAACCGTGGTGATATCTAGCCGCTGCTTATCTTGCCCTTGCCCTTGCTGCTGCTGTGTCAAGAGAGTGCTCCCGATGCTCTCCGCTAAACGCTGAAAGTACGAGTCCGCCATTAGGTACTTTCTCCCGTGATACGCTGCATATCCAGCAGAATAAAGAGTGAACAGCAAGGGGTGTTCGAACCTGTGTGATGCTCTTGCGGACTCTGCTCCATAATAAAACAACAGTGAGACAACCTCAGGTAGAAACTTTCCTAGAGGCGAAAGGTTGTGTAGATCGAAGCTTATTCCATAGACCAGAACATAGTTACTTTCTTCTATGTCACCGGGGTAATCTTCAGGGTAAGCTAAGTCTATCTGCAGTACGCTCTCAGATCCAGGGACAACTTCATTGTATGGAATCACGTGATCAACTAAGTACTCTCCTGGAAGAACGGAGAAGTAGGGTAAGGCACGTTTGGTGAAGTTACAATCGAACGTGAGACTTTTGATCATGACTCCTTGCATGCCAACGACTATCGCATGGATAAGTGTCGTCTGGGCTAACGGTATTCGCGTAGACTCGCCGACGTGTCGCACTGAGGCTACGACCATGAGCCTGCGCATAACACTCGCGCCATTCATTTACTGACTTTGCATAATGTAAAGGCGCTCATTGCCATATTTTAGTGAATTTAAGTATATGTCTTCATTAAACACGTTAAAGAATGGAACACTAATACTTTTTGGGTGTAGATATGCTTAAATTTAATGGCCTCGTACACCGTCTCGAATTATGTCAAGCTCGACGCACACAAGCGCCAGAAGTGCATCAAGGACTTCGCAACTGAGAAGGTGGACAGCTTTCTAGAGACGTTCATCCCAGTTTACCTCCCCAACCTTTTCTCCACTGGCCTTCTCCGTGACCACATTGTAGAGGTAATTAAGTACAACGTTGTAGGAGGGAAGATGACTCGAGGGACTCTGGCGGCGGACATATTCCTTCAGACTGTACGGTTCTTGTTTTCAGGCCTCTTAGAAGACTCAAACTTTTCGGAGGAGCTTTTCAACTTGGCAATCGATATCTGCCTTGTTCAAGAAATTCTCCAGGGTGCTTTCCTGATGATTGACGACGTGATCGACCACAGCACAATTCGTCGCGGCAAGCCGTCGTGGCGCGCGGTAGTTGGCGATGAGCAGGCTGTGAACGACGGCCTGATACTCTGGCAGATAGCAGACTCTCTAGTTCTTTATCTAGAGGACAAGTGTGGGAAGACCCTTAAGATCTTTGAGGTGTACCACCAAGCAAAGGCAAACACGACCCTTGGACAGCACCTAGACACCTTCACCAAGACCTATTCTCAAAGGCATACGATGGGTCATCTTAACGATACATACATTTTAAAGACAGCCTATTATACCTTCTATTTGCCACTGATAATGGGATATAGATCTGGCGTTCTCTTTGGTAACATGGCCATTGGGACTACTGCAGCTTCTGAAAAGGGATACACCATGCAAAAGGTCGACTCCATACTCAACTTACAGCAGCGTCTGGATACAGACATAGAGCAACAGATCCACAAGATAAGTATGGACCTGGGAAGGCTCTATCAGATGCAGGATGACTTCTTGGATTTCTACGCCCCAGAGATCCTTCACAAGGAGTCATCTGACTACCTGGAGAACAAGGCCACTTGGCCACTCGTGCGTGCCCTTGAACTATCAGCGTCAGAGGAGGCCCGTGGCAAGGGTGTCTCGCCGCAGACCATACTGACCATCTATGGTAAGCGAGCGTCAGAGAAGGAGAGCATACAAAAGCTGTTTGATGCACTGGACTTGAAGAGTATCTATATCCATGAAGCAAGTGCCCTACTGAAGCAGTGCAAGGAGGAGGCCGCCAGCATGCCTCCATATATTTCAGACAGTATTGAAGACGTCTTCGACATGCTGAGTTCTCGCATCAACGTCGAGATCATTCGCCCCTCCAAGTGAGAGAAACCTTTATTGCTTACCAATCAGTAAATGTGTGCGTTGTCAATTACACGCTGGCTCTGTGACCTTGTGCACAGTGAGCTCCCCAGCAGAGTCTTCTTCTGCCAAAAGCGTAGTAGTAAGCGCCCCGATGATGTCAGAGCCAGGATGCTGTACTGCTCCAGAAAAGTGCACAAGTGCAAATGGTATATCTGCTGATCTCAGAGTTGCAAGGCTTGAGTGGAGCATAGGTGAAGATGCAGTCAGAAAGAGAGGCAGTGCGTCGGTAGCGGCTGGCTGCCAGCCGGGAATGTAGAATGGAGATAACGAGAGACGATGCTTGGCGCTGGTGCACCTTTGCGAATATGAACGCAGTGCTGTCTGCAATGTGAACTTATTCTTCCTTGCTTTTGCTAGAAAGAGCCCACGAAGAAGGCAGTATGTGCATACAGTTAGCCCACCGTGGTACAAGACTATCGACGCAGGAATATGGTTATAATCTGCTCCTTTAGCAACCGACGATGCAATCCATGCAGCGCATATAAGCAACCGCCAAGCATCACAATACACTTTCATATAGCTGATAGCCCCTCCTTCAATCGCACCTAGTGCAAGCAGAGATTCACTAACCTCCGTACTGCAAAACAACCTCATTCGCGCAACAGCATTCTCTGACTCACAAAGGGAAGATGGACTGCAGCATAACAATTCCTGCAGCTGCGGATGAAGACCATGTTGTTCATAGCATAGATATGTATCTATAACTACTTTGTCAACCGAAGCCAGCACCTGGGAGACACCAGAAATGACGGTTGTTGTAGTTTGGCGCACAATCCTAGCCTTCGGCCACACGCTCTTACACCTGTATAAGTTGGCAACTCTAACACAAAGTGAAGCAACTGTATCGGCTAGTTGAAGATACAAAAGATACCTGTTAGCAGTGTAAGGCGTGCTTGATGTCTGCGTAGAAGACCCTTGCTTCTTTATGGATGGCTCTAGCTTCAGATTGATGTTTTCCAAAACCTGTGGTTGTTTGGGAAGTTTGGTGGGTAAAAGGACAGTTATGTGGGACAGTTGGAGAAATAATTCCAACACAAATTGCCCTATTTGTATCTGATAAAGATGAGCAAAGAACGACCTTGTTGAAATGCAACTATTGGCCGTACCATCCATTGCTGCCAAGTCATTGGTGTGTGCACCAGTCAGTGAGCGAGAGATGGACTCAGTGTTGTAGGCCATAAAGAGTACATTGATAAGCAGATCTGTGAAGGTGTCTGAGACAGTATCATTAGAAAGATGTGCACCAGAAGCTACTACTGCTTCTATTGATGAGATAAACGTCTGTGGAAAATTAATCAACCAAAGGCGAGTTTGTGCACTATTCCCAGTTTCACAATATTGTTCTAAATCCAAACGGACCAATGAGGCAAAGAAGGACGAAGGGTCTATGACTGCTTTTATAAACGGAGAGTGAGCCCAAGCAGTGCTAAAGCAGTGTACTAAATTGGTCATTGTTATAGAGCTGCAGTGCAATCTCTCCAGAAAAGAGTCGCTGATATCCAGGAACAGTGCAGGCATGCTAATAACATACGCCCTCATGGTAAATAAGATGCGCTGTGAAGCAATAACTGATGTGAACTGAATAGTGGAGATGCCTACTAAGTGTTGCAAAAGAAGAGATTTGAGATTCCTTTCAAGTGCCTCTGCGCCACTGGAATCGCCATTGGAAATAGTACCAGTTGATTGATCTGCTTTGAGAAGAGATAGTTCATATGTCGACACGTAAATCAAGAGCGAGACATAGAGGGTCATGCAGTGGATGGAGGCCACATACTTGTCTAGTGCTCGCCATAAGCGCTGCTTGAGGCTGGAGATAGTCGAACGGCTCCCTGACGGGCCACGTGTTTGTAACTCATAAAGCATGCTAAGAAGTACGCTCTCCTGATTCATGAGATACGTCCCTAGACAACCAGGTGCAGTTGAAAGTATAAGTGGAAGAGCAGTCTGGTAAGTGGGACAAAGGGAAAATGCCAAAAGATAACCAAGAAGGATATGGATGGGTGGAAACGCCTCTGGAACAATAATATAAAGGAGCATAAAAACCACGTGTAGAGGCGAGGCAACTCCGCGTTTGTAAAATTCTATAACGGATTTGGTTGTTCCTAAAAAGGATGCTCCAACCTTGTTATAAAAGTTCAGATCTGCTCGTGGTAGAACGGGATAAAGAGTCTGCAGCACTGAAACGGTGCTCATAGCAACAAGTCCGTCATCATGAAAGTCACACGAGTATGTATCAAGTAAGAGAATTGCAGAAATAGACGGATTGGCATATAGAGTCCATGTACTAGAAAGATATTTCACAAACGTATCAAATGTAATAGCATCATTGGTTGCTCCCGACGTATGGTTATTTAATTGCATCTTTGAGATTGTTGAAATGTGCGACAGATACTGCAAGGACAGGGTAAATGAGAAAATAAGGAATACGGGTATTTCTGAAGACAAAGATTTTAGTGACATCGTTCTAACAGTCATACTAGTGACATCTAAGAGATAGTCCATCCACTTTGAGCACCAGCGTGAAGATTTCTCTTTCTCGCTGCCGGTGATGTCACCAGAAAGCATGAAGTCTAATAGATCTGCGGCCGCCTTTCCTCGGGAAATTAAAATATCATTATCACACACTACTAGTGGTCTAGTACAGAACAGATTGGCGTTGTTGAATAATAGAAGATTCCACAGCTTGATACTATTTATCCTGCCAAGCCGTGGAGATATTTGTAAATAGTATAGATCACCGATTAGCTGCCGGTGGTGTATGCTGTGAAAGCTGCTAAGAAACGTAGGTGAGTTCAGATTGATGAGAGCAGAGGGAACAGCATCTGATTCAGCTGCAAATAACCTCCCTAGAAATGTAGTCAAAACTTCAATATTTAGAGCAGGTAGGTTAATGCTAGATGAGTCATCGCATGGCTCTAAATGTAGCCGTCCGGCAACTATTTGAAAACATGCTGCCAAGAGGATTGCCTGATGCCAAATGCTCTGGGAGGCCAAGGCTGAGAAATGCTTGGCAAGTACCTCTGTGGTGTCTCCCATTAGTGGTGGAGGTATTGAGACAGCAAAAAGCGCATCAGACTTTGTATTTGATGTATGAGGTCTAGAGTTGAAGTCTTTCATCAATAGAGAAAGCTCAACAAAAGGTGCTGAAAGATGAGTCATGGAAGCAGTGTAGTCTGGCATACAAGGAAATGCAGAAACAGCGAGTAAGCCCGTGGATTGGTCGTGACTCTCATCAAGACTTGATGTCTCAGAACAAAGTAAGGCTAGAGCACTTCTTAAAAGCTCGCCACAACAGGTGGTAGAGATGCGGGATCCTTCCTCAATGACACTGGTGAGGGGCATCAGTGACAAGGTAGAGGTAAGCTCAGAATTGAGGCTTTCTAGAATCAGCTCACTTATCATTGTCCGCATGGAAAGAGATAGAGCGGTAGGCTCCAATAAAAGATTGCACAGGCTCAGGGCGAAGTGCATTGGTGAAATAAACTGATAAGGCAGGTATGTTGCCAAGAAGAGATCAGAGTAAATGATCGCTTTCAAACATGTCGGTGGTGCTGCAGCATATAGCAATAGCGTAAGTGAGAACACAGAGCGTAACAATGCAACCTCAACCAGTTTTTCCTTTGTGTCAATTACTGATAGGTTTGGTGAAAGGAGTTCGCCAATCTCTACAAGAAACTGTGCAAAAAGCGCTGTGTCTACTGAGACCCTAGGGATAAACAACAGTGTGCAAGTTTCAATCAACGAAAGGCTGCTGTGTGCCCTAAGCAGTTGGATCATCAATTCATAGAGCAGGAAAGGGGCTTGATCATCAGCTTGCTCCCACAAAAGGGTGATTAGCCCTAACCGTGCCTCTACAAAAAGGTCTCTGAACGCTGCTGAGCAACCCTTTGCATGTACATCCAGCGCACGAAAAAAGGCCTGCCCAGAGAGGCATTGGAGAAGAATGGAAAGGCTTTCAAAGCTTATTTGCAGAGGTTCGCTACCGATTTTGTGCTGTAGAATAGTCATCATGGCGGAGCTGCAAGACATGTAGGGCTTCATCCGTGCAGCGGTGTCTGGAAGGAACACCTGCAGGAGATACCAGACAACCTGCCAAGGGTATACATCTGTGCTCTCCAGCTCATGCAGGCAATCGCAGACAGTCCTGTCAAACACAGAGCACGGGGGCCACTGGAGCCGCTCGTCATCCATGCGCATTGGTTAGTTTACAAGACCTCTTGAACTTCTCAAAGCCCAGAGTTTAGAGTTCATCTTTTTCTGCATAGTCGTACTCAGGGCCGCTGCTGCCGGCGCTGGCAGATCGGCCGAAGTTTTCGCCGAGGATGGGCTGGACAACTTTTTCGAACTTGCTCTTCTCCTCCTCGATCTCCTCCTTGCTGGCATCAGTGTTATCACGGAGCCAGTCCTGAGCCTCTTTAACGGCCTCCTTGACCTTCTCAAGGTCGTCTGAGGAGATCTTGTCAACGATGTTGCCCTCCTTATCCGCGGTTGTCTGAGTCGTTGTTATCGACACGATCATCTCAAAGGCATTCCGAGCCTCAGCACGCTCTCTGTTTATCTTATCCTCCTCCGCGAACTCCTCTGCCTCCTTGACAAGACGATTGATCTCGTCTTCAGACAACCGGCCACGGTCGTTCTTGATAGTGATGGACTCTTCCTTCCCCGACGACTTCTCCACTGCAGAAACTGTGAGGATGCCGTTAGAGTCTATCTCGAAGGTGACCTCAATCTGTGGAGTGCCCCGCGGAGCTGGAGGGATGTCATTGAGGTCGAAGTTTCCCAGAAGGTTGTTGTCCTTGACCATGGACCTCTCTCCCTCATAGACCTGGATCTTGACCATCGTCTGCTGGTCCTGAACGGTCGAGAAGATCTTGGACTTCTTAACCGGTATGTAAGAGTTCCGCTCAATAAGCGGCGTCATAATGCCTCCCTGGGTCTCAATGCCCAGCGTGAGCGGGGTGACGTCTATCAGGAGGACATCGTGATCCTTCGCACCACTGAGAATGGAGGCCTGTACAGCAGCGCCCCAGGCAACGGCCTCGTCGGCATTGATGTCCTTGTTGAGGGCTTTCCCATTGAAATAGTCCTGCAGGAGCTGACGAATCTTCGGTATACGGGTAGACCCGCCGACCAGGACAACCTCGTCAATATCAGTCGTCTTGAGCTTAGCATCCCGGAGGACCTGCTCCACAGGCTTAATGGACTTCTTGAAAAGATCTATATTGAGTTCCTCAAACTTGGCGCGCGTCAGCGACTCAGAGAAATCGATCCCATCGATGAGGGAGTCAACAACAATCTGCACAGATGAGGCAGTAGAGAGCTGGCGCTTCCCTGCCTCGATCTCTCGCCGAAGCCGAGATATGGCCTTCTTCACGGCCATATCCTTTGCCTTATCTCCTGTGTTGGTGATAGAAAGATCGATGTTATTCTTCTTTTTGAAAATTGCAATGAAGTGATCGAGGAGGCGGCGGTCGAAGTCCTCACCACCAAGATGGGTGTTTCCGGCGGTGGCCAGAACCTCAAAAACGCCAGAGTCGACAGAGAGGATGGACACATCATGCGTACCACCGCCGCAGTCGAAGACGAGGATATTCTTCGCCTTGCCGGACGTCTCCTGTGTCTTCTTATCGAGCCCATAGGCAATGGAGGACGAGGTGGGCTCATTGATGATGCGGACAACGTCTAACCCAGCAATGCGACCGGCGTCCTTGGTGGCAGAGCGCTGTGAGTCGGAGAAGTAGGCGGGAACAGTGACGACTGCCTTTGTGATCTTCTCGCCAAGGTAGTCCTCTGCGATGGTCTTCATCTTCGTGAGAACCATCGCGGAAATCTCCTCTGGGGACATGATTTTGTTCTGCAGCTCCTTTGGCAAGTTAGTCCCCGAAAGCTGAACGAAGGGTCGCCCATCCTTATTGATCACTTTGTACGGGAGGAGTTTCATGTCCTTCTGCACCTCAGGATCGTCAAACTTGCGCCCGATAAGGCGCTTGACATCGAAGATCGTATTCTCAGGACTTATTGGTGCGTAGTTCTTTGCTGCATCGCCCACCAAGCGCTCCCCGTCCGCCGTGAAGGCGACGTAGGAGGGCGTAACACGTGCCCCGAGCTCGTTGGGGATGATCTCCACTTGGCCGGCGCGGGAGACGGCCACGCACGAGTAGGTCGTGCCGAGGTCTATCCCAATGATGGTCTCCGCCAGAGCCAGGGCGGCAAAGACAAGAGCGAGCATTTTTATTTCCGCGTCCTTTTTTTGATTAACGTGACTAGACGTCATTAAAATTTGCTTGTAGACATACGCCACTAGAAAGCAAACAGACGTTTACTTCTTTTGACTGTGCAGGAGAAGAAACTCTCCCAGGAATTGGACAGGATTTTCGGGCCTCTCCTGCACTAGAGCGGCGAGGCCCTGCATTACGATAGGGACGACCGTCTCATCCAAATACGCCCGCGTGGGCATCGCTTCGAGAGATATCCGGTCGTGAACTGCTGCAGAAGAGGGATTAGATGGCGGCTGCTCCATTTCCGTATCTGAATTTTTATTTTCGATTGCTCTGGCTGCCTAGCATTCACAGCCAGGTAGATCTAACTCAGCACATTGTCTGTGCTATCAGTGGTGCGAAAGAGAAGCATCTCGAAGCATAGAGGGAAGTCTTTCACCCTCCTGCGTGATCACTCAAACTGACAAACCAACGGCTAAACAAAGATAAACTTATTTAACCGTAACAAAAGCTTGTCAGAGTCAGTGTAAATGAAGCCTTTATTGGCATATATGCTAGTCTTCCGCTTTTCCGTCTGAAGCGGTATCTTCGTGCAGACATACTGGATTCTGTACGGTTCTCCTGGAACGAAGTGGTAAATTACTGAGTTATAGACGTCAAATTCTAAAGCAAACAGCTGGTGCTTATAAACAAAGAAGTGCATAAGTCCAACGTTGCGAAGGATCACGTTCCAACTAGGCACACTGACCTTAGTAGACTTGAGAGCAGAATACACAGCGACGGAGTACTTTGGCGCTAAGGGCTCTTTGACGAGGGCATAAATGGTACCATCACAGAGGGCTGCCCCCCTTATCTTGCTGTAGTTGCATATTTCTGTTTCAGTGTATGATTGAAAAGTAAGACATGGAGTGGTCATGCATGGCTCTAACAGCATAGTGGGAGTGGTAGTAGAGATGTAGACAAACTCACCTTGGACAACACAGCGATGGGTCATATTGTGCTTCCTGTGGAACTTTTCATAGAGCAGCACCAGACGGCTTTCTTCAGTGAGCAAGAAGAAAGATCTGTAACGGATTGGAGAGGCCTTTGTCAAGTCAAGCTGCAGGGCTCCCCTGAGACAAGTTATAAAGTTGAGCTTTGTATCAAGAACGAAGAGAACATCGCTACTACCATCGTAAATAAGCACATACTCTCCTAGTGCAGCGATACAAACGTCTGTGCGACACACCCCAGGAAGGTACTTTTCACCGATTGGCAGCCAGTCGGAGACTAGCTGTCGTTCAAGTTTCACAAAAATCCTTTTATTGTGCTCTAGAATTGTGGCGCGATATTGCTTGCGCGCCAAACATAATATTAGACTCATTTTTTGGCTTTTGCTTCAATTTTTGCAAATCACCTGTCTAGCCTGGAGACATGCGTGTAGCGCTTTCGCATTCAGTAGCTGAGCCTCCATCTGCAGGCCACCATGTCTACAAGACTTATTCTGGGTCCGGAAAAGCTACTTCCGACACGTTTCTCCATCAAGGCAATGCCTTCGACGTGGAATCGAACTCTGTTGATAACATAAAAGAGAGTCTTGCAAAAGCTACACATGATTTGTCAGCTATAGCTGCTCAGGTTTCAGACCTCTACGGCCAGAACAAGAGCTTCCTTCAGGTACTATCTGCTAACAACCTCCAGCTGGAAGCCATATCGAGCTCCATACGCGCTACAGAATCATTACTTTCCCGGCTCTGCACTACTATCTATGAACTGGTCCCAACCCAGCATACGTCCCATGGATTGAGCATAGTCCGCTCTACTAGTCTCCCAGTGAGTTCTAGATACAAGACACTAGGCTCCTTCAAGCCTGAGAGCCCTTCCTCGCCCAAATATAATCCTGTAGCGGGCGATTCAGTACAAGGTATGACATCCAAATCTAACGACACCGCTCCGCATACGGCAAACACCTCTCCTTTAGACGCTTCACGTTTGCTACATCCCCTAGCAACTGCCCTCTCTAATCAGAGACCAGGAAGTCCAGAACAGAACGAAACGGCTGCTGTATTGGCGGCTTCTGCAGCCGCGCAAGTGATGGCCGAGCAACGCGGCTCAGAAGACTTTGATGCCGTATTTTATAACAAAGTGCTCACAAAGCTGTTGAGTCCGCAGCCAAATATTCTCGGAGGCAACTGGACTACGAGTGTCTCACGACAAGCTGCAAGCATAGCTGATCTTACCACAGAGAGATGTACTCGTCAGTCCTCTAAAAAAGCACATAGTTTATCCGCGTCTCCGAGATCATCGGTTGCTACAGGATACGGCAACATAGCCTCATCAAATCCTGATCTGGGCTTCGCTATGTACCCAATTAATTCGTACAGTCACCCGAGTGCTTCCCCAGTAATATTAAGAGAACCGACTCCGACCTTGCAAGCAGCTGAGACAGAGTCCCCTATCGGCCCCGGTGCAACCTTAGTCTTCAAAGGCGGTAGTGACACTTTTCCCCAAAGAGATAGGTCAGTGAAAGCATGCCTGGATGAAAAGGAAGAGTATGTCAAAATACCTACACGATCAGATACTACTTTTCAAACAGCTCGCAATCGCATTTCTCCTACTACCATCTATACTTCAGACTTTCCTTCAGAACATGATAGAGTTGACTCTGAAACGGCGGATAACCCTAAACCTTGCGACTCTAGTTCCGAGACAGGAGATAGCCGTGCTGCTGACTCGGCTAGCACAGACCTCGACCTAAATCCACAAACTCCTGCTGCTGTTTCACAACCACGCTCACCCCACGTCTTCTCGGACGAACTACAGACACTCGTTGCAGTGGTTGAGCCACATGCGGTAGTCTTACACTCTGATTATAATCCGATATCCACTTCTACCGAAAAATCTAAAACACAAGAAGCAGACCGAATACCGATTACAACAAAACACAGTGCGACAAGAAGAGGAACGGGTTCTAGGCATACACCTAGACCGCGCTCGGCACCTAAGCCTAAGCCTAGGGCAAAGTCTCAGCCTAGTTCGCGCTCGGGTTCTAGAAGAAATAGCATTAACAGACAGAGCTCAGTAGTTGCAGCATCACCATCTGCACGGTCCTCTAGACCCTCTCCTTCTAGAATTCAGGTAAAAGCACAAGTGAAACCCGTTACTATCTCTGCATACCCAGACTCCAGATACAGTACCATGTCACCGGCGTCAACCTTTAACGTCAGCTCTGATATGCATCTGGGCAGTGCAGGGCCCAGTTCTATGGCATCCATGTCTCTATCAACAATTGGTACTCGCCCTGGAACCCGGCCCTTTTCTCGGTCCTCTTCTCTCCCTCTTAATAGTACAGCAAGTCGGACGAAAAGTGATAGGACAAAACTGAATATGATACTCGAAAAGTACAGTGGAGCTTCTGGCGTGCCTTCTGCTGCAGAAGAGCAGAGCATCAATCCGAGCCAGGACCCACTTGAATACAAGAAAGCCTTCACGAGCGTCATTCCGTTTATGCACTTCTTCCTCGATCATTCTAACTGTGATCCCTTTTCACCTCTACCAACTGATGATTTACTCACAAAGTACGCTTCAGTGCTATGCGAGAAGATGCAATATGTATCAGTAGATACTGTGGGTAAGCATCTTATTCTAACGGCAGAGTGGATGGTGGAGCAGTTCACATCCGAGCACTTCTTTGACTACATTACTACCCAGTCGTTTATAGCTGAGCACTTCACCCACTTTCCCAAAACCCTTTTGGAGGTCTCACTAGAGATATCCGCTGATAATAAGCGTCGTAAAGAAGAGTATGAAAAACGTATAAGTGAGTACGAAATTGAGCGTAAGAAGGGGTCTCCACGCTCAAAGCACCCAGAGAAACCTGAGGAACCAAAAAGATATACAACAGAGCAATTCCATACCGCATTCAAGCGATGCCTAAGGAACTTGTGGGGTCCTGAACTGGAGCGTGAGCTGATATACTACTTCCATGAAAAGTACATGGACATGACTGCCACAGAGGGTATTATTCTTCAGGAGGTGACAGACCTTGTTGAGAATCCTAAGAAATCCCTCTTCCCAGGCCACAACCTTTACAATTATGCGGAGCTATTCAATAAATACAAGAGGCACTCACCGTCCCTCACCCCAGATGAAGGAGACACCCAATGTGTGGCGTATAATCTATATTTTTACTACTGTCTACTATCTATTTATCTATTATTGAATGATTGCCTTCCAATCCGGTTCAATATATACTTCATGAATTACAAAACCTTCCAGGGGGTGTTTCGGTATATCAGTCCAGCAGATCTGGAAAGGCCGATGAACATGAGTAGTAATTTTAGACTATATTGGCCGGCATGGAAGGACGTCCGTCGCGGAACACTTCGTCTTCACTGCAAGTTTGTTGAAGTTAAGCGGGACGAGAGATCTTCTAGGCCCTTTTAGATTAAGTTAGCTCTTTGCGCACGCCTTTGTTCTTAGGCCTGCTGGCCTTAGTAGACTTTTCTGCCAAACCGCGGCTACTGTCTGCGATCATGGCACTGGTGGCCTTGTGATTACTATACAGAGTTGAGAAATCAACAACGCTTTCACTGGTTACTCTATCACCACCATGCGGAACAACATCCTTATAAGCTGTCTGTTCCTGCGGTTTCCACGGGCACTGTGTACTGTCAATGTCCTTCTTTGGCTTGTCTGATGCTGCGTTCTTTTCTAGTTCATCATACCGTTCATGGAGGTTAATGAGCTCGAGCATGACTTCATCAATCTCCGCCTGAAGTTTTGTAAGCTCCACATCTTTCTCCTGTAGCTTGTGACACAGGATGCTTTTTTCCTGTAATAGCATCGAGACATCCAAGGCGGCTATAGATGCACCACACCGGCATACATCTTGCGGTTTTGCTGAACTACTGGCAAGAAGAGATGAAGTACTCTTCTGAATCCTATCTAGACTTTGCTTTGTATTAGATATCTCTTTAAGAAGAGCCGCATTTTCGCCTTCCAGTGCCTGAACTCTGTCCTTATGACTGGCAAGTTCTCGCTTAAGCGCGTTATTTTCTGTCTGTAGTGAATTGTCAGCACTGACACTCAGCTGATTTGGCGCTGCTTCAAACAGGTTCTTCATTGCATGGACGATAGCTATGATGTCCGAGGTTGCTCCGCTACCACCACGCTCTGCAATATTTGGTTTAGAAGAGGGGAGCGCTTCATTCTCTTGTCGAATCGCCTTAAGTAGATCATTCAGCGCCCGCTCATGTGGACAAATAGGTCCACACTTATCGCTCTGAACCGATGCCTGTAAATCTATCGTGTCGTTTTTCAGCTCGAGGAGTTGTCTCTTGATGCTCTGAAGAGTTTGTCTGGAGGAGGCAGATGACTTAGGTTGAGTTGTGCGGAGCTCTCCCTTGGTAGCTTTCTTTGTACTGGCACTGCCAGGCCTAGCACATGATGACACAGGCCGGTTTTTCGTGACATTATCCACTTGGATAGTATCAAGTATTTTATCGATCAATTCCTGAGCTCGTATGAGCTGTAAGGCATACTGCATCTTCAGTTCTTTCAGTTCCTTCTTTAATTTCAAATTCTCAGCTTCCAAAAGGTCCTTAGTTCGCTTTGGCTCTGTATTCAAGTATTTATCTGCATCTAATTCGTTCACCAAAAGGTTCTTCGCTCTTGTCTGAAGCTTTACATTGCGGGCTTCGAGTAATGACGATTGCCTCCGTAAGCGAGGTACATGTTCACCGGAAAAGGTGTCGATAAAAAGCATAATGTCACGCTGACATCGGTCTATTCTGTCGCGTATCTCAACTAGAACAACATACTCCTGTTTCCGAAGAGAAATTCCTGCCTGGATGTAGCCTTGAACATCCTCTTGGACATTAGCAAGAAGTCTCAAAACCGTGTTTCTGAAGTTTTCAAAATCTGGGTCAATTCTGCAGCTACAGAAGCCTACAGATTTAGGCCGCAATACCTTATTGAAATCTTGCGGTGGACAGAATGCTTTAGAGGCCTCCGATAAAACATCCGCATTCTTGGCTAAAGATAAAATGCTGTTATCATAACCCTGGGCAAACAAACTGGCAGAGTCTGTGTCAGGCTCATCGTGAACAACACTGCCTGAAAGGACTGTTGGCTTATAGACACAGCTCATACTGACTAAATCAACAATCAGATGCTATACTCCTAGAATTTTATTGGTGTCGGTAGGCACTAGTTGACAACGGGAAATCATTCACAGATAGTTGGTACAACGTTGCTACTATTACATCTCTCCATCTCCCCTCCCTCCTGGAGGCCCAGAAGAGCGGCGAGGACGTCGTCGAAGGCGAGGCGTGTGTGCGTCGGGTCGGGGAGCTGGGAGCGGACCTGCACGGGCCCCTCGGCAAGGCCTGCCTCTCCGCTGCCCAGCCCCGAGACGGTGATCGTGTGCCCGGCCAGCGCCAGGCCCTCGACGGAGCCCAGCGTACGGTACCGCCGCTCTCCGTGTGCAGGGAGTAGTCGGGCCCGGGACGGAGCCCACAGCCCCCGCTCTAGCGTCACAGGGGGCACATCAGTGTGATTTCCGTAGTTAATCTGATGGTAGGCCTCCCAGAGCACCTTGGGTCCGTAGAGGTGAGAAGCCCACATCATCGGTGTCACCCTAGAAGGCCCGGGGGCTAGGGTGGGCTCTGCTCTGATGGCCTCGAGCGCCTCCGCTGACTGGATGGCCATGGCCCGTAAGGGATCGTTAGAAAAGCCCTCCAGCGCAAGGACGTCTTCTGCAAGCATTACCCTTCCGGATGCACGCCCTCGCCTCCGCCGCTTCCGTGTTGAAGCATGGGCATTTGCGACCAACGGCTCGTGCTCCAGTAGTCGGTCACGTAGCCGCTGCAGACCTGCCTGTACCCGTCGGAGGTGACGTGTGTGCTGGTAAGTGTTTTGCTGTGCAACAAAGTCAAAATCGCGGCTGCTCGTCAAGGATTGTACCCTATGGATGCACGACGGGATGTATTCTATTATCTCGGTTTGTCCTAAGTTAAGCTCATCTAGGCCGTCCCTTGGATTATTGCCCCGAGTGTGTCTGTGAGGAGCCGCCGTCCAGCCACGCTGAGTCCAGCCTTGCCCGGAATCCATCCCCGATGATGATAGCGCGCTGCTATGGTTATCTTCTGAATCAGAAGACAGCTCAGCGACAGATAGCTTTGGGTTGCGGCGCACCTGGTGCTTACTAGGGGGTATAGATATCAAGTCCATGGATTGGCTGAAGATGGTTGCGATCCGTTCCCTCAAGCGCGTTTGTAGAAAGCTACAGACAAAGGCCCGCACGGAGCAGTCTGGAAGAAGTGTGAGATAAATAAGGAGAGCGTGCTTCATTGAGAGCCTTCGAGGTAGATAGCCGTCCAAGCTTCTAATCTTGCCCTCTACATTACCATCCAGGGAAAGCTTAAGGAATTGAAGGTTATGTTCTGAATCGTTTTCTTTTGACAAGAGCGCCTCTTCTATGTGATCGGTTGATAGCAATGGTGTTACATTGGATCCCATGCTTTGTTTGGCCAATCCAATAAGGCGCAAGATAGAAGCTTCAGCTACGAGGTTGTCTCGTCTGTTGGGTGTTTCCTCGCCCAAAAACGATGCACACAAATCTCTATAGCTTATAGATAGCGTCGCCCCTGCAGACGCTTGCTTTGTGTCCATCTTGCCAGCTTGCATATCGGTGGTAGATTGCGCTTTAATAGAGCTTCCTCCGGACTTGCATAAGCATGCCTTGCATGTTGAATATGCACGGTCTACACAAAGATCTGTTTCATCCATAGCGACCATATTGCAGAAGTAACAAGGACACAGTGGCCTGATCGTCAACGACACAGTAGAAGGGGTTCCATGTACACAGCCCTCAGGCCAAGTACAGGACGCGACAAACGATACCGATCTCGCCTCCATGCCGTCAAGAAGGAGTCCGTTATGTTGTGCCTGAGAAGTGCGCAGGAGAATGTTATTGAAGCGCAAAATCATCTGACAAATAGCTTTGTAGTATGCGTGCGCAGATGGAATATCCAAGCAAACATGATCATGAGTTTGGAGAAGAGTCTCCTGAGTGCATGCTCGCATGTGTTCTAAAAGGGAATCATAAAAAAAGGTAGCTGTAGTGAAGTGCTGGTAGGTATAGAGTCGATCTAGCACGAGTGGCATAAGATAGCGAAGCTTTTCTTCCATGGAAGTAAGTGTGTAGAATGCATGGCTTCCACCCTTTAACTCTATAAGAGCCCTTATCGCATGAGGAAAGTTACTTTCGAAGCCAGTAAGTTTCATCCCTGGACCTGTAGTAAGAGGAGGGTGGCAAAACAAATCAGAAAATTCGTTCATACACCTCTGGGCAACAGCTTCTAAGATTCTTGGTGTAGTTGGCGCTGAAAATACTTGTTTGTTTGGGATGTCCTTTTCAAGGCCACCGACCTGGTCCTGCTCCGGCAACGATTCTAAATCCAAGAAACCAGGTTGAGCGTCTTTTAAATTATAGACTCCTTTTTCAGCGAGCTCATAGACTGATGTGGGTTTAGCTGTGTCTACATGGAAAGACTCCACAAAGCTAGATTCTTTTCCTTGAGCATCCTTGGCTGTGAAGACATCCACAGCAGAAAGAATATCATGCATGCTCTTTGAAGCACTGATCGCCTCATTGATTTGTCCTAAAAGCTCGTTTGCTGGTAGTTCTGGCAATGCTGTGACATTGCCTCCAAAGCTGTTGAAGACATCACAGACAATCCCCCTGATCCCGCAAGTTAGTGACTGGGCCAGGTATACGTCTTCTGGTGTAGCAAAGTGCTCCTGGGATAGAGACCCAAATACTTTGCACTCTATAAATTGTGAACAAAGTCGTAGAAAACTAGCAGACTTGGACCAGGGTCCCATGAAAAGCTTTTCGATAACATCGAGCCAGTGCTCGTATGCTGAGTGGACGTAAGTAAACATCGTCGAGGTAAGCAGTCGGTGGGAGGCATAGTTTCGAACGGTGTCGCAGGCTTCCATATCCTGAGTGTAATTCCTAGACCTCTTAGAGCCGTATTGCTCTGCTCCTTCCTTTGCATGTTCTTCCCGTTGGACCCTTGACAAAGCGCCATACGCCTTGTGCTCAGAGATGTCATCAGCTATGACATAAATATCGCTAGCATAACGAGCAAAGTATTCTGGTTCAGGGTAGATTGTGACCATCACTCTGCGAGTGCTAGGATCTGGCAAGACAAAGTCAAAATGGCAGAATCGCGTTTCTATTTGAGGACTCAAAAGCCTTACAAACTTTCCAGAGAGAAGAAATGCACTTGCCGATGTACTGTGCTCATAATAGTATGTCGTTCTATCTTGAGAAAGCTCCTCACTACTTAGAGACAAGGCATCCTCAATTGCGGAAAAAACTGAAGCGTTAAGCCACGTGTCGTCCATATGAGTTGCAAGACAAGAAACCGGCGCATGCACTCTTGACGATAAGGAGTGTGCAGCACTGTGCTCATGTATCCGCTCGAGCGCTTCCATTATCACATGACGCCGAATGAATGCTGCATCGGAAATGTCCTCCTCTGACGATTCCGAGTCCTCATTAGCCGCTTTTTCTTCCAGAAGCTCCAGAAAAAGAGGCGGTGAACATGATAACTCGGCAGTCAAAAATCCAGAAAGGCAGCGCCTGTAAGCATGGCCGTCTAAGCACGGGTCTGACGAAAAAATATTCACTCCCTTAGGCAAACAACCCCTAGGATCGTCAAAATTCAGCCGCACTCGATGACTAGAATCGAAGCCACTGCTGTACATGAACTGCTGTGCGTACTTAAGACCAAATAAAGGAACATAAATCAGACTGCTGGGTTCTGTTTCATTGCTTGGTAAAGTAGAGTCACCTAGCGCCATCCCGTGATTTGTAGGGCTATGCATCGGTGCTGCAGGCACTAAGGTATCATGGAAACCACTTTGTGGGCCCATGTGTTTCTTACCTGAGACTCAGCTTTTTGATTCTGCGCTCAGTTGTCTCCTCCCTATTTGAATGGAGCCATGACTCTCTAGAATACCAAATTAAGAACAGCATTGGCTTTAGCTCTGTCTAGGACTGGTTGAATTCTAACAGTCATGGTCTTTCTAACATTTAGAGCTCTATAGCCTTGAACAAATTCTCGCATGTCTATACAACGGCCTGAAGATGAAGGACCATATACTATCTTGTTCGAGTTAAGTAATTCCAATCACTAATCCTGATGATCTCTATTTGTTAGATGTTGAATATACGTAGGTATCAGCGGCTGTTTACTGTAGAGAACAAAAGCAGATACAAAAAGCTATCGAGCCACATGTTATTGTTGTTGCTACTTGTTATATCTATCTTGACAACTTCTGAAAGAGGAGAGCTCTGCCTTTTAGAATTACGGGAGGGGTATCAGTTGGACTCCACGACACTTGATCCAAATTTTGTACGAGATCTTGGGGTTTTGGACTTGAAGGTTTTTGATTGTTATCACGAAATAGCTGACGAGCTCCAGGCTCATCCCGAACTTGAAAAGAGTTTAAAAGAGCAATACTTACAACATCTTCGAAGCCAAGCTGCTGTCAATAAAGTTTATTGTGACGACTTTTTCGATACAACAACTCTCCTTTATCATATTAATGACCAAACAGAGGACGCAGAACCACTAGATCATCTTCACCTTATAAACATCTTTCGATCTGATAACCTTACGTTAATTCATCCTGATGTCACCGGCCGACGAATTAAGCTTTCGTTTCTGAACTCAGGGATTTCTAGGACATGCACCCAACTAACTCTCAACGAAGAATATTCCATAAACTGTGGCGGCTTTAATGCATCTCTCTTTACTGAGGATGCACCCGGGACAATTGCGTTAACCCTTGCTGCAGCCCACATGTCTGGAGGCACCAGTGGGGTAGCGAGAAACGCTCAGGTCATTGAGAGAACGGTGTTCAGACCTAAACTGGTTGATTCGGAGACATCTTCTGGGATGGTTGCTAGCTCAGAGTACGAAGCATCGTTTATTGATGTCTTGGAAGGATATAGCATAAAGGGCGCATCATCCCGCTTCATGAACCTATTAGTTTGTATGTATGAGATTCCATTCGCTGCTCATCTAAGGGCTAAGAACTCTCTCTTGGAGTCTTTGGTTCCTCTTCTCAGAGATGTAATGGCAGCATCAGATGTTAAAGACTCTTGCAACGGCGATTTCATCCCTATTTTTAGTACAGGTGTAGGCGAAGAAGACGTCAATCTGTTAAATTATTTGCAATCCTCCGTAGCTGTGTATGTACAAAGCGTCATCCAGCAATCTCATGGAGAGGCTAACACAGTACTCACTGTCACCTATCCTAGCTCCAGAATCGGAGCGAATATCCTATTCAGCACCCCGTCTGGAACAGAAGACGCGCCATTGGTCGCCTTTGGATTTGATGACGTTGTTGCCCCCGTCGCATATGGGCCTGGGTCCGCCCTATCTATTGGAGCAGCTGCACTTGCACTAGTGGCCGATGCGTTTGCAGCTCTAGGGTATCAGATGAGCTTTTCTGATTTGCTTAACGTGATCGCCGAGACAGGGAGACACACAGAGCTAGGGCTTAACTCATCATACCTCGGCGACGCAAACGACTGGAAAAGAAACGCTGCTGGATACCTCTTCTCGAATACATACGGGTTTGGACTGGTGGATGTGAATGCCTCCCTCTCTTATGTTAAGGCGCTTCGTCACATATATGGTTCAGAAAAAGACTACATGAGCCGTCAGGCTTGGGAAGAGCGATGTGGTAACTCTTGTAAGAAATTCCTGGGCTGCACAGGGGTGATTATTGATGATGGTGGGGAGTGTGCGGAAAAGTGTGGAGTCCATCGAATAGCAATCGATCGTTACATCCCTGATCGGATCACCCTCCAGAAGAAGCTATCTGTCGTGCAAAATAAGCGCATAGAGAAAATAGGACTCCGAGTTGTTGCTTCAAACGGGTCGAATCTAAAGGAGCTGAGTATACTGGTGCAATCGCCAGAGGGAACCAGAGGCACGATGATCCAGCCAGATTCTGTGACGACAGAAGATATTGAGGGTGTGTTTTTCTACTCCTACCTGTTCTACGGAGAGAACTCCGTTGGAGACTGGACTATTAACATCCTTGACGTAGGATACCATCAGTCCATCTTCATCGAGTACATTGACATAGTGATCTTTGGGATCGAGTCTCACCTTACTATTGCATGGCCTAGTAGCATTGCCTTTAGAACGAATCCAGAAGAAAACGCAGAGACCGTTATGGAGAGGATGATGCGTACGCTTGGCTACAAGCGGCGCACAGCTTCTTCTTCAAACACTCTGTACTACACTTGCACAGTGCATCCTGTCACAAAAAGGTATACCCTGTTTTATCTGAGTGGAACGCAGACTGCTTGGAGAAGCGCACCTCAAACTCCTGTTACGATTGCCACAGATATACAGTTCAGTTGTACAGGCCCGAAGGTTAACGGAAAAGAGTTTGGTTTGACGCTAACAGGGCTAGTCGAACAGGAAGCATTCAGCGGCCAAGGGAGGCTTCTCTTTGTCCCGTCTGGGATTACGGAGCTCGACCGTACCACACTTCGCGAAGATGTGTTTGTCTCAAACAGCATCAGGGTCACATATTCACCAGAAGAGGACGGGGGTTTGCCTGATGAAGAAGGCGACGTGTCCTCTGAGGCTCGATACAGACCCCGCTTGCTAGCTGCTACTGTGACAGGCCTATGTGTGCTAGCTGCCGCCTTTCTTGGGGGAGCATTCAAGGAGTAGAGAAACCCATATCTTATACTGAGAAAGGCCGAAGAGAGGGTCTCAGATGCAGGTGAAAGGACCCTTCCTTCAAAGATACTCTAGTAACACTGGCGTAGACAGAAGCCAAGAAGGCTGAATCTAATTTGGATAGTTATGTCATTGTAACACCACCCAATAGCTTGCTGAGAATTAGGACTTTGCCAGTGGGGTGTGTGGTTGTGCTTGAATTTGAGCCACCCGGAGTTGATGGTTAGACTACAAAGTAGTCGAGTTGAAGCTGTTACAACTCCAGCGTATGGGAAGAATGCAAGTGGGCGAGTTGATCACTCGTTAGCTGTTCTATCCTTGGCCAAACCACTTGGCCGTTCGCGTTCATCCTGTATATAAGATAGTGAATGCGTATGTAACCCTCAAGAAATGCTTTATGGGAGAAGCAGTGTAAGCGCATCGAGGAACAGAAGCACGGAGACTTCTCTTAGCTACATCAAGCAAATGCTAAAGAGGGCTGCTAGTCGGAGAGTGCTTTTGGATCTGCAGTAGGATGACGAGCAGGCATCTCTCTTGTGGAGCCGTGTGATGCCCGTTATTTGGCATGCAAAGAAGATACCATCAGGCTTAGCCAGAAACAGCCGAACAGCCTTTCATATGGTCTACCGGAGTCATTCAATACACAAAGACGAGGCACTGTCTCATTACCACAGCGGTCTTGACAGACCCAGGCGTGCAAATGCCAACAATGCAAGCGGGACAAGTACCATATCGATAGAGACTTGGATCTCAAAAGCAAACAGAGAGCACCGACCGCTACAGCGTGTGCTTATGCTGTCATGTATCTAACACCAGTAAGTATAATTAGTAACAGGTCACTTGTAGGGAGTCATTGAATGCGGCGTAGCAGTGAGCGAAGGATCTAGCGTCTGCTGCTTGTGATGCTCAAATGGTGTAAGTGGTGTTCCTAGTCAGTAGACCTCCTCCAGAAATGGCAGATACCGGAGAATGTGTGACTAGTCGTGGAGGCCACGAACCGTGTACAGAGGCATCAAAGTTAGAAGACAGGCGTCTATGAGCGACTCTTGTGAGTGTATCAATAAAGGAAAGGGCCAGGACACTGCTGGGTCTACCTGATGCGTCTAAGGCAGGAGAGATGGAAGAGCTGATAAGCACGTGGCTCACTACAATAAGTACGGCAGACATAGTGCAGTTCAAGAGGATGCAAACTACTGCTGCATATGCTAGGCTGTGGAGTTACGCCTATGAGCACCCTGTGAACCGAGAGCTTGCATCTCTTCCTACAGCGTAGCGGGTGGAAGAGGCACGAGCTTGAGCAAGGCCAGAATGCTAGGGCCACAGAACGAGCGGCAGCTGGGAGAGAAGCTTGTGGAGGGTGATGCATAGCTCTCTGCTAGCTAGGAAGCGGCGTGGCCCACTGACGGGACGACTGGACGTAACCACGTTAAGCTTGATAGGCACGTTGAGCGCAGCGTTTTATGGCCTCTGAATACCGCACTGGTGTATGTGCTAGACAAGGTTTACCGGTATACCTTGAAGACAGGACTACTTGGTTGGCTGAAGCTGGGAAAGCGACCAATCCATTCCCATCAGAGGTGAATGCTTCCCCATGGATACACCTGAGACCGCACCCTCCTGTGGCCGGACAGGAGAGCAGACAATCGTGGAAACGTGTGCGAACAACCCATGGGTGCTGTCCAGCCATCTCTCTAGAACACGGTTATTTGCTAGCAGGCGGTACAGCGGGGAAGGAGACCGCCGTGCGTTGCTCCTGCCCGGCTAGATACGTCCCTTGCTCGCGGCACGGGCCCTGAAGGGGGCGTTGTCATGTGGCCTCTCGCTGAGCTAAAAAACTAGGTATGTCTGTGATCGTGGCTATCTCCCCAGAGTAGCACCTCCGTGCACAGGCCCTATTGTGTTCGTCGCTTAGCCCGCTAGACAAGGGGCTCAAAGGCCTTTTGAAGCGTCTTCTAGCCTCTGACATATCGCAAGTACTATAAGCACGAACAGCACACGGAACGACGGTGGCACACATGGACAGTGTACTATGTGCGTAGAAGAGAGCAGCCGTCCTCACATGTGCACGATGACACTAGCCAGTACGCCTTAGCTATTTTGCCGGCGACCATTTCCCCTTGTGCTTGCCACGATGGGAGAGCAAATGCACCTGGCGGGTTGGCAGCTGCTGTGCTGGCCTTCTTGAGCACTAGGCACATCCCTGCATGATGTTCAGTGCGAGCCAAATCCCACGATTGGGACTATCGTTATTAGCAAGGCGAGGTAGCTCGTTACAGCGGGCGCGCCTTTGATCACGTCCGCGATCTCTGTGCATACAGATGCTCCCCTACGCCTGCTGGCGATAATCGTGCACTCAGACAAGTACCACAAGGCGCTCCACTGTCCTCAAGGGAGACCAACGGCTTATGCATACGGCGCAACGGAGGCCTATGCGGTGAGTGCTACAGGGCCAGCTACTGACCAGTCTGGATCACAGTCCGCTCCTCAAGTACCCTTATACGTGCTTGCGTGCTCGTTGCCAGTGTTGAGCGAGACTGCAAAGGGTTTTGCTTCGTTGTGCTTATCTTACAGTGCTCAGTCCTTGGAGTACGCTTCACCGAAGGGGGATGTTAACTAGATGTGCAGAAGGTTGGCCGTGCACAGAGGTTTCTAGAAAGCCGGTTCACACAGAGGAGGCAGGGGCGATAAGCAGGCCAGCTATGTAAGACTAGCGTTAGAGGGGCTAGCTGCCAACCAAGATTGTAGCGGGATATCTGTAGTGCCTGATGGCTTCTAAGCATGGCAAAGCCGTGAGGCCTACGGACAAGCTGGAGGCTGCTCTTTGTTTTTATGCATTTGTAGCAGAACAGGTTCTTGAAAGTCTGCTCATTCCGGAGCTGAAAGAGTCCATCTCCTCTCCCCACATGGCACGGGGCTCCATTGTAGATGTGTACTATACAAACCGATAGCAGCCAGCGTATCTGCTGTCCAAACGAACCTGGCTGCGCCTTCCTGTGGCAGGCGGGCCACTATCGAACCTCTCAATCTGCACGACTGCCCTGTATCACCGTGTTGAACAGTCTTTTCATCTTTGGTCAGAGGATTGCTACACGTGTTACAAGCTTGGCTCGTCCATCAACCAGGTGGTGGCTCAGCGCTCGCTCTTGCTTGTCTCCCAATCCAGACGCCAACGCTTGCCGTTGTACTCAGATCAGTATCACCTATACATCTGCTTCCACCATCCTTCAGAGCACATGCTCTACAGCCGAAGGCCGATGCCCCCTATTACGAAGAGGAGTGTCCCCCGACTTACTCCACCTTAAGTAGGCCTACTAGGCACACTCTTGTCTGCTTCCTTACCTTCCTGCCTGCAGGCCGCCACGTGGTTCTCCTTCGTCGCTCCGCTTCACACATGTGTCGCGTCATCGAGCGTTCGTGACCTCAAGTGACCACCCGGAATCAGACCCTTCGCACTATACTACAGGCAGCTCAGCATAGGCATGACCCATAAGCAACGCTGGTCCTCTTGGCGCGCCCACCAGCTGAACGCTGTTACTCTGGCCCAACCAGCCAGCAAGAGGCCTTAGCTCGTGCTCCAAGCTATCCACGAAGCATGGCTACTCTAGGGGGTTCCCGAGCACAGTCAACAGCCACAACGTATCTCAATCGGTCACAGGGTAGCCACTTTCATCGGAAATCCATGTGGGGGACACATCTTTGGCAGCAGCTGATCACCTTTATCTTCGAGTCTCTACTAGGCCATAGCTAGCACCAACCGGAGTGGCAGGGTCAGCACGGCCTGGCCCAGCAGTGCCATCTGTCCTCACCGGCCCATAGAGTGTGCTCGACTCCACAACCTTATGACTAGTTCTATAGCACGCTCTGGGTCCGATCGGTCAGGTGGCAGGACTATCAACTCTCGGGTGGCTGTGCTAAAACCTACTCTGGAGCGAGGCCACTGCAGCAGGGGCTAGATCCATCACACCAGAAGCGATCACCGGCTTCTCATCTACCGGATGGAAGCTGCAATAATGGCTGGGTAAGGAAACCAGCCTGGCAAGGTATGACCGGCGGAGCGGATCCAAGCTCATCAGCAATCTACAATGCACACCACTCAGGCTCTATGGGTAGGCATAGCATTCGCTTGGTTCATGGTGATGGGCATCGGTGGGTGTCCTTACGACACAAGGACAGTGACTAATGGACCACAACGGCTGTTCATTCATGTGACCCTCTAGCCACTAACATAGGCAGGCCTTCTACAAGGCCCTTGCCTGGATCGTATCCGAGATATGTCCTTGCGGTATCTCTTGCTGTCCAGGTGCGTGTGACTGGACCTTCTACTTTTCACACTGGCTCGTGGACGTCGGCGCTTTGGCCTCTGGTGGAGCTATAATAGAGATCTGGCATAGGGTGTGGTGCCGTTAGCTGAGCCTTATCATGCTCCCATGCACGACGGGAGAGAGCCGGTCCTCCTTGCACTGTGCAGGGAGAGAGGGGCATCGAACTACACTACACTCTATACCGTGTGGCGCGGTTTGCAGTGCAAGGGACAGAATGCCTGTACTGAGTGCCCATTTGTCCAGGCCAGCTACAGATCGGGCTGGAGGTGACAAGCGAGCGCTGCTCGATTCCTTATTAGCAGGTGGGAGCCTGACCGCCCTAATACTTGCATGAGGCCAAAGGAGCGCCGGATCATGAGCCTGGCCAACACCTGGCGGACCAGCATAGACACCTCGAGCTCCTATTCCTTCTCATTGACGACAGCTTGATACGGAGAGTCTTTGTCGTCCCGCACACACAGATGCTCCCATTAGCGATAGCATCGGGGTGATTTGGGAGTAGTAGTGGAGTTCTCATTCAGCTGGCCCAGAAGACACACAGTTTGAGCAGCGTTTCCTCCTTGTTCAAGTTGAGAGAACCGACCTACGCCTTCGAACTCCATCTGGTACCTTTCATGCACTACGGGATCTTGATAATATTCACTGCAAAGGGTTAGAACTGGAGCCTGTGTGCCCACCAGGTGGAAGCATTATACACGCTAGTCAATACCGATTCGCGCATCCACGGACCTTGTGATCTTCCCAGGCCCCGCAAAGATCCACCTACGAGTGTCCTTCACCAGGTAGTCGGGCAACAGGCGTGACCAAGGGATAGGGATGCTGTATGGGCATCGGTGCATGGGCCAGACCCGCACAGAGAGGGCACAGGGGCTGGCTCTTCAGGGGTGCAGAGGTACTGGGAGAGGAACTAGTGGCAGACCTGCCACAAGAGGCCGGGTTCCCTCGATTCTGCAGGAGGCAGGTACACAGGGTTGCGTCGCTGTCTGTTTCTGGACTTTTTATCTATGCCTACACAGTGGAATGATAAGTTTTTAGTCAAACTACGTTAGAAAGTCCCTATAGGTGTAAGCTATATACGCTACATTAAAGTACACATGATAGATACATTTATTACTTAAATGAGTGCATGTGCTTTCCTTTTGCAGACGAATTTCCAGTAATTCTATGACATGTTAACAGAAGAGACAATCATCATTCAATCTAAAGTTAACTTCACATTATGTTTCATTCCTCATATATTGCCAATTACATGTGCTGATTTCTATGAGCTGGATGTCTTTTGAAGATATGCAGCACTGACTCACAGCTCTACATAGATCGTTACTTGGCTACTCTTAGTCTCAATGTTTGATAAACTCATTTTTGCGAGCTTGGCTTTACAATTAACTTGGGCAACACAAGTAAAGCGGATGGTGAGGTCTGCCACATGTGATTCAACTACCAGTGGATCAACCAAATGTGCAGCAGAAAAGTGCAATGTATGGATTGGAGGAAAGGATTATTGCTCGCAATGCTCTACTGATGCTGAGCTTCTTATTGATGGAGGATGTGCCCCAACTACTTCAGACCTAGCCAAAAAGTGTATAAGTGATAACAAAGGTAAATGCAGTTCCTGCGGAGATGGCTACTTTCTTCACAAAGGTGGGTGCTACAAATTTGGTACTGCACCAGGAAATGCCGTGTGTACTGAACCATCTGCACCCGGAGATTCTCTTCCCGCAGGGGTGTGCACAACTTGTGGATCAGGGTACTTTAAGAATCCAGCAGAAAGCGCGGCAAGCACACCGCCATGTATTGCTTGCAATGACACAGCTGGCAATAGCGGAAACACTGGACTCGTTGGATGCGGTACTTGTGACCCTCCTGTTTCTGGACAAGCAACATGCACATCATGTCTAGATGGATTTTTTGGAATAGGTGAGGGCACTGTTACTTGCACTGAATGCACAGGAGAATGCAAAACATGTAAGGGTGGTGCAGACCAATGTACATCTTGTAAAACATCATCAAAATACTTGAAAATTACAGACTCCGTCGCTGAAACCGGCGAATGTATTGATCAAGGACAATGTACAGAGACTCATTTCGCTATGGTAGATGGTGGTATAAATATGTGCTATCTCTGTAATACTACTGATAAAGGTGGGAAAGTTGGATGCAGAACATGCACAAAAAGTGGTACAGTAACATGCAAGACGTGTCTTGATGGATTCTTTGGTACTACTGATTGTGTAGCGTGCCATGAAGACTGCTTGACATGCAAAATCGAAGCAGCAAAATGTACTTCTTGTAAGGCAGATACTAAGCCATACTTTAAGGAAGGAGCTGATAATGATCAAACAGGCACATGTGTTGATGAAGTCGAATGCAAAGGAGATCACTTTTCTACAATTGACACTAGTAACAGTGATAAGAAAATATGCGTTCCTTGCAGTAAGACTGACAAGGGTGGTATCACTAATTGTAAGACGTGTGCTTTTAAGGTATCTTCTACTGAAGAAAGACCGGCGATCACCTGCACCGAGTGCACCACAAACAACCTGAGCCCCTTGAAGGACGAGTGCATGGCGGCCTGTCCCGCCGGCACATATGCTAATAATAAAGTGTGCGCCTCCTGCCACTCGTCGTGCGCCGGTTGCCAGACCGACGACAGGGAGACCTCCTGCACGGCCTGCTATCCCGGATATTCCCTTCTGTATGAGCCCAACGGAGCAACTGGGAGGTGCGTTAAGGAGTGCACTGGTGCGTTCATTACCAACTGTGCGGACGGGCAGTGCACGGCTGACGTGGGGGGTGCGAAGTACTGTGCCCAGTGCAAGGACGGGTACGCCCCGATCGACGGAATTTGTACAACGATGGCAGCTGCCGGAAGAGATGCGAGCGTATGCACGGCGGCAGGCGGGAAGTGTACGGCGTGTACAGGAGATTACGCCCTCGTCTCGGGTGGATGCTACGGTATTCAGAAACTTCCTGGGAAGGCTATCTGCATAGCAGCTAACAATGGAGAGTGCACTACTTGCGCGAACGGACAACAGCCCAGTGGAAAGGTCTGTCCGACATGTCCAGCTGGCTGCTCAAAATGTACAGGAAGTGCTCCTTCACAGCAGTGTTCGGAGTGCTTCCCAGGATACTACAAGTCCGGGGATAAGTGCGTAAAGTGTGACAAGGATAGTGAAAATATTAAGGGTGTGCCAAACTGTGTGAGCTGCAAGGAGCCAGCCAATTCTTCCGGGGCTGTTACTTGCTATTTGACACAACAAAAGACTGACGATGGCACCGGCGGAGACACTGGAGGAGACAGTATGAACAAGAGCGGCCTCAGCACTGGCGCCATCGCGGGGATCTCCGTCGCAGTCATCGTCGTCGTCGGAGGGCTCGTCGGCTTCCTCTGCTGGTGGTTTATCTGCCGTGGAAAGGCGTAGACTTAGGTAGTAAACACGTCACTGTATATGGCTTATTACACTATGCTGCTGGGGCTATCTGAGGATCGCCCAGAGATCGTGTGGGTGGGCTCGCTCCTTCCTGGCCAGTTCAGAGACGAGGGTTGGCTGTGGATGATATAACGAGAGAGTCCTCTCCAGTGATATATTCAGAGTCTGGGCATTCCTCTACCGCTCTATGGGGGTGTGCTCAGTCTGGGTGTGCGCGTCGGTCTGCCTAGGGGTCAACTTATTTGCCCATCTGTGTCGTCCACCAGTGGCGCCTCTCCTTGGTCTTCCTTCGTGGTGGGTGAAGCTCTGGTCGCTGTATTTTTTAGATGCTCCTGTCTGTCAGGGGCTGCCATCGGGCTCTCCGCTGGCTGGGCCCCGCGGTGTCCGGGCAGCTGTGGCTCGAGTCAGGGCTCCCACGGTCGCGGTCACGCAGGTCTCAGTGGGTCAGCTGGTGGGTGAGGCGGGGTTGATGGGTGAGGCTGGAGGGCTCTGGTGGGGGCTGAGGTGGTGGGTGTTCGTATGTGTCTCTGACCTCTCGGTGGGCCATTGGGGTGGGTGATCTCCGCTCTGTTTGCTAGGGTGATTGTGTCTGATCCTCAGCCTTCGTTGCACTCCCGAGACAGAGGCACCGACGATCGTGTCGTGTCCCCTGACTGATCGCCTCCCTTGGCCCCTGCATGTCTCGGGCAGTACTGCTACTCTGTCTGGCTGGTGCGTGAGGGGTGAGGCAGGCCATCGCAGCCCCTCCTGCTACTCGCTGATGCTCTGTGCGGGTCTGCTGGGCCCCTGGCATGCCCTGTCCAGTGCCTCGACGGTAGTTCACCTCGGCCAGCAGGGGTGTGGATGGCCCTGTGGGTGGGATGGGGTTCTCTCAGGCCTCTAGTGTGATGGCCCAGAAGACTGGCATGGTGAGGCACCGGTGGCTGCACTGTCCCCATGGTCAGCTGTGCTGCTCCTGGTGGGCTCTCGTTGTGGAGCGCTGTGTATCATCCGTAGGCAGAGGTGAGCCCCCTTGGTCTCAAGATGCTCACAGCAGAGAGGAACACGCCGAGGGTCACCCATACCTCACCTGCTGTGCCTGTTCAGGAGTTCCCGATGTGGTCTATCAGGACCTTGACCCCTCCTCGTGGCTCTGATGACCCCTCGGGGAGAGCCGGGGTGTCCTATGCCGAGGGAGGTGTGCACCTTCCTGCATGAGCTGGGACCCACTGCACTGCCCTCAAGGAGGTCTGCTATGAGAGGCAGTGAATGATCGACAGCCCCAGAGTGCAGTGGAGGGTGCTCGTGGTCGCCTCTGATCGGGCATCGCCTGCTGGACAGCCGGGCCTCTTGTGAGTGTCTGAAGGCCTCCTCACTCCTCTGGCTGCTGCCCCCTCGGGTCATAGGTGGAGGCCAGCAGAGTTTCGGTGAGCCTGGTGCCTGCCTGGGTGTCATGGGGGGCTGGCAGCTATCAAGGCTCTGCCACTGCTCACCTGCCTGGAGTGTGCCTCCTCTGGGTCTGCTCTGCTGTAGTGTTTGAGTCCTCTGGGGTTTCTATCATACCCTGATTGTGAGGGTGACCCCACCTGGCCCTCTGATGCCCCTGTGGATGAGCATAGCAATGTGTCTGGCTGGGGATCTCTAGTGCCCGTGTCTGTTGCTGCCTCTTGGGTAGTTGCCTGGGCCTCTCGTATGGGGGCACAGTCTGTCCGTGTGTGGATGGTCCTCCTGCACTCTGGTCCATCTGTGTTCACTGCCACTCAGCCTCGAGAGCAGATCAGTGCCAGTCACCAGGGCTGCTGTCAGAGGGAGTCGTCTGCCACTACCATCGCTCGAGCAGCCCATGCAGATCAGGCTGGTTGCTGTGCACCCTCATGGCAGGGCTGCCTGACTCCCCTTGGTCTCCTCTCTGTCCCGGTGTGCACGGCTCCTGAGTGTTGTCTGGGTGGAGGGCACTCACAGACCACGAGCACACAGAGGGGTGAGTCACAAAGGGATAGCCCCCAGTCACCACAGCTGCGATCACCCCACTCACCAAGTGGTCAAGGGCACATACAACACCCTCCATCCGGTCCCCTCCAGCTGACCCACTGAGACCTGCGTGACCGCGGCTGTAGGACCACTGTCCGGGACACAGCCGGACGGACACCGCGGGGCCCAGCCAGCGGAGAGCCCGATGGCAGCCCCTGACAGACAGGAGCATCTAAAAAATACAGCGACCAGAGCTTCACCCACCACGAAGGAAGACCAAGGAGAGGCGCCACTGGTGGACGACACAGATGGGCAAATAAGTTGACCCCTAGGCAGACCGACGCGCACACCCAGACTGAGCACACCCCCATAGAGCGGTAGAGGAATGCCCAGACTCTGAATATATCACTGGAGAGGACTCTCTCGTTATATCATCCACAGCCAACCCTCGTCTCTGAACTGGCCAGGAAGGAGCGAGCCCACCCACACGATCTCTGGGCGATCCTCAGATAGCCCCAGCAGCATAGTGTAATAAGCCATATACAGTGACGTGTTTACTACCTAAGTCTACGCCTTTCCACGGCAGATAAACCACCAGCAGAGGAAGCCGACGAGCCCTCCGACGACGACGATGACTGCGACGGAGATCCCCGCGATGGCGCCAGTGCTGAGGCCGCTCTTGTTCATACTGTCTCCTCCAGTGTCTCCGCCGGTGCCATCGTCAGTCTTTTGTTGTGTCAAATAGCAAGTAACAGCCCCGGAAGAATTGGCTGGCTCCTTGCAGCTCACACAGTTTGGCACACCCTTAATATTTTCACTATCCTTGTCACACTTTACGCACTTATCCCCGGACTTGTAGTATCCTGGGAAGCACTCCGAACACTGCTGTGAAGGAGCACTTCCTGTACATTTTGAGCAGCCAGCTGGACATGTCGGACAGACCTTTCCACTGGGCTGTTGTCCGTTCGCGCAAGTAGTGCACTCTCCATTGTTAGCTGCTATGCAGATAGCCTTCCCAGGAAGTTTCTGAATACCGTAGCATCCACCCGAGACGAGGGCGTAATCTCCTGTACACGCCGTACACTTCCCGCCTGCCGCCGTGCATACGCTCGCATCTCTTCCGGCAGCTGCCATCGTTGTACAAATTCCGTCGATCGGGGCGTACCCGTCCTTGCACTGGGCACAGTACTTCGCACCCCCCACGTCAGCCGTGCACTGCCCGTCCGCACAGTTGGTAATGAACGCACCAGTGCACTCCTTAACGCACCTCCCAGTTGCTCCGTTGGGCTCATACAGAAGGGAATATCCGGGATAGCAGGCCGTGCAGGAGGTCTCCCTGTCGTCGGTCTGGCAACCGGCGCACGACGAGTGGCAGGAGGCGCACACTTTATTATTAGCATATGTGCCGGCGGGACAGGCCGCCATGCACTCGTCCTTCAAGGGGCTCAGGTTGTTTGTGGTGCACTCGGTGCAGGTGATCGCCGGTCTTTCTTCAGTAGAAGATACCTTAAAAGCACACGTCTTACAATTAGTGATACCACCCTTGTCAGTCTTACTGCAAGGAACGCATATTTTCTTATCACTGTTACTAGTGTCAATTGTAGAAAAGTGATCTCCTTTGCATTCGACTTCATCAACACATGTGCCTGTTTGATCATTATCAGCTCCTTCCTTAAAGTATGGCTTAGTATCTGCCTTACAAGAAGTACATTTTGCTGCTTCGATTTTGCATGTCAAGCAGTCTTCATGGCACGCTACACAATCAGTAGTACCAAAGAATCCATCAAGACACGTCTTGCATGTTACTGTACCACTTTTTGTGCATGTTCTGCATCCAACTTTCCCACCTTTATCAGTAGTATTACAGAGATAGCACATATTTATACCACCATCTACCATAGCGAAATGAGTCTCTGTACATTGTCCTTGATCAATACATTCGCCGGTTTCAGCGACGGAGTCTGTAATTTTCAAGTATTTTGATGATGTTTTACAAGATGTACATTGGTCTGCACCACCCTTACATGTTTTGCATTCTCCTGTGCATTCAGTGCAAGTAACAGTGCCCTCACCTATTCCAAAAAATCCATCTAGACATGATGTGCATGTTGCTTGTCCAGAAACAGGAGGGTCACAAGTACCGCATCCAACGAGTCCAGTGTTTCCGCTATTGCCAGCTGTGTCATTGCAAGCAATACATGGCGGTGTGCTTGCCGCGCTTTCTGCTGGATTCTTAAAGTACCCTGATCCACAAGTTGTGCACACCCCTGCGGGAAGAGAATCTCCGGGTGCAGATGGTTCAGTACACACGGCATTTCCTGGTGCAGTACCAAATTTGTAGCACCCACCTTTGTGAAGAAAGTAGCCATCTCCGCAGGAACTGCATTTACCTTTGTTATCACTTATACACTTTTTGGCTAGGTCTGAAGTAGTTGGGGCACATCCTCCATCAATAAGAAGCTCAGCATCAGTAGAGCATTGCGAGCAATAATCCTTTCCTCCAATCCATACATTGCACTTTTCTGCTGCACATTTGGTTGATCCACTGGTAGTTGAATCACATGTGGCAGACCTCACCATCCGCTTTACTTGTGTTGCCCAAGTTAATTGTAAAGCCAAGCTCGCAAAAATGAGTTTATCAAACATTGAGACTAAGAGTAGCCAAGTAACGATCTATGTAGAGCTGTGAGTCAGTGCTGCATATCTTCAAAAGACATCCAGCTCATAGAAATCAGCACATGTAATTGGCAATATATGAGGAATGAAACATAATGTGAAGTTAACTTTAGATTGAATGATGATTGTCTCTTCTGTTAACATGTCATAGAATTACTGGAAATTCGTCTGCAAAAGGAAAGCACATGCACTCATTTAAGTAATAAATGTATCTATCATGTGTACTTTAATGTAGCGTATATAGCTTACACCTATAGGGACTTTCTAACGTAGTTTGACTAAAAACTTATCATTCCACTGTGTAGGCATAGATAAAAAGTCCAGAAACAGACAGCGACGCAACCCTGTGTACCTGCCTCCTGCAGAATCGAGGGAACCCGGCCTCTTGTGGCAGGTCTGCCACTAGTTCCTCTCCCAGTACCTCTGCACCCCTGAAGAGCCAGCCCCTGTGCCCTCTCTGTGCGGGTCTGGCCCATGCACCGATGCCCATACAGCATCCCTATCCCTTGGTCACGCCTGTTGCCCGACTACCTGGTGAAGGACACTCGTAGGTGGATCTTTGCGGGGCCTGGGAAGATCACAAGGTCCGTGAATGCGCGAATCGGTATTGACTAGCGTGTATAATGCTTCCACCTGGTGGGCACACAGGCTCCAGTTCTAACCCTTTGCAGTGAATATTATCAAGATCCCGTAGTGCATGAAAGGTACCAGATGGAGTTCGAAGGCGTAGGTCGGTTCTCTCAACTTGAACAAGGAGGAAACGCTGCTCAAACTGTGTGTCTTCTGGGCCAGCTGAATGAGAACTCCACTACTACTCCCAAATCACCCCGATGCTATCGCTAATGGGAGCATCTGTGTGTGCGGGACGACAAAGACTCTCCGTATCAAGCTGTCGTCAATGAGAAGGAATAGGAGCTCGAGGTGTCTATGCTGGTCCGCCAGGTGTTGGCCAGGCTCATGATCCGGCGCTCCTTTGGCCTCATGCAAGTATTAGGGCGGTCAGGCTCCCACCTGCTAATAAGGAATCGAGCAGCGCTCGCTTGTCACCTCCAGCCCGATCTGTAGCTGGCCTGGACAAATGGGCACTCAGTACAGGCATTCTGTCCCTTGCACTGCAAACCGCGCCACACGGTATAGAGTGTAGTGTAGTTCGATGCCCCTCTCTCCCTGCACAGTGCAAGGAGGACCGGCTCTCTCCCGTCGTGCATGGGAGCATGATAAGGCTCAGCTAACGGCACCACACCCTATGCCAGATCTCTATTATAGCTCCACCAGAGGCCAAAGCGCCGACGTCCACGAGCCAGTGTGAAAAGTAGAAGGTCCAGTCACACGCACCTGGACAGCAAGAGATACCGCAAGGACATATCTCGGATACGATCCAGGCAAGGGCCTTGTAGAAGGCCTGCCTATGTTAGTGGCTAGAGGGTCACATGAATGAACAGCCGTTGTGGTCCATTAGTCACTGTCCTTGTGTCGTAAGGACACCCACCGATGCCCATCACCATGAACCAAGCGAATGCTATGCCTACCCATAGAGCCTGAGTGGTGTGCATTGTAGATTGCTGATGAGCTTGGATCCGCTCCGCCGGTCATACCTTGCCAGGCTGGTTTCCTTACCCAGCCATTATTGCAGCTTCCATCCGGTAGATGAGAAGCCGGTGATCGCTTCTGGTGTGATGGATCTAGCCCCTGCTGCAGTGGCCTCGCTCCAGAGTAGGTTTTAGCACAGCCACCCGAGAGTTGATAGTCCTGCCACCTGACCGATCGGACCCAGAGCGTGCTATAGAACTAGTCATAAGGTTGTGGAGTCGAGCACACTCTATGGGCCGGTGAGGACAGATGGCACTGCTGGGCCAGGCCGTGCTGACCCTGCCACTCCGGTTGGTGCTAGCTATGGCCTAGTAGAGACTCGAAGATAAAGGTGATCAGCTGCTGCCAAAGATGTGTCCCCCACATGGATTTCCGATGAAAGTGGCTACCCTGTGACCGATTGAGATACGTTGTGGCTGTTGACTGTGCTCGGGAACCCCCTAGAGTAGCCATGCTTCGTGGATAGCTTGGAGCACGAGCTAAGGCCTCTTGCTGGCTGGTTGGGCCAGAGTAACAGCGTTCAGCTGGTGGGCGCGCCAAGAGGACCAGCGTTGCTTATGGGTCATGCCTATGCTGAGCTGCCTGTAGTATAGTGCGAAGGGTCTGATTCCGGGTGGTCACTTGAGGTCACGAACGCTCGATGACGCGACACATGTGTGAAGCGGAGCGACGAAGGAGAACCACGTGGCGGCCTGCAGGCAGGAAGGTAAGGAAGCAGACAAGAGTGTGCCTAGTAGGCCTACTTAAGGTGGAGTAAGTCGGGGGACACTCCTCTTCGTAATAGGGGGCATCGGCCTTCGGCTGTAGAGCATGTGCTCTGAAGGATGGTGGAAGCAGATGTATAGGTGATACTGATCTGAGTACAACGGCAAGCGTTGGCGTCTGGATTGGGAGACAAGCAAGAGCGAGCGCTGAGCCACCACCTGGTTGATGGACGAGCCAAGCTTGTAACACGTGTAGCAATCCTCTGACCAAAGATGAAAAGACTGTTCAACACGGTGATACAGGGCAGTCGTGCAGATTGAGAGGTTCGATAGTGGCCCGCCTGCCACAGGAAGGCGCAGCCAGGTTCGTTTGGACAGCAGATACGCTGGCTGCTATCGGTTTGTATAGTACACATCTACAATGGAGCCCCGTGCCATGTGGGGAGAGGAGATGGACTCTTTCAGCTCCGGAATGAGCAGACTTTCAAGAACCTGTTCTGCTACAAATGCATAAAAACAAAGAGCAGCCTCCAGCTTGTCCGTAGGCCTCACGGCTTTGCCATGCTTAGAAGCCATCAGGCACTACAGATATCCCGCTACAATCTTGGTTGGCAGCTAGCCCCTCTAACGCTAGTCTTACATAGCTGGCCTGCTTATCGCCCCTGCCTCCTCTGTGTGAACCGGCTTTCTAGAAACCTCTGTGCACGGCCAACCTTCTGCACATCTAGTTAACATCCCCCTTCGGTGAAGCGTACTCCAAGGACTGAGCACTGTAAGATAAGCACAACGAAGCAAAACCCTTTGCAGTCTCGCTCAACACTGGCAACGAGCACGCAAGCACGTATAAGGGTACTTGAGGAGCGGACTGTGATCCAGACTGGTCAGTAGCTGGCCCTGTAGCACTCACCGCATAGGCCTCCGTTGCGCCGTATGCATAAGCCGTTGGTCTCCCTTGAGGACAGTGGAGCGCCTTGTGGTACTTGTCTGAGTGCACGATTATCGCCAGCAGGCGTAGGGGAGCATCTGTATGCACAGAGATCGCGGACGTGATCAAAGGCGCGCCCGCTGTAACGAGCTACCTCGCCTTGCTAATAACGATAGTCCCAATCGTGGGATTTGGCTCGCACTGAACATCATGCAGGGATGTGCCTAGTGCTCAAGAAGGCCAGCACAGCAGCTGCCAACCCGCCAGGTGCATTTGCTCTCCCATCGTGGCAAGCACAAGGGGAAATGGTCGCCGGCAAAATAGCTAAGGCGTACTGGCTAGTGTCATCGTGCACATGTGAGGACGGCTGCTCTCTTCTACGCACATAGTACACTGTCCATGTGTGCCACCGTCGTTCCGTGTGCTGTTCGTGCTTATAGTACTTGCGATATGTCAGAGGCTAGAAGACGCTTCAAAAGGCCTTTGAGCCCCTTGTCTAGCGGGCTAAGCGACGAACACAATAGGGCCTGTGCACGGAGGTGCTACTCTGGGGAGATAGCCACGATCACAGACATACCTAGTTTTTTAGCTCAGCGAGAGGCCACATGACAACGCCCCCTTCAGGGCCCGTGCCGCGAGCAAGGGACGTATCTAGCCGGGCAGGAGCAACGCACGGCGGTCTCCTTCCCCGCTGTACCGCCTGCTAGCAAATAACCGTGTTCTAGAGAGATGGCTGGACAGCACCCATGGGTTGTTCGCACACGTTTCCACGATTGTCTGCTCTCCTGTCCGGCCACAGGAGGGTGCGGTCTCAGGTGTATCCATGGGGAAGCATTCACCTCTGATGGGAATGGATTGGTCGCTTTCCCAGCTTCAGCCAACCAAGTAGTCCTGTCTTCAAGGTATACCGGTAAACCTTGTCTAGCACATACACCAGTGCGGTATTCAGAGGCCATAAAACGCTGCGCTCAACGTGCCTATCAAGCTTAACGTGGTTACGTCCAGTCGTCCCGTCAGTGGGCCACGCCGCTTCCTAGCTAGCAGAGAGCTATGCATCACCCTCCACAAGCTTCTCTCCCAGCTGCCGCTCGTTCTGTGGCCCTAGCATTCTGGCCTTGCTCAAGCTCGTGCCTCTTCCACCCGCTACGCTGTAGGAAGAGATGCAAGCTCTCGGTTCACAGGGTGCTCATAGGCGTAACTCCACAGCCTAGCATATGCAGCAGTAGTTTGCATCCTCTTGAACTGCACTATGTCTGCCGTACTTATTGTAGTGAGCCACGTGCTTATCAGCTCTTCCATCTCTCCTGCCTTAGACGCATCAGGTAGACCCAGCAGTGTCCTGGCCCTTTCCTTTATTGATACACTCACAAGAGTCGCTCATAGACGCCTGTCTTCTAACTTTGATGCCTCTGTACACGGTTCGTGGCCTCCACGACTAGTCACACATTCTCCGGTATCTGCCATTTCTGGAGGAGGTCTACTGACTAGGAACACCACTTACACCATTTGAGCATCACAAGCAGCAGACGCTAGATCCTTCGCTCACTGCTACGCCGCATTCAATGACTCCCTACAAGTGACCTGTTACTAATTATACTTACTGGTGTTAGATACATGACAGCATAAGCACACGCTGTAGCGGTCGGTGCTCTCTGTTTGCTTTTGAGATCCAAGTCTCTATCGATATGGTACTTGTCCCGCTTGCATTGTTGGCATTTGCACGCCTGGGTCTGTCAAGACCGCTGTGGTAATGAGACAGTGCCTCGTCTTTGTGTATTGAATGACTCCGGTAGACCATATGAAAGGCTGTTCGGCTGTTTCTGGCTAAGCCTGATGGTATCTTCTTTGCATGCCAAATAACGGGCATCACACGGCTCCACAAGAGAGATGCCTGCTCGTCATCCTACTGCAGATCCAAAAGCACTCTCCGACTAGCAGCCCTCTTTAGCATTTGCTTGATGTAGCTAAGAGAAGTCTCCGTGCTTCTGTTCCTCGATGCGCTTACACTGCTTCTCCCATAAAGCATTTCTTGAGGGTTACATACGCATTCACTATCTTATATACAGGATGAACGCGAACGGCCAAGTGGTTTGGCCAAGGATAGAACAGCTAACGAGTGATCAACTCGCCCACTTGCATTCTTCCCATACGCTGGAGTTGTAACAGCTTCAACTCGACTACTTTGTAGTCTAACCATCAACTCCGGGTGGCTCAAATTCAAGCACAACCACACACCCCACTGGCAAAGTCCTAATTCTCAGCAAGCTATTGGGTGGTGTTACAATGACATAACTATCCAAATTAGATTCAGCCTTCTTGGCTTCTGTCTACGCCAGTGTTACTAGAGTATCTTTGAAGGAAGGGTCCTTTCACCTGCATCTGAGACCCTCTCTTCGGCCTTTCTCAGTATAAGATATGGGTTTCTCTACTCCTTGAATGCTCCCCCAAGAAAGGCGGCAGCTAGCACACATAGGCCTGTCACAGTAGCAGCTAGCAAGCGGGGTCTGTATCGAGCCTCAGAGGACACGTCGCCTTCTTCATCAGGCAAACCCCCGTCCTCTTCTGGTGAATATGTGACCCTGATGCTGTTTGAGACAAACACATCTTCGCGAAGTGTGGTACGGTCGAGCTCCGTAATCCCAGACGGGACAAAGAGAAGCCTCCCTTGGCCGCTGAATGCTTCCTGTTCGACTAGCCCTGTTAGCGTCAAACCAAACTCTTTTCCGTTAACCTTCGGGCCTGTACAACTGAACTGTATATCTGTGGCAATCGTAACAGGAGTTTGAGGTGCGCTTCTCCAAGCAGTCTGCGTTCCACTCAGATAAAACAGGGTATACCTTTTTGTGACAGGATGCACTGTGCAAGTGTAGTACAGAGTGTTTGAAGAAGAAGCTGTGCGCCGCTTGTAGCCAAGCGTACGCATCATCCTCTCCATAACGGTCTCTGCGTTTTCTTCTGGATTCGTTCTAAAGGCAATGCTACTAGGCCATGCAATAGTAAGGTGAGACTCGATCCCAAAGATCACTATGTCAATGTACTCGATGAAGATGGACTGATGGTATCCTACGTCAAGGATGTTAATAGTCCAGTCTCCAACGGAGTTCTCTCCGTAGAACAGGTAGGAGTAGAAAAACACACCCTCAATATCTTCTGTCGTCACAGAATCTGGCTGGATCATCGTGCCTCTGGTTCCCTCTGGCGATTGCACCAGTATACTCAGCTCCTTTAGATTCGACCCGTTTGAAGCAACAACTCGGAGTCCTATTTTCTCTATGCGCTTATTTTGCACGACAGATAGCTTCTTCTGGAGGGTGATCCGATCAGGGATGTAACGATCGATTGCTATTCGATGGACTCCACACTTTTCCGCACACTCCCCACCATCATCAATAATCACCCCTGTGCAGCCCAGGAATTTCTTACAAGAGTTACCACATCGCTCTTCCCAAGCCTGACGGCTCATGTAGTCTTTTTCTGAACCATATATGTGACGAAGCGCCTTAACATAAGAGAGGGAGGCATTCACATCCACCAGTCCAAACCCGTATGTATTCGAGAAGAGGTATCCAGCAGCGTTTCTTTTCCAGTCGTTTGCGTCGCCGAGGTATGATGAGTTAAGCCCTAGCTCTGTGTGTCTCCCTGTCTCGGCGATCACGTTAAGCAAATCAGAAAAGCTCATCTGATACCCTAGAGCTGCAAACGCATCGGCCACTAGTGCAAGTGCAGCTGCTCCAATAGATAGGGCGGACCCAGGCCCATATGCGACGGGGGCAACAACGTCATCAAATCCAAAGGCGACCAATGGCGCGTCTTCTGTTCCAGACGGGGTGCTGAATAGGATATTCGCTCCGATTCTGGAGCTAGGATAGGTGACAGTGAGTACTGTGTTAGCCTCTCCATGAGATTGCTGGATGACGCTTTGTACATACACAGCTACGGAGGATTGCAAATAATTTAACAGATTGACGTCTTCTTCGCCTACACCTGTACTAAAAATAGGGATGAAATCGCCGTTGCAAGAGTCTTTAACATCTGATGCTGCCATTACATCTCTGAGAAGAGGAACCAAAGACTCCAAGAGAGAGTTCTTAGCCCTTAGATGAGCAGCGAATGGAATCTCATACATACAAACTAATAGGTTCATGAAGCGGGATGATGCGCCCTTTATGCTATATCCTTCCAAGACATCAATAAACGATGCTTCGTACTCTGAGCTAGCAACCATCCCAGAAGATGTCTCCGAATCAACCAGTTTAGGTCTGAACACCGTTCTCTCAATGACCTGAGCGTTTCTCGCTACCCCACTGGTGCCTCCAGACATGTGGGCTGCAGCAAGGGTTAACGCAATTGTCCCGGGTGCATCCTCAGTAAAGAGAGATGCATTAAAGCCGCCACAGTTTATGGAATATTCTTCGTTGAGAGTTAGTTGGGTGCATGTCCTAGAAATCCCTGAGTTCAGAAACGAAAGCTTAATTCGTCGGCCGGTGACATCAGGATGAATTAACGTAAGGTTATCAGATCGAAAGATGTTTATAAGGTGAAGATGATCTAGTGGTTCTGCGTCCTCTGTTTGGTCATTAATATGATAAAGGAGAGTTGTTGTATCGAAAAAGTCGTCACAATAAACTTTATTGACAGCAGCTTGGCTTCGAAGATGTTGTAAGTATTGCTCTTTTAAACTCTTTTCAAGTTCGGGATGAGCCTGGAGCTCGTCAGCTATTTCGTGATAACAATCAAAAACCTTCAAGTCCAAAACCCCAAGATCTCGTACAAAATTTGGATCAAGTGTCGTGGAGTCCAACTGATACCCCTCCCGTAATTCTAAAAGGCAGAGCTCTCCTCTTTCAGAAGTTGTCAAGATAGATATAACAAGTAGCAACAACAATAACATGTGGCTCGATAGCTTTTTGTATCTGCTTTTGTTCTCTACAGTAAACAGCCGCTGATACCTACGTATATTCAACATCTAACAAATAGAGATCATCAGGATTAGTGATTGGAATTACTTAACTCGAACAAGATAGTATATGGTCCTTCATCTTCAGGCCGTTGTATAGACATGCGAGAATTTGTTCAAGGCTATAGAGCTCTAAATGTTAGAAAGACCATGACTGTTAGAATTCAACCAGTCCTAGACAGAGCTAAAGCCAATGCTGTTCTTAATTTGGTATTCTAGAGAGTCATGGCTCCATTCAAATAGGGAGGAGACAACTGAGCGCAGAATCAAAAAGCTGAGTCTCAGGTAAGAAACACATGGGCCCACAAAGTGGTTTCCATGATACCTTAGTGCCTGCAGCACCGATGCATAGCCCTACAAATCACGGGATGGCGCTAGGTGACTCTACTTTACCAAGCAATGAAACAGAACCCAGCAGTCTGATTTATGTTCCTTTATTTGGTCTTAAGTACGCACAGCAGTTCATGTACAGCAGTGGCTTCGATTCTAGTCATCGAGTGCGGCTGAATTTTGACGATCCTAGGGGTTGTTTGCCTAAGGGAGTGAATATTTTTTCGTCAGACCCGTGCTTAGACGGCCATGCTTACAGGCGCTGCCTTTCTGGATTTTTGACTGCCGAGTTATCATGTTCACCGCCTCTTTTTCTGGAGCTTCTGGAAGAAAAAGCGGCTAATGAGGACTCGGAATCGTCAGAGGAGGACATTTCCGATGCAGCATTCATTCGGCGTCATGTGATAATGGAAGCGCTCGAGCGGATACATGAGCACAGTGCTGCACACTCCTTATCGTCAAGAGTGCATGCGCCGGTTTCTTGTCTTGCAACTCATATGGACGACACGTGGCTTAACGCTTCAGTTTTTTCCGCAATTGAGGATGCCTTGTCTCTAAGTAGTGAGGAGCTTTCTCAAGATAGAACGACATACTATTATGAGCACAGTACATCGGCAAGTGCATTTCTTCTCTCTGGAAAGTTTGTAAGGCTTTTGAGTCCTCAAATAGAAACGCGATTCTGCCATTTTGACTTTGTCTTGCCAGATCCTAGCACTCGCAGAGTGATGGTCACAATCTACCCTGAACCAGAATACTTTGCTCGTTATGCTAGCGATATTTATGTCATAGCTGATGACATCTCTGAGCACAAGGCGTATGGCGCTTTGTCAAGGGTCCAACGGGAAGAACATGCAAAGGAAGGAGCAGAGCAATACGGCTCTAAGAGGTCTAGGAATTACACTCAGGATATGGAAGCCTGCGACACCGTTCGAAACTATGCCTCCCACCGACTGCTTACCTCGACGATGTTTACTTACGTCCACTCAGCATACGAGCACTGGCTCGATGTTATCGAAAAGCTTTTCATGGGACCCTGGTCCAAGTCTGCTAGTTTTCTACGACTTTGTTCACAATTTATAGAGTGCAAAGTATTTGGGTCTCTATCCCAGGAGCACTTTGCTACACCAGAAGACGTATACCTGGCCCAGTCACTAACTTGCGGGATCAGGGGGATTGTCTGTGATGTCTTCAACAGCTTTGGAGGCAATGTCACAGCATTGCCAGAACTACCAGCAAACGAGCTTTTAGGACAAATCAATGAGGCGATCAGTGCTTCAAAGAGCATGCATGATATTCTTTCTGCTGTGGATGTCTTCACAGCCAAGGATGCTCAAGGAAAAGAATCTAGCTTTGTGGAGTCTTTCCATGTAGACACAGCTAAACCCACATCAGTCTATGAGCTCGCTGAAAAAGGAGTCTATAATTTAAAAGACGCTCAACCTGGTTTCTTGGATTTAGAATCGTTGCCGGAGCAGGACCAGGTCGGTGGCCTTGAAAAGGACATCCCAAACAAACAAGTATTTTCAGCGCCAACTACACCAAGAATCTTAGAAGCTGTTGCCCAGAGGTGTATGAACGAATTTTCTGATTTGTTTTGCCACCCTCCTCTTACTACAGGTCCAGGGATGAAACTTACTGGCTTCGAAAGTAACTTTCCTCATGCGATAAGGGCTCTTATAGAGTTAAAGGGTGGAAGCCATGCATTCTACACACTTACTTCCATGGAAGAAAAGCTTCGCTATCTTATGCCACTCGTGCTAGATCGACTCTATACCTACCAGCACTTCACTACAGCTACCTTTTTTTATGATTCCCTTTTAGAACACATGCGAGCATGCACTCAGGAGACTCTTCTCCAAACTCATGATCATGTTTGCTTGGATATTCCATCTGCGCACGCATACTACAAAGCTATTTGTCAGATGATTTTGCGCTTCAATAACATTCTCCTGCGCACTTCTCAGGCACAACATAACGGACTCCTTCTTGACGGCATGGAGGCGAGATCGGTATCGTTTGTCGCGTCCTGTACTTGGCCTGAGGGCTGTGTACATGGAACCCCTTCTACTGTGTCGTTGACGATCAGGCCACTGTGTCCTTGTTACTTCTGCAATATGGTCGCTATGGATGAAACAGATCTTTGTGTAGACCGTGCATATTCAACATGCAAGGCATGCTTATGCAAGTCCGGAGGAAGCTCTATTAAAGCGCAATCTACCACCGATATGCAAGCTGGCAAGATGGACACAAAGCAAGCGTCTGCAGGGGCGACGCTATCTATAAGCTATAGAGATTTGTGTGCATCGTTTTTGGGCGAGGAAACACCCAACAGACGAGACAACCTCGTAGCTGAAGCTTCTATCTTGCGCCTTATTGGATTGGCCAAACAAAGCATGGGATCCAATGTAACACCATTGCTATCAACCGATCACATAGAAGAGGCGCTCTTGTCAAAAGAAAACGATTCAGAACATAACCTTCAATTCCTTAAGCTTTCCCTGGATGGTAATGTAGAGGGCAAGATTAGAAGCTTGGACGGCTATCTACCTCGAAGGCTCTCAATGAAGCACGCTCTCCTTATTTATCTCACACTTCTTCCAGACTGCTCCGTGCGGGCCTTTGTCTGTAGCTTTCTACAAACGCGCTTGAGGGAACGGATCGCAACCATCTTCAGCCAATCCATGGACTTGATATCTATACCCCCTAGTAAGCACCAGGTGCGCCGCAACCCAAAGCTATCTGTCGCTGAGCTGTCTTCTGATTCAGAAGATAACCATAGCAGCGCGCTATCATCATCGGGGATGGATTCCGGGCAAGGCTGGACTCAGCGTGGCTGGACGGCGGCTCCTCACAGACACACTCGGGGCAATAATCCAAGGGACGGCCTAGATGAGCTTAACTTAGGACAAACCGAGATAATAGAATACATCCCGTCGTGCATCCATAGGGTACAATCCTTGACGAGCAGCCGCGATTTTGACTTTGTTGCACAGCAAAACACTTACCAGCACACACGTCACCTCCGACGGGTACAGGCAGGTCTGCAGCGGCTACGTGACCGACTACTGGAGCACGAGCCGTTGGTCGCAAATGCCCATGCTTCAACACGGAAGCGGCGGAGGCGAGGGCGTGCATCCGGAAGGGTAATGCTTGCAGAAGACGTCCTTGCGCTGGAGGGCTTTTCTAACGATCCCTTACGGGCCATGGCCATCCAGTCAGCGGAGGCGCTCGAGGCCATCAGAGCAGAGCCCACCCTAGCCCCCGGGCCTTCTAGGGTGACACCGATGATGTGGGCTTCTCACCTCTACGGACCTAAGGTGCTCTGGGAGGCCTACCATCAGATTAACTACGGAAATCACACTGATGTGCCCCCTGTGACGCTAGAGCGGGGGCTGTGGGCTCCGTCCCGGGCCCGACTACTCCCTGCACACGGAGAGCGGCGGTACCGTACGCTGGGCTCCGTCGAGGGCCTGGCGCTGGCCGGGCACACGATCACCGTCTCGGGGCTGGGCAGCGGAGAGGCAGGCCTTGCCGAGGGGCCCGTGCAGGTCCGCTCCCAGCTCCCCGACCCGACGCACACACGCCTCGCCTTCGACGACGTCCTCGCCGCTCTTCTGGGCCTCCAGGAGGGAGGGGAGATGGAGAGGGAATAAATGTTAGCCCGTTATCTTTTAGAGCTAGGCTCTCTTAACATGGATAACTACACCGAAAGTGATGTGGAAGAAGCAAATAAGGCACTTCAATTAATGGGATATGTAGCCAAAGTGGTCAGTGAGCCCCCCAGCCATCTTGGTCCCGAGCAGCGCTTAGTTGTGCTTATTCAGCAACGAAAATATCCTATCAATATGGATGGTAGCTCCAATAATATACTACTGTCTTCGGATATTCGAAAGCTTTCATGGCTGTGCATAAAAGCCGATGTCAAAGCATTGGTCGATAAACTTCTTGACTCATTACCATCCGCCCTGCTTATCATCACTCCTGAGATAACGAACGCAGTTCTCGAATTGACGCAATCGCATTTTCTGAATGCGTCGTTTACTGGAGAGAATAATATTGTGTTACCAAACCACGAAATACTGGATAGACTCAGACACCCACACTGTTTTCCTACTCTTAGATTCTTGTTAGAAATGCAAGACTATATATTGGACAGACAACCCTTAAGGTGTAATTGCATATATTGTAATACCAACGTCGGCTTTGGAGTCGTCTGCCCTTGCGGAGCGTGTGCACACTTTGACTGCGTGCGTCAACTACTTTCTCATGACGATAATTTATCTTGTCTTGTTTGCGCGACAGCGTGGCCGGCTCCATACATTGCCTATATTCATGATGGTGTCAAATACTCATGAGACAACATCGACAGCACCACAATTGTCATCTGTGTGCTGTGCTCTTGATTGCTCTGTGGTCTGAGTTGATGCATTGGCGACGCTCAAATGCATATGGGAGGATCCAGAGTCCATTGAGGAACACCTTGCAGACGCTAGCTCTTTCATTAGTCTGCTGTTCTCTGTCTCTAAGAAGTTTAGCTTAGTAGTCTCTATCTTCGCTTCCAGCCCTTTGTTCTGCAATTCGTCCAGCTCTTTTGTCAGAGCGGCAATAATTGCCTCCTGATCTGTAATGGTGCGTTGCATATCTGACACTACAATAGCGACCTCTCTTCGCAGCTCTTCAACATTGCTGTTTATGCTTTGTAACTTCGCAGCCGTGTCTGGAACACTAAAGCCATCCTGTGTGCGATAATTCGACCACTGATTTAACAGCGTAGATAGCCGCCCTCCTAGCTCGCTATACATAGTCATTGTGTTCGCGGCCTTTTCTTGCGCTGCATCACGATCCGTGTGTAGCATGGCAACCTCATTCATAAGATTCCGGTTATCGCAACGCAGCAGCGCATTTTCATAGGAGAGACGCTCTAACTTCTTCTCTGCAGCACGAAAGGATCCCAAGAGAGTTGCATACATTTCTATTACTCCGGTAAATTGCTCTTTATAGGCGCTTTCGAGTGCTTCGGCCACCTTTGCTCTAGCGGTCAGGTACGCCTCAGTAGATAGAAGCCGGCTCAGGAGAGTGCTTTCTAATGTGCACAGTGTAGCCTCGCGTGCGTCCACTTCTTCCTTTTGGGCAGTAAGGGCAGAAATGGTATCCTTGGCCCGAGATGCCAGCTCATTGAATAACCGATAGTCTGCAGCTAGTTGTTGTGCATTCTCTTCTATCCTTTCATTGGTGCGGGCATCTACCTCGAGTACATGACGACGCAGGCACGATATTGCCGTATACATATCTTCAATGGTTGCAAGATCAGTCCCCAGTGTATACTTGTCCAAATGAACTGGCTCCATGTAAGCGTTAATTTTCTCGTGGAGCAAGCGTGCTACCTCGCGTCTCAGTACATCTATCTCATTTGGGGCAGCCATGTTGAGGCCAAAGACTAAAGATTGCACGGATAAGGTTTTTAAAACTTGGGATAGGTAACGAGTCAACCATACATGGCTGCAGATCTCGTTGTGCGTAGCCTACAACTATTCCTAATTAACGCAGTTGTTCAACACGAGTACTCGCATAGCGTCTCAGTAGCCCTCACAGCTGAAAAACTTAAAATTATTGTGAAGTGATGGATGTCTCTCAGCGCTACGAGCTTCCTCCAGAAATAGCGCGGATTCTAGGGACTAATTACGATGCTGATGATATCCCCATGCCAGAAGAGCTGCGGGGCCAGGAGGCTCTACCAGACTCTTTGGATTTTGGTGTCGACGAGGACTTTGACACCATTAGCTTAGAAGTCACGAAAAAGCGTGTCCGTGAACTGGAGAAGAGCAGACCTGGGCACGTAGATACTGTGTTACCTAAGGCAGACTTGAACACATCCAGCATTGAAGACTATGTCCGTAATTTTTTGGCGCAAGCCTCACTGGTGAAGACCCTTGAATGCTTTCAGAGTGAGTGGCTCGAGGTTAATGCTCAAGGGAATCTTCCTGCCACATCCCAGTTTGTGGCATCTATTCCAGACGCTCTTGTCGAAAACAGAAACTTACACAAGAAAATCTCTGATCTAGAACAAATCAACGCGCACTTGAAAAACAGCGCCGAGAAGGCGCGGGATCAATACGAGCTCCTTCGAAAGGACAGAGATTTCCACAAATCAAAACACAGGCGTGCCTACCAAGAGAAAATGGTTCTCCTCAATGATCTACGGCGCTTGCGGGACCATTGTGCCCTTTATGAGCCTCTCATCCGTGACCTTACTGAGAGGCACGACTCCATACATCGGGCAAAGCAGATGGTTGCTCTTCAACGCGATAAACTTGAATCTAGAGTCAATGCACTGGAGGAAACAATTAATGCTATGCGTGGGGATAGCGCCTATGATGTGGACGAACTGATTCGTGTGTTCACAAAGGTTCAGAGTGGATTGAAATTTGGGAAGATTATTGGAGCAGACGGCAAAAAGGTAGAAGTCCAGTCCATCATTAAGACGCAACCAGTGCCGAAAACCAAGGGGACATATCAGGATTTAAGCAATCCAGGTCATTTCACGAAGTTGACTGGTCAATCAAGTTCTAAGATGGATGCCAGTTTGATAAAAACTATCAAGTCCAAAGCATTTCCGAGTGACGCTCAGCTAGCTAGATTGAACCCGCTCATTCAGAACAAGCTAGAGTTATCAGACTTTGAAACCGTTGCTGACTCTAGACTAACTCTAAATACAATCCTAACCATCAACGCTCACGAAAGCACTGTCTCATCCGTGGACTTTCATCAGAATAGGCAGGTCATGGCAACTAGTAGTATCGATGGAAGCTGGAAGGTGTTCAGTAACCACGACGCACAAACAGCTCCAGGGCAGCTAATCTTAAGCGGTTCTGGCCATACAGATTTTGTAACATCCGCCCGCTTTTGCCCTGTAATTAATGGGCAGACACTGCTTACCACAACATCAGCGGATACTACCTGCAAACTTTGGAACATCGCCACTCAGCAACAGGTCCTCGAATTAGCAGAACACTCTAGTATAATATGGGATTGTTGCTGGCATTGCACGGGAACTTCTGTGGTTACGTGTTCACAGGATACCACTATTAAGATCTGGGACATCACCACCACTCTAGGCATGTTAGCTGACGAAAAGGGCTCCATCTTAAACGTGGGCGTTGAGGACACAGATGATACCTTAGGAGCCGGTAACATGACAAGTATGACGGGAGGCTTCAGTATGATAAGTGGTGCTCAGCAAGCGCCCCAAAAGAAAACTAAGCCAGGGTTGGGCTACTGCATTGGAAGTCTCCGTGGACATATGGGACCTGTGCTATCTGTTAGCTACGAGCCATTTGGCAATTTAGTGCTCTCTAGTTCTATTGACAAGAAGATTAAGGTGTGGGACCCGCGTACACTTACATGTGTGCGTAGCTATAGCTTCAATATCACAAACGCATGCAAATCATGCTGGTCTTTGGACTCTGGTAAAATTGCAATGGGAGACGTGGACGGCCACGTAGTTGTATATGACATGCGTGCGATGCAACCACTTGTACAGCTGGACCTGGGCCAGAAAGCGGGAGTAACTGCTCTTTGTTTTGACAGGAGCAGCGATGGCGTTATCGCCGCGTGTTCAGACTCGGTCCTACGAATTCTCGGAGTAACTAAGGGAAAGGTGCATACTACAGTCAAAACAAATGGAGTTGTAGAGTCCATTCAGTTCTCCCGCAATAGCGCAGTCTGCGTAACAGGTAACGACTCTGGCGAGGTCAATGTGTGGGGAGTATAATAAACTACTCTTTACTTTAAATGAAGGAATGTTTGCAGTTATCTTTGGATATATTCTCCCGTTCCTAGCCCTGTGCTCTCTCTATTTCTATACAACACACTTTACTCGCAGATATACAATCCGATTCATAGAGTGGTCCAGCAGAAAGCAGCAGCCGTTTGTGAGGGCTGTGCAGCGCATTCGCCTGACAATTCCGCCAACGGCCAGAGGCCCAGCGGACTACGCTGTTCTATCCTACACTCTTGGTGTTCCTGACGTTAAGTATCAGCGTCGGAGCCTTCCGCCACAGCTTTTCGATGGTCTGGGAAGCGTTTCAATGGATCAGGTTCTCGTACCTGATGCGCAATCCAATATATTGATATGTACACCCATGGCTGCGTCTGCACGTGCGCCCTGTGTCAAGAGGCTTGTCTCGGCCGCAACAGCAGAAGGACACAACTGCTACGTCTTGATTTCTCGAGGATACGGTGGAACCATTTTGGACAGCGACGCACAGGAACAGTACCTGGACGAGTATCTAAACATCCAGGACATTTACGAGGCGGTCTATGACCTCTCGCAAAACTCAGATCTACCAATTCACCTGGTGGGATTTTCCTTGGGGGGCATGAGGATTTGCCACTTTATTGGCGACCTGGTTCTTAAAGCAGGTCTGGTGAGCGGCTCTCAGGAGGGAGTGGATCATGATGCCTCTACTCTCTACGAACAGTATTTCACAAGACTTAATCTGGTCCAGATGGCTTCAAAGGATAAAAAGTTAGTAACTAAGATTTACAAGGCTATAACGAGCGTGGCTATTTTGTTTGCAAATCTAGATAAACGGCAGGCTTATCTTAAAAATCTGAAGACACATATCTCCATCGGGTCCTACCAGCGTGAGTATATTGCAAAAAACAAGGACGCCCTGGAGGTGTATGCACAAAGGACAGGCAGAGAGATAGATTTTGACTCGATCCTTCAGAACCAGGCACTTCGGACCATGCAGGATTTTGATCGAGAGGTATTTGCACGGTTAGTTGTCCCATCCCAGTCTCTTGACGACTACTACGATCTTATCTTCCCTTCTGCTGTTTGCTTGGAGGCCGTTGCGATTCTAAGTCGAACCACGCCCATCCTTTTCTTGGGTGCCTACGATGACACAGTCACGGGGCCATTGCTGCCGATCCTTGCACACATGACAGACAGTTATCAAGGGAAAGCAAACCTATTCACACGATCCAGTGCCAGGAACCAGATTGTCGCGATACAGTACCGCCAGGGAGAGCACCTGGGGATCATTGGAGCAAACGGGAAGGATGCGGCTAGTCTCGTACTAATCCATTGGTTTGCACAGTTTCTGAGCTACTAATTTACCTCAGTGAATAGACTACCGTAAAACGGCATAGTTTCCAAGGTCTTCCTCAGCGGTCCCAACAATGCCCGTGCTCAACGCAAAAAGGGCGTCGATGTCGAGCTCAGGTGCTAGTTCTGTCAAGATGCGATTTCCCTCCCCAACACCCAGCTCATTCATACGCTGGATACCAGCTTGCCGCTCGGAGCGGAGAGCCTCTTCTTTAGCAAGCTCGTCCTGGGTGGGCGGTGCCTTGTAAAATGGAACTGTGCCCCTGTTCCAGTCACGAATACAATTCCGCGCAGCCCAGTCCAAGTCAGGGATGCCACCAGGCAGAAGCTTACCTTTCTTACGCGCAACACAAACCAGGAGCTCTCGAGTAAGCTCAGCAAGTAGGCGCTCCCTTGCAGAGAGGCCCTGGTTGTCACCAAATGCTATCTCATCACTTACTGGTTGTGAGAGAAGTTCGTCTGCCCTTCTGAGACAATCAGCAACGGGAGCGCTCGACTCGGCACGCTTGAGAACGTCGTCAAACACATTAAAGGCCCGAAACACTGCAGCATAATCCTTCATCATGCTGAGCATCCTGGTGCACTCTCCTATGGGATCTACAAGCTTCTCCTCACGTAAAATAACACTCCTTCCCTCATTAAGAACAACACCGGGCGAGTCGAGAATCCGCAGCCTTAGGTCTATGTGTATTTCCGAAATCTTCTTTGTGTATCCAGGAATTGGGGCCACTCCGACGGCGTTCCGAGATGACAAGGAGTTAATAATAGACGACTTTCCTACGTTTGGAATGCCTACTACAGCAGCAACAATCTTAGTTCGCATCGCGGCATCTTTAGCCTCAGGAGTGCTAGCAGCCGCCTTCCGGGCATCGATCTTATGAAGTAGGTGTTTAAGCTCGCTAGCACCGATGATGGCTCGGGGATCATGGAGCGCTCGGCTAAGACGATCCTCAGCGTGCTTGTTGCCTGTCTCTCCATCAACGAACTTAGACAAGTTAACCTCATGACCTTTATGAACGTGTGTTGAACTCTTGAATGCAATGCATGGGACGGCGTGGTTTTTAAAGTAAGCTAACCACGCACGAGCCACTTGTTGAGGGACTAGATCCACTTTATTCATGACAAGCACGAATGGCTTCCGCTTCTCAGCACAGATGTCCTCTATCTCCGGACAGCGTGTGCCTTTGGGGTCTCTGGCGTCAATGACCTCCATTATAACGTCTGCTTGTTCGATTACTTGCTGAAGTTCTTGCTTAAATGCACCCCGTCGAATAGACTTCTCACTGAGATCAGTAGCGTCGCGCGTTGCATCGTAAAGGCTTGCATATGCATTGGAGATCCCAGACGGTGCACTGGCGAGATCTTGCTGGAGTTGCTGAGCAGACACGTAGGCAGCGGCCTGTTGGCGCATTCGGGCATCCAGTTCTTCCTTGGTCGGTATATGTTGGTCACTGCCAAGGATAGCCTCAAGCATCTGCTTCTTGAATGGATAGAGATTAGGAATTCCGGGATCACGTTTGGTTCGGTTGCTCCGGGCCATTTCCCGCTCCTTCTTCCTTGCTCGCTCCGCCCTCTCCTTCGCCTTCTTAAGCCGGTGGTGTTTTTCCCTGAGGGTAAGCCTGTGGCTCATCTCCTTGCGTTTGCTTGGCATCAAGATATAATAATTAATTGATCCTTCAAAAACTGCTGCCCTAAAATTTTTCCTTTAAGACTTAAGGTCTGGAAAATGAGTAAGGTTTACTCAGAGCGGCGCGAACCATGGCAGGATGATCCGCTACTTTTCTTTCCAAACGTGGACGATTTCAAACCTCAGGCGTTGAAAGCTATTCGACAAATCTGCGACACAAAACAGTTGGCTACTTTTTCGCTTGGGTCTACTATAACCCTTGCTGACCTAGGAGAGAGCAAAGTGCATCCTTCCAGCAATTTGCGTGGAGCTTCGGCAAAGCGGCGTGCCCCGGAAGAGGGTCTGATTCAGCTATCCCTTGCAAAGGCAAAGCAGGCTATCTCGCATATAAAGAATACAACAGACACTCGGTTACCGTCAAGGTCTCTTGCAGACACTGAGATAATTGATCTGATCTGGCTGGAAATCATGGGGGGAGACGACGCGCGACATCACTTGCGTGCAGGTACCAACGGGGTGTTGTCAGACGCAAACAAGCAAACAGGGCACTTCTCCTTTTATGAGCTAGTGACAAAGGAAGAGATTGCCCCTGCATTGTCGTCCGGAGTTCCTTTTGCGCTGGCTCTCAAGCACTTCGACCACATAACGACCACAAAGAGTGAGTTGTACTTGGAAGTAATTAATCACAACCCTCGTAATAGCACAGAAAGATATGTTAATTGGGAGAAGTGTATGAGAGTCTTTGGCCTTCTCCCTACTTTTAACATTGATTTACTTTTCAAAGGTCGTGAGCTAGCCAGTGGTTCAGACGTTCAACTACTTTTCGATGTCCTCCACGAATTTCATCGGGCAGCTACCGGGACTGGCTTGGTCCTCACTCACACCTGCCTAGAACTTGCTCTACTGGATGAGCTCTGCAAAGCTTCAATGTCAACACCACTCAGCATCAAGCAACTGAATAATTTATATGCAAATTCCCGGTCTATGGCGTGTGCTAATCTTCCTCAAAAAGCAGTCCTAGTCTCCACACGCAATGTCACACCAACTGCCCAGAGCACTCCATCTCAGCCTAACACACGAAGTCAATCTTTTTGCAACCCTGTTTGCAGAGGCTCGGTGACAATGGATGATGTGAAAAGCATGTTGACACCGTCAACTCCTTCTAAGAAAGATTACCACAAAGATAACTTGGCGTTGATTAACGATTTGTCCAAAAGGAACAGGGAACAAAAAGAGATGGACCGCGAGTCCCTCCTCCGGCGCGTAAGCAACACAGCCTACAGTTCGATTTTATCGGCTCCTGGAACACCACGGTCAGACCGCTCACTATCTGCCCGGACTCCAAGTACCAAACGACCCACATCAACTCCCAACAGGAGCAAAACTCTAAGTGAGACAGCCATAAGAACAGTCCTCAAAAGGCTCCAACCCGACGACCTTCCACCAACTGTCCGCAACAAGCTCTCATTGGATGCTCTACGCCGTCTTGAACGCAGTGGAGTCATAACATATGAAAATCTGCTCGAAGCATTCAATGCGAACAAGCATCAGTTACACTCGTTTCTCACTGCATTCACCGATGCAACTAGCTTCTCGATAGATTCGCTGGCACGAGACTCCATAGGTAGCGCCGATACTAGCTTTACAGTGGGCTGCCTTGGCCAAACCCTAGCCTTTGGAACAACTGCATCTGTATCTACATCAAGAGGAGTTGTCACGCAAGCAGATCTCGTCCTTTTTAGCAAACAATATAGGAAGATACTTTTTGATGTTCTGTCTTTCGATTCTTCTGGATTGGGTTTTTCTTCTCAGGATATTGAGGCGAAGATGAAAGCACATGCATCCTTTTTGGAGTCTGCTGCTAAAGACAAGGAGAGCAGGCTTCTCAATGAGCAGGTAAAGCAGCTGCAATCGATTCTTCAGTTGTCGGCAAGTGTAGCAAGCACGTACAACATAACGCGACAAAATCTTCTTTTGAAGGCGACATTTATCATTGAGAACTGGCTTCGCGGGAGCGGTTGTATTCCGCCCTCAGAAGTCTCTGTTGAGTCGCCAATCTATGATCCTTATCGTAATGGAATAGCAGTCATACAAATCTTCAATCTCGTTTATCACAAGAGCGACTTTTTCCGAGAAATGCGGATGAGACTAAGCCTCACTGACGATCTCTATGCATGCTACTCTACTGTTGGCCGAGTGACACGCCAGACTGAGAAGTCTAGTGACGCTGTGAGGCCGCGCTCTAACTCTCTGCGTGCATCTATTTCTTCAGAAAGTGCGAGAGGTATTGGAACCCAGGATATAGCTACTGGGGACTACGGCCTCCAGCTAGCTCAAACCAAGGACCAAGGTCTGCTGTTTCCGCGACATCAGGCTCCAATCAATATTTCTGATTGTATACACAACAATAATACTCTTCTGAGAAAGCTAGCTGCTACTGAGTCTGTTCCATCCGGTCTGCTTCCAACAGCAGATGCACTTGTCCAAGGAGACTTTAGCTCTCTTCAGTTCCTTCTCCTCCTGCTCTACCTATTTGATGCCCTTCGGCAAATTTTCGAATCAAGGAGAGAGGTAGCCAAAAGATCTACCAACGGTTTATCTATTGACGATCTTTGTCTTCAGGAATTTAGCGCCCTTCTTTCGGAGATAGTAGACCTGTATGGACCGAAGACAGACCAGTTACTCCAAGCACAACGCGGGCCAAAACCTATCCCACGAACAAAGGATGAGCTTTCTCGAATCAATGGAATATGCTATAGCGTGCTGCTCTGTCCCAACAGAGCCAGAAAGCTGTTCAGTAGCTTGTCTGGTGTGCAGCCCATTCAAATACCGCAGGCGCTGGCTCCTTCTAAGCGAGCCAGTTCTATAAGCTCTCTCCAGAAAAGCATGAGCATGGCTACAACCAGTAACACCCCCCAAAGCACCAACCTAGCCAATGTTGGAGAAGACGAAAAGGAAATCATATCGTACTTTTCTGCATTGGAAGCAGCCCATATGACAGACTATACTAAGCAAGCTGAGCAATACAAGAAGCTAGAAAATGCCTTGAGTAATTGGCTGTATTCACTGGATTGTTTACCCGAGCCATACATGAAGATAGTAGACATTGCATACTTTCTTAGGGATGGAGTTGGACTGTGTAAGATAGTGAGCGAAATCTTTAAACTAACTTTAACGCCGATTGATCCATGCCCAAAATCGGCGAACATCCAACTTGGGAACATCAAGCGTGCGTTGAAATTCGCAAGAGATAGCTATCAGTATAGATCTGTGCCTATCCCGTTTATTGATGCATTCGAGGAAACTGCTGTGAGTATCCAACGGGCAGAGGTGGGAGCGGTGCTAATTCTAATGCGTGAGCTTTATAGGGTCTTTTCTATATTGCGCAGAGAAACCAGTATTGGTGGTAGAGCTATGGCTTCTATCGGCGTCTCCTCTACTGGGGTTGCATATAAGTTGAAGGCTAGCAGAAGATCTCCAAGTCTTTCAGCAAGCTTATCCGCATCTCCTGGAAGCTTTCAGCGAAGCTTGTGTACTAGAGAAGCAGAGCCTTCAAATAGTAAGATACTACAACTAGTATATGCGATAGATAACATTGAGACGTATGCGGATTCAACCCCTTTAGAGTCAGATAAATCAGTATACATCTCAGACTGTCTTGTTCGTGCCCCAGAAGAGATGCACGCCTGGAAGCTTCCCAGTGTGGCCTACCCGCTGGTCAGCATGCAACCAACAATGGTATGCCTGCCATATTCTGTGAAAGGAGAGGACTTTGTGTCACTTCCACAGAACTTGACAGAGAATGTGGAGCCAGATGAGGAGGTGCCCATAGTAGTAACAGCAGCTTTGGACAAATAGAGGCTGGTGCCACTCTACGTTTGTAGGCTGCACATGTAATGGTTCAGTAGGACGTCTTTTACGGGACCTTCTTTGCAGTAATCTATAGCCAACGACTGATAGTTATCACACATACTAAACTCTCCTCCAACTAGTAGCTTCACACACTCCAACTGATCTGCATCCACGGCGTGCAGCAGAGCTGTCCATCCATTTCTATCTTTTATTCCTAATTCATAGCACATCAAAGCCTTGACTATGTTAATATGGCCATAGCGAGCGGCAAACATCATCGCTGTATTCCCCACGTGATCCTGCATCCTGGCTTCTGAAGTTGACAAAAGGGGGACCACGTTTTCCTTTCCAGAAACTGCGGCATTCATGAGCGCTGTCCAACCAGAGTTGTCTTGCATTCCTGCTTCGCGTCCGACTAGCAATCTTACAGAATGGGCTAGCCCTTTCTCTGCACAGAGCATGAGACATGTTCTCCCCCTTTCTGTTTGAATGGCAGCTTGTCGCGATATCAGTCTATTTATCTCCCGCAAATCCTCTTTCAGAGCAGCTGTCATCATTTCTGTATAAGTTTCTGACTGCTTTGTGAGAATTGTACAGTTGGTCCGGAAATCGCTTCTCTGTCTTAGAGTGGGCTTTACATGCCCGCTCAATAGAGAGTTCAACCGTAAGGTGGGTGTAGATAACACTGACTTTGTAAGTCTCTTGTCTGCACTTTCAGGTCTACTAACGACTCTACTACTTGCTGCACTATCAGATTTATAGAAGGATCCGCCAACAAAGGAGCTCTTTACAGAGAGGGAGAGAGATGACGCCTTTTCCATAGAAGACACATAAGATGCTGAATCTCCCGTCTCCTTTTTCCGGTGTGTGTCCGAACGAGTTACTGCAGTTTCGCTTTTGTACAGATCTGAAAGGTGTAGTCTGTCCCTTTCTATCGATGTGTTGCTTGGTTCTGTTCCCTGTTTGGATGTAGTTCCAAAGGGTCTATAGGGTGTCATAGGCCCGACTGAACCACCGTGTGGAGAGTTCCGAATAGATCCACAGGGAGTACAGTGACTCATTTTGGATTGTGAAAGTCGGAGGGACCTATCCCTTTGTTCACAAGCTTCTGTTTCTGCATTTAGCAAGAGCATAGCAATGTCTCCGTGCATGCGCTCTGCAGCTATTGTTAGCGCTGTTTGCCTATGCCTATTCTTCATGCCAGTCTCATAGCGAGCAAGCACCTTACAGCACTCGTAATGCCCGTAGCGAGCAGCGTACATGAGAGCGGTGTAACCAGCGTCTGTATACATCTCTGCTTCTCGTGGGGCCAAGACTCTGCATACGTTTGCGTGCCCGCGGTATGCAGCGCACATAAGCGCTGTCCATCCGTTTCTCCGGGTAAATCTTCCTTCTTCAGTCACAAGATATTCGCAGCATAGAGAGTGGCCAAACCAGGCCGCCCTCATGAGGGCTGTCCACAAATCCTTGTCCTGGATTCCTCCCTCAACCTTAACCAGCAGAGAGACGACACTGTGGTGACCAAGCTCAGCAGCTATCATGAGGGCGGTCTTCCCGCTACGCTTTTTCATCCCAGCTTCCTTGAGGAGCAACTGAACGGCCTCTGTGTGTCCTTGTTGCGCAGCAAACATCAGAGCAGTTTTTCCTGATGGGCACCGCCTACGAAGGTCGCTCTTCCGGTTCTCTTTGATAAGGTCTATGTCGTTCTTAAGGGCTGCAATCATGAGTATTGTAAAGGGTTCCTCCTCTTTCTTCCCACTAATAAGGTTGTCGAAGTCACAAACAACATTATTCTCGTTGCTGCTCTCCGACTGTGTGCATGAATCGCTTGTTGTGCTGAGATTTGTGGTACACAGAGCCTCGAACTCATCCGGAAATAAATCACTCGACTCCTCCTGATCATCCGGTTCGGTGAGATACGCCTTTTGGCCAACATTATTCCAGCCATTGATCCTTGAATTCCGTTCTATAAACAAGTGCTTAAGCTCTCTTGAAGGAAAATCAGAAGCATCTGGTTCTGTGATGGGACAGAGCATCAATGACTCTGACTGTCTCATGTTATCCAGAAATTGTTCCGAAGAAGCCTCCTCCTTGAGGTCTGAGATACTAATTCGTTTTGTCGTTCGGAGCTGGTCTTGAGGTACAGTATACAGAACCAGTTTGCCTCGGGCTACCATTTCATCTCGAGAGCTCGTCAAAAATTTGACTATTAGTGGATGTCGACAGAGTGTGTCTAACGTCACGCGTGTTTTTATATTTTGATTTAGACAAAGATTTATCATCATCTGGAGATTTCGAGAGTAAGCGGGATTCGTTGGGGCTCTCTTTCCAGTAAGCACGTGTTGAACAAACTGCTCAAAGTTATATTGAGCATGTGACGTCTCAGTGAGCATGCTCTCAAAACTAGTATCCTTGTTCATAGAGGCTGTGGCAAAGCTGATAGACGGGAGAATAGCCATAGATGCTAAAGAGGTGTGGGGAACAGTAGGGATTGATCGAGGAGTATCCTGACTATCCACCAGGGTGATATCGGGGCAATCATCATGGACCCCCTTGCTTTTAGCGTTGCAATTAAGCTCTAACAGTGCACTTGGACGTTCTGAGATGAAGTACTGTGTGTGATCACTTATGGCACCATTATATTTAGCAAATGATTCTGATGCTTCATCACACCTTTTGTTATAGGGCGGATTGGTCACGGAAGAAATAGTGCTGACCCCTTCCAAAAACGGATTTGAGCCGTTGCAGCCCTCAAATAACAAGCACCCAAGCATCCACATGTCAGAGACAGGAAGTATTCCTTGGCCTTGGAACACTTCTGGGGGCAAGACAAGCGTCAGTCTTTGACCGTAGTCTGCAAAGTTCTGGACACAGCTAGCATGGGTTACACTAGTTCCATGCAGCTTCTTCTGCACCCGCTCTATTAACCCCGTAATGCTTTCTCTAGTGCTCTGCTCTTCCTTCTCATATTTCAGCAAAAATGGTAGGAAGAGCCCCAAGCGTAGGATCCCCGTGCTTTGATCAATAAAACAGTTAGAAGGGTGTATATTTGCATGTTGAAAGGACTTATCCTGTTCTAGCAGCGCATTGAGGGCGACTGTTATTTGGGCTACAGTGTTCCAGAGGACAGGCTCGGGAACCGCTAGGCCCGCCTTCTTGTAAGACTCATATATGTCTGCAAGGGTCACCGTTCCATACTGCTCCATTACGATTGTTATTCGCTGCTTGTTCTTATTCTCAACAATCTTGTAAATCCGCATAAGGTTGTTGCAATTGCAGCGCCGATATAGTTCGACATACTCCCGAAAGCGGTGCTGCTCATCAGAGGATAACTTCCGCATGTCGATCGTCTCCGCAAGGAAATTCTGTTTAGTGTCACGTGAAGTAACCCTATGGGTGCTAGAAAATGGAGTTTGTGATACCAGCGACACAACATGGTAGTCCGCCAGCCAGAGTCGCATGTGCAGCCTTGTCAGTAAGGACGAGTCAACACGAATTTACTGGCTTGCTTTGTTTTTTGTTTCCCAACATAGATACTGAGAATAGAGCTTAGACTGTGTCGCTCTTTATTTCACTGGACTCATGGGAGAGCAGGCCTATCTCGGTTTCTATGTTGTTTCCCGCCATCTTTTTCTTCTTTGGTGTCATCTTGGCGATGCACTTCTTAATGAGGTCAGGGCGCTTTGAGGCAATGATAATAAACACAAAGAGGGCTATAGTGCAAAGAAATATGAGGAGAAGCAAGTAGTGCGCAAAGTGCATGCTATGATCTTCTGGAGGAGGAATGTATGAGTCCCAAGCGTGGACGTCTGTGCGCATCTGGCACTCCCATAGCTTAGTTCTTTCATACGCAAGTGGATCGAGATAAAAGCCCACCTTGCAGTCGTAAAAGACGCAGCTGTTGTTACAGTTAAAGGCCCCACGAGTGGAGTCATCTAGATATGGGCAAGCACCAGCGCTCGCTGTTTCGTTGCCTGAAAAATGGTACAGCGATGTGGGGACATTGGTGCAGTTACTAGTGCGACTGGCTTCCTCTATTGATCGCATGAGGACATACACATCCTCAGCAAAGGTGTCGATGCCTTCAAGCCCTTGCCAGTTCTCAACTGTGGGGTAGATAGGAAGAACAGCGTGCACCGGAACCGGTGTGTACTCGAGGGGCGTATAGCTCTTCCAGTCGTGCGTCTTGATATCCCAGCTGAAGAGCTGATGGAACGCAAATCTGGCATACGCGTCCGTTGGTATGCGGAGCTTTGTGAGCACGTCCATGTTGTCTAGACCGTCCTCTGGAGGATTCATGATAAGTTCCTCAACTGCGAACTGCAGAGATTGTGAATCCTCAACTGTGCCTCCCGAGAACGACGCCACATCGTATGGATCATCACTGTACTCTGATAGTCCTGTGGTCCCACCAAGTCCGATAGCAAGGCACCTCTTGGCTTCAAGAAGATGTTTGGCAAATGTCGCACACGTGGACCCGCAGGTTCCGTCTGTCACTATAGCAACCCTATCAGGAGATAGGTCTAAACCTCTAAACTTATAGAAGCGCAGCAATGACTGCTGAAGATCCGGTTCAAGATCGTCATCAAAGGCAAATCGCTGGCTGAATCTTGCTGTGCGGCGTCCGTTATAAACGAGCTCATCGATCTCCGGATACGTCTCCTGGTTCTTAAAGTACCAGTCAGTTGTATCTGTGGCGCTGTCTCCAATGGTCATGTTAGCCCCAGACCACGGGTCAGTGCGATGCATGAGAGTGAACCAGGACTTTGCCTTGACAAGTGCGTCCATAATCCGGTTGGCCCTGATATTGTATGCTCCGTAGATGGGATAGTTGCTAGGGAACAGCGCACGACCAAGAAGATGGCCCATGGTGACGATGCCTCCACCGTTCCCATTCAGAACGACCATCAGCTGAGAGATGGGACGTTCGCGGAGAATATCCAGAGCATCGACGATGTTGTTAATGGTGGTTGCCATATCCATCGGACTGAAGGAGTAAACAGCAAGGATGTACACATTATCCTGGTTAGAAATAGTGCTCTTTGATGTATACTTGTAAAGTGAGAACATATCGTCACCCTTGATATATTCATACTCTGACTCGGATCTCTGCGAACTGTTATAGCTAAAGTGCGCCAATGAAGTGTGAGAGTATTTCGAGTATTGTATGCCTGACCTGGATACTTCCTCGTCCATAAATCGGGCATATGCCTTGTAGTCGCTGGGGTGGCTAAGCCCCCTTCCACGCGTAGCACGAAGTATGGCATCACGAACGCCTATCAGGTACCCAGCAGTCTCCTCACTCTGTAACTTCTCAAAAGCAGTAGGCTCAGAAGCATTGTTGTCTCCTGAAAGAGTGTAGGGGGTGCTAAGCGAGATGCAGCGCATGTACGCCCGGACGGCATCATCCTCGGAGTTAAAGATGGTGTCAGAGTAGATTGAGAAGCGAAGAATAACGCTCCTGCCGTCAACAAGAGTGAACACAAGGTTTTCATCACCCTGCTCCGGCAGCCCGAAGACCTTGAGAGACCTAGCATAAAAATCACCTGACAGCAAAGAGTTGAGGCGGCCATGGGACGATTTTGTCGAATAAACATACTTGTCAGCCCACTTGGCCAGGTAAAGAAGCGGCTTCTCATTATTTATTGTTAGTATTTCTGCGCCTATATAATCGGCAAGATTCACCGAAAACATCTGAGTGTATGACTCAGAAATATACCGTACAGATGTGGGAAGATCGGTGAACGTCACCGACCCAGTCTTACTGACATTGAAAGCCAGAGGAAAGGCCAATCGGAAATGACCAAAAAATGACGGCTTGACATATAGGCTATGCGCATCCTTTAAGTCACGGAAAGTCTTGGCCAATGCCTCGTGGTATTCCCAGGCAGTTGCTTTTCCGATGAGCTTGGAATATTTCTCGCGTATGAGAGAAAGACTGGCCTCGGTGTCTGTAGCTAGGTGTTCGTACGGCGCTGGTGGCTTCTTACAAATATCAACGAAGACGTTCATGGGGAGCATGGCTTCAAGAGCCTCCTGTGTCTGATAAAAGACCTCCTCTGTGAGAAGCGGAGCCTCAATGCATCCTCTTGCAGACGAAATGGGGTAGGTCGCCCGCGCGTAAGGCATGCGGCATTCTGCAAGCAAGGTCACCGCGAACGACAACGTAATAAGCATGCCTTTTTTTGTTTTTTGTTTGACCGCGTTTGTTTAGTCGGGCTTATTAAGCTGGCTTACTATGTTCTCGCTTCCCTCTAGCGTGAGAGAATATGAAGCACTCTTCCGAACTACTTTAATAATTACAAGTTGCCATTGATTCTTTCCTTTTGACCAATCTATGTTTGGTGCACCGGGGAGCGTCCCCAAAGACGGAGATCCGCCAGCAGACAGGGGGTATCGGCCAATGAGAGGCTACTTCAACTGGACCCGTGATATTGCAAAGGAGGTCCCAACAACTCCGGATGCTACAGAGGGCGACCAAGAGGAGAGTAGTAGCTCACTTGCCGATACAAAGGCCTGTGTAACTCCTGTAGGACAGAATGAAGTCAGAGGTGTTGCTCATCCTCCAAAGCCGAGCCATTTACAACGACAGCACAGCTCTGTGCAGCACGTGGTCGCACCATTAAAGAAAGAGGCAGAGAATACTGTGATTAAGAAAAGTCCAATCTTTCTAGAAGAACCGCCACAGAAGAAACTCAACTATGCAAGCTACAGCACAAGTAGCAAGAGATCGTCTAATGACCAATCAACCAAAAGGTCTGCATCTCCTCAGACCATCGATACAGCTGCAACTAAAGTTTTAGGGCTTACACAGCAGATGACTATCTTAGATAATAAGGAGTTCCAGTATAACAAAACACTCGGGTCCACAGAGGTAAAGTCAGAAACAAAAGTCGTCGTGGCCACAACACCTCCATCTGAAGTACTTACTCCGCTGGTGCCCACTTCTTCAACGCCCCAATCAGCTGCAGTGCAAAAGAAACCAAGTCAATCTCTTCGCAAGGGAATATTCGGCCAAACAGACATAAACTACAACACTACAATTGATTTTCAATCTGGCGACGCCGCCAATACAAATATCCCTCTTCCCCCCGTTACTGGGCAGGTTTTAGAAAAGCTGCCAACAAAGCAAGTGGTTTACCCTTGTGCGCCGCAGGTACCAGACTTGCAGCCCGTCAACACTGGTTCTCAGCAGTATCGTATTCCAATGGTCAGTCTAACGAGCCAAAATGTAACATACACTACTTCAAACCAACCAACCATGGCAGGCGAGTCTCGAGCGGCCATTACTGCGCCTTCAACCCGTCAGAACTCCGACGGAACAGTCGCGCGCGTCCATGACATCGACGACCCTGATTACACAAAAGCGTTGAAGTTTCTTGAAAAGTATATGAGCTCACTAGCCCTTTTATTCAGAAAGATCCCTGTCCAAATACTTTATATAAATAAGAAGGTCCACCTTGTAATAGAACAGATTGGTGCTGGCGGGTACGGGCATGTCTATAAGGCATTGCAACCCAGCGGGAAGCTCTGCGCCATCAAGCTGCTGTGGAGTCAAAAGGGGAACAATTATAATGAAAAAGAAGAAAAGACCAATTATAAAGCAATGATAGATGAAATAGAGATTATGAAGCGGTTGAAAGGAAAGGGAATATGTCTAGATTTAGTGGACTGTCAAGTAGTTACTAAACACAATCCTTTTCTGCGACGGTATGCCCTGATCGTAATGGAGCTGGGAGACACAGATTTAAGAAGCTTTATGAAGGAATTTAAATCTGTAAAAAGGGACAGAGTTGTTGGACCCCTACACCCTTGCAACTTGCTCCCTGAGAGCAAGATTCTTTCTCTTCTCTATGACATGATAACAGTACTTCACAGGATGCATATGCAGGGTTATATACATTGCGATCTTAAGCCCCAGAACTTCATGTTCTACAAGGGCCGCTTGAGGCTTATTGACTTTGGCATATCCAAAGCAATGCAACAGGACACAACCTGTGCCGTCACAGACACCATAGCTGGCACTCCGAAGTACATGGCTCCGGAGATAATGCTTACCATTGGTAGAACTATGGATAATAAGAAGACAGAACTTCACAGAGTCGCAGATGTCTGGAGCATCGGGTGTATCTTGTTTGAAATGGCTGCTGGATACCACCCGTTGGATAGGTACGTAGATAACCACCCACTGGCACTGCTGAATACTGTGGCCGAAAAGAGGTATGTCATAGAGGCTGACGACCTGCACGTTTCTCCAGAGCTAAGAGAACTTATACTGCTATGCTTAGAGCACTCTCCCAAAGACCGCATAACCATGGAAGGGATATTTGCCCATGCATGTCTAAAGAATCAGTTCTCACAGAATGAAGTCTCTGAGTTCCAACGGTCTTAATTGATTTTCATAGCCAGATATTCTACTCATAAGCTCAGCATAATTTCATGGTTACTTTGGGCCTCACAAGTGCTCACAAGATAGTACCTGGCCACAAATGAATCGTCAAATAGCAAAGTAACTAAGCCATTCTTCGTGTAGCCTAATATCTGTGTTATTTTTCTTTCGTGTGCCACAGCTGCAGGAATAGGAACTTTATGCAACACCGCACTAAGCTTCTTTGTTCGGGCAGAGTGGCATACCTGAAGTACAAAGAGACTGCCAGAGATAGTTCCTATCAGAAAGTGCTCATAGTCTCTGTGGTATGTGGGATCTGGGATCACTTCTGTGAAACATGTAGGAACTTTCAAGCGCTTCAACAACTCCGTCTCTATGTCGCTAGACAGCGACTGTAAATTAAGCTGTGTTATAGTGGAGATCGGGCTATCCAGTGCAATATCTAAACTAGTGGAGTTTGTATCTCCTAGAGCGGCCCTGCTATTCATAGAAACAACCACTGAAAAGGAACCATAGACTATGTACTGCTTTCCGATAACAAACGAGTTTATAGCTGCCCGGACGAGTGTTTCATCGCGGCACTGAAGAGCTCCACCCTGATTGAGGGTGTAAACATTGTCATCGAAGTGAGAAATCTGTGTAATAGGGAGCCCTGGCTCGTAAGTACAATTATGAATCTCCCCTGTTGCTGCATTGATAGTATAAAGTAGTCCATCGTGTGTACCCGCAAAGCACAGCTCTGTTTGGGACCGGAAAGCAAGAGATGAAATGTTTCGATGACCGTTCCCAAAGGGAACTACCCTGTGGGAGACTGTGGGGGTCGTTTTCGCTAAGTTGTCCACGGATGGTACAAACGTTCGAGTCAAGAAAACAAGCTCACTTTCATAGGACCAAAGAGCAACGTACTGCGTGTCGTTGATAAAGCTTCCTGACAAGTAGGCAACACCTCCAGAGGCCACATAGACCGGGAGCGGAAAGGAAAACGTAGGCTCTGCACTGCTAAGGTGTATGTCTGCACAAAGGACCATTCCGTCGTACGTACAGATAAAGAGAGTGGCCAAGTCCTCGGGCCCGCAGAGGAGCTGGCTGTTGGTGATGTCCAACTTAACAGTAAAGGGGATAAGAACGGCTGTACCTTCGTCGTCCATTTTAATTACAACAAGGCACGATGGAAATCCAAACGTCCAAGTGGCGAGGAAAATTTACACGTGCATCACGTGTAGAGGCTAAATACAGACAGTGTCTTTAAAATTTACGGAAGATACCAGATAAAATAATCAGCGTCTCAATAGAATATTTTTTGAACAGATTGCAGTCCAGCTAGATCCGAAGAGGGACTATCTGAGCCACAGGAGCGGGAAAGGCCACAACCTCTTAGTCACGACTCCCTAAAGATGGTGACTATACTTCTTCTTTCCTCGCTTGGACTCATTCGGATTTCGTTTCAGGAAATGCGGAACAGTGATAGCGCTGCCTTTCGTGGATGCAGGTCCTTTTATGTCTGCCATAAAGTGCTGAGCTCCGGTCACGCTGCCCATGTTGCGGCCCTTTCCTTGCAAGCTGAGGATGTACTTGGCATTGGGATCATTCTCAGACGCAATAGGGACAATCGTGCGCCTTCCTGCTCTACCAAGGTACTTCTTGGACGCAAAGGCAGGCAAGGAGAAGATGGTTCCGTGTAGGTTAAAGTGCTTGACTCCAGTTGAAAAGGTCGCTGTCCCATCTTCTTTGATGTACATTGCCACCTTCATCATTGTCTTGTTGCCACACTTCTTACAAAAGGGAGACGCTAATATTGGGCTAATGGCCAAACAGGCAGAGCACTTTCCTGCGTACCGCTTGATCTCTTTAATGACTCCTTGTGGTGAGACTAGCCGCAGATTCATCTGCATGACTACATTCTGCATCGAGTAATCAGCAGTGCATATGGCAACGGGGACAGCGTCCTTAGCCTCTCTGAGCGTTGCCAGGGTATCTTCCATCAGGGTTTCTGAAGTGACCCAGTCGCCTTCGCCCTCAGCGGCGATGCTCATACTGTGCTGCGATGCGCTACCTTCTATAATAGCATCCTGCACCTTGGCTTCTAGAACCGCGGGCCTGGTGTAACCTATCTCCTGGCCCCTAAGATTCTTTGGCCGCTTCAAAGCAACATCAATCCATTCATGTGAGTTCTCTTCTCCAGCAACGCTGTTAGCGGTAGCTTGACCCACAGGTGCCGACCTACTATCCCTAAGCAGCTCCATCATGTCATCCTCAAATAAACTCTGCTTATATGCTGCATACTTCTGCTCCATCTCCTGGGTGACTTCTCCAACACGAGTCCGTTGATTTTGCTGGCCGTACCGATCTCTGTACTGCTTGTTGTCACCATGAGACCCGAGTGGTGCTGTGCTAGCAACGTGCTTTTCGCTGGTGAACACCTTGAGCGCAGTTGGATCTCTAAATGATGGCTCGAGGCGAATGTGACTATCGTCTCCATGAGCTGTGACGTCTAAATCCAGAGCTAGAGCTATAACCTCAATATCTTCTTCAGAGAGGCTTGTCAGGTCTCCCGTTGCCCTGGCAAAGGCACGGACCCGCCCAATCGACACTTTAGAAGGTGTGCTCACAGTGATTGTGATGGGAAGATTGGATATCCAAAGCTGGCTTTCTGGATCGCATACCTCTGCCATAACACCAGGGGTCGTCACAAAAGATTCGCCGATCTCCCAGAAGGCCATTCGGCGCAGGAAAGCGTTGGTGTCAAGAACCACCGTTCGAGCAACGATCGGCATGAACAAGCAAACTGTGTGGAATGGTCGGTGGCAATTAATTCCAGCTTTCCACTTAATGAGCAAGTTGGAATAAAACCGTAAGTAGAATGATAAGTATAACGATTTGCAAATTACATTAAAATCCGCTTCCGCCTTTTTCGGGGGGAGTTAAAAATGTTCTCCGTCCGCGCCGACCCCACGAAGTCTAGGCTCAATGTCATCGACTCGCACACTTCCGAGTTCATGGTAGAGTTCGAGCTCTCGTACAACGACCAGAAACATACCCTAGAATCGAGACTCCAGCTGCTCCACCAGGCCGTGAAGGATCTTGACATCCTCATCCAGAAGCAGACGCTCCAGCGCGCCGAGGCGAGCCACGCAATGGACAAGATGCTGGATGAGCACATCACAAATCACGTCACTGCCCTCAACAATCTGATCGAGCAGCACACGAGCGAGACCCAGGTTCAATTCCAGGCGATGCTCGAGAGGTACCAGCACCTCTACGACGCGGTCAACGAGCAGGTGCTCCGCAGGCAGCAGGATATCGAGGAGTTCCGCAAAGAGTATGGAACCGCGATGGAGGGCCTCGCTGAGAAGCTCAACGCCGCAATCGATGACCGCGAGCTACGTGTGGACAACATCAGGGGGAAGTTTGAGAAGGACTTTATGCGCCTCATTGAGTCCATTGAGTCATCGAAGCGCGCCTACCATTCCGTGATTGCGTCGTACAAGGATGAGATCAAGTCCCTTGTCGAGAGACACAAGCGTGGCCTCTTTGAGTGCCGCGAGACGATTGTTGCTGGGTTCTCCGACCTTAATCGCGCAATTGAGGAGGAGAGGGCAGAGTTCACCGAGAACGCCGGCATGCTTACCCGTGAGTTGGAGACGGTTATGAAGTACTTAGAACGTAATATCTACACGGGAGTGGGTGTCCTGTAACATCTCGCGGGCCTTATGCTGTTGTCGAGTAAACCGCGTGTTTTTTGCTCTTTGGGTGCTTGCATTGCGACTACACGCCCGTCCATTTTCTCCCCTAGCAAGCTTCATTACCTCCAAAATAATAAACTAACCGGGGAAATTAAATTGCCAGGTCGATGAGTCCGGATGTCTATCAGCCCTCTGAGCTAGACTCTGAAGTGGCCATCTACGGAGCCCCAGGGATGCTGACAACACACAGGGCCGAGTTAGCGAGGCATCACCCGCGCACTGTGGCCGCGGTTTCTGTCGACGATGATGGGATCTACCATCCAAGCGTTCCGGCTGGATATGAGGAGTCTGCAGCGAATGTTAAGAACGACGATCTTGCAGAGCTCTCTAAATTCTGGATTTCTCTAGGGATTCCTCCGGGAGAGCGAGACAATGCCTACATGAAGGTCATCGAAGATTCTAAGCTCCTAAATAAATACATCGATCGTCTTGCTATTCTAAGCTATTATCACCAACTATATAAAGAGCTCTTTGCGGCGCGTGAGAAGTGTAAGGCAAATATCAACGGCTCCTTGTCCGGCACCCAAGGCTCTCGACATGATCTTACTGTCTTACTTCTCTCCCTCAGGAACCTGACGCTTCGCCTCTTCACACTTGTCAACGCTGCCAGGACACTATGCCAAAAGCCTATCCTCTTTCCATCTATGAAGCTAGCCCCCGGAAAGGGTTTCAACACAGAAGATGACTGGATAACCTACATTAAGGAGGAGTCCTTTATCACTCCTAGCGTTGCGGAGCTCATCTTCATCGTCCTCAAGTTCTTTCCCTCTATGACACCCTCAGCGATCAATGAGAAGGTCTCCGCCTTCTTCAATACAGCCCTTTCAGCCGGGCGCATCTTATTTGGGAAGCATCTCCTTGGAAGTGCCTCCAGTGGATATAAGGACGGCCAGAATATGGCTATGACTTCCTTAAAAGCCAGTTCCACCTCGAGCGACACTCTTTGTGAAGTTCTGGGCTATAGTAGACCTCTTACAGCGGCAGACATTTCTCTACACCTTATTCTAGGGATAAACTTTGAGACTCCCTTCACAGACAGTGATCTCCCCGAAAAGTGGTTGCAGCAGCTCGAGAAACGAAGTGGTGGATCCATTGTGAACGCGTTCCAGTACAACAACGATACAGCCGAGCCAGAAACACTTTCTCCAAGGATTGTCTGGGATATGGTGAAGTGTGAGAGCATGGTAAGGGATAACTTCATAATGATAGCCAGCAAGCAAGAGAAAAAAGGCCAGAGAACTGTCGTTGTCCCAATTTCTCGAGATAGTACTTGGAAGGTCCCCGAGTCCTATAACTTAACGTCCACCGTCACGCCCATGTTCACTGAGGCACATGTCCGCACCGTCACAGACACCGAGCAGATGCAGCACGAGACGCGCTCGGCCAGATCGACAAAGTCTGTCAGATCAACACGATCAGATGTTGAGGTATCTGCGCTGAATCCAAATATACACACACCTCATGACAGCTCTATCTTCGTCGATGCCATAGAGGATCAACGAGGCTGTTATGCAGCGCGAGGCGTCATATCTCAGGAGAACGCTGCGGCAAGAATGGCACGAGTGCCTCCAGACATTCTCAGTCACCCGCAGGACACACACGCCGCCTATGAAGTATCTGAGACACGTATTCACGGTGCCCAATCCAATGGAGACCAGGAGATCATTTTCACCGGCTCGACGGGCCACAGGCCAGAAAGCAAGTACTCTGCCACCAACGAGTCCACTTACTCGCGATCTAACTACGCCACAAGTGCCCTAGATGGCAACGAGTGGGCCCCCGCACGTGGGCCTCGTAAGATCGAAAAGAGTGACGACCACAAATACACTGTATATGATCCCAATGCAGAGAGAAACGAAACGTATACAACCATAGGAAAGGACAACTTTCCAAAGAGACGTAATTCGAAGATCTTCGTGCAAGGGCTCACAGGCTCGGGACTGGAGGAGGTAGGGGGTACCCCAAAGATGCGACGAAGGGGCTCCAAAGTCTCCCTGGAGAGAACAGACAGTACAGGGTCCATTCAGGATGATCAGGCTTCCGCCCCAACAGGAGCTGGGACACCGAAGATGAAACGCCGTGGGTCCAAGATCGCTCTGTCTAATATTGACGATGAATCCCCTAGCAAGCTAGTTAAAAGACGTGGATCTAAAGTCTTCACTCCAAAAGACAAGTCAGAGGAGCCGTCCAAGTTTGGAAGGCGCAACTCGAAGGTTGTCAGCAGTAACGCCGAGTCCAAGAATTCTACTCCGAAGATGACCCAGTCGAAGCTTCAAGAGTCGGAGCTAAAGGTGCCTCAACCGATAGAGAACTATACAATTGAGCGTGCAACAGAAGAGGAGCTAATGGAGCGTGCACGCGCTGTTGCAAATGATCCCGTTTCCTACTTACGGGAGCCATCCAATGTGAGCACGACAGGTATGAACGATCCCGTATTTGTCCTTTGTGATCCGTCTGCCTTCAGCCACGAAAACACAGACCCAGGAGTTAAGATAAGTGGTGAGTCGTCATCTCATAATGCCCCTGTCAGCAAACCCAGTAATGCTCCCGTGGGTGGCCAAGTCATGGGCACAAAGGCGTATGCAAACGTACAGAACAACCGCGTTGGTCCTCGCACTGCTAACAAGCCCGAGGACCACGTGGTTATTATGGCAGACGATATCTACCGCGGTGATTACAGCGAAGTGAGCGCTAGCACATCTGTTGCTCCAGGTCCAGAGCACCCGTCTGATGCAGGCATCGTTTTTCTGGCGTCGCTGACAAAGTAGGCGCGCAACCTCTTTAATTTTTATGATCTAAGTAAATCCTTCATCCCCGTGCTTCGGCACGTCTTCCGGGTGTCAAGGGCAAAAACTAAAGTTTGTAAATTAATCCTCATGACTGACCCTCGTGGATTCAATCTACCCACTTCCCAAGCAAGTGCGCTGCGTTCGTCTAACCAAGTACGTGAAGCGCTTGATTTTTCACGCCATCCAGAGTGCCCATCCCTAGGCATGTATGCTCGGTTTAATCAGCCCCGAGATCTGCCACCACCTGAGTGGCGGTATGGCATACACAGTGCTCCAAACGAGTACCCAATGACAAACGTGGTACAGCCTGAGCGCAGCTCAACAGCTGCCGAATTGTTTGAGCAGACTGCCCATGAAGACAAAATCTACTTCTCGCATGGCTTTCCACTGGAGAAATCCAGAGTTATAAGAAAGCCAGAAGAGCTTAATCCCGTCATTTTCGATGAGAACCATGTGTTTGGTGGGGTTGAAGAGAAAGGACTATCTGCAGCAGATACCCTCAAGCCTGTCCATAGAGCCCCGCCCTTGCAGACCTCCTCTGACCCACGACGATTCCTACGCTCAACTGGATTGTCTCAACAATTAGACGATACATATAGACCGTCAAGCACAAGCCAATCAACCAGATCAATGAACGATTTGGCAGAGACTGTGGCGCAAGACAACAAGCGATTTTACAATCACTACACCAACATAGGACCCCTCCAGAAACAGGACCCCAAACGTACGGCTCTAGAGTCCACGATTGATAGAGGATACTCCAACTCCTTTAACCCAAACGAACGCTTTGGCATACGAAATGAAAAGCAGTTTACCGACACAACCGAAGCATGTGTACGATCCATCAATGGCGCCCGCGATAGCCTTCCTTATGCCCACGAATACAGGTCAATCCATCGCATGCCACAGACCACCCGGGCAATAAACAATGACCTCCCAGCCGGGACGTCGTCGTTTGGTCCCTCCAGCGACGTTGTCTGTGGAGCGCCCTCAGATAAGACAGAGCTCTCAGTCAAGGAAGTCGTGCAATCTTGCGGATTTGATGACCGGGGATGCCTGGATGCCACTACGCTGACAAATACTCAGAAGATGCGCAAGAGCAGATACGGCTATGAAATCCCCAGACATGCTACGTTTGGCTGCATAAATTCTATGGATTCACATTCCACAAAGCCCGCGTGTATTGGGGGAGATGCTGATGGCACTGAGTGGGGCGTGATAAATCATCTTGACCTGTATGCTCCAAAACGTTAAGCATAAAAGTAAATTGCTTCCTAACTAGATTATTCATCTGTTAGGATGCTGAGGCTTTTATCCTAGGGACTTTGGAGGCGGCTATTGCAAAACTCAAAACAATTCGTATAACCATCAGCCGAAGAGGTGAGAATTCTATTTCCAGCAACTCTAAGGCTGGTAACGGAAGCCGCATGGACTAGACTACTATAAACGCATCGTAGATGGCTCCTTCTGTCCCAAATAGTGAAGACTCCACTGGCATTTGCTATAACAATTTTGTTTCTATCACAATATACCCCCGATACAGGCGAGTCCTTGTAGCTCTTCAGTCGATAGAAGGATTGCAGGGCGTGAACATCAAAGACAATTGTCATCCCCATATTGCAACCGACAATGAGAGTGTTGTCATGGACAGAAAGAGCAGTCACCTTGTCTACCTGCGAGAGAGAAATTCGTCTCTGAGGAGCGCAATCAAATAGCCTAAAGACAGTTCCTCCGACACAGCCTACATATATCTCTCTGGGGTTCTCCTTGTTCTGTGTAAGTGCTGAGTACCACACGTCCTCGTCCTCATGGATGTAGGTACACATATCGATTACGTGTTCCTTGTCCTGTGAAATAGAGTATGTGCTAAGAGTTATCTGTGTGCAAATGAATAAATTGATACTTAATGGAGCGGACAGCGTCGGCAGAGTTGTTCCTTGTAAGTTGAACTGTTGCACTAATTGCTTGCTGGCATTAGTAGAGAAGATAGAGTCTAGAGAAAGAGATAGGGAGCTCTTGGAGTCATCAGAGACATAGAAGCAGAGGTCGATTATGGCTGTCTGTGCTTGGGTGCGCCAGTACGCTATTTCGACCATTGACTGCAGATCAAACACTGACACGTAACCGTCGTCATAGCCTACCACAGATAACAAGGATGGCCCCAGTCGTATGACAGTTGGGGAGGCACTCGGAAAGGTCCGTGCATGCTGAGGAAGATATGAAGCCATCGGCTCGCTAATATTATAGGCCGCTAACGAAGAAGAGTCATCAACTAGTGCCTTTCTCAGCTCATCGTACTGATCAGGCTCCAGAAGGGGCGTGTTATAGATGCGCACGACGTTGTCGGTTGCTACAGTAACGAGAAGACACCTAAGATCATCGTAATCCATCGCTATAAGGGGGTAAGGAACTACCGTTTGAGAGCCGTTATCAAATGAGCATGCAGCTGAATCATAGATTACGCGCTGGACAAAGCTCAGCCGGCCAGAGTAAGTCTCGTCTCCTAGAATTAAGTCGTTGGTAGAAACTGACTCTGATTGACCAAGATTTGTCACAGTACCTCCCGGAGTAAAATCATGCCTGGATAGCAGGTTTGCACTAAAGTCAAATGACTTACGCTCTACTGACGGTTCAAGCATAGATTGACGAAGAGACGATGCTGTCAAAGATTTTTCATGCGTGCTACCAATGGTCTCTGAAGATGTACTAGGGAGGGACCTTTCCGGAGACGGAGTTTCCAAGATTTGATCAGCACTGTCTCTAGATGTGCCCACTGTGTGTACAATGCTCCGTTGTTCTTGTGGACTATCTAACGGAGACGCTAAAGTTTCTTGAGAGACCTTCTGCAACACTCCTTTTTCTGTGGTGTATGTTCTTGTACAATAATAGACTGGCGAAGAAACTGGTTCTTCATCCGTGCAGACAGTTCGAGGTGATGCGACGACATGGTCAGCAGTTGTAACGACAACGTCGTCAAGTAGGCAACTTAATGGCTGAGGTTCTGAAGTGTCCAACACCAGAGCCTCAGCCTCACAGACATTTTTTGAAGGTAGTAAGTCGCGTACGGTTGTGAGTGTTGTTTCCTTGTCTGTTTCCTTATCTGGTGCCTCTGTCCGTAGCTGACGTTTGGATTTGCTTTCGCTGCGGGCAACAGCGTGTAGTATCACAGGAGATACAGTGCGTGACTTTGAGTGGTTGTCGTAGATCATTGAATTTGAGAAGGCGTTATCGCGGAGACCAACGTCGATCAAACTAAGCTGGCTTCGGACCAGACGATAGACATCTCGTGGACTAGTTCCTTCTGGGATCGACCGTGTCCTTTCAAGAAGAATGTCACGGATTCTGCTCGATGCTAGCTGTCCAAATCTGCTGCTCTCTACATTAATGACATCAGTAATTGCTGACTCTGTGTCCAGGGCATGCTCATACGCAAGCAGGTCCTGCTGATGACGCGATACAGGTGAACAACCAAGAGCATTATGTTCAAGATTGGGGTCTGTAAGTCCAAGAGCAGCCGAAATCGAACCTTGGTCCGGCATATCCCACGATACTCGAGGGTTCTGCATGACGTGCAGCACCTGCGACTTTGGCTGTACATGAGGTGAAGTCCTCGTAGTTGTCGCTTGGGAGCAATGAACCTCGAGGGTACTTGTCTGCTTATTTGACAATGGGGTGGTTTGACAATCCATTGCAGCAGAGGAGTAAGCAGTAAGAGCAAACCTATCTGCAGAGTCATGAACGTTTAAGATTGTCGAAGGAACCTGCTCAAGCGGTCTAGCCGGATCCATTCCTGCAAAAACAGAAGGCTGCGGCAGGGGGATGACAGTAGTAGTGCTCATTGGCCGTGGCCTCCTGGCAGAAATCTTAGGAGCAATCACGTCGCTATTGTTCTGTAGGTTTAAATACTCTGTGTGGAGAGATAGCGAAGCTCCTTCTTGTTCTGAGAGAGAGGGTCTGAAAACTTGGGAGGGTGAGCCCAGGGTGATGAATTGGCTATCCGATCGTTCATCACGCTCACTGGTCCTGAATATGGGAACAGTGTCATCTTCTTCCGATACTGGCCTAGGAATTCTACCTATAGGAGTAATGGGGGTGCTAAATGAATGCCTTGTACGAGATTCAGTTAAAGCCTCCGGATGAGTAGCAGTAGGGAGTGCACAACAATGGGAAAGATTTCTATGAAGAATTGTTTCTGGGTCGTGAGAATTGTGGGCAGACCCTGTTGCTGAAACAGAAGTAAGAGTGAAAAGGGCGCCCTTTCTACGCGGAGGGGGGTTAGGCTTTGCAGCAGATATAGATACAGTAGAAGGAAAGGTGACATTAGGATCACTGGACTGGTAGGAAAATAATAACGACGACGGAGGTGTGGAGCTAGTTGGGGGTTGATGAACCGAAAGTGCTGGCCGACAAATATGCTGCTGAGCAGACAGCGGGCTTGTTCCCGAAAGGGCTAGCAAGGGCTGGGGGGATGTCGGTTGGTACCGTCGTGTATACGCCCTCAGGGGGCGGGACAGCATGTGCGTAGGCTCATATCCTATTGGCACTAACTTGATATCAAGTCTCGATCCGGGTAAAGTCGTTGCAGAGCGGCCTGGATCTTCAACGGGAAGGGTGCCAGATGTCTTGAGAAGTTCAGGTGCTACTACCCCGTCTTTGTGTTTCTTGCTCTTAGCTGTCCGAGCAGAGAGTGATGCAGCACGCTTCTCCTCCTTTGTAAGTTTTGGCGTTTTCGGTTTCTTCTCCCGCTTATTGGCCAAGCCTACAGAAGGATCTGCCTCAAATGCAACAAGAGTGCTCTGTGGTTCAATAGTTCCTTGTGAAAGAAAGACTGACGTGCTGGGCGTTGCGCTCGAGAAGGCATCACTGTGAGCGCTAGGTTCAAGTAAGGGCTGGGCTGGAAGAGCTTCGATCATTTCAGAACCTAACGTAGTGGCTTGCGTGTCTGTACAGAAGCTTTTCCGCCGCTTTTCGGAGCGCTTTGACTTGCTTTCTGGTCTTGGCGGTGGCATTTTTTACTCTAGAAAACGTACCACCGACACCCGAAACGCAAGCACTTGGCAGCTAGTGCAGACTAAACAGGGACAGAGGCCCAAGAGCATACAAAGCGTTCACATTCATACATGCAATCGGTCAGTTGTAGAAGTGTAGCTTACACTCCAGTCAATAGTCAATAACCAGCGTTGCGGAGGTTCTCACTCGTGTAGCCAGACATAGCTAGCGCATCAAGGAGGGACGCGTTCATGATCCGCTTGTTGGACTCATACAGGTTTGGACGGGCTGTTGGGTGAGCCTGGGAAGGGCTCGGCTTGTCGTTGTGACGAGGTATGCTGAGGTCGACATAACTTGTTGGCACAATACCCGGCCCTGTACGGTCATACTCGCGTTTTGGCAACAGCCCCATCGTGGGATGGTAGCTCTTTGTTTCGCTGAGCTGAGCAGCATACTGCGTCGTTATCATGCTTGGCAGAATGTTTCGCGTCTGTGGGCTTCCAGATTTGCGCGGAGATGACCTAGAACTGGGCATGTAGGAAGGCGTCCGAGATTTGTAACTATTGTGAATAAAGGTCGAAGAATGTTGATTAGCAATATCCGCTGGGTGAACGTAGTTGCTATACGAACCCATGCTACTGTAGCTATGGCGCGTGGATGGACTTACACGCGATCGGGGAGGTTGCAGAAGACGCTCATTGAGCTGGCTATTGATACGGAGCAATCGGTCAATCTCCTTCTGGCAATCAAGTATCTCCCTCTCTTTTGAGCCTAGTCTCGACTTGTACGATGTTGCTGTGGCATGCGCAGCAGTTATCTGCTCTACACACGCTCGTATTTCGTACTTGAGCTGCGTCACCTCTGCTCTGTGAGCTTCGTTCTCACGCGTCAGGGCCGTATTCTGAGCCATAAGGAGCTTGCATTTGGAACAGGAAGAAGCCTTTTCGCTGGCATGCAGATCTGACAGCTGCTTCTGAAGAGCTTTGTGCTCCTGTCGCAGCTTAGAATAACTGGCCTCTGTCTGTCGGAGGAGTGTAGTCAGCTCAATGTTCTGCAGCGCTGCAACAACTGCACTAGCGTCAGTAGCATCATCCTCTTTAGAGGGCCCGTCGATGTCGGCCTCTTTCGCCGTGGTTCGCATGAGCTCACTCTCTGTCAGCTTGAATTCTAAATCTGCCAGGCGCAAAGTGAGGACCTTAAGCTCCTCATTCTTATCCACTAGAAGGGAATCAAGGCGGGAGATCTCGTCACGCTGCCGTTTAATGACGTCAGCTGTTTCGCTGTTTTCAGGGCTCTGCACGTTTTGCTGGTACACAGCAAGTTGATCTTTGAGTTCCTGAATAATTGTGTTCTTCTCTTCTTGTTCATTCTTCATCGCTTCGAGGGCTTCATGAAGACAGGATATTTCAGCCGACTTCGACTCTAGCCTAGCGTTAAGTTCCTCATAGTCGACGCAAATTTGCTGCAAAGAAGACAACTGCTCCTCCAGTTCCGCTATTCGCTGCAGCTTAGTCGCATTATCGGCTGAGTTTTCTATGTCATGCTTCTGTTCGCTAGCCAACGTGTCCATAAGCTTAGTATTTTCCTTCTTCAGTTCGTCGTTGCGCTGTAGCAACTCTAAAACTCGCCGCTCTAGCACAGTAATTGGCTCAAACGTTGGGCGATGTTGGGGAAGACCCTGCTGGACTTGATTGTGAAAGGTTGACAACTCCTCCACCTGCCTGGCCAACAGGTTTTCAACAGTTGTCAACTGAACAACATGCATTGAAAGTTTTTGATTCAATAGTTCGATTTCCTTTTGGTAATTCTTTACCTGGTCTGACAAACAAGATTGCTCGTTGGTCTCTAACGGACAAGTGTCCCTGTCTGCAATATGCAAGGTAAAAGTTAGGCGATCATCTCGGCAAGAGTCCCCTATGCTACAGGTTGCAGGCTTAAGCTCAAGGATTTGTTCCCGAAGCTTTTCAATTAAATTATCTCTAGATTGCAATTCAGATTGGAATCCTGATAGGTCGGCAGTTGTTTTTTTAATAAGCCCTGCCAGGCGCTCCGTGGTCTCTTTGAAAATGCTCAACTGTGATTGCAAATTTTCGATAATGGCCGATCTTAAGGCAAGTTGCCTACTATCACTCAGCTCTTCTGCTCCTGCATCTGCTTGCAAACGCTTTAAGCTCTCTTCGAGCTCCTTGAGGTATGTCGTGGCATTGTAAACTATGTCAGCTCCCCCGGATATGTTTAGCGACCGCAGAAAGAACTCGGATTCGCTCAGCTTAAAATCCTCGCGCATTATACTGTCAAGAACTCGCTCATTAAGAGACATTGTAACACTAGTAGCTCCGAGCTCAAATTTGCTATCCAGGACCTGGGTTCTACTGCCGGCGCAATGCTTTGGCGTTTGAAAGTCAAGTGGCCCAGTTGTATCGTCGTCTACGTTGCCGTCTCCTTTGGTCATGTAATAGCTACTCACATCATTAGAAGACCTGGAGAGAGCATCCCCAAAATCGCGCTCTGCAAGGTCTTCTTCTGTGTAGCGACTACTTGCACCGACAGTCACGCCATAGGCGCTGTAGCTACTGCAGTTATTTGGGAGGTCTTCTGGTATATGGGGCATCTCGTCAATAGCTTCAGCTGTCGCCGTAAGAGAAGGGGGTAAGACAAAGTTAAGCCCTGAATCTATGGAATCGTTGATAGAATCTAGTCCGTTTTCCTGAGGAATGGGATCAAACTGATTGAAGGGTTCGTCAAGGGCCCCATCTTCCTGCTCATTTGCTAGACTTTGCTGAGAGGACAATTGATGATCTAAATGGTCTGGAGACTGGTTTCCGCTTTGACGATCCTGAGAGCTCGAAAACGCGTCAACTAGCAAGCTGTCGTTACCTTCATCATCTCTTTCTGTTCCCGCTTGTTGGTTACATAGTGGTAGGGGAAAATTAGAAAGATTGGTAGTAAGTACTGCCGCATCCTCGTGGTGATCTTGCTCTGCTGTGTCTCCGATGCGCCGAAGCTCCTGCTCCAGCAGATATGTACACTCAAGTGAAAGGTTTGAGGTCTCATTGAGACGTTGAATGGTGTTTAGTATTGCTTGTTTGCCAAAAAGGCTAGACCTTAGTAAAATTTCCAGAGAGTGTGTTTGTCCAGATAGGGCAGAATAATCTAAGGGAGTTCGCCCAGATCTATCCTCCATGCCATCATAGTACTGCAGTAGAATAGTAACCGAGTTGCACGCGCCTTCGCTAGCTGCGATGGAGAGCGGGGAACGGCCATCTGCATCCAAAACACTATGCTCGTAAGGAGCAAGAGCAAGGCATATGCCTAGCAAGTCGCGTTCAAAGCTGTGAACAAGAGCTGACGAGCCGTCCATATCAACCGCCCCCTTTTCGTACTCAAGCAAGTGCATGACTATATCCTCGTGGCCCGATCTCGCTGCTATCATAAGTGCTGTTCGTCCTTTGTCGTCTTTCCTGCCGGCATGTTCAGTAACTAGTGCTTCTATAACTCCCACATCGCCGCGCTGGGCAGCACTAAACCATTCGTCGTCCGTCATGAGGATCTAAATTTTAACGCAATTTACTCCGCCCACCCGAATCTTATAAATCAAGTGAAACTGCTCTCTGTGAAGTTTGGCACTCGCCTGGGTGGTGTAGGGAGCATAATTTACTAGATTGTGACGAGGCTTATAAGAATCACTTGTCAAATCGCTTTTAGTTAAATGTCAAGAGTGCAACTACTTTCATAAGTCCGCCTTTTTTGCGAGAACCATCCAATCTAAGAGGTGCTCTTGCACTGTGGTAACACCCATGGTGACAGACTCTACGTAAACAAGACCGTAAAGAGAACAGTTTCTGATAACAGAACGGCCACGCTTGTACCATTCTTAATAGCATGTAACATTCCACGTCTCATGGGTCCGTGCCAATCCTGCCACCAAGAGATGATAAAAACGTGCCAATGCGTTGTCCTGCAAGTCTGTTTGTCGCGTGCTCACAAACATGTTCTAAATACTGATGATCTTCCTGGGTAATAAACTGTCCCAATACAGGCCCGTGAGCAGCGTCTACCAAATCGCTAAACCATACAAAGACATCAGCCATAGCCGTGTCTTCAAACAGTATTAGTGCCGAGATAAAACGGAAGAAGAACACACCGACGGTCTTCTCTGCCAAGGTGCCGGTAGCCAGCTGTGTGTATATCGAGGAGAGAGAAGTGCCCCTAAGAAGAAGCAGCACGGCTTTGTATAGATTGATAACGGGCGTACTATTAGAGAAGTTCAAGAATATGTATGATAAGACAACAAAGTGTGCACCAAGAAGCTTCCAAGTCTCTTGTGACACTCCAATGTGACTCGTACTGCTCTTCTGTATATCTTGCAAGAGGATAGTAAACCTCACAGATAATAGCTTCATGCAATCAGTATTTTGCAACCACAGAGTAGTAGAGCCGATATCGTTGAGGAACAAAGCATATTGCAAGTTCTGTTCAGAAGAGTTAGTTAAAAGCGTGACGCACTTCTTTAGTAGTTCCTCTGTGATCTCTTTGGGAGCAGGTTTCTCAATAGAAGTGCCCGTGCTCCTGTCAATCAAACACGTAGTATACCCTGTTTCTGGCCTGATCTGCAGTGAATAATCAGTTGGATCCTCCCAACCTGCCTGGAACACCGGTAAAACATCAGTTTTCGGTATGTTGCTCACTATAAAGTCATATATTTGACGTTTGTAGTAGTTGATGTCGTTTCTATCTGTTTCTATTATATTTGTCCCTAAAATGAAGCGCTCCGCGACCACCCAAGGGTCCTCATCGATATTCATGAACAGAGTGTAACTTCCACCTGTCTGATCGTTCTGTACTGGGAGCGCCAGGTCCCATAGCTTCCCTGTAGAATCAGCCTTCTTGTCGCCCTCCACAGCAGGGGTGTTCTGCTTAACCAATCCGCAGAAAACCCAGCTCCTATTGACATAAATGTATATTGCAGGTGCCTCTTTGCGCAACACTACCGCAATGCGACCAGCTAACGACTGAGTGGATTTGTTACCTGTGTCACGCGGCAGATCACTGGGTGACTTACAGTAGACGTTTTTAGGCGGGACGAATGAGTTATGGGTACCAGTGACTCGGCTAGAAGGTATCAAAACTGATGGGCCAAATCTTTCCCTGATGAAGGCCATCGTAGCTACTTGCTGAGATGCTGATAAAGCTCCTGAGACCACCTGGAGAGCATGAAGCTCCCCAGACTCTAGCGATAATATCAGATGCACGGTGTCTGAAGAAGTGCTCAAATGAACAACAGAAATATCCCACACATCGGCAGAAACAGGAAAGCTCGCCCGTAGCAAACTATTGATAGGTTCCGAAGAAGACAAGGTCTGGTTAACGATTAGTGAGCCTGTCAAGGCGGTGGAGAGAAGAAGCGTGCAATCATATATGTATAGTTGCAGGTCACAGCCACCCACTGCAAGGTAGACTCGTGGCTTATCAACAGTGCCAAGTGTAAAGAGCTTGGCTCGGAAAAGATACTGATCCGTTAACTGTGCCGAAGAAAGCTTGTGAGAGCGGTAAAGGGTCAAAGACTCCGGATAGTGAAAGAACACAGAGCCGTCATTTCCTGTGCTAAAGAAAAGAGGCATTATTTTCTCTGGGAAACGACTAGATAAGATTCTAGGGGCAAGCCGCTTCAGCAATACAACGTCAACAAGCTCTATAGACCGCACTGGCCGATGATGGGCCCGGAGGGTGATCAGTGAACAATCAAAGCTGCTTATGGTTACAAGAGTATCTATATCGTAAACCCTTATTTCACCACTTGCAAACCCAGCTATAAGGAGACCATCCCTGGTGGCCATAGACAGACAAGAGTTTTCCTTCTGAGATCCGTCGGTAAAGGTGAACATTGGGAGAGAAATGCTGGTTTGCCTTTTCCTAATAGGTATAGATGCGTTTTCGATAACGTGTATCTCTGCGCTCCAATCTGAAAATATCAGCGTATCATTAACTTCGTCGTAGCACACTGCTGCTATGCGACAGCTCTGCTGGGGTTTGGGCTGGAGCAAGTCTATAGAGTCATCGTTTCTGTAATGAAAAACGATCCCATCCATTGTACAAACGACTACGCCACTGGCTGTCAGGCAAAGTGCAGAAATTCCCGAAACACTTGTCACTTCCATTGGGTTCTCAAGAGCATCAGCAACGCCTTCCCTGACTGTGCAAGCATAGAGCTTTCCATCCAGACCGCCACTGTAAAGAGTCGAAGATGCAGAATTATAAAGACCTGCACGCGCGACTTCGTTGTGCAACTTCACCAGCGCGACATGGGCTACCGATAACTGAGGGCCTAGATAGACCGGGTCCGACACTGATTGGGACATTAAATTTATGGAGAGTGATAAGTATATTATTGAAACGGATGTTCTTGATCTTCTAGCCAGAGAAGGAATGGATGCTGCACGTAAGGAGATCCTCCTACGCATGCAGAAAGTTCAGGAGGAAATCTTAGAGCTTTGTTTAACAAATCAAAGGGAGTCTCTTTACACTAGTAACGTAAATGATGCCGCGAAGGATTGTCCGCAGATTCCACCTACAACAGTCGAGTGGCTTAAGACTAGCTGGGAGGACATTCTATCAAAGATCTGTCAAGCAGTCATTCCACAAAGTCTAGTAACTGAAAGTTCTGTCCTCATGTACGATAGATGCATTTCAACTCTGCTGCTGGCCGTTAGCGTGGTAACTAAGGGTCCGATAGTTGCTACACGGGTCACGATCTCCCACCTGAGCAACGCGCTCTTAGTACTTATCAATAGGGCGACTTCTGAGGGTCAAGAAGCACCAATATTTACTCTAGGCATCCTTTCAGAAGCTTTTTATGGTGTCACAATGCGTATCCAGGAAGCAGCTGGAACACCAATTGTAGAGGATGAGAGTGACACTACCAGGCATCCACTTTGTCCATTAGAAAGGTACCATGTACATCTCACCAAGCTTCCATCACATAGCTCGTCCTTTATTACATATGCTGATGACAGCTATGGAGTCCTCTACAAGCTGGTGGAGTGGGGAGATACCAGTCCCGCGCTTCTCACGGCTGTTTGCGGTAACATTTATCTATCTTTAGGCCCTCCCAATAACTGCATATAAGAAGCTTAAGTTGTGGCCATTCGCAGAGCAACTATGCAGTCATTGAGGTTCTTCACCTTACTTTCTTTACCTCTCTCTATTAGGGCTATATCTAGGGCAGTGCAGTTCTCACTATTGTATATCTCAGCCTCACCCAACAGAAGCTTTACACAATTCAGATGGCCTGCCTGTGCGGCACTCATTAGAGCTGTCCATCCCATGTCGTCTTGGATCTTAAGTTCAAAAGGTACCAGAAGCTGTACGCACTGTTCGTGTCCGTTCTGTGCAGCCATCATAAGGGCTGTCTCTCCATCCAGGTTCACTTCCCCCGCCTCGGCATCGATTAGCAATTCAACGCACGCAGTGTACCCTTTTGTGGCAGCATACATCAACGCAGTATATCCAGAATTATCCGTCATCGCGTGCAGGTCTTTCAATAGAATCGACACACACTCTGGTCTTCCGTGCATTGCCGCCGCCATCAGTGCTGTGACACCCAGGTCTGATAGGATATGCCCTTCCACCTTATTAAGAGTTGCCACGCATTCCGAATATCCGTTCTCTGCAGCGTATATTAGTGCTGTATTGCTGTGCGCATCTTGAAGCTTCTGTTCATAGGGAGCCAGAATCCTCACACACTCTACATATCCTCTTTCGGCTGCATACATCATTGCAGTCTTTCCGTCGTTATCAGCAAGGCCTGCCTCAAAGCACGCAAGGACGGCCACGATGTCCGTGTAGCCATCACGAGCAGCATACATTAGAGCCGTCATCCCATCTCTCGTTTGAACAGTCATTTCACACAGCAGGATATCTATGCATTCTAGGCAGCCATTCTCAGAGGCAGCCATCAGAGCAGTGTACCGGTGTTCTCCATATATCCCCAACTCTGGGAACAGAGAGAGTATGTACTCCGATATTCCCATGGAGGCGGCAATGTGGAGCGCTGTGCCACCCTTTCCGTCGAATAGATCTGTGCAAAATACTCCTATGTCATCAATGTATGCAGACATATCTACTAAGTCATCATCAGCGATTGCTTTCATCAAATCCGTTGTATGCGCGATAGCTTTTTTGGGTTCCCTCTGTCGCATGCACAGTACTTCCTTTGCCCTCACAAGATGATCTGTTATAAGCCTGACAATATGAGATTGATTATTATCGATGGCAAAGTCCAGAGCAGACCGTCCACCGTCTGTCCCTGTGGTCTTTATAGACAGCTCGTATGGGAGCAAGATCTGCACCATTTCAAATTGGTTTTGGAGCACTGCCTGTATAAGCGCGGTGTTACCATAATTATCTTGCATTTTACTTTCCAGAGAAATCAACATTTGCTGGATTTGAACTTCTTCAGTTGTTAGAGACATGTAGTCCAGTGTATCGGCCTGCGTAATTATTGTGTACTCACTCGTATTCCAGTACCGTGTAGGTCTCAAACAGTTCTTACTGATTCGTCCTCCTGTCATAGCCAGGTACATCAGTGCAGTAACGCCCTGAACGTCTCCTTGACCTGCTTGTGATATATGTTCCTTTATGCCTTGATAGTTACCCATTGCCGCAGACACCATAAGATCTGTAACCTTGCTGTTGTCTCCCATCAGCTGCTTTAGCAAAAGGATTGTATCGGTATGTCCTCCAATTAATGCGTGATAAAGTACGCCCATTCCGAAGCTATCCTGCGCTGTCCGTTCTTCTTCAAACTGTGCAAGCATGGCAGTAATGTACAAGTGGCCGGCTCTAGCCGCGGTCATGAGGGCCGTGTACCCATAGTTATCCTTGGCTCCGACCTGCCATAGAAAGAACTCTGCAGCCTTGATGTTTCCAGCACGTGCCGCGTGCATTAAGGCTGTCTTTCCATTTCTATCTGTTGGCCTGTTATGGGTGCAAGTATACAAGACATCATACATGCATGAGAAGTCCTCTGATATTGCGGTGACGATTTCAAAAGGGTAGTCAACAAGGTACGCTTCCTTCCGCACGAGCTCCTTGGCGCAGCGGTAGTTTCTTACGTTGATAGACATTTCCAGCGCAGTGCTGCCATCAATAGCTATGTGCCCTATTTCACGCAGTAGCTCCAGTGCACAGTCAGTGTTTTCATTCTCAATTGCTGTCATCAGACTAGTTACCCCATCGTAGTCGGCTATGTGTATCTCTTGGTCCTTCAGCTCTCTTACACAAGACACGTGGCCCTTCATAGCTGCAAACCAGAGCGCGGTCCGACCATCAACATCCTGCTGGCCGCATTGGAGATGTTTAAGCTGCTTGACACACTCGGCATGCCCCATAAACGCGGCGTACATCAGCGCTGTCTGTTTGCTATTAGTAGACTGAACGTGCTGCTTCTTTACTATTACATCTACGACCTGAGTGTGTCCATACTTAGCTGCTAATATCAACGCCGTCTCTCCACGTAGGGTCAATGAAGATAGCTCATGCTCTTGAAGTAGCTCCACAACATCCTTGTGGCCATGCATGGCAGCGTACAATAGAGCAGTAAACCTGTTATGGTCAGTTAGTCCATTCTCGTTTAATAGGAGGGCAACGCAATCGGCGTGATTATTACTTGCAGCTAACATTAGTGCTGTGCCATTGCAGCTTGAACGCTTACACCGCTTGCCTAGATGCTTCTTTACTTGGTTGGCGTCTCCGTTGGCTGCAGCAAGCATAAGCTTAGTTAGCTTAGAAACCTGTTGCTCAGCTTTCAGGAGACACTCGGCACAATCATGGTGCCCGTTAAGCAGGGCCAGCCAGCAAGCTGTGTACCCCGTATGGTCCAACAGACAGGCCTCAGAAAGAAGCAGTTTGACACTTTCTAAGTGACCCTTCTCAGCTGCGTACATCAGGGCTGTCCGCCCTCGGGCATCAGTCTGTCCCCTCAGCTCACTGTATCTTGTCACTCCAGAAAGGTCGTTCCGAAGCGCAGCGTTCATTAACTTCGTGCGCCCGGTACATTCAAACTTAGCTATTTCCAGCATCCTTTTTGTAAATGCAATCGTTTCAATCCAAGGAAATAGAATATACACTGCAAGGGAAAGATTAACTCTTGTTGTTAACTGCACTGCAAGCCCGAAGTTTAGCTAAGCGCTTTTCTTCAACTGCTTTTATATATGCAACACACTCGTTTCCAGCCCCGTATGCGATAGCCCTAGAGCGTACTCGAGGCATGTACTCTTCTGCTGGAAGTAAAAGCTTCACTGCTTCAATATTGTTGTTCGCAGTTGCAATAACCAAGGCGCTCATGCCTTGGCCGGTCACAAATTTAGCATTTGTTAATAATCCTGCCTCCCTAGATAGGAGTAACTTGATGCACGCTACGTTGTTGTTTGCTGAGGCGTACATTAGAGCTGTGAAGCCATACTTGTCTTGCATTCCTCCCTCTGCATCCAGGAGAAGGCTAACGATGGCATCATAGCCGTACAATGCGGCTGTTTGCAGTGCAGTCACTGGAGCTACCTGATTTCTACTGTTTGCGATTTTTCCTGCTTCTTTCTCCAGGAGTAGCCTCACAATATCTGCATGACCTCCCTCGGCTGCAAACATAAGCGCAGTCTTTCCACTATTAGTACGCTTACCGACGTGATCAAACAGGAGGCTTCGGCAGACCTCAAGATCACCTGCTGCGGCAGCCACCATGAGTGGGGTCCTGTCGGCTATGTCTTCTGAACACGAGGAAGATAGCTTCTGACCAACATGTCCTCTCCGGAACAGCCCCGTAGTAGTAATGGACTCTTGCAATGCACCATCACTTGTCTCAGAAATGCGACAGAGAGTAACGGGAAGGATATGCTCCGCTATTGTCCCATAGAGACAATCCTCGTAGCTGTCAAAGCGCAAGCGCACATAGACATACTTCTCGACTGGATCAGGAACTTGAATGGACTCTGTTGCATCATAGTTTGCTAAACTTGTCGTGCTGGAGGTTGTCGCACTGGGAAGCTCGAGAGCACTGTTCGTCATTGAAGACTCTGTGTAGTAGTGCGCATACGCGTTTAGATTAGCTGGTGTATCAAATGGTTTCTCCTGCATCTCCTTAACCAGGTGCATGTCAACTTCAGCGTTACCGACCTGCTCAATACGGATGGTTCTGTACCTGTGCAACTGCTGGCTTACAAAGTCTCTTAAATGAGTCTCGGAATCGTCAGCATACGTTGCTAATAACCGCTCTGGAAAGATGTTGGGCATGGAGGATGATCGCTGGCAGGTAGAGATTGCTGGGTCAACTGAACATGCTGCTGGCGCGTGAACATCATCAGCTAGGGCATCTATAATATTGATTTGTATCTCCTTGCCCAGAGTTTCTTCCTCAAGACTACTTAATTGCATTTCTTTGTCTTGAGCATCTAGATGGTTCATCGTTGAGAGATCTCGTAACTGAGATGAGTCCGAAAAGCATGATAGATCACTGTGTTCGTTATTTCCAGTAGGCTCTATGCCTGCACTGTCAAGAGAGACACGGAACTCAGCAAGCTTCTTGCGTAGCCTTTCGATCTCTAACTTCTGATTGAGTATTATTTTGTCCTTTTCAAGGGAATCTGCAGATACGATGGAAGAGGAGCCAGGCTCTGTTGGTGAGTGTGAAGTCATCAAATGCAATGGAAGGACGGAAAAGTTGGCTAAATTCACATGCCCGCACACGGGACACGTGCTTATGCAGAGAATCTCGTGTATTTTCCTGAGATACGCTTCTATTTCCCCGGTTGCAATAGGCAAGGCGCGCTCTATGCTCTTAAGGTCCGCAGCACAGTGCTTCAGTGCATACTTCACAACGTCAAGTCGGCCAGATGAGACCGCTGCTACAATGTATTGGTCATGCATATTAGTTTCAGCACTCAAATCAACGTACTCCAATATGGTGGCCACGACGTCGAGACAGCCCGTTTCCAATGCCAAAACCATGGGTGCCTTTTCCTCGCCATGCAAAAGCACAGGTACGCAGGCTTCATACGGCGCTAAAAGCTTGCAGATAGAAAGTTTTCCCTCAAGAATCCCAATGGCAAGCGCAGTGAGACCGGCTGCATCGCGATGCCCGCTTTCATAACGCGCAAGAACAGAAACCACTTTAACCAATCCAGACTTCGTGGCTAACAATAGGCCCGTGTCACCGTCTTCTGTCTTGGTTCCGGCCCGCTGCTCGGCATTTTTCTGAACAGCTTCTACGTCCTCGTGCAAGATGCTTGAAAACCATTCTTTGGATGATTCTACGTCCATGTCTCAGAGCAAAATAGGACCGAGTAAGCCTCCTATCTAGCAAAAATTTACAATTCTGTCCTTTTTAGCACATTTATACAAATCCCTGAATGGATACGGCAGCATGGTTTTCTGCAGTAGAATCAGGAAACTTGGCGTATGTTCTGAAAGCTATCAAGACGATGAAGGGTCAGCGGAACGAAAACGGGGCCACGGCGCTCATGACAGCCACCCGACTTGGTCACATGCACCTTGTCATTTTGCTTGCTCAACACGAAGCTGGCTTCGTTGATAATACTGGACGCAGCGCTCTTCTTGAGGCGGTTCTACGGCTTAATCTTTCGTTTGTACGAGTCCTGGGACGGCTAGAATTCGACCTGCTTCTAGGACAGGATAAGCGGTACACAGCCCTCGACGTTGCGCTGTCGATGGATCCTTTTGATAAGGGAGTAACGATGGAGCTCATCTCCATCCAGGGCTGCCAGTATGACTCATTAGGAAGATCCAGCCTCCAGGTGATCTTGAGCTCTCCAAGAAGCGAACTTGCTGTTTCAGCATTACAAAGCATTAGGTACTTACCTGACCAACTGACAAACGCTCTGGCTTGGTGTGTTGAGAAGGAGCCCGATGCTGTAGTGACTAGAGAACTACAGGCTATACTCCAGTCTTCAGAGAAGCTATCCTCTCCTGTGTCCATTGACAAATTTAACACTACACCTTTAATAACCGTGCCCCGTATGTCTTTTTCAGCCTCTCCCAAAGTCGGTCGATCCTTTTCCACAGAGGTCCCTCGCTCTCGTCAACACACGAAACACACTGACACGTTTGCGGAGAGCAGCTCAACAACTAATCCCAATGTCATCCTAACAACACCTTTGATTCGAAACCCCCCGGCTCTACCTCCCTTATCTTTATTGGTATCTGCTAAAACGAACACTCGGATAGCAGAGTTAGAGACCCAGGTAGCAGAGTTAGAGAAAAAATTAGAAGCATCCCGATTGGCTTATACAAAGCAGACCTCCCAGCTATTAGAACTAACTCGTAGTTCCAGAGAGAAACCAGAGATAGTAGATGCCTATGTGCAGACCCAGTGTCCCATTGCTACAGTCTCGGCAAGTTCCCAGACTTGTGTAACCACTTCTGATGTATCCACCATCACAGAAGAAACTGCGATTGTATTATCTACTACTAAATCTAAACCTAAGTCCGTTGTTTCTACCAGCTATCATTCTCCAGATTGTACTGGCATGAAGACAACAAGCTTCTATGGGTCAGAGTCATCTACTTCACTGGACATTAGTCCTCAACCTCTCATGCCATTTGATTCTGACGCGTGGTCTTATGTAGTGGTCACAATAGATCACCACTCTGGAGACTATTCATTTCAACCTGTATCTATGTCTAGCAATTGCCTTGTCACTCCTTCGACGCCTTCCACAGAGGCTGCCCCTGGTAATAACCTGAAGTTTGACGACGCCAATCTGCGTGATTCTTTAACACCACCATTCATATACGAAGACTCGCTGCACAACGAGCTTGTCACTGCAGTGCTTGCTTACGACTTGGAACGCATCCGCCAGCTATCTAGCCTTTATGGCCAACAGGACCGCTCCGGTAAAACAGCGCTCATGTATGCAGCAGAATTGGGCTATGCAGATGCAATTCCTCTTTTGGCCCCGAAGGAGGCCGGCATGTTACGGAGCTGCGGGCGATATCTACTTCCAGGGACTGCCCTAATGCATGCAGTCGTTTGTGGCCATGAAAAGTGCGCTCAGCTGCTCGTAAACTATAAGGGTGAGGTAGGATCCAAGACCAAATATGGCTGGACTGCCCTGATGTTTGCTACTGTCCAAAACTACCTAAACCTCGTGCAGCTTTTGGCGCCCCTAGAGACACGGATGGTTACGTCATCAGATTTCCTGACTGACCAATATTGTAATGGGAACACTGCGCTTCTCATGGCAGTGAAGCTAAACCACAATGAGATTGCGCGTGTATTGGCCCCCTATGAATATGACATCAAAGATAGCAGGGGATTGTCTGCTGATTTGTTATCTAGGGACAGTAGTCTTCGTAGTTATCTTCGCAGTTTAAGTAGGCCTTCTGAATGATACTTTTTCAATCCTTTTTCCCTGTTGACTGTAGCGCAGCCAACCGCCTGTAAACTCCTTCTTGAATGAAAACGATGATTGAGAGGGTGAAGTGTTCAGTAAGCTTAGATGCGCTTCGGAATACTCGCGTCTGCGCCCAGGAGCATGCTTTACTTGTGACTGCACTGAAGGACGAGTTGAGTATGGAGCTTAGAACCTACAAGATTGCAATGCGAACTGTGTTTGTGGCCCGGATGCGCCGGCCATTATCTATTCGTACGACAGAGTCAAGGTGGTGGCATGCTTATTGTACCGCTACTTCATCCAGTATGTTGCTGGTTACATCTATACCCATTTCTCTTGATGGCAACAGTCCGCATGCAGAGAGGGGCATCTTCTTCTATCGTGTCTCTGCAAAAGACTTGTCCTTGACTTCTCTCTTTCCCGTCACGTCCAATCTTCCGATACAACAAGTTAGTGACGTTGCCTGTTGGCAAGGAGATTCTGGCAGTCTGCAGGACAGCACGATACTTCTTCTGGGTAGTGAAGAGCTGTCTGGCAGCACCGCATGTGTCATAATCGAAAACAAAAGGGCCCATATGCTAGGAAGCGCAACTCAAATGAAGATACTATGCCAGTCAAAACACATTGCACTCTTGTCTGTACAGACTACTGTAACACAGAACTCAGCTAACCTGCTTCCCAGTGGCTTATATCTTTTGCGCTATCCGCATTATGAGTTGATACGTATCACCCCGGATGGCCATATGAATCAAAACACACTGGTGTTACAAGGACTCCTGCTTCACCAAGGGTTTCTTGTACTCCTAGGACGACACCATGGACATCTAGCATTGACCATACACTACCTACTTACTGACACAGCCCCGAAGCTCATCATGTGTGCAGAGGCAAGGCTTACATTCTCTCTGCAACCTCCACAGATTCTTATGTTTGACACTTACCATAGTATTTTCATCATAGATGGCAGTTCGGAAGGCTACCTTACCAAAGAAGCTCGTCGAGTGGATTTACTGTCTGTGCTTGTTTGTGCAACGGATGAGGCGACCGCCACACAGCTTAGGTACGTCAGAGCTGCTCTTTCACTACTAACAAAGGCTGTTACAGAAGGGCTCCACGAGGCCCAGATCGACCGGGCTGCATCTGTTGCGGTAGCCAATCGACTAATGAGCCACACAAATAACACCGTCGACAACTTCAATTCAGCGCTGGCCAGAGCCCAAAAGCTAGAGGAGGCAGATGTCAAGCAGCGACAGCGCATACTGGAGTTGGAAGAGGAGCGGAAAGGAGATGACGCTCTACTTGCAGAGTTCGCCCAGAAGAACCAGGAGCTAGAGCAGTGCACCGCGGACCAGCTGAACATGATGCGTGCATACCAAGACACGATTAGCAAGCTACGAAGCCTTCAAGACGCCAAGAAAGAACAGCTCATTCATCAGATGCAGAATGTAATGGGTCATGCTTCTTCTCTGACACGCGAGCTACAATCCTTAATAGAAGAGGTTGACAAGTGGTCATGAGGGCCTTTTGAGTAGAGACTTTCTGACGAAAATCGCAGCAAAGAACCCGTCAGTCTTCTGTCGCTTGTCTGCCCGCAAACAACAAGTGTATGGCTTTTTTCCTCGCAGTGGCCACTCTGGAAGCGCGTTCCACAGCTCCCACTCCTTAGAAATCCCTGTCTCATCCTCCATAACCGCCGCCACGACGTCTTCATTTTCAACGGAATGAATGCTGCACGTGCTGTACGACACTAGCAGCGCACTGGGAAACTTCGTGAGAAGCTTAGTAAGAAGCTTTATCTGAAACTGGCTGAGCTCAGCCGGGTCAGCGTGTGTTTTCGCCACCCCCGCCGCCTCCGCGAGTGAAGCATCCTTGTTACTGTATATGCCCGAGGATGAGCATGTGGGATCACAGACAATAATCTGGCAACCAGTGTCCTTGAGTCTGAGAGCGTCATTGCTTGTGATCACAAGAGAGTTAATTGGTAGGCCAGCAACGACATTTGCAGACCGCACAGCTTTTGTACTGACTAGCTCCTTACCCCGACGAAGAATGATCTCACAGCGACGTCTGTCAAGGTCATTAGCGTGGACGCCGGAAAAATAGTTGCAGGCTTGGAATGTCTTGGAGCCGGGAGCAGCACAGACATCGAGTACACAGACATTTTTCAGGGACGGGAATAGCTTGATGGCGGCCTCGCGAAGTGCAGCCAGAGGCAGGCCAGAAGCAAGCGACTGCATGACAGCCTGGTTTGTCTTGACCACCCAGAGATTGTGGAATGGAATCTTCATATCAGGAGCAGAAATCAGCAGAAAATCTTTAAGGATGGGATGTCTGGTGAGCTTTGCTTCTGGAGGCAGTTCGTTTTGTAATTGATCCTGAACACGTAGAACACACTGCTCTTCTGCCTCCAGAGTAAGTCGCATCCTGTCTGCTTCGTCGTTTATTTCCGGATATTCACGCTTATCTAGGTTAACTCTAAATGCACGAGGTAGGTATGGTGTAGCGCTTGTAGCATTGTGAGATTTCACGCTAGTCGCGTCTGGCTTCTTCAGCAGACACGCAAACTCAGGCATGTGAGTTTTGACTATGCGAAGGGCGTCTCTTGTGGATCCTTCTAAGCGCCTTCTTCTATGAGGTACTCCGTCCCCTAAAAGTGCCTCTGTGGCCATCACAAGCACATGATTGTGCTCTAGTGTAGTATCGTCTGCATTTGCCAGCCGTGAAATGGTGTCTTTCAACGGATCTGCGTGTCCCAAGGCCCGCAAGGCCAGGGCATAGACAGGCCCCGGCTGGCTGGCTCGAGCATAACACAGAGCCTTTAGGCCGCCTTTTCCAGCGCGAAAGTCCCTTACTACGTCTGCAGCCTGTAGAAACACATCATTCGTCATTCGAGCTGGAAGTAATTATTAAAATGCCTGCGGAGGGTATCCGCACTCTCCATGTCCTATCTGTCTCGGACACCCACGGATGGGTCTATGGGCATGCTCATCAGCACGACATTGGGAACTACGGTCTTTTAGTCTCATACATTGAGCATATGCATAATGCAGCAGCCAGAGATCCTTCAGCAGACGTCTTAGCCATTGATGGGGGAGATATCATCGAGGGGACAGGCCTATCAGATGTTACAGATGTTAGGGGGGAGATCATTTATAGCCTTGCTTCGCGTCTCCCCTTCGATATCATGACCATCGGTAACCATGACATGGACAACGCCGATTCTGCAGCCTTCCTCAGTGACCACTCAGACACCCTTTTTGGAGACAGGTTCATTTCTACTAACACTTACAGGAACAGCGACGGCGCACCACTCATTCAGCACACACATAAGTACCTAACCTTCAAGAATGGCATCCGTGCAATGGTCTTCTCCTTCCTCTTTCACGGGATGCTCTATGAGTATGGCCACACGAAGCCCCCAGCGCAGGTCATTAAGAGCAGCGCCGTCCAGGATATTCTTGACTCTTATAAGTACAGTGTAGATGTTCTAGTAGTGAACAACCACATGGCCTCTGGGGACTCAGAGTGGAGCGAAATCTACGCCGCCTTTCGAAGCTACTATGACGCTCAGAACTACACTATCCCGATGCTGCTCCTGGCGTCCCATAGCCACATATTGGTCAATCAAGAATGTCCCTTTCCCAACGCCACCCAGTGCTACATGGTTGAGGCAGGCTGCTACCTAGAGCACTTGCAACACGTGGAATACATGTTTTTGGACGTTGACTATGAGAGCAATGGGGAGATTCATAAAGGCGTTCAGATGGCAAAGATCGTGCCAAACCTCCCCACCGACTTCACGTATGCTAACTCCGCTCTCCGCCTTAACATACCAGAGAATGCCTTATTGACAAAGAACGGCCTGGCTATTCAGGAGCAGATTGAGATGTACGTTGCCGCGCTGAACATCATGACTGTAATAGGGTACTCACCCCACGAATACAACCTTGCCCCGCCATATGACTCCTCCAGTTCACTTTACTCTTTGTGGATCAAGGACGTTGTTCCGTCCCAGCTCTTCTCCTTGGACATCTTTGACAAGACATGCAGGCCCCTAGTCGCCTCCGTATCAGGTTATTTTAGAGAGTCCTTGTATGCGGGGAATATAACGCTAGATGATACGTACACGATATTCCCTTTTCGCTACGTCATGAGCTACCTAAACAACGTCACTTACGACGAGCTTTCGTGCGTCGTAAACTATATGAACAGCATGGGGACTGGAAACCAGGGTGCACCGCTGATTCTGCTTGAGGAGGATATCTCTAGCATGGACAGGGGCGCATGCTATAATATCATCCTGACATCTTACGAATCGCGATACATCACTTTGGCGATGGGCAGAGGAGGGCCGTGTCACAATGTCAGTGACTCGTCGAAGTCGTATGTTCCAAAGACTATTTACGTAGAGTCGGATGCCACTGGCAATGTCAGCGAAAACGTCACAATGGGGGATCTACTTCGCACGTACATAAAGGACAACATGCCCACTAGGGAGAATGATGCGAGCAACAGGTTCCTTTCAGCTATAATCATCTCGTCCCTTTTCGGTATTATCCTCGTTATCACTCTGATACTCGTTTCCCTCCTGATGCTTAGGAGATGCAGGCTAAGACGTGCTGCTAAACGCCACGTAGAAAAGGAAAGCGATAGACTCATTTATGACTCCGATACCATTACCACTGAAAGCGTTACAGAAGAAAGCAAGTAGTCACCGGCCAGTTACGTGATGCAAGCGCAGTCGATACGCTACAGGTGTTCTCCTGAAAATTGTTTTGAGGAGCGTAAAGAGCAGCAGGAGGACAGTGACGCTGATAAGCAATGGGAATAGTACCTTTTGTTCCAGTTCGGAATAAATCGAGACAGCAATGAATTCAGCTTTGTCTTTAGTAGTGTAGTAGGCGTCACTGTATGCCAAGCTCAAGGTGTTTGCTTGGGGGTAGTATGCAAGGAGAGCTCCCGAGTCTTCCAGTTCGCGCTTACATCCCACACTCGGGGTTACATTCAGCGACAGATACGTGGCGTCCACAGCCACTCCACTGATGTCATAAAAGAGACCCAGAACAACCTTATTTTTGACCCTTTTCACAGTTTCTGCATCTTGCAAGTGCCTTGAGTAGACATCATAGGTTATCATATCCTTCTTTCTAAAGATCATTGCGGTATAGATATCTTCTAAAGCTTTAGATGCAGCCATGGTTCGAAGAACTTTGTCGTGATACTGCCTGAAGACGCACTGAAGAAATCCGTGATACCACAGCAGGTACTGCATCTGGCTCACATGAGGATTGATAATTTTTTCGGCATCTATGAGGAGGCTCGAGAAGTCGTCTATATAAATGTCCGCCGTATGCAAGTCTATAAACATGAGATTGTTGCATTGATATATTTGTTGACTTGGATCGTAGTTAGGGCAAATAGCAGCTATTTCCGCAACAAACTCTGCCTTCTTCTTCGTATACAAGCGCTTTAAACCATGGTCCGTGAAGGTGACAATGAAGAACCCCACCACCTCTGGGTGGTCCAGGAAGTCTGGAACTGACTTGCTATAGAGTCTTATTACCATAGAAACACAAGTAAAGTTGTAAAGGTAGGTGTCATAATCGTCCAAAATGACAGGGTCCCCACTATCGTAGAAAAGCGTGGAGCACATGCAGGAGGAGCGATGGAAGGAGATCCTTCTAGCCACAGGCTGGTTGAGCAAGTTCTGGATGAGCTTGTTGTATGTGTTTGTACATCTGAAAGACGGATATGCAAGGACGTTTCCAGAAAGGTCAAGAAAGATGCATTGGGAGACTGAACCCGGCACGCCAGTAGCTTCTGCGTTGAACGCGTTGTAGCAGTCTCTCAAGGTGCCTGAATTGTCCGCAGCAAATCGTGCGAAGCGCAAGACACTAGGATTCAGTCCCAGGGCGCCCACCAGACTAGCATTGTACTTCATCTCAAATACTTCTGGTGAGGCACGCACTAACTGCGACATAGAGCTACACAGTGCTGAAGTTGAGTACCAGGATTGGCTCAACCCTTGTGTGTATTTGCCGGTATTCTTGTATGCCTTTGAGAAGACGGTCTGTACCGTGTAAAATGTGGCAGAATCAGGTGAGTCATTTCCACAGAGTAGGTACTCTATACCCAGAGGTGGGTTAATTGTTTTTCTGGGGGCGAGTGGATAATCCCACACGTGGAAATTAAGTGAGACCAATAGCACAAGATCGTTGCGGTTAGGGATCTGTTGGAAGAAAAGATAGCGCGTTCTATTTATCAGGGGATAGGGACTCGTGTCAGTCGGAAGATCTGCATCGAGCGTAAAGCTATTGTTATACGGGCGGCCTTTATAATGCACTATATATCCTGTATGCAAGTCCAGCTCGATTAGTCCTTGCTCGCGCAGAAGTATTATATCTGCAGCATTCTTCGGAAGAGACTCCATCACAGACCACTGAAAGTACTGCCAGAAGGGCTTATACCGCGACGTAGATCCCAGGATCGACAAGCTGTTTCTGTCGAGAAGAAAAGATCTATATGTTTTGTGGGCCAAGCCGTGCATAGCTACCAGCGAGCCCATGGGTAGCTCGACACAAACAGACCCAATGATAAATTTGCTAGATGTCTGGGTGGTGTTGACCAGCAGTGTGTGATTAAAGGTAGGGTGCTGATTCTTGGGGAGATTGACTAGGTCTACAAACACGTTGCCGCAAAACGAAACCATAGAGCTGCCGTGCAGATTCAGGTATGGGGCAGAGAAGTAGATATCACTGTCCTTGCTTCTGAGAGGGGAGAGGTACCGTTCCACGATGTGACGGAAGTAGATGTCCCTGTGATGAAACCAGATGCTTGTGGATGAAAAGTGCTGAGTCATGTAGCTCACGTAATCATCGATATCAAAAACATGAAAGGCACGGGGAAGAAGAAGACGGCGGAGCCAGCAGAACTGCTCGTAGTGGAGCATGCGCTTGTTGAACACACTCTTTTCCTTTCTCGAGTCTTTGTCCGGAGGAATTGCGATGATGATTATTTGTATGTTGATCTTCTTCATCTTTCTCAGCAGTTCAGAGATGAGTTTAAGAGACGACGTGGACTTCACAATGCTTTGGTTATTCGTGCTTATTCCGGATCCCAAGATGTAGACTACCAGGGGACGGATCCTAGTGGTTTGCTGGGGCGATGTTTGGGCCGAATTGTCGAGAGCCCTGTAGTGTGACTCGAACTCAGTGTACAGAGGATTGCGCCGCTGGTACACCTTGGACAGGTACTCGACACGCTCCATATACACATTGTGCAGCGCTTCATAGAGATCAAAGAGTGTTGGAATGAGACAGTGGTTGGCTGCCGAGATGTTGCGGACAACGCTGTTCATGAAGTCTAGATAGACGTCAGAAGGCCCTGTAAACACCTTGTAGGAGGACTTTAGAGGGAAGAGGCTATTCCAACCCACAAAGACGACGCCGGTGGACGAGAAGCCCGACTTGGCCTCTATTATCGACTGGGCAATGTCTACCGAGATCTGGAGGGAGGTCTTCAATAGTTTCTGCTGCGCCGACACATTCACATATAGTGTCTCGGCGACCAGATCTATTCCGGGGTAGTCGACATCATCGTAGCGGTAGATCTCCTGCTCGCCAAGCAAGTTGTAGGAGAACTTCAGCTGACCTCTTGTGAACATCTCTGGAAAGTCTACCAATTGCTCATGCAAGATATCTGGATTAGGGTAGATGGTCTGTGTATAGGTGTCTTCACAGTCACTCAGCAACACTATGAAAAAGGTGTCTGCAAGATTGTAGTGTGCAGAATGAATCTTTGACCGCATGATCCCCGCCGGAACGCTAGTGTCTGTGGATGTTATTTGGTTGTATGTTTGGGCAAACTTCTTCTTCTCCTGGTCTATTATGCTACTCGTGGTGGCAAAACTGCTAACACGAGGGTAGGAGAACACAGCCAAATCTAAATAGGATTGAAAGCTAGCGCGGGGATAAACATTTGCCTCGCGCGTCGTTGCCGATGCGTTGCCGATAATGTATCCATCTTCATCCAAGGATGAATATATCTTTTGCGTTGGTTCCTCGTAAAAGTCAGATTTGGGAAATGAATCGGTGAAGACCAAGTTATCAAATATGCTCGCCAGGTTGACATTGATGCAGGACGACTGTGGAAGAGGCCTCAGTGGCACAGCCGATACAGAGGTCGGGTCGACAAACGCATTTTGGTAGAAGATTGACTGGAAGAACGTGGGCGTGTCAATGGGCGGTTCGCAGATGAAAATGGGCTCGTTCGTGTGCATTAGGTCGGCATAGAGCTTCTCCAGATAGTTAATCGCAGAGCGCAGAGCGGTAGCCTTTTCCTTGATGATCCTGTCAACACGCTCCACAGCCTCACTGAGCTTCTCCTCGACGTCGAAGAGAAATGTCGCAGGGATAGGGTTCGCAGCCAATATGCTCTTCTGGAGGACATCTGCCGAGCTCAGCTCACGGAGAAACAGAGTCACGTTTTTAAATACCTCCATTGTCAGCTCACTTATTCCATAGTTGCAGGAAGTGGAGAGGGATGCCTGGAGCACACACGCAAGCAAGAAGACAACGGCTATTGCAAGTGCCAGATTGAGAGAACGGAACAATCACGTTTTTAAAAATTTCCAAAACATTCGAGGTCAGAATTTTGCTTGCCTCTGAAGTTGCAACGCAAGATGTCTCAGATGCATCTCTGCCTGCAACAGAAATGCAGAGGTGCTTCCAGAGTGATTGCTGGGGAAACAAGAAGATCCCGTTTCAATTGCTCTCTATCAAATACTGTTTGTGTTAGGAGTCAATCTGATGAGCCACTGGGGTACCAGGGAGGCGCAGCTGCCACAGGAGAACATAATAGGACACGGCAATACACATAATTGTTATTGGCACAATTTCTTCTAAATTAGACGTGCCTAATTGACAACGTTTAGAAACATCGCGACCCTAAGTCATCAGACAGACACTCTGCGTGCTCGTGGCGCCTATGTTTAATAGACAAAAATCAATACAAGAATAACAAGTAACACGATCCCTGTAATGCTGAACATGAACAGTCTCTTAAAAAAAATTTCGCAATGTCTGCTTGTTGTCACGACGTGGCCCGTCTCATCTTCACGATGGGTCTGGCCGCAATCGCATATGGTGCGGTGTTCGGTTTTCTTCCCAGGAGTGCTGATACTGTTAAAAATATGGTTGAGTGCGTAGCCAAGAATCCCAAGGGTTTTATCGATTGTGTGAAGGGCAATGGCAATGGTGGCAGTGGTGGTACTAACAGTGTCAAGAACCCCCTTTTGATCAACATCCTGTTCATCGTGATGGTCACTTTCGGTTGTGTCTTCCTCGTTCTCGCCATCGTCTTTATTATCCTGAACTGCTGCTGCTGCCACGGAAGCTCCTGTCTTGCCATTCTTGAGAATATCATGCTCGGCCTAGCACTTCCGGCCCTCCTCGATGGGGTTTGTTACATCGGTTCGGTGTTGCTCTTGAAGATTGGTGCTATAAGTAATAATAACCTAGCTAAGAACGCACTTAATATTGCCGGTACCTACTCTGGGTACGTGGGCGTTTCCCTGGCCGCCGCGTGGCTGATAACGTGCCTCATAGGGCCTGTCATGACCCGTAACAACTCGACGTGCTTGAAAATAGTTTGCATGGTCATCGGGCTGGCTGTCGCAGCTGGTGTATACTGTGCTGTGGTGCTCGTTGATCCCAAGAAGGTTCCAAATCTTAATACCGGCACTACCAATGGTACTACCCCTACTGGTATCAAGGAGCGGTTATACCCCGCCCTCATTGTCGCGGCGTTTGTCGCCGCAGATTATGTACTTATGTTCTTCCTGTGCACATGCATAACTTCCGGCGGCTGCTGCAGGAAGTCTGACTAACTTCGGTCTGTGTAAATAAGCTTCTTTACTCACCATGCAAGGTCCTGGATCCGGACGCCGCTCTGGATGCCTTTGCGCGCTGCGATCTCCTCGGGACTGACGACCTCGCCATCCGTTCTGATGACAGTCTCCTGGAGGGTGATTCTGTCCACAGCCTGCACCAGTCCTTCAAGCAAACCTGCGCAAGTGTCCGCTGCAAGGATGTGGGAGAGCACAGCCTTATCGGCGCTCATCGTTGCTGCATGAGACGCAGATGCGACAGAGCTGACCGGGTGTCTGTCATCCCCTGCAATGCAGGCCCCGCCATAGCACCCGTAGGGACAAGCATGGAGATCAAGTATATAAAGGGCGCTCTTGTTGGGGCACAGAGCGTGAATTCGCCGGACGAGGTTCTGCAGATTGTGATATCCGGTGGACTTGTATATTATGACGCAAGAGTAGGGAGATTGATTTTGTGAAAGCTCAATTGTACAAGAAAAAAGCTCGTTACCAATCTTAGTCCAGTGAAGGTCAACTCCATCGGCGCGTTGTACCAAAAGACGCGACAGACCTTCATCTGATATCCATTCTTTGGCCCGAAGGTACAGAACTAGAAGGGGGCCTAGTGCATACTGCCAGAAGGATGTGGGAGAGGGTGTGTAGGAAGAACAGAAAGCAGGGGGTGATGAGCCCTGAGGGGTCCCTGCAAGGAAGCTATGCACCTCCTGAGCGGTCAGGCAGACGTCCACCGCAGCGCCCCGAAACTGCTCCAGCTTCCTGTCTTGACACGGTTGGATTGAGACCAGAAGTGGCGATGCGTCTATACCACAGTAGCTGGCACCAAAGAGCTCCATTGGGGAGGCTGTTGAGACAATGTATGAGATCAGCTCTCTGTTCCTCTTCGTAATAAAGAGTCGCACAGCTGGACAGTGGGTGATGATAGCAATGTTTGAACGCGGCTCGGAAGATTGCATGAGAAATGAGATCTGGCGGACGTTCATAAGTACAGATTGCTCCTGGTGCTGGGCCTCTGAAACAACATAGACAGGCGGTGCGTCTTCATATGTGCAATGCCGGAGGCCAGCAACGCGGGTTCGCAAAGCGTACTCAAGTTGCTTGAAGAGGGTGTCCACTGTACAAGGCTCTACTGACGTGATGTCTAGCAAGACTCTGGACAAGGATAGAATGGCTGACTGGGAGAGCGAAAGAACGATGGGACGCCCTGCCTTTGGTCCTGAAGTAATTGCATTTTGCAAAGCTGTGGTGTTCAGCTCTCGGAAAAAGACTTCCTCAGCAGAGGTCACGCACCCGCTGCACATCAGGCAGTCGTTGATTGTGATCTTCACCGGGGTAGAACTGACTGGGGCCGCATCGCAAGCCTTGAGCCGTAGTTTGACGGTTCCCGTAGATGGCGCATCTGCCGGCTTCAACGGCACCACACACTCCTCAGGCAAGGTGTTAAGATCGGAAGCCACCTTCACCTTGAGGCTCATCACCAGGTCGCGAATTTGTAGTGCTAAGTTTAAGTGCACTTTTTACCTTCATTTACGTTCAAGTCATCATTGCGTAATAACACTAATGGTTGCAAATTTATGTAAAACGAGCTAGAATCTCTGATGATGACGAGTAGCAAGGCGTGGTTTGACGCCGTAGAGAAGGGAGACACTAAGATGGTGCGCTTTCTTCTCCAAAATAATGCCAGAAGCTACAATGACCTCGGGGAAACGGCGCTAATGCAATCTGTACGCCTCTTTGACAAGCATCTCGTTCAGCTTCTTCTGGACCACGAGGCCGGGGTCATTTCGCGGGATGGCTCTACAGCACTGTCTATTGCTGCCACAATGGGAAATGCCGCAGCTTGTGAGCTTCTTTACGCTCGCGAAGCGAAATTAAGTTTGCAGAACAAAAGGACCCCGCTCATCCTCGCTGCACAGGCCGGTCATCTAAAGTGCGTCCATATTCTCAAGGACAATAACCCAGCACACAGAGACGCGTTTAATCGGTCAGCGCTGGACTACGCCATCCAGTCCGGTCATAGTGCGATAGTCAATTATCTGGTTGGGCTTCCCCAAGTGAAGGAGAACTGTTTGAATCAGGCGATTATGATATCTCGGAGCTTGCATAACGACTTGCTGGCAGAGCGTCTTATTGAGCTTCGCGACCGATCATCCAAGCCAAAGCCTGAGAGGGCAAGGTTATCAAAAGGCAGTTCTGTTGGAAGACGGGCAGATGCTTCTCCTCCCAACGTCATCTCGGAGTATATCCCGGAGTTTATTGGTGCCAGCTCCTCATCGGCACACACCCCAGGGGTGGATCCTACTGTCTCATCGGCCAACATTAAAGCCTCAGCAAGCCGGGCCAGTTGCTTAACTGGTTTGCTCCCCAGATCTGTCTCAGCAAGTGTACGAGTCAACCCTCATCCGCCACTAGATACTGCGACTGAGCCTGTATATGCGGCCTACAATGCAAGCTTCACTTCAGTGAGGCCCTCACATTACGACAGGGACGACTATGGAAAGCATTCCGTCCCCTCAGGCCCTGAGGTAATGAGGGAAAATGTCATAGAACTACTCTTTAGAAAGCTCCAGCACAATAGCGAGGAAATAGAATGCCTTCGCCGCCAGCTCCAAGTGATGAAATCGCTTCCGATTTCTCGATCGGCTACCCCAGCAGATCGCCGAACAATTTCTCGTCCACGCGAGCCTCCTGTGCTTCAACGGATTGATGAGGAGACACTATACTCGCAAGACTTTGAGAAGGTCCCCAGGAACATCCCCGATGATTCTATCAATCTACGAGTTAACGAACCAGGCACAGGCACAGACGACTATAATGCTAATTTTTCCAATTTTGGAGACAGCGATGGATTCAATGCAGGAGTCCTCCAGGGAACTATGCTTCCCAATACAGTTGTTCATAACCAAAGATACATGCTCTCGCCAACCGTCGGTACAGGAGACCACCACCTTGACAGTCAGAACTTCGCTGACACGCATGTATACTTGGCACAACAAGAGATTATGGACAACCCTAGTCTCCCACAGGTCGGCGATAGCGCTTTTTCTGCATTTGTAGACACACAAGTAGATAGTGTTTTACTTTCTAGCATACCTCCTCCCGATACTGGTCATCAAAAGCACGCCAGTATCACTGATGCAAGAGGCATGCCAGGCAACTCTTATGATAATTCATCAGCAATGGAGCAATCTTACCCTCTGGTAAGCGATTCATTTCGTTTTGAAACCCCTCAATCTGAGACTTACACTGGAGTAGGTGTTCTAAATAATGTAGAGCGCTCTTTAGATGACGCTAATGATGACTTATTCCAGTCATACACTGACGACGAAATCCTACGCTCCAATAGCGAGCTCATGAATGCTGTTTTGGCCAATGACATAGAGGCGGTTCTATCCCTTATCCCAGAACAGGCTGGACTTCAGAACATTGTCGGAAAAACCGCTCTTATGTACGCAATCGAAGAGGGGTTCACCGCTGCCGCAAACGCGCTTATTCCTTATGAATCCAGATACAGCGACACTGTTGGAATCACTGCTCTCATGATAGCGTCAAGAGTAAGCAATCTTGATATCATCCAGAAACTCATTGCTGAGGAAGCTGGTATGCGTTCACTGGGAGGACGGACCGCGCTCATGTTAGCTGCACGGTGTAACCAGCCTCAGAGCGCAGCGATGCTACTGGATACTGAGGGCACTTTGCTGGACGAGGGTGGCTACACCGCCCTGCATATTGCAGCTGTGCACAACCAGGCAGAGGCCGCGTTCGTCCTGGTAAGTAAAGAGGCTGGCATAAAGACTAAGGACGGCCGGACAGCCCTCATGCTAGCCGTCGAAAAGAACAGCATGGAGGCCGCAAACGTGATTCTCCCTCACGAGTGCAACATCACAGATAATGACGATTACACGTGCTTGATGCAGGTAGCGGAGGTTATGGACAACCCTGCGGTCGCCCAGGTCCTTGTTGCCTTTGAAGGCGGGTTTGTCAACGCAAACGGACTGATGGCCATTGAAGTAGCCATCAGATGCCACAATTATGCTATTGCAGAGATTCTAATCCCGAAGGAAGGGGTATCCATAATGCAATATTGCGGTTCTCCAGACACTCGAGAGGCTGTGCAAGCAGACTCAGAGAAGTACACGGAGCTTATGCAAGCCTGTGATCAAGGGGACATTGTTGCAGCATATTGTTTCAAGGATCAGTACTATTCTTCAAATATCAATGGGATGACACCACTAACGATAGCTGCGAACAGAGGCTACACAGATATCGTGAGCATGCTTCAAGAGCTATTCAATCAAGAAGCTGCTTCGTGGGATGTGGCTAGACGTTGTGACGAACAGAATGCTTTAGAGGAAGAGCAAAGCGACCAAGACGACTATGTTCCCCCTGCTCCTGACGCCGATTTTCGTGAGGATGTCAGGAGAGATACTCATTCTCGTGCTCAAGTCGTGCAGAAGCTTCCTGATAAAGATAATATGGCACTCTATGAATCTGATATGACAGCCTCAGAGAATAGCTATCAGTCTATTTCCTTTACATCTAAATCTAACGATAAATCTTCGAAGGCATCTAGCGCACGTAATAGTACAAGTGGAGCAAGTAGTCGCCACAACAGTGGGCACGCTACTACGCGCGGATCAGCAAATAATTACAATGTTGTGTCCATTCAAAATGTTCAGGATTCGTCAGAATGTCCTGTCCCAGCCCCAATGCCAACTCGTCGCAGCCTTTATGGGATGCAACATAGGCTCGAGCCCACGCTGCCTGACGTCGCGAAACAAAGACACGTGTTGGCCGACACTGTCACTCGGCAGTATTCGACATCACTCTCCTCGAATAAGCCGTCTGTGGTATCTATTCCAGGACCTAGCAACCACTCTAGTAATGCACCCAGTGCCAACGCAAGCTTACTGCCTGAAAATATAAGTAACCTCACTATTAATTCTCCCGGTTCGCCGATTGGGCAACCTGATGCAGAAGGTACTCCTCACGCTGTACACTTGCGGCCTACTGACTCTCAAAAAGAGCTGCCCAGTAGCCAATACAGCACACTTGTGGAATCGACCCCTAATTCGGCAAATGCATTCGCGTCTATTGAGCAGCATCACTTGCGCACAGTCAGTAATCATCCGAGCACAGGTGTGCATCATCAAGAAGGGTCGTCTTCCTCTGTTTTACCCAGTGCTACTACTGTGCAGAAAATTTCAGGTCCCGAAGAAAGGCGTAAATCGGCAAGGAATATCAACAAGAATAGCGAGCTAATGCAGGCAATCATCGACGGAAACAACGAACGAGCTGCAGAGCTCGCCACTTCGCAGGCAGGACTCGTCAACAGATTAAAGCAAACGGCTCTAATGATCGCTTGCGAAAGAAACAACGCTGCCATTGCATCTCTACTCATGGAGCAGGAATACGGTCAAGTCTGCACTTCTTACGAAATAAGCTACTGGAAGATGGCCCCAGCAACCGCTATGATGATCGCAGCAATGAACGGAAGTATTGACTGCGTGAAGCTCCTTGTCAATCTAGAGAAGAAGCTGAAGGACAATATCGGGAAGACAGCGCTTATGGCGGCCGCCTTTTGTGGCCATTTGCAGGTGGTGCGATTCCTTCTTTCCTGTGAGGGGCGGATGCAAACGAGATTTGGGACAACGGCTTTGATGATTGCAACAAGGGAAAACCAAGTGGCGGTTGTACGGGAGCTCATCCCATACGAGCACAGCATGATTGATTCCAATGGCTTCACCGCGCTGATGATTGCATGCGAGCGTGGCTTCCAGGAGTGTGCTGCTCTTTTGGCCGAGAAAGAAACAGGAGTGGTTGTTAGACATTGCCCCGTGACAGGAGAGCCGTGGACGGGCCTATCGTTTGCCGTGGCCAGCGGAAATGCCAAGTGCGTTAGTGCATTAGCGGCCTATGAGGCGCAGACATATGGAGAGGCTGCGCTGAAGGTTCTGCAGAACAGCAAGATACATTCTGAGAGCCAGCGTGCAGAGATCACCGCTGCAATACAAAAGTACATGCGTGCGCCCTAGTAAATTATAGAATAGCAGATTTACACACTGTCTGTGCTCCCGTCCAGATCAGGCTCTGGGTGAGTCTGCTTGGTGGGCGCAGCCAGGACTGCGGCCTTCTCCTGCTCCTTCTTCTGCTCAGCAGCAAACTTTTCGTCGCTCTTTGCTAAGATCTTCGGACAGCAAGCGAAAACACCCTTGCATCTTCCATCGTCGTCGAACTTGTAACGGAAAATCTTGGGATACTTACAATAGCCGTTATACACCTGAGAGGAGTAGATCAAGAGGAGGAAACCAGCCAGTTGCATCCAGCTATACGTCGTCCAGGACTCTCCGTAGACAGAGTTCGGGGCAAAGAGGTAGTAAATCAGGAGGTCGGTGACCCAGATGGCAGCCGTTCTGATGGCTTCAAAGATAGTGCGGACAACTGAAGACGTCTCTGCGGTGACTGTCATCCCTGCCCAGTTGAGGAACAAGATAGACACAAAATAAATTAAGACAAACACAAGGATGAGCGGATTGTCGGCAACCATGTAGAAGGTGTCAACAAAATCCTCGTTAGCTCCGTGATCAGGGCCAGAAACACCCCACATGAGCAAGGGAGAAACGATGAAGACCGTGATGAGCAGACCCCAGAAGCCCTCCATCCCAACAACTTGGAGCGGGGCTGCGTCAACGTCGCTGAGGAGGAAGTCTTCAGCGACTATCTGACCAGACTGAATGAGCTGCGAAATAACGACAAGGAAGCACCCGAAGATCTGTAGGTTCCACGGCTTCGCGGTGGTTGACCCCATGGAGCCGAGGATGCAGGAGGCTCCGACAAGTGCGCACGCGGAGACAGTCCCAATGATGGCAATCCACTGGTAGAGTCGGACTCTTCTACGAAGAAAGAGGATGTTCATGATCGTAGCGAAGACGACCATCGTCCCTCGAAGCATCTGCATGACAGAAACATCGATGTAGACCAGCCCCATGGTCATGACAGAGGTGGCGACCATATCGAAGATCGAAGGGACTGCAATGAGAACGTAGGGCTTCCAATACTGCCAGGTTCTGAACTTGGACTTGGCCGCGGCTTCTGCCGGCTGCGTAACGCTGTGCGTCTCGGTGTCATTGCCCTCACTGACAGCACTCTTCACGGCCAGGCTAGCGGCCTTCTTCTTTGCCTTCGTGTGGGACACTGCCTCGATGATCCCATGCGCAATAATACAGACAAGCATGGCCATGAACATGCACGCAGTCTGGAACCAGGGCTTCTCGAATTTCTTGACAACCTCTGGAGGGCACTCCCCGTGGGCCCAGGGCTCGTAGTCCTTGCCGTATTCCCACTCATAGTAAATGGGGCAAGCGCTTGTATCGAGCATGAGCTTCGAGCTGACCATCGTGCCCGTGCCGAAAACAAGCATGCCGACGATCCCAATGATTGCCTTTACAGAGTACTTCTCCTTCTTCCCGGCCATCCTGTTTTTTCGTTGCTCGCCGTTCCAGATGAATAAAAATGCAAGAAAGCACTTGACTGCGGATTTTTTGAGACACTTTTAGCTGAATGTGGCGCAATTTCCGATATGCCATATCCAGTGAAATATACAAACCGCTTTTTAACAGTCCGTGGTAACCATGTTTGCAACGCTATTACCCGAGAAGATATACGAGAAGAACATCCGAAGAATGGTAAATAACCTCGTGGCAAGCAACAGGCCGCGGGTTTTGGACTACACCAAGTCAATCTACTATCTGCTTTGCCAATCGTCTTTCCACCGCACCGTTCTCGTGGGCTCCCACTCTCTTCCTCCCACCGAGTCTTTTCACCTTAGTGTCAACACCACCCATATCGAGGGCGCCTGTCTGTACCTGCCAACTTACCTTCGCTCTCAGGTCAAGCTCACAGGAGAGCTCAAGGACGCCAATATCAACCTGGTCTACCCCTTCAAATCCGACGTAGTACCCTTGATCTCAAAGGTTACAGGAGTCGAGTACTCTGACTACCTGGTCATCACCTTCCTGGCATGTAGCGAGGCAGACATGGAAGTGAGCAAGGTCTACGCCCTTCTTTACCAACCGCTTCTCCAGGCCTGTCTGAAGGGCGTTCCTCTTTTTGCCCACGAACTTGCTGTCAGTCCGAGTTTCAAGCGGCACCTCAAGGGGATAGGGTTTACTAAAATCAACAGCCATCCTACACACACGGGCTATGTCCTGTGGCCCGAAAACCTACTCCTCAATCTATATGAGGATATAGAAGATCTCATTTTGATAAACAATCCACGCTGCGCCACAATCGCCCCCACTCTCGACAAGTTCGGAAGTCTCCACCGCATGCTCCAGGTGGACCGTCCATTAGAGTTCAACATGGGGGCGACTATGCTGAGCCGCGCGTTCCTCGATGACCCGTTGAAAATAGTTATTCAACCCCAGAGCCAGCACCTGGCTCCGCTGCTCTTCGATTTGACTAGATACCTGTTCTCAGTGTCTTCCTACCGCGGTCTCTGCGTTGCTACTGTGAGTTGTGACAACAAGGGCCGCCAGGTGCTGCAGATGGCGAGGTCTGAGGTTGCAGAGCAATATCCCAATCAAGTAGACTATGATTCCTTTTCAGCCTGCATGATCGGCAATCCACCGGGCCAAGAGTCTGGATATTGGGGAAACACGGCAAATCTCGTTAAGATATACACGTCGGCGGGCATTTCTACCAAAAACCTTGGTTGTCTTTCAGCGGGAGAAAAAATGCACAGCCTCCACTGCGGCAGTCTTGAGAACCACTTCTACATCTGTTGGATTGCAGCATCTGTCGCATTCAAAGGCTACGGGCTTGGTGGCTACCTCATGGACTGGGCATGTGCGGTGACAGATCTTTGCAAGGCTTATCTGTATTTAGAAAATTCAAAGCTCGCGAATATTGGCTTTTATAACAAGTACGGACTGACGGTTAAGCACATGGCAAACGTTTCGCGTGCATTGCACGAAACATACACCTACTTCATGCTTAGAGAGGTTAACCTGAAGTCGACAAGGCCCATCGCTCGTGTGTGGGCCCACGACGAGAGGAGGATGCGCGAGCATGCAACTCCTTTAGAGCTTAAGTAATTTCCTTCGATTGTAAATTCCTTTAAACTATGTGCATTGCTTAAGTTTACCTCTGCTCATTGCCCACTGCCGTAGAGACGCTTGATTTCTTCCAGGGGAATTGGATCCTCATCGGGGTCTTTCTTCTTGAAGTCGAAGGGTTTGTGAATCAGCTTCTTCGAGAGATGCATTCGGCGTAAGTACTTGATGAAGTAAAAGGCCACGGTATTGGGGTCATCTTCATGGAGATTGTGACCACTGTTGGGTACCACCTCAATCGAAAGCTTGCCCTGCATATGCGCTATTTCCGTCTCTTTGTCAAGCTTCTCCATTCCACCTATAAAGAGCAGCTTGTAGCCAGGGTATTTGCCAAGAAAGTTGTCATTCAATCCGATGAACCAGTCCCGCCAGTTATCGTCGGAGTTGATCAGATCTGCAATGACCCTTCCGGAGTTTGGATGCTGCGACCCGTGAATCAACCCAGGAGCCTGGAAAAGCGCAGAAGACCTGCTGTAGAGTGTGTGGGACGACAGTAGCCAACTCACCAGGGCCTCCTCAGAGGAGAATGCAAGCGGCTTCTTCCTCAAAACAGACATCATGTTGGGAATTGCACCTATTGCCACCGTCTCATTGATATCAATCAGGCAGCAGAGCTGGATGTCATAGGACTCCTGGAGCTCAACTGCAAGCCGCGCAACGATACTCCCGCCAAGAGAGTGACCACACAGCAGAATAGACTTTTTCTGGGCATTTTCATTTGCAGGCTTGTACATATGTGTGAAAAGATGGTCCAAAACTGCTTTACAGTCAGCTACAAAATTCTCGATTGTCATGCTATCTCCTAGTGCAGTAGTACCATCCTCATTGACCGTAAGACCGTGGCCGCGCAAATCCAGGGCTGCACAGAATCCTTCTGTGTGCACACGCTTAACTAGAGGCCCAAAGGAAAGACCAGAAAAGCCTGCCCCGTGGACGAAGAAAATTAGAGGCACGTCATCAAAAACCCCCTTAGTGTATACGTTGACTTTTTGTCCGTTTGCCTCAACGAAAAGTCTGCTATCATAACATTCTGTATATGAAGTAGAGAAAGTGATGGCCGCAGAGGCAGGTGCTGGAGGAGCTTCTGTCCCTGGTCTATCCTCAGGAACAGGGTCCAGGTTGGCTGTTTTGAGAAGCAGTGGATGGCCCATTTTTATTTTCGTTGACAAAACTCTTGAATGGATAGCATTTTGCGTTTCGGAGACAAGGAGATCATTGTGGGCCAAGAGATTGCAAGGGGCGGATCTGCACGCATTTATTCTGCATCCTGTGCGGGAGAACAGTATGTATTGAAGCATCTTTCTGTGTCAGACCTGAAGGTTTATGATGATGCAATAACAGAGATCTACTTCCATCTCCGATTCAACAACGAAAAGTGTGTTGTTAGATTCCACGGATTACTTCTAGATGATACTTATATCCCTGCAGATTTTGCGTGTTTTGATGAGTATTTAACCGTAAATGGCATGCACAGTTCCCAGTCCTATCTAGCATCAAGTATCACATCATCACAATTTGCGCCCCAGGAACGTGAACTAAAGCTGTCATCCTCCGCGCTCCCCGTCCCCGGTGTGGGACATGGAGTCCAGGACGGGGGAAAGCATAGCATGAAAAGGCTTCCTTGCACCACTATCCGCCTACTGCTTGAATATTGCTCGGGCGGGAACTGCGTCAAACTCCTTATTAAATGTTCAGAGCGCAAGGTCTTTCTTCCAGAACCACTCATATGGAGGTTTGCATACAACATCACCCTTGCTATTCTCTGTCTGCACAGCAAGGGGTGCTCACATCGAGACCTCAAGTTAGAAAATATTCTGATCTTGGAGCCATATGATTTGGACGATATACTGGCCAATAATGGCTGCACAACCAAGTTTCCAGAGCTTCTTAGGCTTTGTGACTTTGGATCCTGCACCACAGAGTCTTACGATTCCGAGAGGCTTCAAGATCTAATGAAGAACAATGAGCAGGGGATGAAGGATTTGATGAGGTCCTTGGAGCTGAAGACAACCCCGTGCTTCCGGGCCCCCGAGCAGATCAAGATCGACCCTGAATTTCCCCTGGGCACTGCTGTTGATGTCTTTGCCTTCGGAATATTGCTGTATCGACTGATGTATAGACGGTTGCCATTTCCAGACAACGATCTTCGCTATAACTATCGCGCAGAGTTCAGCTTTCAGGACAAGCGTGTCAAGTATTCAGACGCACTCAAGAACATTATTTCCCTGTGTCTTGTCCAGCGCCCCAAGGACCGTGTCAGCATATTCGAGGTGCACAAGCTTGTGCGTGACGAAGTACGCAATCTAGGATTTATTGAGACTAATATCTTTACGGCCATCGGACACCCGAACTCTCTTGCTCGAAGCACCCGTGTAAGCATTCTTCACGCAGCCCCGGAGGCTGCACAGCCGCCTGCTACTGAGAACACGGTCAACATCGTCTTGGCATACAAGCCAATGATCATGAAGAATACACATGGTGACATCACCGTTGTTCTAGACAAGGAGGACTCCGGGGGCCTTGACCTCTCGCAAGCGTCTATGGGGAATCTGAGCCTTCTGGAGGACACAATTGCATCGGTCACCTCAGCATCTCAGACAGTCACGGGCATCGATACCGGCCAGAGCTTATCACATTCCAAGTACGCCTTCACTCGCTCCCTAGCTGGAAGCGTTGGAGTGAACGTGAACTTGGGCCTCTCCACATCTGGAATGCCTGCAGGTAACGAGAGAGGGCACACAGGCATTCGCGATAGGCTTACCGTTTCTGCCATTTCGGGACTGGCTGATCCCCGGGCCGCGTATCCAGGGCGCTTTTTACAATCACCTCAGTGTGACGTTGGGCTTTCAGAATCCATACTGATGGCACTTGGGACTCCAGATGCTCCACGTCTGGTTGAGGAGCTCAGAGCTAGTGTTTCAGGTGGACTTATAGATAGTTGCACAGCTGATCAACAGACACCAAAAACCGAGCAAGTGGAGGCGACACTTGTGACACCACAAGTCCAGGCTTCTCCACCAGCAATCCCAGAGGACAGCCTTGCTTTTAAGGCATATTCCCTTCTTCCAGAAGCCGTTAAAAAACAGCCTCAGACAAGTGCATTGTACGAAAGCCTGCACTCCAGATTGCAGAGTAATAAAGGTGCTTCACACCTCGAACCACTGTTGCCGCTATTGCTGGAGATGGCGAATCTTTTCAAAATTTAACACCCTCTATGCACGAGCGTTCTCTTAGACCCCCGAAAAGCGCTCTCGGCCACGTTCAGCAGGCTCTTTACATCCTCTATGATACAGCTGTCCTGGAGAAGGCCGTCTTTTATTTCCTCAAGCCCTTGTCTGACGACAAAGCCATTCGCGACTATGCCTTCGCCGTAGTACTTCTTTATCACACAGCGAGAAAGATAAGAGGACTCTTTCCTCTCTGCCTCATCGGGTCACTGGAGATAACAAATCGCCTTAGCCAAGCGTTTGGGCTAACGACTTGCTCTGATCTCGAAGAGCTTTCTACCTGCTTTCCAGATAAGAAGCTTTTCCTCGAGGTAGATTGGTCAAGAAACAGTACGTTGGGAAGAAACTGGTTCCTAGAAATGTTTTCAGCAACGACCGTGGCTGGGCCATCACGAAATAGCATCATGTATGTGTACCTCTACATAGCTGATACCCAGCTTGACTCGCTCCAATGCGCTCCGGATTTCGATTCTTTTATCAGTGGATGCACAGGTGAAGCTCATACTGTCCCACAGCCCGCCAGGAAGCGCTTTACCGAACCTCCTGGTGATTCGTTGAAGATTATGTCGTATCTCACAAGTAGTCTAGAGATAAACCCTCATGCCCTGAGAAATATTACTTCAGCCTTTGCTGCGTTGCTTCGAGGACATACGCTGCAGGCAAACAGTGATTTTAGGGTCAATTGCTCTCCAGAGTATTTTGCCTCGGCGTCAATTCAAGATAAGTTAGCTTCGGTCAAGATTATCTTTAGAACTGATAAAGGGGACGTGGTCCACAAGTCCTTTTGTCCATCAACCTCTGTCCTGTCCGCTATTGCTGCCTTTATGGTTGGAGAAAAGCGCGTTCGCAACCTGCGTCGAGTAGCTGTGGCCTTTTCAGGAGGAAAAGACAGCCTCTGCCTTCTTCTTCACCTTTCCCTTTTGTCTCTAATGGCCAGACGAGGATTGCTCGACCCCATCGGCCTAGGAGACCTGGGGGCGCTGGAAGTGACCCCTGTGACCTTCGACCCAAAGATACCCGGCTTCATCCTGGACACGATACGGAGCCTCTGCCCGTGCGCGCTGTCGATCGACGACGCCGCAGAGGGAGCCATGACGTTCGAGCAGCAGGTGGTTGGGATGGACGTCTCGGCCAAGATCGCCCGCCTGGATGCATCGGGGCAGGAGGCCAGGAAGGCGTCTGCGTGCAGCGTCTGCTCTCGCTGCCGCCGCGGAACACTGGCGAGCTTTGTGTCCGCCGGCGGCTACGACGCCCTGGCCCTCGGCCACCACCTGCTGGACGACCTGGAGACCCTGGCGATCACCGGGGTCCACGGGGCCTCCTTCTTCGGGCTCCGGGGGTACTACAACTGCGAGGTCAGGGACTTTGCCAGCAGGGCCAGGCATCGAGTGTGCATCCTGCGGCCCATGCTGTCCGTCCACGTCAGCGAGATCTCCCGGGTGGTGCTCCACAACGGCCTCTCCTGCGTCGCGTCGGATGCCGCAGAGTGCAGCGTGTCGATCTCGAAGACGGCGGACACCGAGCCCTTTCCGGGGGAGCGCTTGCGGGTGCGGAGGCTCCTCGGCTCCGTCGACATCTCCGGGATATGCGCGTTCAGAGACAGGCACCGGCAGGCGATAGCTCCGTTTACTGGGGAATCATATTAGAGACTGGCGGTAGTCGTAGGACTCGCCCCGCATGAGCGATGTGTACTTCGCCCCGCGCTTGGGCCGGCCGCCCCTCCTGAAGACGAACCACCAGACGAGGAAGCCGGCGACGGCCAGGACGAGGAGGACGACGATGACGATGGCGGCGATTGCTCCCCCGCCGAGCCCGCCCCGCCGGTAGTAGCCAGGGTCGAGGCAGTTGACGCTCCCGCCGCCCTTGTCGGTCAGCTCGCAGGTCGTGCACCCCGCGAGGCCCACCCAGCCGTCCATGCCCCCGGTGTCGCTGCAGCCCATGCACGCCGTGTGGTAGACGTCCGGGGAGATGGGGACGGCGCTCTCCGCGCAGCTCTCGCACTTGAGCCCCGTCGCGCAGACCCGGCAGTTCGCGATGTCGCACGGCTGGCACTCCCCGAGGTCCTCGTCGGGGTACATCGAGCCCCCGCAGCTGGCGCAGTCCTTCGTGCACGCCGCCGTCCGCGGGCAGAGGTACGCGCCGGTCGTGCAGTGCTCACAACGATCTGGGTTATTTTCAACACAAACCGAGCACATTGCGGCATTACATTCTGGAGTTGGAGGCTCACAAACAACTTGAGATCCATTGTGTTTTTTAATATATCCTTCTTCGCACTGACTGCACCTAACATTCTTTGCCCCATTGTTTCCTACGGTACTAAAGCAAGCGATACAATTTGGAATTCCAGTGTAGTCGCTTTCAGTAGTGTTACATAGAACACACTTTGCAGCTCTATTTGCTTTTGACTCACTTGCAATGTAATACCCAGGAAGGCACGCTGTACAACTAGTGTCAGTGCCATCATTACATGCAGAACAGCCAGCAGCGCATTTCTTACAAGTACCTTGTGATGAATTAGCAGACGATAGTTCAAGATAATATCCTTCGTCGCACTGGGAGCACGTGGCCCCGTCTGTACAAAGGAGACAGTTCTCTATGCATGGGCTGCATATCCCAGAGTTGTTGTAGTAGCCCGGGCCCAGCGCCAGGCAACTCCCGAAGCACTTCGTCTTGTCCTCTTTCATGATGAGAGGCTCGAAGCAGGCGTCGCACGTCGTGGGGGAGTCCTTCGAGCACGCCTGGCAGCCCTGCACGGCGCATCCTTCAGGCGTTGTGGGCGGGAGGGCCTGAGGGCACGTGTTGTCTTTGGGTTCCGTCGAGTCGGTGCACTTGCTGCAGACGATCTTGGAATCGCCGTCTGTGCCGGTCGCACACCCTCCGCAGTTGGCCACCCCAGTAGCTGCCTCGTCCCAACATCCAAGACATTTTGGTTGGCCATCTGCAGAATTAGGATTAGCTATTATATTCGATGTCTCGTTTGTATTGCAAGTTGAGCACGCTCCATTAGACGCCTCCTGGCATATTAGCTTTCCGATTGCAGAGTTTGCATCATAGCAGCCGTTATAGAACGGGAAAACCTTGGAGTTGTCGACGGGGGTTGTGCTGGTGTCGCATATTGTGCAGATACCCGCCTCGCACGTATGTGATCCCTTATCAGCAATGCATAAGCCGTTGATGGGGTAGTGGTCTGCCTGGGCGCACTGCTTGCAGAAGACCCTTCCCCCAAGGTAGATCTGGTTCTCGGTCTTGCAGATGGCCTGGGCGAGGGGGCCGTTGACAGAGTAGCAGCTCCCGTAGAAGAGCATGTAGCCGGAGGAGCACGTTTCGCAAAGTCCCTTTGTATTCTCATTACCGCTATAGGTAGAGCACCCTGCAAGAGCCGAGGTGGCAGAGTAAGTTGACACACAACGACCATCCACGGGCACGTAGCCTATTTTGCACTGTGTGCACAGAGTGGGCTTCACGTCTGCGCTCGTGAGCACGTTCATCCGGCAGCGCTCGCAGAAGAGGGTCCCGTCCAGGCCGTAGCACGCGAGGCAGGAGGTGGCAGATGGGCTCGCACTGGGGTTCTTGACGAACTTCGACCCGCAAGAATCACAGACAGAGCCAGTAGTGCTAGTTGGCTTAGGACACACAGTGCTGCCTGGAGATCCTCCGAATTTGTAGCATGACCCGTAGTGGAAGAAGTATCCGCTTGCGCATGTCGTGCACACGCCCTTGTCGCACGTGTTTCCAGAGCTATCTGTGCTTGCTGATACGCACACCCCGTCGATCGGGACGTCGCCCTCTATGGCGCACGCCCCGCAGTACATCCCCTCCTCGACGATGTGCTTCTCCTTGCATATGGCGTTGATCAGGGATGCCGTGCGGTAGCACCCGCCCCTGTAGAAGAGGAAGTCACGGATGCAGCCCGTACACGTGCCTGGATTAGGGTTATTGCCCGTGGGCACTGTGCATATGCTCCGTGAGAGGCTCAGCAGTCTGCATTTTCCATTGATGGGCACTCGTGCTCCCGCATCGCTACCTGCGCACTTGGAACAGTATCTTTTCCCATTTATTGCAACGTCACAAACTCCTCCATCACCACCACATTCATTATCTGTGGTGCACTCGAAGAAGACTCCGCCTAAAAGAAAAAGCAAAACGAAGATCATCACGAAGTCCTATGTGAATGAGTTTTTTATTTCTCCTCGTTCAACGAATAATTCTAGCATAGTGTTTCTGCTGTGGGACCCTCAGAAGTTGGCGTCCACCTAGGCACCCACAAGTGGTACGGTGGAACTGAAATTAAAAATGGGGGGTTTCCCCGTAGAAGGGGCGGTTAGACCACTCGCTCTTCTTCTGGCATTTGTATGCTTATTACTCAGCACTTTAGTGCTCTTGCAGAAGGTCATGCCTCGCGGATTACCTAGGCGGTGTCTGCACGTGATGGCGGGGGCAGGGAACCTATGTCATCTTGCAGTGCTCCCACAGACTATCGGTGCAGCCTCGGTATCAGCAGCGTTGCCAATAGCATTTGGGATTTTACTCTACATCTTTGCGAACACCTCATGGCTCCGATCTGTTTCAGTGGGCTTGAACAAGAAAAATATCATCAAACAGCACGCCTTACTGGAATATGGGATCTGGTCTGGAGTAACAAACTTCCTCTACACAAGGAACAGAAGCATCGGGCGTGTGTGTGTCGTGGGCTTGATTTGCCTCGTGTTTGGAGATGGGCTGTCCTCATTAGTTGCATTCTTCCCCTCTGGGTGGCGGCGCTACCGAGCGCCTGACTCTGCAAAAACAGTTGTAGGTATGCTTGTAGGATGCGGCGGAGCAATGCTTGGTCTTTATCTATCTCAAAGTTTTCTCGGTCTTAATTTGGGCCTCAACGTGACACAGATGATCATTATCGCCGTCTCTGCCGGGATCATTGAGGCTCTGCGTATATCTGGCGAGTGGGATAATACAACTGTCTTCATAGGGATCTTTGTTCTGCGATATTACATTATCGCTGATTCTTATTATAAGTTCTGTGTTATTTGGGCTATTATCCTGATGGGTGAGCTGTGTGTAGCCAGACATTATCTGACTGTTCACGGGGCTCGGGCTGGAATCCTTGTGTTCTTTGCACATGCGCTGGCCGGCTATGAATTCTTAACCCCTCTATTTCTTTTTGTCATCGGCAGCCTATTTGCCTCTAAAGTTTTTAAGCACCGCATCTCCACCTTCGTGGCTGATGTATTTATCAGAAATGCATATCAGGTTCTTTCCAACTCCTATGTAGGGCTGGTTTGCTCCTTAATATCCCGCATATATCCGAGACAACACCGTCAGACTTTTCTCTTTCTCACGTTCATTAACTATGCAGAAGCATTTGCTGATACCTTGGCATCTGAGGTTGGCCTGGGCCTAGCGAAGCCTGAGTCCAGAGTCTTTGTCCTGGGAAGACTCAAGCTTGCACCTCCAGGCACAGACGGCGGCATGTCTCTTTGTGGGACTGTTGCATCTATTATTGGTGCGGGAGCCATTGCATATCTTTGGTGCCTGCAGGGAGGAAGACCATTTCCCGAAGCCGTCTATATCTTTTGTCTAGGGATACAAGGATCTCTTACAGATTCTCTTCTAGGGTCACTCTTTCAAGAAAACCGTGTCTTACAAGATGGAAGGCTGGGTAGGAATGAGGGTATCCGTGGCGCCGTTTCTCTGAGGCAGGGCAAACTGCGATTATCTAACACAGCTGTTAATATGCTGAGCGTATTATCAGCATCGCTTTCTGGACTTCTTCTTGTCCTACGGGGCAAGGTTTTGTGACTCTTCAATCCAACTCCAACCCGGTAAAAATACATGGCTCTCCAAGACACCTTCACGCGGGCATTGGAGCAGGGAGTTGCAGAGTCCCCTGCAACGGTTCCGCTGTCCTCTATGGTGTGTCTACTAAACGAGTACTTTCAATATGCGCAGCGGACCTGCAAAACCGTGGAGGAGATAGAGAACAAGATGTCCAAGCTTGGCGTAGATGCTGGGCGCCCACTCTGGACATACGTCCGCATGCTGGACAGAATGCGCTCAAAGACCCAGGACACCGTTTGCAAGCTTACACGACCGGACACGGTTCTTTACTATCTTAAGGAGACCGTGTGGCCCATTCTTTTTGGGAAGCCGGCAGCAGACATTAAAAAGCCAGCAACAGAGGATTTGGAGTACTACCTTGTCGACGAGTGGCCAGTTTTGGAATACTATACGTCCTATCCCCCCAACTACGGCGGGGCGCTTCCCTCTATGTTCGTGGCGGGGCTCGTTGAAGGCTTTTTGACTTGCTGTGGCTTCAGGACCAAGATCTTGGCGTACAATGTGCTTGATGAACCAAACCCAAACATCACATTTCACATATCGTTCACCAAGCCATAGCCTCATAGAAAGAATAAATTCAAAAAATTGGAACATTGAATTTCAAGACAATGTTTGTTTTAAGGAATGAGATCCTGGTTGTCAAGGAGCACTTAGGCGTCCTGCGTCTGAAGACCCGAGCACCCGGTATCTTCAACTACTCCTTTGAGAACGAAGTCCGGATCTCCATCAACGACGTTTTAGTGTCTCACGGATTGACCATGGTTTTCATAGTCGATAAGAGGCAGCAACGTCTCTATCTGATCACATGCAGAATGGAGGAGCCTCTGGACTCTATTATTGTCCGCGAGCTCGCTGTTCCTCGCTTCAATGAACAGTGGTTAGATGCCTGCCACACGAATCATCTCGTCGGTGTTCTAAACGCAGACTCAAAGCTCACTATTTTTGAGTGGAAATTTGGCAAAGACCGGAAGCCGATGCTAAGTAACGTGCAGGCTGTTTCCACTGGCAGCCTGCACGCACAAGGCTTTGTTATACCGAAAAACATGAAGCTCACCGACGCGCCTATTTCTGCAAAACTCCTGGCATGCAACGAATGCATCTATTTAATTCAAACAGTGAAATATAAGGTCTGCTTGAATGAAGACACCGCAGATCCCTCTGAAGCTCTCAGTGGCTTAGCTGAAGTTCACACCGTGTTTCTTCTTGAAAAGATACTCGGGGAGTACACCCTTATCCCTAAGTTTTCCTTCTCCACCAAGGTACCATTGACACTCATCTATTCAACAGCCGTTGACAGGTCCAGCTTGACAGGAACGTCTCCATACAAGGGAAGTCTAAGAGAAATGCCTATTCTTATAAGATTTATTTTTAATAATTACATAATTGACCTAGATTGTCGCAATTACAAATATAGCAAATATCTCGTTAAGGATCTGAGCGCACGGATAAACAATGTGCTCTTCAACAATAGCAAGAGGAGAGGCATGCCGTACTTCTTCAGCAGAAACGAAGTCGTCTTTTCCGATTTCACTAGATACGAAATCTACAAGGACCTGCCCGTGGCAGAGCTTATCTCTGGTCTATCAGAGGTCGATATGGACGCTTCTGCCATTACCGTTCAGAGCTTCTTGGCAAACACCGAGGGCCCAGATATTAGTGTGTTTAAGGAGCGGGTGCGTACCCTAGACTTTGAGCCTCATCTCCAGTTGGCAGCAGATATAGATTCATCTAATGTCATAGCCACTGGGAGTGTTGACACCCTTGCAAGCGACGTTCTTCCAGCTATCACGCCTCTAGAAGGTACAGCATCCACGCTGAGACCGTCTGTCGCCCTAGAGCTTGATTCCCAGGCATCTGTGCCTCCAGGGGATGACAGTCTTGGTATATCTATCAGCACAAATGTCGCGTTGGCAGGGACTGTGCCGAGCATTACAGGGTCGGACCTACAGATGCCACCTCAGATGCAGATTTCTTACTGCGATAGTCACACCGTGAATGAACACATACTTTCTGAAAGCATAGGTCGGATTCAAACTCCACAGAATGACCAGCAGAAATCACTGACCATCCACCAGTTAAAACGGTCCATTGATACAGATAGTCTGAATGCATCTGTGCAGCACCTTGGTCTCAGCCAGGGTCTCGGCTCAGCAATCACCGATATCTCCACAACCCTGCACAACCTTCTGGAGCGCCAAACATATGTTGAAACGGTCATACTACAGGAACTATCGACCTATCGGCATGCATATGAGTACTTTGATTTGCGGTTTGCACGTCTAGAGTCGATGGTGGAAGCTCTCTGCGCAACAGAAGGTCTGGGAGTAGATCCGCTGAGTGGGATACCAGCTGCATTTGTTCCTACAGATGGACTCTATGATCCAGCTGATCCAGCAGAGCCGCCAAAGATTCGCCGAATCCAGGATTCACGCGAGCTCAAGGAGATACGCGAGCTCAAAGAGCTGAGGATTTGTGACTCTTTCATCGACGGTGCTTCAAGAGATCGCACAGATGCGGTGGATGAAATTAAAAGTGTTCGTGACGAGATAAGGAAGATGCTGACCAGTGCTCTTAGTCGACAAGCGCAGCCAAAGACATCTATTCTTTCTGATAGCATCCCAGCTCCAAGTGGGGTCTCGCCGCTCCCCGCTCGGAATCCCATGACGTCTAGTATGCCGCCCTTACCTCCTAGGCCCAAATCAGCAGCAATACATGCACAGCCTCCACGAGCCCCGTCGTCTCTCAAACCCAGCTCGTCGTGCGGGGATCTTTCTGCTAGCCTCCCGGTGTCACTGTCTCCTCGTACCACTAAAGCCAAAGTACCCAGACAGCCACAGGTGCCAAACATGGCAAGCTTCAATACCTCACTAGACCATTTTATCAAGACCTTTTCCTTTTCGGGGCCCATAATCGCCTCTCCGTCTATTCCATCACTTCAAAAGACAAGCACATACTTGTCCACACTCTTTTCTTTACTAAACTCTGGATGCTACATGTCTGCAGAGAAAGTCCCCCAGGCATTTGTTAACAACGATACATTGCACGCCTTCAGTACACGTCCAGACAACTACCGAACGCTGACCCGTGATGACTACCCTACTCTCTTAACCATGTTTATCAGCGTTGTGGACTTCATCACACAGTTTTTCAAGTTGAACATCTTCGACATCCTATTTGACAACACTGCAGGCCTGAATCTTGATATTGATGGCTACTCGTTTCTCTCTATTATGCAGCAGTCTGTAAGTACCGCGAGTGTCTGTCGAAAAAACAGCGTAGTAGATGAGGACGAGGAACCGCTGTCTCTCGAGAATATCTTCGTGCGTGAGACCAACTGTCTTACTGAGCTTCTCTGTGAGGATGGTATCGATACGATACACGAGAAGATTGTAACAAGCGGGCTGGTAAATCCCATCGTCCTGCGTTTTCTGAGAGCCAATCCATTTATAAAGCAGATACCGGCCGAAAAGATGATACAGTTTCTAGAAATAGCGTACTCTCAAATCCTCATGAAGTGGAGCAAGAAGCTGGAACTGTACATAATTAAGCTCATGAAGCCCCTGTTTTTCACAGTGTTTCCGCGTGTGTTTACTCGCAACACAAGCTACGCCAGTCAAGCTCTGAACGTCCCGTCCTCCTATGAGTACATGGATGTCATCTGGCTATCGTGCCTTCAGTACATGCATCTATTTGTTCACCAGCTACACATTGTTCCAGACTCTAACAAGGAGTTTTACGAAGGCTATGAAAGGAGCTCAACTGATAGTGACAAGGTCTTGGTGTCTCCAGCATGGCAAGACAAAAAGGGAGTGACTAAGGTGCCTCCGGTGTTTGTTTAGACTCAGTGTTGTTCTGTACTGCAGATCTGTTTCACTGCCGGCACATCGATTGCGTCCGCAGACACTGTGTGTAGAAAGCTGTCTTCCAGCTTAGAGAACCCAATGAGCCACTTGTAGGAAGACAGGGTTGTGCATAAAACGCTAAGCACATCTGTTAGTGACAATGCGCTTGTAAGAGAAACGCGAATGCAAAGAAGAACAGCCTCTTCTTTATCCATCGAGTGCTCTTTCTTAGACATGCTGGTTCCACGGACACTGCTCTCGAACTGCTGGAAAAAGAGATGCAAGAGTCGTGGTGCTTCCTCCTCTGTACATCGTAGTTGAACAATACACTGGGAAGCAGGAGTGGAGTGCTTCCTGACATCATTTTTAGAATTGTAGCCCAACTTACGGGTTTCCCCAGAATACACCATGCTTCCCCTATGCAAGACAGACACGTTCATGCAAAAGAATTCTAGCTCATGCATGTCATGAGAGGTCAAGATAACCGATAGCTGCATGTCGGTGATGACTGCCAGCACAGATTGCCATACGGCTCGCTTGATGTTAACGGAGAGCCCCGTAGTAAATTCGTCCAGGCAGAGAATATGTCGACAGCCGAGAAGCGCAATGATTAAGCTCGCTCGTCTGCGCATACCGCCAGATAGCTCGCGAATGCGCTTGTGCCGGTGTGCGAAGAGGGATAGCGTAGTAAGGAGTCCGTTAACATATATTCCGCTGTGCTTATATCCATAAAGCGGCGCAAAGAGTCGTAAGTGGTCCATGATGGTTAGTCCCGGATATAGTAGATCGTCTTGGGGTATCAAAGACAGGGGAGCAGGGAGTTTATCAGAACCAGAGGCCTTTCCGGTTGAGAGCAAATCTGCTGTTCCTGAAGCGTGACGCAGAAGGGCTGTACCAGTATCGGGAACCACGATATCCGCAAGACAGTTGATCAGAGTCGTCTTTCCGGATCCAGAAAGCCCAACGAGTCCAGAGATCTCGCCGTTACGTATGTCTAGTCCAACCCGTTTGAGAACATGCTGTTTCCCATAGTGATGGGAAAGGTTGGCGACGTGAAGCTTTATCTCGTCTGTGCTGTGTGCCTGAAAGAGCGTTTCTAGTGCAACATCTGCATCCATCAAATGACTCTCGTAGAGACTGGGACACGGCTTGTCCATTTTAGACGGATCTGTGATCAGCTGGGTCAGGGTAGATTCACCACCCACACCTTCCAAAGGAGTACGAATAGCAACGCCGGTCGAGGAGTCTAAGACTTCTGATTCAGAATCTACTACAGACGACTCTGATATACCATCTACATAGCTAAGCCAACCCTTGTTAAGCACAATGATCAATTGCGTGGTTGTGATAAAAAAGCCAATCACAAAGTCCAGCCAGCTTGTGGATAGATTCGTGAGTATTGTGCCCTTTTGTAGGAAAACGAGAAAGTAGAGGGGGCTAATGACAATGCAAATGGGATTAATATCTGTGAGAAAGACCGAGATCATGAAGCAGATAAGAATGAAACAGCAAGCAACAAATGCTGCAACCTTTGGATCCCTGAGAATTCGTGCAATCCATGCTCCAACGACGGCCGACGAATAGCTCAAGCCGATAAGCATGCTGGCCATGTATCCTCCAGTCTTTCTAAAGGACGAAATGTTGAGAATGAGACCAACTACAACGGCCAAGATGACTGAGAGGAGAGATGCAACTAGATAGTAGAGTATGATTGTAAAAACCTGCAGTTCTTTGCTTATAGAATGAAGCTTGAGCATCTTAGCCATCTGGCTCTCTTGTTCCCGTAATATACTTATTGAGACATAAAGAATCGGCGCCATGAAAACAGGAGGGAGAAGGAGAAAGCTAATAGAAGAAATGAGCTGAGCACCGAAGAAATTGATGTGTGTGTCCGCAACGTATGGCATCGCCTGGACTGTCGAGGAAAAGAAAGGAACCGATTGATCCCTGAAGACATACTCTGTGGCATTGTTAATAGAGTTGATTCTTTGCGTTTCGAAACGCATATGCAGAACTAGGCTGACTATCGACGTATAAGCATTGACGGGTTCTGTAAGATAGCGATCAGGGAAAGCCGTGGACAACAAAGACGTAAAGTCATTCTGGCTTTGGAAGCCCCGCATTCGAAGGTACTCATCACCGACAGGCTCTGTTACGTTAGCTAGTTGCACAAAGTTAGCATTGTCCGGGTAGAGCCCAGCAAGCTCTTTGGGATAAAGACTTATATTTTGAGTCAGCCCATATGGCAATTGAACCTGGGCCTCCATTGAGCTGTAGCTGTAGTCTCCACCTGCCGTATCGGGGAGTATTCCATAAGTTGTAAGACCACCAGGTGTCCAGTTGAAGAATAGAAAAGGGCTCTGCTGAGCGTATTTTTCATGTGCAAGATGCATATAATATGCACGGTTTCTCTCCTCAGCCAATGGGGAAGTAGTGGAGTGGTCCTGGAGATCAAGGTAGCTGAACCTGAGGCTCTCTTTCTGTAACTGGAGGTTTCGGAGAAAAACATCCTCAGCATGTAATGATTGATTGAGTACAACCCCTGAGCACGTCTTCATTGAGCTACAAACGCCAGTATAAGGGCTGGCATGGTCGCGGTTTTGCGAGCCGCTTGCTGGTGCAATTCCATAACCAATTTCATCACACAGTTTTTGGCAGAGAGTTGTGTTATAAAGCCCGCTGGACTCTGAATCTAAAAGAGCAGCAGCAACCTTGCAACCATTGGCACATATTTGAAGAAACTCCAAGCATGTAGGTGAAAACGTATTATAAGTGCTTAGCTCAACGACTGCGTTCTGAGAAGATGCGTGCAACGTTGCCTCCACTAATGGCTCGTTGCTAGCAATGAGATAATGAGGCACTTCATTGTTGGTGAAGTATGGCCACAGCGCACTGGTACCTGTAGTCCGGGTGCGTGGGTTCATAACATCCCAGCCATACAACATTAAGAAAGATTGGCATGATGATGGCACATAGAAACTATCGGTCGAGTCCGAAAAGCATCCTGATGGCCGTGTAGCAGAACAAGAAATGAAAACGATTCCATCGACATATGTGTCATTTTGTGCTAGGTCGCTCCGTCCGGCTGCAATAAGCCCAGAGACCACTGTATCACGATAAAGAGGGTTACAACAAGAAAGACACTCCATCAGTGTTTCTAGTTTTTGCTTCTCAAGAAGTGTTTGCATGGATGAGTCTGCAAAACTACTCAATGATACAATCAACCCCTTGCTGACGGCAACTACAGCCATAGCAGCGACAAAGAAAATCACAATGGAGGGAAGAAATCCCAACTTGAGCATGCGAACCTCTAGAATACACAGGCGAAGAAGACCCGCAGCGACCGTTCGCCAAAACGATGATTTTGTCGAAAGGAAGTTCTTCGAGTCTTCTTCTCTCACGTCATCAATAGTCACACGACCAGAGGCACCACTGTACGAGACCCTAGGGTGCAAATGCTTAGCATTGCTTTTGTAAAGAGTAACAGGAGCAGAGCTAGAGTATTCCGTGACGTCCTTATCAGCAGCAAGCTCCACAAATGTGTCATCAAGAGTGGCAGTTTCAATGCTAAAAGAGGATATCGCGTCAAAGAACCCGAGGATACTATCCAGATACTGAGAAACACAAGGAAGATAGGGCATGGCTTTTCCCGAGAGACGGAACGTGTACAGCGTTCGTGAATTCAGAACAAGATCGACACAGGAGCAATCTGAATCTGGTATAATCTCAGTTATCTTGACACTTACCTTGTGAGACACCTCCTTGCATTGCTGGGGAAAGCAGGGATGTGCGATGACGGGCCCAGGCCGCGAAGAGGTCACACTGGAGGCGTAGAGGGTAATGTTATAGCAGTCTAACGTGGAGCAAATCTCATCCACAGTCCCCTGAGCAACTGTGACCCCATGCTTCATTAACACTACACCACTTGCCAAGGCCTCAACATCTGCCATATTATGGGTGGTCAAAATGATTGTATTTCGTTGCTGATTGGCCACATAACGTATGTAATCATGAAGGCTTCTACATGTCAGTGGGTCAAGGCCGGTCGATACCTCGTCCATGAACACAACCCCGTCGCAGAGGCCAATCGTGGCATTGAGAAGGCTGAGGCGCCGTCTCATGCCTCCAGATAAGGCTTCTGCACGCTTTCTGAGAGCCGAACTGTCAAGATTCAGCATGGCTGCATAGTTAGAGAAGAGCTCCAGCCGGGCATTGGTACCAGCGAAGCGACTTTGGATCTCATCGTCAAGTATTGCTGGGGATGATGAGTTTATAACGTTCTCGCTACCCATTTTAGGCTCGCTATGCTTCATACAAGCGCGAGTAGTATCTAGTGCTCCACGATAAAGTGCACAAAGGTAGATGTTGTCCAAGACCGTGAAGGATTCGAAAACGTTCTGATTGTGCTGGGGGCATTTCCCAATACAGCCCCGTGCTAGAAGTGCTTCATAGTCAGAACGCATATCATAGTCATTAACAAGCACTGGCTCAGACGTCTTTGTAGGTGCCTTTTCTCCAGCGAAAACAGCCATCACCGATGACTTCCCCGCCCCATTTGTTCCCAGCAACGCAAGGATCGAACCTTTACGTGCAATGAACGTAAAGTTATCGACAGCAATAAGCTTACGCCTCCCAAAACCGTATGCCACTTGCAGATTCTGACATGCCACAGATACAGCGGATGATGTATTGCTTGACTCGCTTCTCATATGCTTTCTGCGGTACCTCTTGTAGCGCAACGCTTGATGAAGCACTTTAATAAGATTTATGCCTCTATACATGGGCTCAGAGAGAGAATAACCCAGAACTACTGCTAGTAATGTGTAAGCAATGCACTGAATGGCTAGAAGCATGCAAAAAATAGCCGCAGACGGCACGGTGTACGTCCTGACTGAGAAGCCAGTAACTGATGAATCTAGTGCGCTCTGTTTTGCTCCGACAAGCTCGCCCAAGTAGACTGAATTGGCATATTCTGGGTCCGCGTAACACTTCATACCACAGGCCAGGAGTGATGCTGGATCTTTCCGCGTCGAACTGGTTATTGAGACGAATTTTCCACGCAAGGAATCATCCAGAACAAGCATCATGAAGTCAAAAATATGCTGAATATTGAACGAAGGAAACAGCAAAGAAAGGATCCACGTTAGAGGAGAAGGCATAATTGTAGGGTCAAGGACACTGCCGGTGTTGTATGTGAGTCGGAAGGTCGCCGTAACCACAGCCCCGCAAAGAATCCCAATCAAGAGGGAAGCTACTAGAGGCATGATAATTCCACTGCGACCCAACAGTGCAGAGAGAAACAGAGAAAAACCTGCAGTGTGGAGCGTTAGTAAAAATGCTAGCAGAAGCAAAAATCCTACCGTGAAGCCAGCAAGGGGCAAGATGTGAGAACAGTAGCAAGTGAGGACAAGAATTACGGAGGAAAAAAAAGACATCACTACAGTGCTTATCCATCGTACAAACCAGTATACGCCTTCAGAGACCCCCAGGAGGCGCAAGGTAGAGTGGCCTTTACCTCTATCACGAGCTGCAAACGTGGTTGACACCACGCTCAGAGCAACCACAGAAAGCACTGTGATAAAGGTACCTGATTGGGATGGGTATATCTGTGGAATTATTCTTTCCGGCACAGGAACAGAGGTCAACAGGGGAAGATCATATGAGGAAGAGGATGCGTTTTGGCGCAGTCCCATGTCTCCATAGACGTTAAGGACGTAGACTGCGCGCTGGACAGCCAAGTAAAACACTGTTCCTGTGGTAGAGTAAAAGTCTTTTGCTAGGTATTTTGTAAGAGGATCTTTTAACTGAGAAAATAGCGTACTATTATAGTAAATAATAACATTTCCACCCGCATCTATCTCAGAGAAGTCTAGCGCAAAGAGGGCAGGCTGGAACAGCTCGGCTGGATGCTCCTGAACATATTCTTCTGTGAGATTGTATCTAGCGTATGTGTCTGGGGTCACTATCATTGTCCCTGTACAATTAAGAGCAGCGTGCTGAGCAATAAGATCCTCTAGCGTTGTAGCATCGTAGCTCCTATAGCTACAGTTTGTCGAATGAAAGATTGGCACTGAAAAGTACTTGCTCATCTCTTCTGGGCTGTCGAACGCCCTGTAGAACATAGGGTAGTGTGCCTCGGTCAGGGTGGAATAGAAACCTGCTGTATCCTTGATGCTTCGCCTCGCCAAAAGGCCTCTGTTGTAGGTAGAAATAGAATCAATAATCTCAAAAGCCAAACGTTCCGCTTTCTCTGTAGCAGGAGAATAATAGAAGAGAACGGGGGCTGTGTAAGACGCACCCAACCGAAACCGTTCCAGCGAAAGGTTGAGCTTTTCTAGAGGAAGGTAGACCGGAAGAGCAACCTCACTTGCTATAAGATTGGCGTTCAAAATGTAAAACAGAAGCCAATGTAAAACCAAAGCCATCAGTGCGGGAGTAAGAAGTACAACAGCAAGAATAACCGGATCACGCTTCAACGAAATACTCTCATAAGCAAATACTGTCTTAAAGCTATGCCTGAGCTTGACCTTACTATCTGGCATGCTGTGCCGTGAGTTGGCTATGTCCTAGTAGGGTTTTTTAATGCGGAGGATGGCCGTTCATTATGCTTGTCTACAGCAGCTACAATGTCTAAAATATACGGATTTTTCGCATAGTCTAGTGACTTTGTGAAGAAGAGCCAGAGATTACGATAAGGAAGGGCGGCTAAATCTAGGCTAGAAGAGTTGCACTTAACCGCCTTCTTCGTCATAAACTCAGAAGCATGAGTAATAAGGCTTTTGTAGCTATCACTCGGCATGCTATGGAGAGCGCTTGATAACAGAAATAGATGATAGTCACTGGGTTCACGGTAGGTCTGTGTTAGCGGATAGAAGGCCTTTGTGCTTTCCTTAGCTTCTGCAAGAGTCTTTCTGACAGTTTCGTTCCCTAGAAGCTTGCTGGGGTCCATAGTCAACAAGGTACGGATCTCAGCGTCCTCCACGGCGATGGTATGGGACCGCACAAGAGGTGCATGTGCAGCTCCGGGTGGAGCTGAAACAGCCTCTCGTAGACATATTGCAAATGGGTCCTCAATGGGAAGTGCGTCTTCGTACCGCTTACTGAGGGCAACGAGCTGATCATATTGCTGAAGGGCATAGGCTTGAACAGTCTTGATAAGAAATAGATTAACTTTTTCCTCGAACTCGTCTGAATACCGAAGAAAGCTGTCATCTTGCTTTGTCTCTTTGATGAAGAATCGGCAGTTATCGGGTATTACAAAAAAGTCTGCGTACACGTCCGCAGTGAGAACGTACTGTGACTTGTTGGTCTGTAAGAGTGCCTTCTTAATCATTTGAAGCGCCATGATCCGCTTTACCTTGGCTTTATAGTTTGCCCTGATTTGATCAAGAGACTTTTCACTGTAATTGGGATCTTCGGTTAGTGCCAGGAAGAATGTTCGCTTAAGCTCTGGAACCGCCTCGATGTCATTGAAGAGAGGCTCAAAGTGGCCAAGAGGATTGTGATAGCAATGGATGGGGCAGTAGAAGTAGCAGTTCAAGGCCTGAGAGAGGAGCGCCCCGAAGGTGACGACGGCCATTTATTTTTGCAAGTCCTCATTTACTCGAGACCCGCAGACGCTACAACGCCGATCAAGAGTGCAGCTGCGTCGCAGGCAACTGGGGCATCGTCGCTCTTAGCAGAAGATTCCTCCGCCGCGACAGCGGGGGTGGTTTCTAGGCCAGCAGCAGAGACCGCCCCAATCATGAGGGCAGCAGCGTCTGTCTGGTTTTCGGTAGCTAATGGTTGTAGGACCTCTTCGGCTGGTTGCGGCTGCTCCTTAGATCCCTTCTTTATGGTGATAGAGATCGACTTGGGTGCCTTGGGCTCAGCCTCAAGGTGCTTTAGCTGCTCGTCCTGCGTCGTCCCAACATCCATCTCAACCTTGCGAAGGACAGGTTGTTGTGTAGAACTTGACCTACTGGCAGACATCGCCTGGGTATCAAGGATAGAAGTGAGCGAGGAGACGACGGCAGACTGCTGCATCGCTTCCGCTCTATCATTAGTAAAGACGGAGGAGCGAAGTTTAGAGACATACTCCATCGAAGAGACATCCTCGTTCTCACCGACTGGTTCAATGCTTAGGGTCTTCAGGTCGAGTTTATACACAGATCCTTCGTTGTCTGTCATGTAGAGGGCATTCTCATGCGAGAAGTTCGCTACTAAGTGCTTTTCAGCAACCTTCTTATGAGTCTCATTAGGGAGCTCGATCTTTCTCATATCTATGCTATTGTCCTCGTTGACCGATGAGACACCACCCGACTCTTTGGTCATCCTCCAGCAGATGCTCGTCCCTGGTTGAATTATAACAAGTTCCTTCTCAGACTCCATAAGCACGGGATCAGAGCCATCTGCCGCGTTCTTCTTGGCGCTGAAAGCCATAGGAAGACTGCTAAGATTTGCAAGATACCACGAGCGATAGGGCTTGACGGGGTCAACGTGGAAGGTGACACGGGTAAGCTTCGTCTCGGCCTTCTTGAGAGACGTGATGCAGAGCACGTGCTCGTTCGAGTAGAGGGACTGGAGCTTCCCTAGCCTGTCCTCCTTCTCTGGGGTGGACTTAGCGATGGACCTGACGAGTGTGTTGTGGTTGCAGTGGAAGCAGACATAGTGGTGCATATTGGACTTCGCGTTGAAGACCTTGCGGACATACGCGAAGCTGTGGTCACCGTAGTAGAAGACAGACTCCACATTCTTCTCGGGGTTACGGATGCGGATGATCGTGTTGTCGAGAAGGATTGGTTTGAATCCACGGCAAGCCGGATACTTGAGGACAAAGAGGTAAGAGTTGCGTGTTACGAAATACGTTCCGCAGGGGCCTGGAAACGCGTAGATCCCGTTGAAGATCGTGTCCTTGAATTCGTAAGTGTAGCTCTTGCGGCCAATAGCATCGTAGAGATCAAACTTGGTGCACTTGTCGTTGTAAAAGACAAGCTTGAAGTTCTTATTCTTGTAGTAGAGGACGGTTTCGCAGAGTTTCTCCTTGTATTCAACGGCTGTCATCCCTTTACTCAACACGAAATTGCGGAAGTGGAATTACAATTCAATATTCATTAGCCGCTTGGCACGAATAAAATTAAGCAGGCGTAAAATTATACGATATAGTTTAGATTACTGATTGCCATGGCAGAGTCTGGCCAGACAGGACCCCTGAGCAGCGATATCTTGGCGGTGGAGTCCCTTATCGATAAGCTCGGGGCTCACCTGGGAGAGGCTTCTGCCCCAGTGACCAAGAAGAAAGGAGAGGGGAAGAAGAAGGGCGCAGCCCCGTCTGAGCCACCTGCAGCAGAGCTGCCACCGTCTGTTGCGGCCTTTGAAAAGTGTGACATTCGTGTGTCTCAAATCCTCACGTGTGCAATTCCAGACTACTCTGAGAAGCTTCTAGTCCTGACCATTGATATCGGGGGTGGTGAAACGCGTGAGTTTGCTGCAGGAATCGCCAAATACTACACTCCAGAGGAGCTCGTCGGCAAGCGAATCATGACAATCTTGAACTTGAAGCCCCGGCCTATGGCAGGAGGTGCCATCGTCTCGAACGCCATGCTCTTTTGCGGATCATGCGGCACGGAAGACGAGAAGGAACTTGTCAAGCTATGCCTTCCGCCTCAGACAGCGCCGCCAGGGACTCGAATAGTGCCTTCAGGCTACACAGATAAGGACCCAAGGCCTCTCGCACCAGCCCCTGCTACAGACCCCAAGAAGAACTTCAGCCGTATGGCCGAGCACCTTACCTCTAAGGATAATATTGTCATGCTAGGTGACTTAACACTTGTGGCTGACGAGTACGGCCCTGTTTTCGTCGAGGTTCCTGACGGGTCTCACATTGGATGAGCTGACAGAGCCAGTAACGAGTGAATTTACTTGCGAAAGTCTTCGACATTCTGGTCGTTTTCGCTGTTGAAGCCCAGCTGTCCTCGGGTTTCTTGAAGCATGTCTGCCGCAAGCTGACGCATCTGATCACCCATAGAGAGTTCGGTGCGTCTTCCTTGTCTATCTTTGTCCGTCCGCATCTTTTCACTTGCTGCCCGGGCGTCAAAGCTGTCTGGGGAGCAAGAGTCCGGTCCTGGCTCTATCTCATGGAAGCCGGCGCTGGCCTTGGCCAGCTCTTGGTTCCGTGACAGCTTCCAGCCGCTTTGAATGAATTCCCTGGCATCGCTCCCCAGCCTGGAGAACCTTGTGTTGAAGCCGTTGAGCTTGAGGGCCAACTCATGGTTTGTTTGCTGAAGTCGCATAAATTCTTCTGGGTCTATAGAAACTAAAGCCTTGTAAGCATCTATCTCCCTATCCTTGAGATCTAGTTCGGCACAGCTCCGCTCAATGATCCGCTTGAATCCGTCTATCTGGTTTGCGCTCATCTGGTTCTCCTCCAATGCCATAGCCAGCCTCTGCTCCAGGGTCTTGAGGGACGCTGCGTGTGTGTGAGCTGCTTCCTGTGAGGCAGCCAGCTCTGCTCGGCACTCATCTAGCTTGCGAGACAGAAGTTCTTGCATGCTCTTGATTGAGTCATTAGTCTTCTCCAGGTACTCTTTATCTCTCAGCAGGTCAAGATTCTGTGCCTCGTAGAATTTCCTTCGAGACTCTGCCTCACCTATCTGTCGCTTATGCAGCTCTGCCTGGGTCCGTGCATCCCGCAAGAGGTCTGTGGATTCGTTATTCAACTCATCATACTTCTTTCGACTGAGGGATTCCTTAGTGGCGAGCTCCTCAAGCTTTCTCCGAGCCTCTGATAAAGAATTAGAAAGTAGCTTATTTTCTTCCCGTAGATGCTTAACAGAGGAATTAAGCTCGCTGATTGTTAGTTTGTGCTCCTCGATTGTTCGATCCATTTCCCAGCGCATATCTGATGCCTTTTTCTCAGACGCTCGTGTATCGTTAAGCTCCGTTTGGAGGTAGCCCATGTCTGCCTTGAGCTTCTTCAGATCTGCAAGTGCTTCAGCAAGACATCGCTCTCGCTCTTCAGCTTTAGAAGCAGAAAGAAAGTTACGCTCTACGTCATGGACCTGCTGCTCCAGAATCTGCTTTTCCCGACAGGTATCTGCAAGCTCTGCTGTCCGCAGCTCAAGCTGAGACTTGGTCACTGCGAGTTCATCACGGAGATGATCTATGTCAAGGTTCGCCTCCTTCAACTGGGCATCCAATGCCTCACGCTCCTCATTTAGCTTTTGAAGTTGTGCAACCATCTGGTTAGATGCTCGTGCTAACTCCTTCGGGAAGTCTTCCGTCTTCTTCTTCAAATAAGCAATTTCAGCGGTGGCAGCGGCTAGATCATGCTGTGCAGCCTCATACTTACTTTTCAACTCCTTGGAATCTGCTTGATACTTAGACTCCAACTCTGAATAAGCGTTACGTAAGCCTTCTATGTATTCCTGAAGAGGAAGAGCTGCATCAAGAGACTTGTCAAATGCAGGGTTTGCCTCTACTGAGCGTGACTTTAGTTTTGGCCCTGCGTCAACGAGTTTGTCGCGGAGCAGCTTTGACTGGAGCTCCAAGAAATAGACCTGCTGTTGAAGATTGTATATGAATTCCTTTTCGACGGCACTGGCCGGCACTTGAGCTCGAGCAGCCTGCAGGGATGCGGCGGTGTTTCCTATGGCTGGGAGCTCCGTATTCGGATCTGCTGCGGTGAGTGGTTGGCTAGTTTCGTTAACTCTTGGGGTCTTATACCCTGGCAGTAAAACGCTCTCTTGTGGCGTAGTCTTGCTCAGCGTTGCGTTGGGATTTGGTGGAGGTCTGGGCAATCGCGGCATGTCTCAGCAACCCACGAAGAGAAGGGCGTCAGAATCCACTTTTTGATTTTTTACTTGATCCGCGCGCCTCTGAAGTGCCACGCATCGTACAGCTGTAGACAAAGCCTGTAAGCTGCTCCCATGTCTTCCGGAAGCAAACGGAGAGGTCTTGGCAAAGAGCGATAAAACAAAAATGAACTCGAGGGGTGTATGGCTAGTTAGTTTGACGTGCCTCGCCGTCTTGCCTCTAGCGCTTACTGCGGCTGTACTGATCGGAGCATACTACGGCCTTTCTTCTTTCATGTCTCGAATCGATCTGATCTGCGTCCTTGTGCTTCTATTCATAAGCTCGATCACTGTGCTGGAGCTTTTTGGATGCTTATTAATATACCTTACCCTGCGGAAAATTCAGTCCCCCGCCGTTTATACCCTGTCATGCTCTTCACAAAGCGCCAATGCAACTTAAATCCGTTAAGGTAACAAAAAACACCCTCCTCACTTGAGCATGAGCTGTCACCCTACTCTCATCAAGATACAGACCCTGCTTACATTTTTTGTTGGACCTATTCTTCTGGGTCTACTAATAGGAGGAGTCGTTGGTGGCACTCTCTCCAAGACACACCAGACGAGATTTGCTTTCACACGACACCGTCACCTTCTTCCATCAGACCATACCTTTTCTTACCTCGATTCTTCTAGCATCCCACCTGAGTCAGATTCCGTTTCGCCCAACGCACCTCTGTATTACGAGGTGAATTGCCACGGTGTTACGCGCCACACAGTATGCTATAGTGTTTACCGGTGTAATTTTTCTGACGCTATTCTTGACGCCCCCAGGACAATGCGCTTTTCTGGCCGGCGACAAGCCCAGTATGAAATCGATTTCTGGGAGGATCCTCGAGTGCTGGAGTACATACTCCACAGTACACGTGGCACACAGATTGACGGATACGATAGTACCGAAGCTATTCTATTGGGATTTACTAACGTAGGTTCTGAGGAGATTGTTCTCCGGGGGCTGTCTCCAAGCGGCGACCTGGCGTTAGAGCAGCAAATTCCTGTGTCAGGCTCGATCTATGTGGACTACTCTGCCTATTCTGGGGTTGTGCTATCGTCGGCAACGCGATCAGTGACCGTAGATATAACTAACATCCCAACGATAAAGTCTGCAGGCTGCTCTCTCCTTGCCACTGTGGAGACTCTGTGTGCGGATAACAAACGGATCAGAGCGCCTGTGTCTTTGACCCTCCAAGACCTAAGCTCAGACGAGGACGAAAGTAACAATGCTGATGCTTCTTTTATTCTATTTAAGGATTCAATAGCAGCCAATCAGTTTGATAATGGAGTCATGCTGTCTCTCAATCTGACCTCTGAGGGGTCACTGTTGCGATGGGAAGTGATACTAATTGCAGTGACGCTTGGGATAGTTGGGTTTTTCGCTCTCCACTGCTCCTCCTGCACTATTATTAACTTACTCTACAGGACGTCAGACCCCGTGGCAGCTCATCATGGTATGGGTACGCTAGATAAAAACGAAGTATCGCATCTCTTCACAGAAGCAGACTCATACAGCTCCGGGCCATATGCATGATAGTGCCACGTCAAGCCTTGTGAGACGTAGCTTTGCGCGTTAGTGAATACCAGTAAATGTAGTAAACTCTATTTATGTCTGATAAGCCAACATATGATGGAACGCGGTACCAAGGAGTAGAGAGCAACTGTCATGCAGGACGTCAAGCCAACATGAAGATGGGCACATAGACCTAAGTACTTAAAGGTCTCGTCAACAATTTGCTTCGTGGTGAGTGATAAAAGCTTAGTGTGACCGAGTTTTCGCGTGCGAGGAAGGTCGCCGAAGTGCATTTCTGGCCTCTGGAAGAAGTTAGAGTCCTTGATTGTCCCTGGGTGTACCGCTAGAACATCAATGCGGTGCCTTGCTGCCTCCATGTAGAGGGACGATGCCAAGGCAGAGACACCGGCCTTCGAGGCGTGATAGAGAGCAAAGTTGGGGCCAGGGTGCACAGCGAGACAGGATGAGATGTAGATCAGTGCAGTGCGGTCACGGGGCTTTTTATTCCTAGCGCAGAACTGTTTGTAAAAGTAGTCTGAGACTTCAACCGGAAAGACAAAATCGCAATTGAGCAAAGATAACTTGTGCTCGAGGGTCGTGTCCTCGAAAGAGGAGTACTCCCCAAATCCAGCAGCCATGACGACCACGGCAATGTCATCTTGATCGATGGCATGAATAGTCAGCAACTCATTAAGCTTTGTAGAAAAATCCCCAATCGTGGCAGAACTTGCATCGTACGGAAAAGGAACAAGCTTATTATCAGGCACGTCGAGTCGGCTTTTCAAGCCACTGATAGACTGAAGAGACCTGCCAGATACGATGAGGGAGTATCCCTCGTCTAGGAGACGCTTGCAAAATGACGTTCCAAGACCGCCTGTGGCACCCAGGACGATTGCATAGCGGCCCGGATATCTGCGTAGAAGCCCTCTTCCTCTGTGGCGGGAGAAAATGTACAAAGAGATCCCCAGCACTAGAAGAATAGCAAACATCTTTAGTTTTAAACCTCTTTTGGCTCGGACCTTTGCCCAGATTTGGTTGAGTTGTCAGCGCATGTACTGCACCTACTGGTAGATGGTAATATGGTTCCTCTGCTTTTCAAGTATGATCAATACTTTCCACAAGCCGACAAGTCATTGGCCTATCCCACTGACCTGTTTACAGCTGCATTGATCCAGGAACCGGAAACTATGCAAAGATGTGCATTACCCACTTGCTCAACGGTGGAAGCAGATTATCGTTGTGATCATTTCACTCTTAACACTGCCTACTCCCAATGGCCGGTGTCTGCAAGGTAATCCCCGCTTCTTGTACCGTAGTTCATAACAAGGACAAGCGAGAAAGCTTGTATAGAGGCAAACTGGAAGAAAGTACGGGGGATTGTCTCGCTTTTTGTGTGCCAACTTCTTCAAAAAGCCCCAACCACAGTATTTTGCATGGTCCACTCTTTCACAATTCAGTCTAAATTCATGAGGAGACAATTTTCATACACAGCTGTCGAGATTGGCTGACGGGTAGGAACCCCTGCTTTAAATTAATTGCATATGATTATAGCTCAGCTTGTCACAGACACAGGAGACGCCTTGGCAGAGACATTGGAAATCCCCGAGGATACAACAGGGGCAGACCTGCAAGAAGTTCTGCGGACTTTTCGAGCAACCGATCCGGACGATGTCCCCATCAAGTACTCCTTCTTTATAGGTACAACTGAGGTGCGTGGATCCCTCAAGCAAGCTATTGAGGCTGCCGCTGTATCCACGGAAACGACAGTAATAATCACGTGCCGGCCACTGGCTCTCTTTGCTGTAAAACCTGTATCACGATCGGTCGCTACTCTAGAAGGACACACAGAAGGCGTTCTTGACGTTTCCTTCAATCCTGATGGTCTAACATTCGCCAGTGCTAGTGGAGATACGACCATTCGGATATGGGACTCGCTGACCCTTACATGCAAACACGTGCTACGAGGACACAAGAATTGGGTGCTTAGGGTTGCATATTCCCCGTGCGCCACTCGATTGGCCTCTGCTGGTGTCGATGGGGAACTTCGGATTTGGGACCCGGTGACAAACCGGGCACTCCATTCACGCGCGCTGATTGGTCACAAGAGGTTCATCAGCAGCTTAGCTTGGCAGCCGCTTCCTTTACTACCCGTCGAGAACATTCCGAAGAATTCCAAGATGAGTGATCTGATCTCCACGAACACCTCACTGCGGCTTGCAACGGGGTCAAAGGATGGAACCGTGCGGGTGTGGAACACTGACGCGGGAGTTGTGGAACATGTGGTACACTCTGGAACCAAGTGCGTTACAGATGTTCGATGGACGCGTGACAACTATTTGCTAGTAAGCAGCGAGGACACGCAGACATATCTCTATTCCACGCCCTACGTCAAACACCCCTTGGTAAAGACCGACTCCTCTTCATTACAAGCGCAGTATTGTTGTCTAGCTGTCTTGAAGAACCATGGTCATTGGGTTAACAGCCTGGCGCTAAACACAGACTATCTGCAGCGCTATGGGCCTCGTATCTGTCTCGTAATGGGGCCGGCTTACTACAAGCAAATGCTTACGCAGCGGGAGATGGTCCTCACGTGCTCAGATGACCAGACCATTAATCTCTATGATCTAGCTATTCTTTTGGATGATGCTCGAAGGGCAATTCTTGACAGAGCAGATGGCACAGATAGACACTTTATTGCACTAAGCTGCAAGCCTCTTACGCGACTGACTGGCCATGCAAAGCCAGTGAATCATGTCTGTTTCAGCCCAAATGGACAATATATAGCAAGTGCATCCTTTGATCGAACGGTGCGCCTCTGGGATGGAGTTACTGGCAAGCACATTAGTATCTTTCGAAATCATGTCAATCAGTGCTACAGGGTTAGCTTTAGCTCTGACAGCCGGTTCCTCATCAGCTGCGGAAAGGACAGCACTTGCAAGCTCTACTCCCTGTCCAAGCGCACAATGCTCCGGGACCTACCCGGCCATGAGGATGAGGTCTATGCAATTGATTGGGCCCTCGACGGAGACATCGCCATAAGCGGGAGCAAAGACCGAACAGTGCGCGTGTGGAGAAACTAGTGCGCTAAGAGACGTGTTAAGAGAAACGTGCCGGGAAAAGTAAATAATCATGCTGAACCGGGATGTGCTGTGGGGCTTAAGCCCTGCTGCAATAGGCTCATGTAAATATTGTAACAGAGAGTACACCCCTGAAGTTGCAGATAAGCTCATCCTTCTTAGTACGCTGGTTTCTTGCCCCCGTGGCCAACAAGCTGAAGCACAGCTTATTGCCTCCTTAGGGACCAAGTTAGTAGCGTATAGAATCGCCACGCTTCACAATAAGCTTCGATCGCTTCATCTAAAGCAGACTGTCTCAACACTATCCTCTGAAGATGAAAGCAAATTGGGTAGCCTGATTTTCAAGATTGGCATGGAGAAACAGCTGCTTCAAGCCACCCTTGTGACCCTCTTTGAACGGACAGTGACAGAGATTATTCATAGATACGACTTTAGTTCTAAGACTCTTCCTGTCTTTGGGCTCAAGGTATTACACGCAGTCGTGGAGAACATTAAGCACGCAGGCGTTTCCTTGCCCATTTCCTCTCTTGATCTTATGCTAGAGTTGACGATTCTCTCTAAAGCCTCAGCGCATGTGGCACTATTGCCCGTGCTGTTTGACTTTATCCGCATCTCGTTCTCCACAAGCCAGCGCGATAATTCAGTGCTTCACGAAGTCCAAGCAAAGCTTACATCACAATATGTTGAGCTGCTCCCCTCTTCTCAAAGCTCAATCAAATCCTTTGCCAGTACACTATTTCTTGTACTGGCGGTAGCGGAGGAGCTCCCATTAGGAGCATCAGTCTTTTATTCTCTAACGTCTGTCCTGGACTCGACCAGTTTGGATAACTTTCTTCAGTCTCTTTCACGAGGCCCCGCTGAGCTCGTTAACAAAGAAACAATAAGGTGCCTCACTGACTGCATGCTGCTGATAGAAGTCATGGTTCTCAGCATGCTATTTTACATGAAGGAACTTTCGAGCCTAACCTCTCCTCATGCTGATGTGCCGCACACCAAGCCTAGCATTCCGTGCTTCATTCAGAAATATCTACGAGACTGTCGCCAACTATCTTCCAGATTTACATATTATGTTCAGATGGCCATCCGCGGAATGACAGACAATCCACACATCTTTAGATACGTGAATACAGAGGAACACGTTGATTTGTCATCGGGCAAGATACACGTCAGCGAGCCAGAGGATACAACTACCAACTTATATAGCGATCTGTGTGCTGGAGTTTTCAGTGAGCATGGATTTATTTCCAGCCGAGACATCTACCACATTGCATCCTGGTCCTTTGTCATCTCCTCTGCTGAGCTCTTTTGGAGTACCTCTCAGCTGATAAGCAGTCAATCGTTGAGCCTAGTTAAGACACACATGCTCACTAAAGACATCACCACAATGGTATGTACCCTTGCACCAATATTCCACAAAGAAGTTATCGGTTCGTGCAGGACATCATTTCAAAGCCTAATTGCACATTTGGCTAGACACCCATGCAACCACCAAGAAGCGGAATCATCTCGTATTGTTCTAACCGCTATCAACAGAACTCTTCTCAGCTTGATAGGAAGCCAACAGGTACCTATTTCCCGCGGCGGAGGCTCTCTACCATCACTTATTTTGAGCTATGTTAACGGTATTGTCTCACAACTTCAGCAAAAGTATGCCTCCAACGATATAATAGCTTACGAGTTTCTTGCGCAGAGCACCCTTGCTCCAGATAGCGTCGACAACAGCTTTGCCTCCAAATCACCGAATGACCCTGTAGCTACCAGAGAGGATAAGGGACATAGACAACGTGCGCTTCGTGGACAAGGACCCAACTTGCTCCAGGAAGATTGGTATCTGTATTTGAACAAATCGGTAGGTAGTATTCTCAACGCTCTCTTGCGGAACCTGGCCACTCTCAGGCTATTAGGACATGAATCAGATCTTCGGTCTGGGCTTCACTCCATGCTTGTTCTCCACGTATTGTTGTTGGAGGCCACTACGCCATTTGAGTTCAGAATTTTCTCTAGAATAGCAGGGGAAGTAATTGTGCTGTTAGAAAGATATGGATCTAAGCACTACTTATTTAGATGCGCGGCATTCTCTGCACTGATGGGACTCGCAACGAGGGTTGCCAGGCAAACATCGAAACACCAGAAGCGGTACCACATCGAGGATCTCTTTCTTAGCAGAGTATTCCGTAGCAGTACATACATAGTGAGGTCAGATCCTGGGCTCTTCGCCCTTCTTCAAATTCTTGCTAGCTGTGCTCCTTCACACACAACGGCCTCCTTTTTGCGATCCTCTCACCCACACGTACTATCCACAGTCATTACATGTCTTTCTTCTCCAAATATTCACCTTCGTGTTTCAGCTGCACGGGCCACATCGCCCATTTTCGGCACGGGATCCAGCGCCCTGTCATGCCTCTTCACTGAACTGGAGTCTGTGCGATCCATAACTCTCAATAGTTTGCATGGAATCATCTTTGCGTGCCGTGTGCTCATTCGGCCCTACACACCTTTTAAAGAGGGTAGGGGCTATCCCCTGTTGGATTCCATTAAAGTAATAGCAAGTGCAAGCGAGCTGGCAGCATGTAGATCAGTGATAGAAGCCTTTCTTTCTCAATATGCAACGGGGCTACAAGTCCTAGCAAACGCCAAACTGTGCATCTCTGAACTGAATGGAATAATCGCTGACCTCGCCTAAGACACAAGCATAGAATGGCGGCGTTATTTACTATTGTGACCCTTCAGGGTGTAAGAATGTGTCTCGGATTCTATAGACTTATTACTGCGTATGACTGCCACAGCTGCAAGCAGATCCTCTTGATGTATCTCGCCCCGCTCTGCCCTGAGAGCACCGAGCCCTGCCTCTGTTATCACATTTCGCAGATCTGCACCGTTAAACCCATCCGTCGACTTTACGATCCCAGCGAAGTCCACGTCCTCCCCAAGAGAAAGCCCCTTGCTGTGGATCTTGAGTATTTCGTATCGGCCTGTGGGATCTGGAAGTCTTATTTCTATTTTCACGTCGCATCTTCCAGGGCGCATTAGCGCGGGGTCGAGAGCCTCTGGCCTGTTAGTGCAAAAGACTATTTTTATGCTCTCATCTAGGCCCGTGAACCCATCTATCTCAGTCAGGAGCTGGAGGAGTGCGCGGTCGACCTCACGGTCGTTATGAGTTCCGTCATCTGAGCGCTTGGTCGCAATGGCGTCAACTTCGTCAATCATTAGAAGGCATGGTTTCTTGAGTTTGGCATATGCAAAAAGGTCTCTCACCAATCTCGCAGACTCTCCGATGTACTTTCTAATAAGCTGTGAGCCGACACACTTGATGTAAGAAATTCCCAAGGAGTTGGCTAGGCACTTACAGATAAGGCTTTTGCCAGTTCCCGGGGCTCCATAGAGGAGAATGGACTTGGGGGGCTTAATGCCTACGCGTTTAAAGATGTCTGGGTTGCGGAGTGGCAGCTCTATGCTCTCCTTAATCAGTTTAATTTCATCGTGTAAACCGCCGATGTCAGCATAGGTAACTGCATCCTCTGGTGACACACCGGTTGTCCCTGCGTCCGACATGGAATAGATAGACTCGTCCATCTGAGGTGGGAGGATGTGCATTATGGAGTAGGTTGAGAGAGACACAGAGACACGGGTCCCTGACTTAATGTAGCGAGGATTAATTCCAGACCGCCTGTTGACCAAATAGCGGGGCCCAGAGAGGAGCCTAATTAAGATGTTATCTGCGTCGATAACCTGGATGACAGTGGCCAGCTGTTCACCGTATGCATGCAGACTCAACAGCAGCTCGTTGCTGTCCTCAAGGGTCTGCGTTATCTCCTTTTCCTTGGCCCGTATAGCCTTCAGGTCGGCGTCTATTTTGTTGTGCTCCCTCACAACGTTACGATACTCCTGCAGCTTCGCTTGCGATGGGGGCATTTTTAAAAATGACCTCTTCTCCGGTCATGTACGTGGCCCTGATCCAGGACCTGCCTCCTGTCAATGGGGAGGAGAAAACCGTTGCCATAGTTGCAGCCGCACACGACGTCTCGTCTCTCTCTTTGGTGACCCGGGGATCTGCCAAAGAGATCATGCGTTTCTCAGCTCGGTCCGTCGCCCTTGCTCTGCAGCCTGGGAACATGATAAAGGCGTCAGCAAACAATGACTTTGCGTACTGCGTCTATGGACTTAAGAATTCAAGCGGTACAACTGCAATCCTAGTAGCCAATACTTCGTATGCCATCCGCTTCGCAAACCATTACCTTAAGGAGATGCTTTCTCTAGCGATGAATTTACCGCCCAACAAGCTCAATGTCTCCAAAGATGCTGTAGGGCCAAAAGAGGATGGTGGTCTTGTAGACTTAGTTCCTCTTTTAAAGAGAGCTCAGAGGCCAGAAGAGAACGATCAGCTTTCTAAGCTGGCCAAAGATATCGATGAAGTGCGAGACATGGCGTATGCAAATCTAGAGAAGATTGTTGAGCGTGGGAGGAGTCTTGATGAGGTCATGAAGAAGTCCGATGACCTGTCTGCAGCGTCCAAAATGTTTCTCAAAGAAGCCAAGAAGACAAACTGCAGACTATGTGCTGTTCTATGAGCATCTGTTGGCTACCTTTTGTCAAAAGGTTCTAAAAGGTTTCCCTGTCCAGTGTCGGCGAAATGTGGCTAGTACGTCAAGATAGATTCCGCGGACAATTATATCTCAAATGTATACAAACCTTGCTCATCAATCTCAAGGACCCCAGTGTCCACTAGCTCCCCAAGAATAATCTTTAGAGTATCCAATTCTATTGACCACTTCCTACTTATTTCGCTGTGTATTTTTAAAAGTGAACTCTTGGATCTTTTGACACATTGAGCTATTGCCGCCTTTAGAGAAAGATGGTGTTGAGCGATGTACTTTCGACTTTGAGGAGTGTGGACATCAGCAAAGGAATCACTGTTGCACTGTGACGGGACGCCTGGCGGTGAGCGAGGGTCAGACTGAAAGATATATTCAGGGAAATGCATATTGATCAGGTGCCTCTCAGGGTCATAGAGATCAAAGCCTTGCTCAATAAGAACCGTAAGCACATCTGTAACGTAAGGATTGGCATAAACGAATAGGGTTGCTAAACGATCGATAGAATCTCCTCTTATACCAATCTCTGATATTGTGCTACAATTCAAGATCCCAGATATGTCTGTGAAGGAGGTGATGAAGCCGTCTGTGTAGTCCACTTGCTTAGCTGAGACAGAATGGCCGGTCTTGCTTAAGCAAATAAACGGCACATCAAATACCAATCCCAAAATCAATCTGGTAATAAGTACGCGCGAGCTAAGGGTACTTTCCATGGCAAATGATGTAAAGAACTTGCTCACGAACTTGTTAAACCGCAAGGGAGGCGCAAAGTCAGCCGACTGAAGGAACAGGAGAAGAAGCATCACAATGGTATATGTGCTGATGTTGACGCTGAAGGAGTTCAGAGCGTACTCGAATATCACCCTGGAGCCTGTATCGATAAGTATGTTTCTTCCTCTGAAAACTTCCTCCAGGCGTGCGGTATAGAGTGTGCTGATGCAGAGCATTACATTTGATGTGAGCAGCTCGTAGCGGATCATGGGGAAAGCCCCCGTACTCGACTCACTCCTATGTCTAACCAGTGTTACGTATGGACAGACAAGGGAAAGAGGTGTATCACTTGTGCTGTTGTCATCTATCATGGCTCGATAGCAAAGCCTCAGCTCTTGAATACACTGCAGAAGCTTATCAGTCGCCAACATATTGCCCTTGCAGAGAAGCTTTAGGGCTTCCAAGAGATCAATCTCAGTTCCTAACATAAAAGCAATCATATCTGCCTGTCTGTGCAGTGTTTGCAACGCGTGCGTCTTCACTGGGGCCTCAGACTCCTTGTGTCTCTGCCACTGATCAAAGATAATAGCTAGAACCCTGCCTACCCTCTCGAGACAACGTTCTGCCAACTGCTTGGCTTCAGCACACTCGATAACAAAGGATCCTCCAAGCTGAATGATTGCCTGCACTAGAAAACCGATCAGCTGTCCTGCAGAAGTTTCTGCGTCATCAACTTCGTTTTGGTCAGACAGTGGGTCACGTAGAACACGTAGTATATTCCTATATGTCAACGAAAGCGAAAGTTCTATCATGTCAATCAAAAAGGTAGGTGGATGATTCAAGAAGAGAAAAGGCAAGATGGAACGAATGTCAGCCACCGGAGAAAGAAACTCGTACAGAGGGCCCTTTGCTAGCTGCTTATTGGCAGCAATCCGGATGTTTTCTAGAATCTCCTTGCCCACCTGATGCCCGGAGAAAATGACCTGCTTGTAAAATGCGCATAGAGTAGCAATCGTTGTGCATCCCAGCTCCTGGTTAGTGTCTCGATCACGCACTAGGCTAGGAAGGTCCTCATCAGATACTGAGGCCAAAGAGATCTCGCGACACAGATGCACAAGATGGGCGATGTTGGTAGATGGAATCACTAAGAGCTCTACGTATCCCTGGATTGCTGTGACGTCATCCTGCACCAAGCGTACCAGTGGGTCCTTCTGAGCAGAAAAGAAAATATCTCCATACACCTGTGAAAATATCGTGGGAGAACAATAGAGAGAAGATTGTATTTTAAACAAGTTCTCAACCTCAAGTGAAACGCGGAATAACATAACCAGCTGGTTGAGCCGGGTCTTAGTCAGTGGGGTATCCTTCTTGTACGCCTGCAGCGACAATCGGATGCCGGTGGCAAGTGCAGACATGTCATCGTCGGTCTCGAATGACACCATGGAGATAGCCCCGACGATTCCCCATGCTACTTTGTGGGGTATCTTATGAATCAGTAAGTCGTGTGGAGCCTTTCCTGGTAGATTATAGACACCCAAAAGCACATCGACGAGTAGCTGCACGATAGCTTCTTTAGCGGAGTAAACATAAATTCCGAAGGAGCTGATGCACCTTTCCAGGTAACCAAGCGCAGCATGCTCCAGGCGCGGAATATAAGTGGAGGAGATAACCACATTCTTGAGAAACTGGAGAATAATTTCCCTAGCGTTGCCAAGATTCTTCTCTTTCAATTGTAATGCTAGTGCATATACTTTTCGCGAAAACACCACTGGCAACTTATGTTCGTAGCCTGACGCCCTTACAAGGAATGATGCTTGCTGAAGGTCCGCTGTATCTCTATTGAGTCCCATCACAAATTGCTCCAGTTTGGTCTCGAATTCTGTTTCTGCAGTTTCGAAGTCTACCGACAAAGAACTGAGCGCCCCTGGAAACATGGTGTCCACCGTTAAACCAAGCAGATGATTTATCTTAAGGTTCACTCATGCACAATTTTGGTCATGAACATGCCTTACAAGAGAGTAGGTTGTGAACTACTTTGTTCTGAACTGAGATATACTAATTGCGGAACAGCACACAGAGAATAGCATTGAGCGTTGTATGTGCTCCATCATAGTTCTCAGGAGGTTTAGTAAGGCTTAGAGAATGTTGAAGGTAGCAACCAGATACAAGAAAATGGGCACCAACTGACGCGCTGTGTAAGTGCAACTGCTTGGAGAGAGTAAAAGTTAGTAGCAAATTTGAAAAAAGTTAGACTAAAAAGTAAATCTTTGAAACGGTAATTGGCATTGCTCACCGATGGAGAACATGTATGACGACTTTATAGACGAACCCAACGACAGTCAGAGTCTCCTGCCGGTTGAAAAGCCCGCTACAGGCAAAACGGCCACTAGTTCCGGAACGAGTCCTGTCCCTAAGGAAATACTCACTGCCTACGAGGCCATTAATAGCGCCATTAAGCGGGTTGACGATGCAATCGTTTCCCTGTCAGAAGCGACACGCAAGGCAGAGTCTATCAACACCGAAGTAGAGCTGAAAGAATTTAAGAACACGATAAATGGTAAGGTCGCGGAGATAAAGGGCAGAATGCTCAGAGAGGTTACAGAGTCGATTAAAGATCTTGGGAAACAGCAGGCAGCGCTCCAGCGCAAAGGGGCTCTAGACGATGCCCAGTCAGTAATCATTGCTGGGAAGAAGAGATCCTACCAGCAGACCGTGGCTAACAAGGAGACCCAGCTGGACAGCATTATGAAGAAGCTTACCCATCTCTTGGATAACATCGGAAACAAAATCCGCGCCGCCCAGTATGACGCACAGAGACCCGCAGGCGAGGCAGAGAATGAGAAGGCCGAGGAGCAGATGCTCCGCCAAGAGCTTCAGGAGATGGAGCTCGTGGACGAGCGTGAAGGAGAGCTGATCCAGAATATCCACCGCGATGTAGCAGAGGTACTGGCCATGATGGGCCTAATGGCAGAGGAGGTGCATGCGAACCAGGAGACGATCAACCGGATCGAGGCCAATGTGAAAGCCGCGGATGACGACGTGGAGGCTGGCGTGGAACATCTCAAAAAGGCAGAGAAGCACCACAAATGCTCGAAGAAGTGCCTTATCATCTGGGGCGTCATAATAGCAGTCATTGCTATCATTGTCATCTCCGTCCTGAGCACAATCTTTAAGTAAACCTTTGCAAGCTCTCTTCCTGGGCCGGTGAGGGCTGCCATGCCAGGGCAGACGCTTGGACCGCCTCTTCTAAGTCTCTTTCATAAAATGAATAGCGCTGTGGAGGGCTGCTTGCGTAAAGGCTTCAATGAAGGCATAACCGAGCCTCACGGGCCCACGCATAAGCGTTTGCAAGTCGTACGCTCTGGTGACAGGGTTCTTGCCCAAGCAATCCATGTCTCAGAGTCATCCATAGCCCTCAGGGTACTCTGTGTCGATGATGGGCTACGTTTAGACGCCACATATGGAGTAATCCGGTATAAGGACGCAGGGGTCTCTCCAGGAACTGCACTGCACACGATAGCCAGGTCCGGTACCTACTTGATATGTGAGGTCCTTACCGTGAGCACGCCCTGTATTCTCCGGCCTTGGCCAGAGACCCTTTGATGGACAACCTCTCTTGCTGATCACTATATCCTGTTGGTAAATATTTTCTCATGGCAGCTCTGGGTTTACCATGAAGCCCAAGTGCTGGAAGTGGAAAGTAAATATTGAAAGTAAAAAATGGACTCGGTCATGAGTGGTGGCGTCGAGGGCACAAACTTGGTGCCGGTCGACCAGGAGTTCTTGTATTTCATTCTCGATATCATGCGTGCCTCCGGGGGCTATAGGATCGAGCTCACGGACATGGATCCATACCACGAGCTGTTTTTAGAGTTTACCAATCCGACAGACTCCGCTCACTGCTCACTCTTTTTATGGTTCAATGAGAAACTACACAAACTCGAGGTTGTTCACTCTCTATCCAATACAACAGACTTTTCAGCGGCAAAGTCGGACACTTCTCAGCCGACGCTAGCCTTCAGTATCTACTACTTCGTCCGACTTGAAACAATGCCGGCCGACTTCACCGACTGGAGAAATCACATTCAGATGGGGACGGTGTCTCCTTGCGTCACAGAGTCCTTACTGAATGCCATGAATTCTGTTTACTCTCCCTGGATTCGTTCCTTCAACACTTGGCCATCTAGTGTTAGAGACGACTTTCTAAGCCAAATTGAGCGGTATATGGCCAGCTTGACTGAGACGACTTATCTTGCAAAGGGGAGAACCGTTCTGTATATCCCTAGCTTTGAGGATCTAGACCCAGTAGAGGGCTCGCGCAACAAAGAGCTCATACCTCGGTTAGAATCTCTCGTTGTCCATTGGACACGCCAAATCAAAGAGCTGCTTTCGGGTGTGCACTCCATGGCACGGACCTCAATGACTGCTCAACAAGCAATAACGCCAGGGACGGCTCCAAAGACTGATGATGCATCTCGGCCCATCACTCAGTTTAGCAAAAAGGCAGCACGAGGGCTCAATGCCTGTGCAACGAAGTATCACCCGTTTCCTCGCTTGCAGGACCCTCTGGACGAGCTGTGTTACTGGAAGACTAGGGCTGCAGACCTCACAGCGGTTCTGGACCAGCTACGCTCAAGGGCGCTGTGTAATGTAATTGAGACCTTGAAGCTGGCACACTCACAGTACGCTGACACCTTCGACGAGCTTGCTGCAGTTATCAAGGAGCGCACAAATGAAAGCATGTCAAACCTAAAGTTTTTGGGGACTATTGAGGGCGCCTGTAGATCCCTGATGACCACAAAAGATCTAAACGATATCGCATCAGTTCTTCCGGATCTTCTCTGCCAAATAAAGCTAATAAGTGCCCAGTCAGCATACTATTCTAACGTGGCTAACTTGTCTGGGCTGTTGCGGCGTGTCTCGTCGCTTGTGGTTAATAGCCTGGTATCCATGGTTAGCCTGTATGATATCTTTGTCGGGGACAGTCTCCGGTCTATTCACGATCTTATTGGATGCAATGCAATCATCAATTCGTGGATATTGCTATATAAGCAGGCGTGTGACAATACAAAGGAGCACGAGGACCTTGTTACAGAAATAGAAACGGCCAAAAAGGCAGCCATTGAGGCAGAGGCACAGATGGGCGCGCTGCCTCCTCCTGAGCCGGAGCCAGTTCCCGAGCCCGATGAGAGAACTGAAGAAGGCGAAGGGACAGAGGATAGCTACGATAACCCTGCTGCACTTAACCATATTCCTCCACAGTATCACAAAACGGTCTATTGCCTGCTTCTGCGGAAACAAAGACCTGACCAGCCGTTCATGGAGTGGTCCTTCGATTCTTCAGTGGTCTCCTCTGCAGAGGCGTTTGGCCAGAGATGCATTGACCTGTGCGAAATATGTCAGGATAGGCTCCAGTTTTCTCGTGCAGACACGTTAATTGCCTCGAAGGATGGATTCTTACAGCGCCACACTAATTCCAATGCGGGTGCAGAGCAAAATGGGAAGCAACATATTAAGGAGAACACGTTCTCTGCCACACCTAAAACAGAAACAATAGAGCTTCCTAATGGATTGACAGTCGACATGAGTCTCCTCTCTCAGATTGGAAAGCCACCTTACGATAACCTTAACACGGCATCACTTGCAGACATTAACTCTGCTGAGTATCTTCTTCCTAAATTTGGAGGAAGTTTAGGCCAAATGATCCGGCGGTCCTTTAGGGAGATTCAGCGCACATTCTTACGCCATCTCGCCCTTCTTTCTCGTGTTCCATACAATCACTTTGACGTGCGATCAAACTCGTGGCACGAGTCTGTCGCAGCCTACCGTCAGGGGATCAAGGCGCTCACTATCTTCACTGAGAACATTATCTCAACAAACTTTTCCCAATCTAGCCACTCCGTTGTTGAAACCTGCGCTATCCTTGAGGCGTTTAGCCATTTATCTAGTCGCCCAGCGTTCAGACGCTCTGTGGAAAAGAAAACTCTCGATACTGTGCGCCTTTTCATTGAGAAGGCAGGACAGATAAAAAGCCAGTTTGAGCTTTTAAGGACAGCGTCTAACACTACCAATGTTGAAAGCAAACCGTCAGAGGCTAGGGACACTAAAAGGACTACCAAGCTGGCAGCTGCAAAAGCCCCACTGGGGACAAAAGCCAGGTCGACGAAGGCTGTCAGTGGAGCTAATTCTGGAACTGCAAAGGCATCAGCAAAGGTGGCACTCAGTGGCACAGACGAGCATGCTCAACCCGAGCGCAAACTGGACGTTGACCAGGCCTCGGCCAGTATGGCGACGACGGTGGCACACTCTACGGTGTTGACATTTGCTTCATTCCAGCCGCGCATCGCTATGAATTCGGTGAATATTAAACGGTTACTCAGCGCTTTGGAGCGTGACTGGGATGCCCTTGTCATATGGCTTTCCCCAGGTGCTCGCCAAGTTGCCTCAGAACTCCTAAACAGGGAGCGGAGGAATGCTGCAGCCGCGGCATCTGGTGTTGGAACCAATGATAGCAGGCAGGCAGTCGAACTATTAGTCAACTACTCCCGCGACGAACGCGAGGCCATTGAGATTTACGCCAAAACTAAAGCTCTTTTTGAAAGCTACATAGACAGAAACTTCCGCGAATGGGTTTCGAGCATCAAGTCGTACAATTTCGAGGCAGAGCTAGAGAAGCCGATCATGGCTCTCACGCCCATTCCAGATGCTCTTAAGGAAAAACTAAACGTCGACTCGGCACTTAACGCCCTGGACATGGGGACATCAAGTGACAAAGCTAAGAAAGCACCCCAAGCAAAGGACGAGCCCCACGAGGAGACGACGAACACAATCCTTCTTCTGAATCGGGTTAGCCTTCAGTACCCTGTCTCTATCAAGAACTGCTTGCAGGAAGTCATGTACTGGAGCAAGTTAGGATACGACATCCCTGAAAACGCCAAGCAACTGTACTCGCGCCGAACTGCGCTCCATCAGAAAAAGGAGCTTGTATCTCTCTGTGTCTCTGAGGTCAATCGTGTTGTGGATAACCTAGCGCCTGATGAGATCCTTTTGTTCCGCTCGCGCCTCTCCGAGCTGTCTAACTATCTCTCGGATGCGTGGACAAAAATAGGCTGGAATACCCGTGGTCTTCTCCAGTTCATTATGAAGGCGCGAAAGCTGGCTATTGAAGCGTTTGCACTGACGTGCCTATTCCACAACAAACGGAAGACTATCGAGGACTGCATCAGGTCTCTAAGCTCCATTTCTCTCATCAATTGCAAGCTTTGCGCGGATACATCGTCATCCAGTTCCTTGAGCCATGCCCAATCGATGGAGCAAAGCCTTGCAGATGACGACGACGCCCAACTTGGTGAGAGATCGTCCACTAGTGGGCCACTTCAGCTTTCTGAATTTGTGTCTAACCAACGTGTTACTTTGGATTCAGCCACACGCCAATTCTTTGAGACCCTTAACCTAGCGGAAGATTCTCTTGTAAGCTGCTATAATATCTTCCGGAAAGATGGCCCTTCAGTACAAGCAGAGTGGATCCAGTTTGTTTCTCAAATAGAATCCCGGATTGAGGTGTCGCTGCTCGCTCTTTTTGTCCAGAGCTTTGAGGAGCTGGCCTTCATCATGACTGGACGTCGTTCCAGGCCGTTAGACATGTCTGCCTATAAGCCAGAGGCCATCCCGATCTTTAAACTCTTCTTGGTTCTCACTAAGCATCCCATTATTAGCCCATCTGTTGACGAGCTGAATGGCGCTGTTGTCACTGTCCTGAGATCCGCCATTCTGGGTATCGTTGAACGTATAGAACGCTTCCACATATCCCTTTCAGCGAAGGAGCGCCGTTTGCGGGAAATGCGGATTGCAGAGGCAGAACGTATCTTTCAGGAGAAGATAGATCAGCGGGAGAGAGAGGGCCTGCAAACATCTCCTGCTGAGATAGCCGTGCTGCGTGCGGACATAGATGAATGGGCGTCTCTGAAGATGCCAGAATACAAGGTTCGAATTCCGTATCTAGATCTCTTTAGATTTGCAATTAACATTTTGGATCAGCCAGCTAATACCGTCACAGTCTATTCGCCCAGCAGCTGTCCCGATGAGGCTACAGACCAGCAGGCCAAGGGAATCAACACCAATGCACTGGGGCATGCCATAGCCTGGATACGCTATAGCTTAGATGCGGTTTGCAAGCAAGCGACAACCTACGCCGGGAACTTTGCTCGCTATTCCGAGCTTTGGCTGGAGGATATGCGAGGGTACGAAATACGCCATAACCTCTTATCGCAGCCTCTGTCTGTCTATGAAGATACGCTCAAAAGCTTCCAGCGCTTAGAAGCTGACCTGCAGCAAGAGGAGTCACACATACACTTGTCTGTCATCCAGCTTGACTGTACCAATCTCAAGACAGAACTTGCGCGCAAGAGCGCCGACTTCCAGAGTTATCTTATTGACGTTCTCCAAGAGAAGGCGTTTTCCGAGCTCAAATTGGTCACTAACGATCTTAACGAGATGATCCTGCTCTTGGACAAAGAGTCTCGCGACCTGGATGACCTCCAGCGTCAGATTACAAACCTAGACAGTGCAAAGGTACTTATTGGCAGCATTAATGAGCGCTGCCAACCTATAGGGCAGAAGTTCCAACTGCTTATGACCTTAGAAGCGAACGTGTCTGCAGATAAGCTTGTTATCTTAAACGGTCTTACAGATCTTATTACAAAGGCGAAGGGCGCCATCGACTCTGCGCAATTGAAGGTGGCTGTGGAACGAACCAAATTCAGAGACCAGGTTACGAGAGACCAGGCCAATCTCACCCAAGCGTGTATGGATCTGAAGACGTTAGTCCAGAGCGAAGGACCATATTCTCCCAATGTTGTAACCAAGGCAATCGAGGGTGTTGCTCTGACGGCCGAGGACATACAGCAGGCGGAGCGGATACTTCATCGCTTTGAGAACAAGTATGACGACTTGCTCCAGCTGAAAGAACAGGTTGAGCATGGGTTGAGGATTTTCCAAGCTGAATTCAAGGACGTAAAAGAGCTGAGCATAATACAAGGAATGATCAAGCAGCTCAAGAGCATATGGTCTATTGCTTCCGCTTGGAACAATTACTACAGCAGCGTGAAGCGAACTCAGATGCGCCACATTGATCACGAGCAGCTCGATGCTGAAATTAAGAAAAACCAAATCTCGGTAAGAAAGCTTCCCAACGATACAAAAGCATTTCCTGTTTCGAAGACTCTTGCTCTGCAGCTTGAGGAGTACCGACCTGTTCCCGCTGTTAGCCAGGACCTCAAAAACACCGCTATGCGTCCGCGCCATTGGGCACAGATCTCAGAAATAACTGGCATCTACCTGCTGATCCCGAAAGACACTCCCAATATTCTGGGACCTGCCTCAGGAGGAGAGCCAATTGCCAAACTATCTAACCTTGTCTCAAGCGGGGTCAACCTTGATTCTTCCACAACATCGGCTGGGCTTTCCTCCTCTGCCGTGAACAATGAAGCCTACGACAAAGTCATCATTGATCCGGACTCGATGCACTTCACTCTACATTTTATCATAAGTTCCGGACTCATGGTGCACGCTGAATCCATTGCTGCGATATCTAGCGGCGCCACGCAGGAGCTCTTCATTGAAGAGGGAATGCGTGACATCGTCAAGAAGTGGCACATGCTTGAGCTTAATGTTGCAACGTATCAGAGCAAGTCGTACGGCGGGGATGTACGAAACAAACCCACCTATTACATTTTGAAGGGCCTGGAGGACCTTTTTGCAAACTTAGAGGAGCACTCCTTGTCCATATCAACAATGAAGGGATCCAAGTATGCACGGGCATTTGAGCAGGAGCTGGACACGTGGGACGCGGTGCTCTCCCAGGTCTCTGAAGGAATCGAGATTATCCTGAACTCTCAGCGTGCCTGGATGTACTTGGAGACCATTTTTGCCGCCTCTGATGATATCCGTAAGCAGCTTCCGGCAGAGTCCCAGCTTTTCGACGAGGCCAATGAACTTTGGAAGAAGTCCATGACACGCATTCACCGTGAGAAACGGGTCCTCGTTTGTTTCGATATTCTAGAGCTGCTGCAAACAAATATCGGCTCTAAGATTAATCTACGACGATCCTCTGTGATTATTAAATCAATGCTAGAGATTTCTCAGACGCTCGATCAGATCCAAAAGAGGTTGGAGGATTATCTTGAGCGAAAGCGCGTTTCCTTCCCACGGTTCTACTTCCTTTCCAACGACGAGTTGCTTGAGATTTTGGCTCAGTCGAAGAATCCACTTGCTGTGCAGCCACACATACGCAAGTGCTTTGATGCAATGAAGTCTCTTGACGTCACAGACAAAGCTGGGACAAATATCAGTCAGTACACCGACGTCAGCCAGCTTAAGCCAAATACTGTCGTTATTGCTTCGGGCATGAGGGGGGACTGCGGAGAGTTGGTGCCATTTCTTCGAAATATCATCTGCACAGGAGTTCCCGTTGAAGTCTGGCTCGGACAGGTGGAAGATTGTATGCGCGCAACTCTAAAAGACATGGCGCCGCGTTGCCTCTTGGACATGGTCAACGGAAAGCTGCCGTTAGAGATATTGCTTGGAAAGTGGCCGGGTCAACTTACTATAGCAAGCAACCAGATCAGATGGACGCAGCACGTTGCACACGCACTCTCTAGCGGGGCAAAGTTCCTTGACAAAACCAAGCTAGAAGCTCCCACATTGAGGAATAAAAAAGATACTTTCGACAGACCTGGAGAGGATGGCCTTGATGGTGGAGACGAGACAGCAGCAGAGGAGCCTCAGGAAGAATTGGATGACGAGGCCTTTCTTATGCAACAACTCATGCAAACACCTGGGTTCCAGGACTGCCTTGACACTGTTCGGCGTAACCTTAAAAACTCCCGCAAACGCTCTATGATCTTCCTCAGCAAGCTAACTGAAATCGTCCGCAAGCAACGGTCGGAGTTTGTAGTGCCACAAGCAGCGCCGTACCCATGCAACTTCCAGGGCTCCCTTATTCAGAACAAGGTGCGTTCCCACATTACCCTAGAAGTCCATAATCGTGACATAATAGAAGAGCTCTACCATGCTAAGGTTTACAACGACCAATGCTTTGAGTGGTTCAGCCAACTAAAGTATTACCTGGAGTTGGTGGGCAGTGACTTTGACCAGCCGAGCAACAAGAAAAAAAAGAAGGAGGAGAAGCGCGAGGACATGACTATGTGTATAGTCATTCGCCAAACCACATCAATTCTTGCCTATCAGTACGAGTACCTGGCAAACACTGGCCGACTTGTTTGCACACCTCTGACAGATCGGTGCTACGTTACTCTGACCTCTGCTCTACAGTTGCGTAAGGGCGGTGCGCCACAAGGACCTGCTGGTACTGGAAAAACCGAGACCACGAAGGACCTTGCCAAGGCCATAAGCATCCAATGTCTCATCTTCAACTGCTCCGAGGGTCTGGACTACAAGTCTTTGGGTCGGATGTTTTCGGGTCTTTGCCAGACAGGCGCCTGGAGCTGCTTTGACGAGTTCAATCGTCTCTACGTCGATGTTCTCTCAGTTGTTGCACAGCAAGTCGGAACCATCCTTGCAGCTATCTCTAAAAATGCGTCTAGATTTGTTTTTGAGGGACGTGAAATCAGTTTAAAGCGCACGTGCGGCGTTTTCATAACCATGAATCCAGGCTATGCCGGCCGCTCGGAGCTGCCTGACAACCTCAAGGCCCTTTTCCGCCCCATTTCAATGTGTGTGCCACAGATGCAACTCATTTGTGAAATCATGATCCTTTCCGAGGGCTTCGCCACAGCCAAGTCCTTAGGAATGAAGGCAAAGACTCTATTTGAACTTTCTAACCTTCAGCTTTCCAAGCAAGGCCACTATGACTTCGGTCTGCGCGCAATGAAGGCGGTTCTTCTGACCGCAGGCATGTTGAAGCGCAGCCATCCAGAGTATCCGGAGGATATGATCATGATGAGGAGCCTCAAGTACAGCACGGAGCCGAAACTTGTTCGCCAGGACACACTTCTATTCACAGGCCTAATTAGCGATCTCTTTCCGGGTGTAGAGCTGCAGGACGTTTCGTACGGGCTTGTGGAAGCAGGCGTGGATATCGAGATGGCAGTACGGAACATTCATATCAACACTAAGCAGCGCGACAAGATCTTCCAGTTTCTAGAAACACAAGAGTCCCGGCACGGAGTTATGGTCATTGGGAATTCTGGCTCCGGCAAAACAACCTGTTACGAGGTGCTTGCGGCTGCTCGCGCTCGCGCTAAGAAAGCATATACAGAGTATCTTGAAGCAACTCAGCCCAAGGGGGCTGTACAGGCCAAGGCCTTTCTTAAGAACCCCTATTGCATAATGATCAAACACGTCGTCGACTCACAGGAAATTCCATTCAAGGCTGTCTCCCCATACCTTTACCTTCTGCAAAAGTTGTACAAAGACGAAACAGGAACGTCTAAGCATATACAAGAAACAGTTTACCTAGCTAAATGTATCCATTACATGAAGGATGTCTACAAATATGACTCTAACACAGGTGCGTATGCCTTTACTCCCGCACGAGATCAGAAGGACACCACCGTCGGTGACGTGTTGGTGGAGCCAGTCTATGATGAGAAGGTCCGCACCCCATACGATGACGCCTACGACGTTGTGATAGACTACATAAATCCCAAAGCCCTCAACATCAACCAGCTGTATGGGGCGTTTGACATGGCGACCCAAGAATGGGTTGATGGCGTTGTCTCCAATTGTATCCGCAGCAGCTCAGCACTGGGTAATGATCCCAACAATAAGACCTACTACACTACGCTTTTCGATGGCCCTGTGGACACACTGTGGATAGAGTCCCTCAACTCAGTGCTTGACGATTCAAAGATACTAACACTTGTCAACGGTGAGCGTATCTCGTTCCCTAAGGCCGTCAACTTCTTGTTTGAGGCAAATGATCTCTCACAAGCCTCTCCTGCTACTGTCTCCCGTGCAGGAATGATTTACTGTGATCTCTCGGACATAGAGTGGAGATGGCTCTATAGGCACGGAATAGACAAGTTTTATCGCTCGAGGACAAGGAATGAGCTGGTTAGAGAGCGCTATGGGACGTTTCAGTTTAATTTGGAGCGAGCAATAGCCAAGGTCAAGGAAAACGAGGGCGATAGTTCCAACTATAAGGAGCTCATAAAGCATGATGTACCAGCGGAGACTAACCAGTTGATAATAGATACTCTGGAGGGTTATGGAATGAAGCTATTTAATAAGGTGTTCGATGCAAAAGAGCAAGGCATCCTGACCCAGTCCATCGACTATTCTGTATACTCCATGATGCGGACATTCTTCAACATGTTTGAGGCCCTTGCGCAGCCCCATAATGGTGTGTGGATTGACATTTTTGATAATGATGGGATGGTACAACGCGTTGTTGAAATGTATATCGTCTTCTCACTGGTCTGGGCGTTCGGTGGCAGTCTGGATTCGGACGGCAGACAACACTTCGACTTGATTATCCGTGAAGTTGAGGGTGCTCTTCCAGTGGCAGACACCGTTTGGGATTATAAGGTGGACCACGGCCGTCGCAGCTGGGTACACTGGAACGAGGTCTTGCCGAGAGGGTGGCGACCCAATCCAGCCATTCCCCTGTACTCAACTCTTGTTCCCACGGTGGATACTCTCCGCACCGAATACGTGGTTAAAACAGCAATCCTTCACGCAGCGATAGAGTCTATCGAGATCAGGAACTACCACACAGTCGGGCCTGCCAATAGCTACACCACTTCGTACGGGGTAATGCTCTATGGAGTCAGCGGAACTGGGAAGACGTCTATCTTTAAAAACATCATCATTCCCGCACTCGAGCAGGGCCTGATCACAAACTCTGCCTATGAGTACTATTCCACTCTCCAAGTAGCCTGCGATGGGGCCACAAATCTGGAGAAGATGTTTGTTGGTGGAAATATTGGAAAGTACAACATAGTGTCGCTAGGTCTTTCTGCGCAAACATCTCCGCAGCGCCTTCAGGCTGTCTTGGAATCTCGATTGCAGCCGCGCTCGACGACCTCCATGGGACCGGTCGGTGGTAAGCGGCTTTTGGCCTTCTTCGATGACTATAACCTTCCACAGCGCGATGCATTCGGTTCCCAGCCGCCTCTGGAGTTTATGCGTCAGGTTATGGATCGCGGGACAATGTACAGACAGAAGAAGGATAAGTACTATTTGTCCTCTATTCTAGACGTGGATATTGTACCTGCTATGGCTGTCCCCGGTGGCGGGCGGAACCCCATCTGTGCGCGTAACCTCTCCTTGTTTAGCATCTTTGGAATAGATTCACCCAGTGAAAATGTCCTGAAGGGCATCTTCCACACCCTCCTGAACGCCCATTTTGCACTTGGCTTTGACGAGCAAATAAGGCAGATGGTTGATACCCTAGTGACGTCTGGCATAGAGATCTACGCTCAGGTCTCTTCTTCTCTTCTGCCGACACCACTGAAGCCGCATTACGTGTTCAATTTACGTGACTTGTCCAAGTTCTTCTTGAGCCTTATGAAGGCCGACCCGCAGCAGCAAACAACGCAGGACTCCATTGTTCGGCTTTGGACACACGAGTGCCTCCGCGTTTATCACGACCGGCTGGTTGAAACGGACCGCCCCTGGTTCTTTGACCTGCTCAGCTCAAAGCTCGGAAACCATTTCAATACAACCCTCAGCCGTGTGTTCTATGAAAAGCAGCCTCCGCTATTTGTAGACTTCTTGGAGACAAAGTGGATCTCGACAATTCCTAACAATCAGGATCCTGACACAGAAGTAGGCGTCTTCCAGGAGATAACCAGCAAGAAGATGCTCAAGACCTTCATGGAGGAAAAGCTCAGAGAATACAACAACTCCGGTGCAGCATCCATGAATCTTGTTCTCTTCAATGACGCGATTGATCATTGCTGTCGGATTGCCAGAATTCTCTCCTCTCCGTCTGGTCACGCACTGCTGATTGGATCAGGTGGATCAGGACGCAGTAGTATGACACGGCTTGCAGCGCATCTCCAGCGGCAAACTGTCTTTTCTATAGACCTAGCAAAGAACTACGGGGTTGCCCAATTCCGCGAAGATATGAAGAAGCTCTTTCTCATGGCCGGCGTTGATAACCAAGCAGTGTGCTTCCTCCTTTCCGACCAGCAAATCGCCGACGAGGCGTTTCTAGAGGATGTCAATTCAATATTGTCTTCTGGAGAGATACCTGGTCTGTTTACGCAAGACGAAATGAGCCAGATACGCGACGCTTTGTCTCCTGTATGCAAGCAGTATGGCATGAGCGAGACAATGGAGAATTGTTATCAGATGCTCCTGCAGAGATCGAAGGTCAACCTTCACATAGTTTTAGCTTTCTCACCATCAGGAGAGGTGTTTCGGCGCCGTCTGCGCATGTTTCCGTCATTGGTTGGCTCGTGTACCCTCGATCTTTTCGGAGACTGGCCCACTTCGGCGTTAGAGGAAGTCGCGCTCTACTTCCTCTCAGATTTCAAGGAATTGGATGAATTTGAGAACATGCAGCGCGTATTGGAGATCGATGAGAATGGAAATATCGTTGAAGAAAAGGCTCAGCCACCTGCAACTACTGCGCGAGGAGGAAGTTCTCAAAACAGCAGCAGAGACGAGTCAGACACTACAGACCCGACACGCATGTCGCTCCGCAGGAAGCTGGCGAAAGCCTTTGTTACGGCACACGACGTATCCCACAAGACAGCCCTGGAAATGGAGCTGGCTTCTAAACGCAAGGTCCACGTTACTCCAGCAGGATACCTGTCCCTTGTCCGATTATATAGAGATATCCTTCTTCAGCAGCGCCACAAGATTACCAATGATATAAACAAACTTAAGGGCGGTATCAATAAGCTCATGGAGACGCGCGAGACTGTCGAGGAGATGCGGAAGGAGTTGGAAACGACGAAAGTGGTTGTTCTGGAGTCTCAGGAGAACTGTGAGAATCTGCTTGCGAATATAGCTGTTCAGCAGCGTGAGATAGATGAGAAACAGAGGCTAATCCAGATCGACTCGGAGAAGCTTATGAAAGAAAAGGAGGTCCTTATGGGACAGATGAAAGAGGCCCAGAAGGACCTAGACGAGGCGACTCCTGCCCTGGAGGCTGCTCAGAAGGCCTTGGAGAGTCTTGACTCTAAGGATATCTACGAAATTCGCTCGTTTACACAGCCTCCAGAGCTTGTTAAACTGGTTCTGGCCGGTGTTATGACGCTTCTTAATCGCGATACAGACTATAAGTCTGCTAAAATAGTTATGGGAGAAGGTCAGTTTTTGGAGAAGCTGATTAACTATGATGTTAACAATATCCCTGAGACGATGCTCAAGAAGGTTAAGCGGTACTACATGGACAAGAACTACACTGTCGACGCAATCGGGCGTGTTTCTGTGGCTGGGAAGTCCCTTTGTCTATGGGTTCGTGCTGTTTATGAGTACGCATGCGTCTACAAAGTTGTTAAACCAAAACAAGACGCCTTGGAGGACGCCAAGAATAAGTTGGCCGAAAAGGAGCGTGCACTTCAGGCAGCGCAAGATGAGCTTGCTCGCATTGCTGCCGCCGTCGAAAAACTCAAGAGTGAGCATGCCTCTGCGGTTGCTGAACGCGACCGGCTTCGAAGGCTTGCCGAGGAACTTGCCCTAAAGCTCAACCGCGCCGAAAAGCTTATAAGTGGTCTTGGAGGCGAAAAGGAGCGGTGGACGAAGAAGATCCAGACACTAACCTACAATCTGTCATCGCTGCCCGGAGACTGCTTGACAGCGGCTGCCTTCATATCTTACGCTGGCGGACTCACTGGGCGGTTCCGCTCATATGTTCTGACCGAGTGGGTCAACGCTGTCAATGTGTGGATGATTCCGTGCACAGACCCTGAAAAGTACAGCGTCTCGGAGTTCTTAGCCGGGCAGGCCCTCATCTATCAATGGAGCTTGCTTGGCCTTCCAAAGGATAACTTCAGCGCAGAGAACGGGATACTTATTACGACGAGCAACAGAACGCCACTTATCATAGATCCTCAGCGCCAAGCAACCAGATGGATTAAGAGGCTCTTCTTTGAGGCTCCTGAGTACAGCAAGACAGACGTAGGGAATGTACAGCAGAGCGAAGAAAGTGAGGGCGGAACGCTCAAGCTTGAGGTAGGTACTCAGCAATCAAAGAAGCCACCGAAGCAGTCCAGCAACCCAGATGAGAACCTCAAGATCATAAATGCAAAGGATGCAGACGCAGTGAAACAAATTGAAATGTGCATACAGTACGGGACACCCGTGTTGCTTGAAGACGTCGGGGAGCAAATTGATCCGTCCTTGGACGTCATTATACGGAAGGACATTATCAAGAAACAAGGTAGGCGGTTCATAAAGATCCGCGATAAAGAGGTAGAGTGGAATGATAACTTCCGGATATTTGTTTCGACACGCCTCCCCAATCCTCTGTACACACCAGAGGTCTTTGCAAAGGCCTGTATCATCAACTTCACGATTATCAAGGAGGGTCTAACAGACCAGCTGCTGGGAGCAGTCGTTTCAAAGGAACGCCCAGATTTAGAGGAATCTAAAAATAAGATCGTTCTCAACACAGCCAATATGCGGGTGAAGTTGCAGTTTCTGGAAGATGAGATATTGCGTCTCCTGGCTACATCGTCTGGCAGTCTTCTCGACGACGAGGAGCTTATTGCCACTCTTGAAAATTCCAAAGTCACGTCTGCAGAGATTACAAAGCAGCTTGAAACCTCTGCGATCACTGAGAAAAAGATTGATATGGCACGGCGGGCTTATCAGCCTGTCAGCGAGAGGGCATCGCTGCTGTACTTTGTTCTCGAAGATCTGGGCTCAGTAGATCCTATGTACCAATTTAGCTTGGAGGCATACATGAAGCTCTTTATTAACAGCATCAATAACAGCCAGAAGCATGAGGACGTTAGCGCCCGAATTAGACTCCTCAACGACTACCACACTTACGCGGTTTATAAGTACTGCTGCCGTGGTCTGTTTACTCGGCACAAGATTCTCTTGTCTCTGCATATGTGCGTGAAGATCCTGGAAAGTTATGGCAGGATAAATATGAGTGAGTATGCCTTTCTGCTCAAGGGCGGCCAGGTGTTCGACAAGTCTCAGCAGCCGCCGAACCCCGATCCCACTTGGATTAGCGGCGCAATGTGGGACAGCCTTTGTATTCTTGATAAGATGCCTGCCTTCAGCAACCTTCTTCCCAGCATTGAGCAGCGCCTGAAAGACTGGTACACTAACTACTACGTCCACGATACGCCTGAAAAGGCGCCTCTTGTTGGCGAATGGGACACTCAGCTAAACGAGCTCCAGAAGATGCTTGTGCTGCGCTGCTTCAGACCTGATCGCCTTATCAACGCGATCTATACTTTTGTTGCAAACAGTATCGGGGCTCAATACACTAATCCACCGCCATTTGACTTGGGATTGGCATTGACAGATTCTTCCCCCCAGATTCCTCTGTTATTTATCCTTTCCCAAGGCGCTGATCCCACCTCTCAGCTCTTGGCGTTTGCCAAGTCATGCGGCCGCGCAGATAAACTTGATCAGATCTCTTTGGGCCAAGGCCAGCAAGAGGTTGCAGTGAAGGCCGTCCAGCGGTCCATGAAAGAGGGCCGTTGGGTGTTACTTGCCAATGTGCACCTAACTCCGAGTTTCTTCTCCGTCCTGGAGCAGCTAGTGGAAGATATACCCCATTCAGCGCCGCACAAAGACTTCAGGCTTTGGATTTCATCAGACCCCACCAACGTATTCCCTATAAGTGTCCTTCAGACTAGCATAAAGATCACGACAGAGGCGCCCTCTGGTGTCCGTGCCAATCTTCAACAACTATATACGTACATTGATAAGCCGATTCTCGAACGACTACAAGTCCGTGACTCGTACCATGTGCCTCAAGAGGAGCAAGAAAACATGTTTTCCATGACACCCGACGAGAAGGATGACGCCTATAGGAAGCTGCTTTTCGGCATCTCGTTCTACCACACGCTCCTCGTCGAACGTCGTAAGTTTGGCAGTTTAGGATATAACATCCAATACCAGTTCACGCAATCCGATTACGAGACTGCTGTCGAGGTTTTGTCCATGTATCTCCAGCTGTATGATACTATTCCGTGGAACGCCTTGAAGTACCTTGTCGCTTCCATTATCTATGGAGGGCGAGTCATAGACGATCTCGATAGGCGCGTTCTCAACGTCTACATAGACCATGTGTTTTGCCAGACTGCAATCAAGCGAGACGGATATCTGCTCGCGCCCCCGCTTTCAGAGTATGTCATTCCGCAACGAGGAAGCCTGCAGGAGTATCGAGACTATATCACCACGTTACCCCAGGTTGATCTTCCCGCTGTTTTCGGGCAACATAGTAACTCAGAGGTCGCTTCTCGGAAGGTGGAGTCTCTAACCCTTGTCGAGACTTTGCTAACGATTCAGTCCATCGACGGCAGCTCTTCTGGCGAAGTGGATGATAAGAAGAAGGAGAAAGAGAAGAAGGCCAAAAAGGTAGCAGACGACGGCGACGGCGACGAGGATGGAACCAAGAAAAAGAAGAAAGAAAGCACTGGTTTGTCAGCGAGAGACGAGCGTATGATCAAGCTAGCCCAGGACATCATTCACAGTCTGCCGGCCCCAATAACCAACCTCCCTCCCCCAATAACAGACATCAATGATCAAACTGCACCGCTGAAGGCAGTCCTGCTACAGGAATCTGAACGCCACATGCGGCTCAGGAACATTATCAGTGACGACCTCACGACTCTCCAAAGAGGTATCAGGGGGCTGACGATGATGTCGGCGTATCTTGATGAGGTGCTCAACGACTTGCAAGTCGGTAAGGTTCCTGCATCCTGGGGGATCATTTACAAGAGCACGAAGTCTCTAGCGCCATGGTCACGCGATTTCATCAAGCGGGTGGAGCAACTACAGAAGTGGGCGAACGTCGGCTCACTAAAGAGTTACTGGCTTGGTGGACTGAGTTTGCCCACCGCCTTCCTAACCGCGTTGCAGCAGCAGGCATCACGTAGAATGAACATAGCTATCGATCAACTCGAATGGGGCTTCCAAGTCACGAGGTACCTTGACCCTCTTCGCGACATCGACGATAGAAGCGTGCCTGCTTTTGGAGATGGGTTCTATGCCCATGACTTCTATCTTGAGGGCGCAAACTGGGACTTAGACGTAGGCTACTTAAAAGAGCCTCGCCTGATGGATCTCTATCTAACGCTCCCAATAATCCGGTTCAAGCCCCAAGAGGCGAAGAAGAAAACGGCGAAGTTCCAGCAGGTATTCTATGAATGCCCGTGCTACTACTATCCTGTTCGCACAGGATCACGTGAGCAGCCATCGTTCGTTATCAATATCTGGCTCCACAGTGGCTATGATAAGCCTGCAAAATGGGTCAAGCGTGGAACAGCAATACTCCTTAATCTTGGTGATTAGCTCTGAACGAGCCTCAGTGAACGGCCTTTATGTTTAACGCTGCCAGGAAGTCCGCCGCTGATAGTGTCTCTGCCTCCGCAGGGTCATCAAAGTGGCGCTGCTGCGCATCTACACAACGAGCAATAGCATTAAGGGATGCTAGATTGACGACCGCAGCTATCTCGGCTCCTGTAAAGCCTATCATCTTTTCCGCATATAGAGGTAGGGTTTCTCTCAGTTCAGACGTCAGTGGCAGTCCTCCCAAGCAGGCAGTAAAGATTGAAAGCGCCTGATCGCGTGTAGCTGGCCGTGTAATCTCGAACTTGTGGGAGAATCGAGAAAGAGCGTCACTGTGGATAGATGCGGGCTTATTAGTAGCCGCAATTAAAAAGACCTTAGTTCCTACGATATCATCAATGCAACTGGAGAAGGTGGTGATTGCGCGATCCATGTACTTATAAAAAGAGTTCGTCGGAAAGACGGCATCTATCTCATCCCAGAAGATGATCACGGGTTGAGAAGCCCGTGCTATTCGAAAAACACGCTCGATTGCCTTCTCTGTCTCTCCTACATAGCTGCCGATTAACTGTGTGCTAGCAATCGAGAGCAGCGGATAGTGGAGAACGGAGGAAAGGTATCTACCGATCTGAGACTTTCCGCAGCCAGGTTCACCATAGATCAGTAAGGAGTTTGTGAAGGGGGAAGACATCATCTTTCTGATAGCATCCAGTTCGTCGTCAAGCCCACCAATCTGTGCTTCGTGAATCTGTACAATGTCAAAGGAAAGGAGGGACGACGGCCTTGCGGCACCAGCGAGTTGAATTAGTTTATCCTGGATCTCACTCACGCTAAGATTGGTAGCCTTATCGGATAAAATGTGGTGACGCAGTTGGACAAAAATAAAGGCTATGTCGGCGTAGGAGAGGCCTTCGAACCGCTCAGCCAGAACTTCGATGGACGTAGGTCCCGTGTCTAAGCAAGGAGGTGGATCCGCATTATCCTCAACCGTTTCCAACGCCCATTGCTTGTGTAGCATATCTGCAATAGACAAATAATTGCTTCTGAGAAGTTCCAACCGCTGTGCATACTCAGGTGCGCGAAACTCAACAGATAGAGAAAATGAACATGTAACGACACTCAACGGGAGGCTTGCCAACCTATTGGTTGCAGCGAGGATAAAAATGCGGTAAGGACCTTCCCGAAGAAGCTTTATTCGTGTGTGGAAGTTTGTAAAAGCATGCTCTGCTTGTTCGCTATCAATTTCATCAATGAATAGAAGTACTGCCGGGTACGAAGGCCGATCTAATTGCGAGGAAAGCACGTGCGTATCTAGGTACTCAACGGCCGTGGCCAAATCGAGAGTAACGAGGTTTGTGCGAATGGCTAGATGGTTCAGCCGAGAAACAGCTGCATTTGCAAACATGGATTTGCCATTCCCAGGGAGGCCATAGAGCAAGGCACTGACGATTCCTAATGAGCGAGGATTACTGAGGCGAGCTCTGATCAAAGAAAACACCTCGTGAACCTTTGGTGGTGCTGTACGGAAATATGAAGTAGCAGCGTCTGACTCAGCCCCCTGTGGACCTATTGTGTGCCGTTGTATAGAGAGTGCATCTGTGAATAGAGTTGTGGTTGAGGTGATAGCATAGAGGCAGACGTCCTCGACATCTACACCAGGCGGAAAAGTAAACGCAATGTGGTAGGTGTGTCCAGCAATACGAATGATAAGCCTTGTCCGCGGAGTGATAATCGCCCCATTTAGTAGTTGGTGGAGACGCGCAATTAGCCTGTTCCGCATCCCTGAGCAACCGCCAAGACCAGTTACTGTAACCTCATCTAAGGGGCATACAGATCCTAGTGATAAATATTCAGCTACATCTATCCGGGTTGCGCTGGAGAAGTCTTCAAGATAGGGAGAGGTCTCCGGCACGTCGTACGTTCCAGATGCAATAGGCGCGCCTCTCAGTTCGACAATGTGATCATATCGCTGCGGTAGGTCCTTTTTTGCGTAAAAGTTGAGTCGGCAAATAGTGGACGGCGCCTGATCAATAAATTGAGGAGAGACAAAAACGATGGGCCACACGGGAACGGATGTCGCTGCACCAACCGCCTTGCCGCGACGAAGCCCTGGAAGTGACGAACGCTTCCCCTTTGAGCCTCCCAAGACCTCCAAGATCTCGGGATTCATCAAAGAATTTTAATTGATAGGCAGGAAGCAGGGGTCATCCAGATTGAAGTCTTCTCCAACGTAGAACCCGCTATTTGTGTGCTGAAGATAGTCAGTTAGCCACTGATCCACTTGGTCCTGAGATGCGTTGAACGGATACGAACCTTCTTCGATTCTTGTGGAGGTTTCTGAAAGCTCCTGGGTTCCCGAGGGAGTAAACTCGCCAACACTTGTGGAATGAACATCAGTACTACGCACATTTTTGGACACACTAGGGGGCGCATCAGTCTCTCCAGCCTTTGCTGTGTTGGACATGTCTCTAGATGTTCTAGTATTTTCTTTGGAAACCTTCCTGACTACACGCCGACTAGTAGCACGTTTCTGCTCGCTGAACTGTGCCTTACGTTGCTCAATGTATCGTGTAACAGTCTGAATGGCCATGGTTATGCGATCTTGAATTGTATGAACAAGTGAAACGATAAAGGTATCATTCTTAAAGAAGGGTTGCAGACAACGGTAATAGCGATTCGGGGGCACACCCAGCTGCTTACTTTTGGGTGTTCGGCCGACCTCATGATACTGTTTCACACACAGCACAATGAGTCTTTTCATTGAGTCTCGCTGGCTAAAAATCTCGGTAAGGTGGTCTGGAAGCGTAATGGGGTTCCAATTTTGCTTTTGAACTGACTGCACGAGCACGTTAAAAAGGAAAAAGGCGGTGAACACAATGTCACTAGAATATGGGTTGGGGGCCATTCGATAGTTAAAGTGTTCTCTAAGGGATAGAAAGAGGTCCTTTCGAATTCTGCGAAAGATCAAGTTGTTGTGATAGTCTGCGATCTTATTTGCCTGGCTAACAAAGTCGCTTACAAAGCTATCCAGAAAGCGGAGGAAGAGCAGCAGCCGATGCTGTGACATTTTTTTGTGAGTTTGTGCAATCGGCCCATCTGCTATTCTGTGGGAAGCGCTTGAGTTGCGGACACCCAGAAGCTGATCACTATCCTCTTGTCCCTGCAGCGCATACAGTGGTTGATGTAGTGCAGGTTTAGGACTTAACAGAGATTCATCAATGGTGCCCAGAAAGCAATCATCTGCATAGCTGGTGTGTGACCAGTGCATTCCCAATGATAGCGTCTCCATTTTAATTATTCTCAGCTCTCGCTGGTTGCTTACCTGCGCCGGTAACAAACTTATAGACAAAAATTCACATAAGAGCGATGTCTTTGGACGTCCACGGTTGCATCTTTTCATATGCGTCTGCGTAGGGGACCACAAACTTAGAAAGATATGCTATTGATACCTTGCCAATCGACGTCTGCAACTGCTCAGATGCCATCTGGATGTTGGGTAGCTGCGCTTGGCGTGCCTCGTTCACTGGTGCTACCTTCATTCGAATGTCATCTGCCTCTATGTCCTGCATCTGCTCGCCTCCGAGGACCTGGACGTTGTCTGTCTGCATTGGAGTACCTTTGCTTATGTCTGCAATTTTCACGTAAAATATCTTTTACAATGGTGTTTTGCAATGAACTATCGGGCTTTCGGTAGGAAATCCGAAGTTGAATAGATGTGCAAGCACGTGAAGAACGTCCAGACACAGATTCTGGCCAAGTGCTGTAAGCGATGGTTTGATTGTGCAGAGTGCCACCGGGAGCAGTCGGACCATGAGATAGAGAAGGACATCGAGCTCATCCTGGTCTGCAAAAAGTGTAAGAAGGTCTTTCGCATAGATGTGACGAAATTTGATCCTCAGGCCGACGGCTTCTGTCCTCGCTGCGACAACCAGTGGTACCTAGAAGCGGACACAGGGGATTCCGAGGCGAAGATGACGGTTAAGGTTGAGCTGATGGACGGCTACGACGAAGCAGATGCGATACGCGATACACGAGATCCTGCCAAAGAGGCCCGGCGGAGGCGGCTGCTTGAGGAGCGAATGGCACGAGGTACAGATAACGTGGACATCAACTTTGATGAGCTCAGTGATCTCTAGTGCTTCAGTATGCTAAGTGAATGTATAAGGAAGCAAACACTTGCCTTGTGTCCTGCGTCTGAAGGCTGGTTACTTTCAATAAGCGTCTGTCCAGATTGCCTCAGCGAAAAGGTCAGATTGGCCACTGCGCCCTTCTGGTTCACATATACTGCAGGTGGAGGGGTGCTACGCATCAGGATTGTAGGGAAGGGTTGTCGTGGAGATCTCTTGACCCACATTCACTACGAAGGACCTTAGGGAAGCACTGGCTACCTCCTCATTCTACCTGATTTACGCGAGTAATAGTTGATAGGCGTATCTTGGTGACACCGAGAGTAACTTTGTGAACCAAAAAAGGATTCTTGACGTGAAAGATTGAATGCGGGACCCGGTGAGTGACTCTATGAGCAGTAGCGGGTATTGTGAGCTCCCATCTAGCCTCGGCCAGGAAACCGAGGGCCTGGGGCCAAGTAAGCTATCTGGGTCCGTTCATAGAAGTGCAAAGCAAACGCGATCTCAACGGAGGGTCACATTTGATGGCTACCTGAGGCCGATAATGAAAGTCCAGATACCAGGTCCCTGCACTACAGAGTCAGTCGAGCATGTTCCACCGGAGATAGAACTTCCGGATGCTACCACACATACACAAGCTGCATCGGAAGCTATTGAGAACGTGGAGCCATTGGAGCGATTCCAGATCCTTGTCCGCTTGGGATTTGACGCATACTTTCGCGGGAGCGGCTCCACGCTCGCCCCTCGACACTTCTGGGTACATGAAGACATGGACGAGGGTCATATCCTACTATGGGTTGATTGTGAGCGGACATCCCTCAAGGGGGCGATACCTCTGCGTGACATATTGGCCATTTCGTGCACAGAGGAAACTGAGCTCACTCTCAGGGCCGGTGAGAGCGTGGCACACATTGTCTTCACGGCTCCCCGGGAGCGTGACTTTTGGAGGAGCAAGCTCGAGCTGCTCCGAAGTTTGTCCTAGTCATCAGAGTATGCAACGTCGGAGGCGGAGTGTTATCTTGAAGCAGTGCATAGCTTCTAACCATCAAGGCTCCTAGAATAATACGTTATTCAGATGTTACGCATTCGCTCATTGCTAGCCGCAAGCTTTGCGTCCTTGACTATATGAGGCAATTGTGGCATGTAGACCCTGTGCGTTGCAGTTGAACGGCAAGGGACAGGACAACCAGTGTCTGATGACAAACGTCTACCCGGCTGGACACCTCGCTACACTTCTATCAATAGATCATGATTTTTGTCTCAAAGCAAACACACGCATATGCTACTATTGTATGCCCTAGAGTTGCATTGAGATGGTGAGCCGCGATGTGCGGACGCGGTATGCACTCCGTCAAAACTACAACATAGAGTCAGGCTCGTATCACAGAAAGCACGAACTCTTCTACCTAGATTGGCTGGGATTTGTAAATCATAGGCTTGACATGGAAGGAATACAACCAAACACCTTTGGGTCCGATGATAGATGCCCATCCATCAACGCAAGCTTAGATAGAAGTCTGGATAGAGGCGTCAAACCAGTCAAGAAATTGTCTGGGAAAGACCTCTACTTGCTGGCTAGACTTGTCTGACCACTAGACCAGCCTCCCACCTCTCAGCACTCCGTACAAACAAGAAGAGCCCAGCCTCTAACAGAAGCTCGGTACATCTGTAATTTACTAAGCCGCCACGTGACACTGAGGCCGAAAGGGTTTAATGGAAATTCAAGAACTCCTTAACTTCGAGAATAGACGCTAGGAACTTGGCATCTGCATTACTATCCACGATAGACTTGAGCTCTTGGAATGGAGGAATTGTTGTGTCCACGACCTTAAACCCGTAGGCTGCACGCCCCAGTTGGCTCAAAATGGCAGCCACGTGTGCATCGAGTGATGTTCGTCGGGTCTGCTTCATAAGCCTTGCTTGACATGCAGCAGTTATCCTCTCCTGACTCGCATCTGGCATTGAGTCCTCATTTACCAGCGCCTGCTTGCAATCGCTGAAGAACTTGGCGTCAAAGAGGTAGAGCGAGATCTTCGGGGCGAAGTCGAGGAACTCAAGGACCTGAGTGGCCACAACACTGCAAGGGTGGTGGACAACGGCCTGCTCGGGAGACGCTAGCATCTCCCTCATCGCCATAGACGGGATCCCGCTCTCTAAGAGCAGAAGAGTCAGGTACGCACTCGACCCATAGATAATCTCTCCATCCGGTCCCAGTGTGTGTTGAATACCTATAGTCTTCTTCATCGCTGCGTTGCCACCAGATATGGCTTTGTTGGCCTCCATGCAAACCTGGGCGACATTCGAGGTAAAATTGTACTTGCACGTCGCTGTCAGATGCGTATAGACATCCTGAAAGATGTATGAAAGGCCTATTGTGAAGGGGAGTAAGGGCTTAGCGCTGCCATCCCCACGAGCCTTTGCTTTGTAGTACTCCTCAATGAACTCAACCGCCACATCAGGCCTAAACGTGGTCTGGAGCGTGCGCTCCTCCTTCTCCTTGATGGACTCTTTGTTGATCTCGCTGAGACGCAGAAGTTCAGCAAGCGCGCTAATAACGTGTTGCTTCAAGAGAATCGCCATCCCTGCGTTGGTCGCCTCTTGGGTAACAAGGGGCACCTGGAATAGCATGTGAGGAGGAGAGCCCGGGGGAGGCTTTGAGATAGAGGGCTGAAGTGAGAGAATTTCCGTGAAGCCGGGGATGCAGGCCTTGATCAGATTGTCAACTACGTTGGCGTAATAGCGGCTCTCTTCCTCTTTCTCTGAAAGTATGCCAAAGCGTATCGCCTCACGAAAGCCCGAGACGGTGATCTGGAGAAGAGTGCGCACAGTGCCAGGATGAGATCGCGGATTGAGCGTATTCTTGACGAGCTCTGGAAGATTCTCCAGAATAAGATTTCTCACGGGGCTTGTGCAGCCGTTAGCCAACAGGGAGCAAATAATGAATGATGCGTGCATGAGAGAGTCGAAGGGGGCATTGGAAAGGAACAGCATAAACATGGACTGAATTATGCCGCTCTGAAGCACTATTTCCGTCTGAAGGTGTACAGACTCGCTGGCTCTGTCCTTTCCGACTATCAAGTAATGAATGGCCTCTGTAGAGGGCGCAGAGCAGATTACCTGACAGAACAGGGTGAGAATGTATGTGTTCGAAAGAATGTGCTGCTGCAACTTCTTTAACCGAACAGGGGAGCGGACGAGCATGATTATCAAGCGGCAGAAGTTTTCAGCAACATGCAGGGGTATGCGCCGTTGCAGATATTTCGCCGGAAGCCCCTTCTGCCCGGTTCCTACGCCGTTGTTGCTCCCAGCTGGGACCTCCTCTACCATTGTAGCCTCCAGCTCCTCCGTGGTGAGGTAGCGACCAAGCTCTACATTGTACGGTCTGAGAGCCATAAAGAGACTATTCATTAGCGAAACATTAGACGTGATGGCGTCCAGGAGTATGGAGATATCGGCAACGAAGACGTCGTTAGCAGCAGAAGAGAGGTTTTTCTTGCTCTCATCCGGGTCGTAGGCATACGCAATGAGCTTGGAAATGGTATCAATTTTTGAGAGATACGCATGAAGGGCATTCGAAGTTTGCTGAAGCTCGTTCTGCAGCTTTTCATGGAGAAGAATAGCCTCCAGATTATCGTTTTGTATGTACTCTTCAAACTCATTACCTTGGTCTGGGGAGTAAAACATGGTCCAGAAGAAGGAAGACATTTTGAACTATTTTTCGTTGAATTTTGAATTTTATAATTTCTTTGACGGATCCGGCAAATTTATCGCTTAATATAAGATGTTTAATGGGGCTTTTCTCCACCGATTGCGGCGGAACTGCAATGCCGGTGACGCTCTCCGTGAGTGTGACCCTCAACTGACACAGCTAGTCGATGCTGTCTTTGAGGATGTGCTATTGTATCCGAGCCAGCATCCGAATGTGGTGTCATCTGCCTCAGCAACTTCCAGCGAAATCATAACAGGAGACATAAGAGCTCGGTCTGGTTGGTCTGCTCCGAAAGTGGACCAGCATGCCCTTGTAAGCAGTTTTCTTACTCGCTCCAAGTCTGCCCGCTTGATCAAAAATATAGTCACGTGGCTCGAACAAACATATGTTCCTACCATTGAACCTACCGCAGGGATCTACGACAACGTTCTTGAGTACCTCCGCGCAGGTCAGGCTGAGGAGGCAGTAGATTTGCTAGAGAAGCATGGGTACGGCCTTCAAGCCACTATGTTAGCAGGAGCCATAGTATCCCACGTTTTTGTAGGCGACGCTGCCGGAGCCTCGTCGCGGAAATATGTTGGGATCGCCGGTAACCTATCCTTTGTTGAGTGGATGAAGAAGGCACAGGCTTACTCCAATGACAGCCGGACACCCATGAACGAGCGTGCAATTTTTGGGCTACTAAGTGGGAACCCGTCCTATTACTTAAGTATGCGTAAGACCAAGAGTCCTGAGAGCGCTCTGTGGGCCGAGTCCCGGGCCTCACTCATGAATTTCATTTTGGCTGCTTGTGAGGGAGGTGAAGATCCACAGCTCAATCAGAAGGCAGACTCTCAGCTGGCCGAACTGCTCAGACACTTGCCCGAAGAAGAGCGTCTAATAGCCTCCTGCGACTTCCTTGGTCTGGCTGCACATCTCTCGAACCGTTGTGTCTCTATCCGTGACGGTGCAGCTTCTCCTGCAGACTTTATTGCCCTGAGTAACCTATGTCTCCTTGCCTTGCACGTCCTTGCTAGCTTGATAGCCGTCTTGAACTCTATTGCCAACCGAGGCACGCCTGGCATGTACGTCCGGTCATCTAGTGGAGCAGAGTGCATCACCAAGCTCCGCTCCGTTGTGGGATGGTACGGTCAATTTGCTCTCAAGCTGTGTAATAACGAACGAATAGTTAACACATCGGGGCCTATCAGTAGTGACGTCATTCGTGCATCGTCCCTCGTCCTGCTTATCTCTGCTCACTTAGCTCCTGCAGAGTCTGTGGACCTCCTGGCGAGCTTCGTTGCCCTGCTGGATGACTCCCACTCTACTGCAATTGATCTCTGTGTAATGGCTCTCGAGGCAACTGCAAGCCATGAAGTCATCAATAGCATTCAGCTCGCGCAACTGGTGAAGGATTTACGACTTACTGCAATTAAGCGATTAAATCAGCTTGCTAATGAGACCACTATCCATCCCCTTCGGTTGTTAGGATGCTCCCAGATAGCCATATCTGGTCGCATGCCCCTCGGGCACTTGCTTGTCTACTCTGTGCACGCCTTTCTGATTCGCCGATTCTTCATGTTTGAGCAGTACACTGTGGCGTTGAAGGCTGCAGAAGCCGTCTCAATCTATGCCCAGGCGAAGGGCCTGTTTCAATCCAGTCAAGGCACAACTGAAAGCGTGCAGTTCTCTGAGGACGACGGAACCGTTTTATATCAGCTGCATTCGGAGTGCACGTGCTTACTCAGTGCTCTAAAGGGTGTCTATTGTAGCAGGTGGACTGAAATATCCCGAGACGCACCTCTTTCTCTTGTCGAGTTTCCCGCTGCTCAGGATGTGTGCACAGACGCTTGCGCAGACACAGAGCAGCACCTCCTGGACACCCTAGAGTTCATCAACAACGGACAGCTGAACAACTATGATGCTAACGGTCGATATTCCAAGAGAATGGCCCAGCTTGAAGAACAATTTACAGACGGAATAGAAACTAATGGAATTAAAATAGATAGATTCATGTCCTTACGCAGTATAGAAACTACTGTGACAAATCAATGCTGCCTTAAATACTGTGAGCTCATGTTTAGAATGGGTTCTCTATATGCTAATTCAGGCCACATGGACGAAGCTCGCCTCTACTATGACAAGCTGGGGGAGTTTGTTGTGTGGATTGTCGCTAAAGATAATGTGACGGGCTCTGTCCTTGCAGACTTCTTAAAGAGGCCCGTTATCAAGGATATGCTAGGGTACATATCTAAGGGCATCCTCTGTGTGGAGCCTATGATGCTTAAAGAGGAGTAGTCAGGTCTGGTATCTCTTCAACTGTCGCATTGAATGTGGATATAACTGGCCGCCTAATGAATTTTGCAGAACCTGGCACATGGTTGCTACCTAGGGCAGCCCTGTCTCCTACCGGATCGTGGTCACGGTCTCGAGCGCTGTGTACCGCGCTCATATCTGAAAGGTTTATCATGCCGCAGGGGCGTGCGTTGCTACGCACTACCTCACACGCCGTCCCGTTACTATTATCTTGGTTGTCTATCTCATTACAAAGAGACTCTGCATTCCTGATAACTTCTTCTAATTGCTGAGTATAGCGCTCGTCTCTATGACTGGTTTTCGTTGTTTTCGGGAGCAAATATGCAGGCTTATACGCCTTTCCAAGCTCTAGCAGTATTTCTTCTCGGTCCACATCAGGCAGTCCAACCTGCAGCTTCTGCATGTGGGACATCTCTGAATTAGAAAGATCGTTGCATATTCCCATCTCAACCAACAGTCTCCTGTGGGCTTCTATTCTAGAAGGCAGTAGCATTACATCCCCGGCTTCTGCGTCGGCCTCAATAGCTGTATCTGGTGGCTTATTGCTGGTTGCACTGCACCTGCGAATAATGAGTCGCATGACGGCAAGAAAGCGGTCACGCTCGATCTCAGGAATACCACAAGAGGGCCGGGTATCGAGAGCGGCAGCAGCTTTAGTCAAGTAGTGGCTCAAGAATTTGCTTGGGGTTGAGTCGGTGGCTAGCGTCGCGGGAGGAATCCTCTCTGCTGAGTAAGCATCACTGTCGCGAGACTGGAGACATTCTAGGAGAACCAGCAGCTGGCTATAGTTCTGGGATCGTGCAAAAATGGATACGGTTATCTGAATGCCAGAGTCTGATATTCCAGAGACGTTGATCTCTTTCTTGGTGTAACTGACCAGAGTAAACTCAAAGAGCTTGAATGTCTCTCCAGTCGCTACCTCGGTAAAGCACAGGGCCGCGACACCCAAAGGCTCTACGAATCCCTTCTGCTTGGATTGCTTTGCAACCTTCCACTCAACTGGGAGTATTCGTACGGTGAAATCCCTGTACCACCGATCGCCATAGGGATCAAGAGCCATGGGCAGAAGTAAAAGTTTATTAATTACTATGCCAGAGCCCCTAGATGTCCAAAGTGATATCGCCGCGTTACAGACAGTAGAAGATGGTCGCCCGAGCGTGTCCATTGCGCCAGTGGCGGCTCTTGAGGAATTGTCGGCAGTCCTGATTGCTCTGGGGCTTCAAGGCCTCGATTCGGTAGGCACACTGGTTCACAGCCTCCACCCGCAATATGCTACTCACCAGCTGACCCCCGTCTTTGCGGCAAAACTAAAGGTGCTGGTGGAGGCGTTTGATAAAGACTCTGTGAACCAAGAGTTAGAAAAGAAGGACATCATTAGAATAGCCGATCTGCTTGCCAAGTATAATTATTTAGTCACTGAAAGCTGGAATGGTGGAGAATTTGCAGGCATCTATGCCGCCCTTATGCCTATCCTTCCACCTCTTACAGCCACTTCCGTCATCATGCATGCAAACAAGAAGGAGGACACACAGTGCGCTTATTATAATTGTCCCTCCCTCTGGGCGCTTTTTCTGCTTCTAGAAGATAGCGAGGAACCCGGAAGAAAGACAAGTGGGATCCCACCAAAAGAGCTCTTCTCATGCTTTACATTGTTCCACGCCCACTCACGGTGTTCTGTGGCACATGCTGTCATAGCCACTTTTCGCTTCTTGCTGATCTATGCAGAGATTCCCGGAATTAAAATCATATTGCCAGCAGACCCCACAAAACGGTCCAATCGAGCCATAGACGTGATGAAGAACAAATGCGCGCTAATGTATGCATATATACTCAACACAGTCGACAGATCTGCCCTCAAAAGCGCCTCAAAGAATGCCAGTGGCGACATGCCTGATTCGCTGGCGGAGTACATTGAAGTCCTGATGTGCCAGCTTCGAGCACGGTATAAGCAGCTATTCTCCATTTCTCTTTTAAAGGACCACAAACCTATCCGTCCTGCTAGACCCGTTACGAGAAACAACCGAGGCGGAAGTCGTTTCAACAAGAATAAGGATGCCCTTGGGAATAGACCCCAATACAATCAATCGGATGCTTGAGCGCACAACACCTTGGTGAGAAACTCCCTCAACTCTGCGATACTTTTTGCTCTATTGATCGGTTCATTGAAGCGTTTTGCAGACACATTCTGCATAAGCCGCATGGTGTGCCCAATTATTTCTTTGTGGCTTGCCATGGGGGTAACCTTCAGTGGGTTTTCTTGACCTATGCTCTCCTGGGACAAGCTTTCGCAAAGATCTAGGTATTTCAGGGCCTCATTGACCCAAAATGCAATCCTGTTTTTCCCAGGTATTTGGGGGGCATTTTTCAAAAGACAGGCGGGATTCTTAAGCAGACCAACACCCAGCATGACGCCGTCTGCAGGATAAGTGGCTAGTAAATGGTCTGCTTCTTGTCTGTTCTTGATGCCGCCATTCAGAATTATAACGGGGTAGACATGTGGGTTCTCTTGTGCAGTTTCAGATCCACCCAGGCCAGTGAAGAGTGTGTCTAATCGTTGTCTGAATGCGCGAACAAGCTCTTCAAACTCTTGGTAGGCAGGTCGTACAGCCTGGGCGTGCTTACCTTGCCGAGTCGTATGGCGCATATGGATTGTGATGCCAGAAGCACCAGACATTACTAGGAGCACCATGTAATCTATGGTCTTTTCTATAGAGTTCAGCGGCCGAATCTTGCAAGTGACTGGGAATAGGCGTGCTGACGACGTCTCTGAAATTATCTGATGCACAAGAGGCCAATTCTGAGCTACGTAAAAGCCATAGCCCTTGCTTGAAGCACACGAGGCGGGACAGCCTAGGTTGATGTCCAGTGCAACAAGTTGAGAAGCAATGGGGGAGTCGTGAAGGAGTTCTGCAGCGGCACGAAAGGTAGATGGGTTGTTTCCACAGAGCTGTAGGATAATCTTCTCCCCTGGAGCTGCAGTAGACAGCACGGCATCTCGAAGAGGAGAATTATGAAGCAGCGCATCGGCCGTATACATCTGTGTGAAGCCGGTATACTTCGTCCGTTCATTCTCCTCGGCCATATGGCCCTGAATTAGCTGGCGAAAGGCGGCCCCAGATGCATGGGTCATAGGAGCAGAAAAATATCGCGTCTCCGCTAATCTGGACCGAAGCTGGATGACTGCATCGTTGAAGGCCGAGACAGAGAAAAAAGGAAAGTCTGCGGGGAGTTCCTGTACACTCTCGAGTGGACAGTTTTTACAAGGCGGGACCCCCTTGTTGACCCATTCACGGTAGTCCATACGCCTTCAAAATAAAATTACTGGAGCACAGATTTAAAAAACCCTGCCCAGACTGTAGGTAGATGGAGGAGAGAGCAAGAGATCTTATCGACAAGTGGCTTCAGCTCGACCGCTGGAATGAGACGCGTGAGGAGGCATCCAAACTTCTGGCCTCTGGAGAGTACGAACGCATCTGCAGGGATTTTAATCCCGAAAATAGAGTACAATTCGGAACGGCGGGATTGAGGGCTTCCTACGGGGCCGGGTTTACAAAGCTCAACGAGCTCGTTGTCACGCAGACAGCCCAGGCCATGTATTATTATTGTCTCCGCATTTATGGGGACTCAGAGTTGAAAAAGCGCGGTGTTGGGCTTGGATATGACGCCCGCTTCCACTCTAAGGATTTCGCTGAGATAACTGCTGCGACTTTCCTCTCCAGGGATGTCCCTGTGTATTTATTTGATGGATTTGCGCCGACGCCCTATGTGAGCTATCTCAATAAGTACTACAAGTGTGCATGTGGTGTCATGGTCACGGCATCTCACAACCCTAGCAAGGATAACGGTTATAAGGTCTACGGCGTTGGGCACGGGATCCAGATTATAGATCCACATGACGCAGGCATATATGAGCTCAGTCTCTCTGGTGGCAAGCACGTCGAGGTTCCCTGGGAGGAGACAGCAGTACCAGGAGATGTCTTGAAGGAGGGTCTTAGGTCTGGGCTCCTCACGATGATCACGGAGGATAGTGAAGTTATGAACGCTTATCGCGAGGAAGCGAAGATAATGAAGTTCTTCTACCGTCAGTACAATCGCAATACTAAGGTGACATTCCGCATAGGTTATTCTGCCATGTGGGGCGTTGGTTATGACCCCCTCATCAACACACTTGAGCGCCTATTCGGTTTCTCCAAGGATGCGATATTTTCTCGTTTTTACTTCTTCGAGGATGAGTGCATGCCAGATCCTCTTTTCGGCGGGGAGTCAAAGCCTAATCCAGAGGAGCGGCACAACATGGTGCGTCTGTGTCAACGTGCAGAGGAGATGAACAGTCACAATCTTGCTATTGCAGATGACCAGGCACCCATCAAGGTCATCCTTGCTACAGATCCCGATGCAGACCGCATTGCGGTGGCCGAGCTGGTCAAGCCGCACGCAACGACGCTAGACGAGAGGTGGAAGATTTATCACGGCAATGATATCGGCCTTATTCTCGCAAACTGGTGCTTGGAGAACTTTCACAATAACCCGCTGACGATTAAGGTCCTCAAGGAGCGTGGCTACACACCCGGCCAGCAATTTTACATTAGCAACAGCACTGTGTCCAGTAAGGCACTTGAAGCTATGAGTCGCTTCTACAAGGACGTGGTTTACGAAGAGTGTCTTACCGGGTTCAAGTGGCTCGGGACCCTCAGCGAGAGTGCACGTAGTCGTGGCCTCATACCATGCTTCACATATGAGGAAAGTATAGGTTATTCGGTGGGCGGCGTCGTTACCGATAAGGACGGAATAGCCACAGCAGGCGTCCTAACAGAGCTCCTCATAGACCTCTACGAGCATCAGGGAGAGTACGACAAGGAGAACATGCTTCTCTGGGATTACTCTCTTCAAATTGCTGACCGTTACGGGTCATACACCTGGGCCTGCAGCAACATATCGGTTGCCAGCATGCAAGATGTTGCCGGTCTCTTCGCGAGGCTCATCTCTGACCCCAGAGCGCAAGGCTCGTTTGTGGCTACTAACGGTTCTGGAAATCGATACATTACAACGGTGGGCCGCTTCACTGTTAAGAACGTCAGAGACCTTCAGCTGCCAGGCTGGGATACACGTTCTTCAGCTATTGATAACAAGCCTAATCTCCCACTTAGCAAGACTCCCATGCTCACCATGTGGTGCAGCAATAACATTGTCTGCACCCTGCGCCCCTCAGGAACCGAGCCGAAGGTGAAGTGCTATGTTGAATGCGTGGGAGACACGTTTAAGCAGGCGGCAGAAACGGCGAAGGAGTTTCTCGACGCCTTTATGGTTCTGGTCAATGACAAGGAGCCTTAAGTGAATTTACAACCAAGCTCCGACTAGTAAGTCACATCTCCTCAACTGCCGAGGACAAGGGCTGGTCATCCTGTAACAGGTTCTTTATTTGGATCTTGCACGACTCTTTGGTAATAACCGGCTTTCCGTTGATCGAAATGGAGATATCCTCCTCTGAATCGTCTAGTTCATCCAGACACCCAATGATAGGCCGTAACTTAGCGAGCACCTCGGGCTTCGTAAAGTCACAATTGAGAAACTGGGAGTCTTCTTTATCTTGGAAGTACCCCTCGTCGAGCCGCTCCAGCTCAAAGCCCAACATGTCTTTATAGACATGCTGAGCACCCGCGTTTGAGACGCGCACATTGAGCTTGCATGATGGAAGACCATATGTCGTCCGCATCTCTTGGAGGACCTGCTGCATTAGTGCCTCTGCGATCCCCATTCCACGGTAATCGCGGTGCACCGCCACAGAAGTTATGTGCCCGTGAGCCTGCTTTGGGTTATCTTCGTCATCAATCTTACCCATGACGTACCCGACAACTTTTCCGGCAACGCTACAGACGTAGGTCAATTGGGGCCACTTGAGATGGTGCTGAAGGAAGTACTTTATCGGGTAGTTTTCTGGGAGGCATGTAAGGTTACATTTCTGGATCTCCAGAAAGTCTCCGCACGTGGCTCTGCGGATAGAAAACATTCGGCAACCAATTGATTTAAAGATCTATGTGCCTTCTTTTTTGAAATAAATGCCTGCCAAGCCGAAGACAGGTGGAAAATCCTACAAGAAGAAGGCTAACACCGACAGCCTTGCGCGCGACCTCGTTTATAAAGGCGAAAGCGAGGTCTACGGCGTCTGCACTAAGGTTCTGGGATGCGGATACTACACGATCTATTGTCTCGATGGGATCCGCCGCCGATGCCACCTGCGTGGGGCTCTTAAGAAGCGCAGAGTGATGATGCATGCTGGAGACTTGGTTTTGGTGTCTCTCAGGGAGTTTAGTACAGAGACAGATGCAGACATTGTGCACAAGTATCAGCCTGATGAGGTCAAGGAGCTGAAAAAGTATGGCGAGATAACTGTAGACTTGGATGAAATCTTGGATAGGGAGGTAGAGGTGTTTAGAGTCGACCAAAAGGACGCCCAGCGAACTGGAAAGGCCGATAGTGACAACGTGGAGGCTGACGACAAAGAAGACAGCATTGACAGCGACGAAATAGACGACTTGTGACCCTAGAGCATGTGAATTAAAGTCTTTTGATGTTTGGTTCTCACTTCTACGACGAGATCTATGCGGACCAGGGGCATGTACGCTTGATTGCACGGATATGCCGACTAGCAAAGACGGAAAAGGATGTGCTGAGCTTGCCGACAACTGTTCTCACTGACAATGGTGCACTCAGCGGCAGCCTGAAACCAGCTGATATCAAGGACTATGATGTGCAAAGGCTTACAAGTGAACTGCGAAGGGGCCATAGAATTACGGCCATACGTCTTCTGGAAGATCTTGAAGAGTGTTTGCTGGCTGAAATAGAGGCTATTCCCTATGCAGCTCGTCCGGCTTCGGTAAGAGCCATACGCTCATACTCGCAAGCCTTTCTCCGTCAAAATGTTTCCGCTAAGGACCTTAGAGAATGCTGCGTAGTTCCTAATGTACAGCAAGTTCATTGCGAACCTAGATTTAAGAATCGGCACTATTGCATTTCAAAGGACGGAACACTTACCTTGGTTCCAGATAGGCTCTAACGACTGCCTACTTACCACCCATTAAATGTTAAAGAATGGTAGTAAAATGCTTCGTGAGAGAGGGGCCTTTTGTGACAATCGACCCGGCCCGCCCGCAGTTACAATATCACCGCGTGCTCTACGACGTACGCTTCTGTCTGGACTGCTAATTACAGGGTTTTCAATGGCAGAGTTCGCATACGTCCTCCCAGTAACGTCCCGAGCAATACACCCGTGGATAAGCTACACTATAACCAGTCTCACATATGGTCTGTCGATTCTACTATGGCTTCGCCTGATTTTTATCGATCCGGGCCGACTTCCTCGTGGCTGCCGGTCAGATGAGGCAGAGAGTGGCACGGAAGCGCCCATGCGTGCACGGACAGGAGTGATTTTCCAAGCCGCTGGAATTGTGTTTGAGACATCTACATGCGCTGTCTGCAACCTAACGCTCCCTCCAGAAACTGACCATTGTGAAGAAACAGATGAATGCATTGTTGCCTTGGATCATTATTGTCCGTGGGTCGGGCTGCCTATCGGTCTCCGAAACATGCTGCCTTTCGTTGTGTCTTTGTTGGTTCTCTGCATCCATTCTGTATGGTGTTTTTCTCTGGCTATTCTCGCCCTGGTTCACGCCAACAATATTAATGAGCTGGCTATCGCTGGTGCTTGCCTTCTGGGCTCCTTCTTTGGAGGGGCGTTCACTGGAGGCATGTGCGGCTGGACTCTTTACGACGTTTTCCGAGACAAATCTCCTAGACTGTATACTCTTCGTAATCAACAGTCTGGAAAGGGGATAAATGGTAGTAAGTCTGCGGATGCAGATCAATTTCTCAGCAATCTTGTAGAGGACATAAACAGTTCTATTAAAGATAGGATGAAATGGCTGAAACATACGGGGCTCCGTCGGCTTATATTTGGAAGCCACATGCCCGTCCTTTACTATCTTTCACCGGACCAGGCAGAACAACAGGCCTGGGCATGGACCATAGTTCTCTGCGGAACAAGCCAATTATAAAAGTAAATTGCTGCTACATTATGAACCCAGAGTTAGCATGCAAGCAGGCAAAACGGTTGATACGCGTCGCAGAAAAGAAAAAACTCACCGATGCACAGGTAGCAGAGCTGCAGGCATGTTTGGCGCGGCTTTCTCAGTCTAAGCGTGCACGACTTGAGGGTCTTCTCAAACGTGTCCAAGGCCTTAGCGGACCCACCACTAGACAGGGAACGGAGGACAACAAAGAAACTAATGTCCTCAGACCGCTGTCGCAGTTCTCTATTGGTCGAGGTGAGAGTAAGAGCCCCGCAGCTGTGCGCGAAACCATCTTGCGGTGCGTGTCCTTTAGGCATCTTGCTAGAAATAAGACGGCATTCGAACTATACAACGAGTTTTCCTGCAAGGGAGTCCTTCTCTTAAAGTTGGAGCTTACCGATGATACTAAGCCAGACGTGTTTCCCATACTGAACGCACAATACCCATTCTCGGTTTCGCTGTCAAGCGGAACCCAAATATCCAATACTCACTATTTTGAAACCATACTGGAAGAGGATATGTGCTTGAGAATGCAAAGGATAACCAGCATCAAGGATTTACTTTTGGAGTCGGAGCAATTTACTCCATTCCTCTACTTGCCTCCCCAGTGCATTATTAATAACTTAGCAGATAATTGGAACGGAGTACTTTTGGCCATTGACTGCGAGATGATTCATACGTCAGTGTGTGAGAATGACTTGGCCAGAGTGACTGTTGTTGAATGCAATACGAGGACAACTACTCCAGTAACGAGCATATTCTCCCTAGTCTATGATGCGTATGTTGAGCTACCGAGCGATACAGAAGTAGTAGATTACAAGACACAATATTCTGGGATCACGGCACAGATATTAGAAAATGCAAGTTCAAAGCACCCAAAGGATATCATAAGAGATCATATTTTGAGCTTCATTCTGCCATCCGAGCTGCACGAACTTCTATATGCTGAGCAGATACAACACTCGACAGACTTGTCGGCACTGAGTGGTGTATCTCTTCCGTTCATTGTTGGTCACGGGGTCGAGAATGACCTACGAGCATTGGGATTGATCTACCCTCTTGTAATTGATACTTGTGTGCTTTACCAGCACGGGACCCGGAAGCCTCGCCTTCAGGATCTAGCACGACGTTATCTGCTAAAGGACATACAGACTAATGCAGAAGCAGGGCATAGTAGCATAGAGGACGCTGAGGCCGCTCTTCATCTTGTCCTCCTGCGCCTTGAGCTATCAAATATTCATATTTCCTCAATACTCTCCCGCTCTCTAAGCTCCTCTTCGGCCGGAAAGGCTGTACAAAAGTATTTCAATATGTTACGTGAAAGACAGATAGCTACGCTCAAAGAATCGACGGCTTCTCTCTCCCAGTTAATATACAAGTATCAAGTAATGAAGAGCGAAGCCATTTCGCAATATGCATATGGCGTTCTTTCGCTCTATAGTTTTAAATCTATTCAGCATTTTACTCTCTCAGGAGCAAAATCTCCCCCAACGCTAGGAGAACTTTTACTATGGATATCGACGCTTCCGCCTCAGAATAGGAAGTTTTGTATCGCAACACCAGCACCAATCCCCTGTTCAGAACTACTTCCCTACCTACGGGACATCCAGGCATATGTCCCGCCGCAGATCCTGGTGCTATGTGTTGTGCATGCAGGAGACATTACCATGTGCCCATTTGTATCGGGCGCTGATTTTGAGGATGTATCTTCAAAGAATCTTTTGGCCAATAAAATAGACTAGCAATGGATTGCCTCACCTCTGTTGGCGAGGCTATTCGGATCGTCAGGCTACTTATTCAGCACTTCAAAGACATAAGCCCCGAGACGAACTCAAATAGGCTCTTTCTCATCAACAAGATGAAGCGTGACAAGGTGCAACCTTATCCCAACTTTTGCTCCTCCTCTATCTACCCCTCTATTACTAACCCTAACTTTGTAGCAGAACTACTACATTATTGTCGTGCTGCATTCGCTGTTTACGGCTCTTATGAGTCAAGGTACACCCTGAACCACGATCCCTTTAAGCTTCCTACTCTGAACGCCAGCCGAATCAGAAAGCAGGCATCTCGCTACTACAAGCACCGGAACCGCAGGTTCGGCCCCACACTCAATGGAAAGTGCGCAAAGAATACATTTGAATTGAATACATTTTCTGCAGCAATGGGTGTTTCGCCTCTCGACACCCTCTATTTCACTACTAAAGCACGTTATTTCATGCCATGTGCAGCCATATATTTGGACCATCGGCGGTATGAGATAGTTGTGGCGATTAGAGGCAGCTATTCGCTGGCGGACATGGTAACTGATATTTTTTGTTTAAGTACCGAGTACACAGCCCCGCCAGAGAAGTTTGAGCTTTTGGTCAAGGCATCTTCTCGCGATAAATTTGTTACCAACATAGACACAGAAACGGCCGTCCAACAGCGAACAAACGTTGAGGGAATATTAAGCCTTCAACCCCGAACGTACGTACAGTCCCAGATGCTGAAAAAAACGAAAAGGGCGACAAAGACACGTGCCTCCAAAACATCTCATATGAAGTCGGGAAAGGACAAGGCTTTTCATAACCCACCTCTACACAGTCCAATCATAGATAATATGACTCTATACACACCTGGTATGACAGAAGAGAAGAAGAACCGATATCAAATGCTTCGGAGGAAGCTGAAATCGAAAGATTTGCTTATCAAGCCCATTACCGAGTTTACAAAGTACTACGGGCATGCAGGAATCTACGCTGCAGCAGCATACATCTACCATGACACGTACAAGATACTACGAGATACGTTGGAAAAATACCCTAACTATTATCTTACATTAACGGGGCACTCGCTGGGCGGTTCTGTTTCCATGTTGATGGGGTGGTTTTGGTCCTATCACATCCCATATCAACGTATAAAGGTAATAGGGTTTTGTTCGCCGCCATGTGGTAGTAAGTCCCTCTGCGACCTTCTATCTAGCTATGGCTTCATCAATATCTGCATGCAAAGCGACTTCGGGCCCAGAATTAGCACCAAAGGCTTTCTTTTCGCATTCAGGAGGCTCGGACTACTTTCGGAGATATCGAAGAGACGGCATTTGCGCAAAGAATTTGCAGATGCACGGCACCAAAAGAAGAAAAAGAAAGCTTCGTCCGCATCCTTGTCAAACATCAGCCTTGCAGTACCAACGAGCAGACACGTCACATGCGGCGTTGTTTCTGGACTTGATCAACCGCCTATACTGATCACTGACAGTGACAATGATGGTTCGTCTAAGTGTGCTGCCCCAGGTTCTTCCGCTACAGAGTCTGCAACACCCACCCCGGTCCATGTAAAAGGCTCCCGCACAGATCGCAATACAGAGAAACTTCCACGTAACATTCTATCTACAGGCGATTATTTGTCCATTGGAGCCGTCGAACATAACCCTTCTGATGCTATACTGTCTCGATCTTCTTACAAGGCATATGACCCCAAGGTTCCAGTATCGCCTACACCAAACCCACTATCTGCAGATATCTCCGAATACTGCCCAGTCAGAGACAGCCATTCCTTGCGCACTGGTGCCGATTTCATTGAGAAGGCCCCGACAGAGCTTATAGAAGCTGTTTCAGAGCGATTAATCGAATGTAATTTAGTTAAGCTAGATGACTCATCAAGCACAGAAGAATTCTCGCGAATTACCGATATCTTTACCAGTTTCTCCGAAAGCAGCACGGCAACGCCATCATCGGAGCCATCTGTACTACCGAACAATGAATTCATCACCGAATCGGAACTGGGAGTCTGGGTCCCAGGTTCGGAGTTGGCCACTAGCTTTGCTGTTACCAACTTTTCCGTAACGGAGTCAACAGATGTTGCTTCTCCGGAGATCAGAGATGAGAGTACTGATGCAGTGCAGAAGCTCAAGAAGATATTTGCTGGAGAACTGAAGAAACTGAAGGAGATGAGTGACAAGGAACTTAAGCAGGAGTATACGGCGTTCACTATGGACTACGCTTGTCCAGACGAAGATATTAATACATATGTCCCCGGCATTCAGTACGTGATCTCATTCAATTATGGAAATAAGATATCTACACTGAAAGATCTCGTAAAGCGCCAAAAGGAACTTGGCGTTGAGAATTATTCTGTTCTTCGGATCTTTTCTGCGCCTCCGGAAGTATTCAACGAACTCATTTTCGACTCTGAGATGTTTGATCATCACTTACTCATTTATCAATGGATCCTTCTGCTTTATTATAATCTATTGGATGTCTACCTGCCAATACCATTGGGCTACACTACTGGCGGGCCTGTGAAAAAGTACCCGATCATCTACCGTTCAGAGGACGGTCTGTCGCACAAGAAGTGTTCCTAAGAAGCCCGCTCTGTCGATGTACATTTGCGCTAACTTCCTATCTTGTTATCTTTCTTACAGACGTGTATCGTCCCCCAAATGTTTAATAGACCACGAAAAAAGACTATAGACCCTTTCAGTCGCTTAGATCTCATGCTTGGTTGCATACGGCTCTCGACAGCTCTTAGATATGTAGAAGCCTAGATCTCAGTAGCTTGCAGAAGCATCTGAACTTGTGGATTGGCTGAGTGCTCCAGCAGTGAAAATATGGAATAGCCCACCTCTTCCTTTTCGTGTAGATTTCCTTCTAGGTGGAGAAGGTATTGCAGACCCTCGAAGTAATTGTTCTGAATAAGGTATGCGATCGCACTCCATTGAATATTGTTAAGCATTCCACCTTCATCAGCGGCAAGAAGCTCTATGCACTCTATGTTGCCGTATATCGCTGCCCTCATGAGAGCCGTGAATCCCTCGTGGTCCTGCTCTCGTCGCTCTGATGTGCGTAGCAACCGAACGCACTCAACGTGGTTTCCTATTGCTGCATACATAAGGGCCGTTGTGCCGTAGCGGTCCTTCCGTCCCCTATATGTCTTAATGTGTGCTTTCACCCCTTGGATGTCCCCAACTGTCGCTGCCTCCATTAGCGGTGTAATCCCCAGTATATTGACCTCAATTAGAGGGAGATTGGCGCTTTGTATTTCGTTCTTTCCTATCTTGTTATGCTTGGATAGAAGCCCAACCTTCAAGATACTGTCGCTGTCTCCCGTTAGATAAGTACTCTCTGCATCAATTAGATCTTGGCACGGCATGTCGTTACACATGGCCGAATACATTAATGCGTTCCAGTTATCCTTGTCCACCATTCCCTTTTCAAACGGAAGCAAGGCGCGAACGCATTCTCCAAACCCTTGCTGAGCAGCATACATTAATGCTGTTTTCCCCCTTTTATCGTGGATCTTTGCTTCGCCCCACACAAGCAGTTTGACAGCCTCTACATGACCATAATATGCCGCATACATGAGAGCTGTCATTCCTCTGTTGTCCTGTCTGCTGACCATGTGCATGTATGTGCTTATTTTGGTCAGATCTCCCTTAGCCGCTGCATGCATGAGTGGGGTACTGTTGATCGCGTCCCTATGAATGGCCTTGTCTTGTTGCGCTGTATCACTTGTAATACTCTTGGAAATGGAGACTAATAGAAGTGAGGTGTTTGGCGGATCTCGCGGACTTTTAGATTGCGGAATTGTGGGTCTAGGCCCTGTCTCAACTATGCTATTTGGTCTCTTATTGTGACTCTGCGCTGCATCATCATGTCTCACAAAGTTGCTTCCTATGAGCCCAAGAAGGGATGCTATGCCTATCGCCTTCCAGGCCATATAAAATAAAACGAATTGCAATTGCGATTGCAATTGCAATAAATAGAAGGCTTTTTGTTTTCAACTTTTGGTAATGCTAAGTAAGACTCTCCTTCTTTCAGCATATGAGATAGGCGCCAGCCAGGTGCACTCACCAGCTGAGGAGGGGTTAGCTGAGAATCTCCAACAGGAGCAGCCTGAGCCTGTCTACATGATTCCTGATGGGTGTCCACGTCTTCCCATCTCACTTCCCTTCGCTTTGCCTAAGACTCGTAGCATTGGTTCCTGTGCAGTTACTAACTCTGCGCTTATCTTATCTACGCTTAGCACTGCAGCTCCAATCGCTTTCACATCAGATGGCAACGCTATGCAACCAAGCTCTGACAAGGCTATCATACGCCTTGAACGCATCGATACATGTGACATGACATCCATAACTTTGAGAGAGCGAAATGTTCTTACTGAGCAACCTTACAATGCTGCAGATCTACCGTATTATCTACTGATGTTAAGGGAATTCTACAAGGCTAGCGTGCCGTGTGCCTACTCCTACACAGATACGAGCGTCCCAGATCGTGCTCCTACTACCCACTTATTTAATTTGTGCTACCTTTCTTTGTCTAACCTTGGCATTAGACACGAGTTGGATGCCAACCAATCTTTACAACCCCACATAGAGAAGACGGCGTTTTATTTGCTTATGGCCCTGGCCCTTATTCAACCCGCTGGTGCCAATCACAAGGCACACTTCATTGTCAATGTGATGTGCTGTCTCTACGCAAACAACCCAGCAGTCATCTCACAAACAACGAGTGCTCCTCTCTTTGAGGGACTTCACGTGTATACAGAGACAGAATATATTGATGATATTCTCCAGCATGGTGGGCTGGAAGACAGTGAGGCTCTATCAACTCGCTTACTAAGGAATAAAAAAATATCAGGACAATCCCGGAAAGGGCTTCGGAACTCTACCAAGGAGGTGGTGTCCAGAAAGTATGGGCTGCAGGCATTATTTACGGGAGCTGCATTATCACTGACCAAATATGCTGATGCAATCAGGGTGGCCGATCAGGTTAGCACGGGCAGTTTTCAAGAATTGTCTCCACAGGATATTAATGCTTCGTTAGCACTACTTCTTATAGCTGGCAAATACGAGAAGGTCGCAAGTATTCTTAAACTCCTGAATATTCCCAGTCTCTCTCTGATAATCGTTCAAGGTTGCTCGCTCAATACGCAGACTCACTGCGAAAAACTTATACGAGAAATAGCCATGTCTGGTGACGGTGCCCAGCAGGAAAGCGTCAGGACCCTACGTGCACAGTGCAGAGAGGTGGGGATAGATCCTCTTTTGTTACTCAGCGTCATGAGTGGGCAGATACATTCACTTAGGATGTACTGTACGACTGTTTTGGACTGTCTCCTGGCAGGTCTGCATCTGTGTCCTGGGACCGTCGGAGACTCCCTGCATCTCGCTGAGCGGCTGAGCGAACAGTGCAATCTTCACAAGGAATTCTCTGATGATCTCACCGTGGTATTAATGAAGCACTACGCTGGGATCTCGTGTCTTACGTCCCTTGAACGGCAACTCATAGACGACCAACTAGAGAGGGACAGGGATCGGAAGTCGCATCCGCTTGCACAGAATGTTGCCAATGCGGGTCCCAGCGGGTTCCAAATGCCTCCTTTTGCTCAATCGCAGTATCTTAAGCTTACAAAGGCCGATGACGAGAGCCCGCCGTCAGACCTTTTTATCAAGCTTACCATGGGCTATTATGCTTCACGATATAACGAGGTTCTCATTTTCATTGTCGTCTCCGTCTTGCTCGGGCTGGGCTTCGGACCCAAAGACTTCTATGAAAGACAAGTTTTACTGCAACCTTATTCGTTAGCAGCCTCTTACTATTTGCAAAGGCACCATGCCTATGACTTCGCATGCATTCCCCTCCTCACTATCCCTGACTCTATCTTTGGGGCTGCGAGAAATGACATATCTGCTGAGGTTTATACTGTTTTACAGTCTTGCATCGACAAGGTTATTGGAAGTTATTCTGCTAGCTCCAGGAGGAATCAGCCCCTTGATGCTCGCAAGCTGAACAGCGAATACAGTATTTCTCCTGAGCTAGTTGCTAGCGCCTTACGAAGGTATGAGTGCTGGGTGAACAGGAGGATTCCTGACCCCCACATGCTCCTAGACTGCGCCCAAGTAGCCGACTGTGTAAATTATGTGTAAGAGGATACCCTCTTCCTCCACAAATTTGCATTTCAACAAAAGCAGGATGCGTATACTCCTCACCAATGACGACGGGCACAACTTTATAGGGCTGACTACTTTACGACAAATAATGTTAGATAGTGGACATACAGTAATCGTTGCAGCGCCGGCTCATGACCAATCAGGAAAAAGCCAAAGTCTGCACTACATAAAGGAGCTCAATGTTTCCCGTGTGGCCCACGGATACGTTATCGAGGGCTCCCCAGTGGATTGCGTGCGTCTTGGGCTGCAACTACATCCGGATGTGGAGCTTGTTGTTGCCGGGATCAATAATGGGGCCAACTGCGGCAGTGACGTTTGCCACTCAGGAACAGTAGGGGCGTGCTTTGAGGCTGCAAACATGGGATATCATGCTATCTCTTATTCCATGGACACCCGAGGCATGCCTGGAGACTGTCTGCATCACCATGAAGAGGGGATGTGCATGCTCAGCAATTGCAAGGAGCCTGTGCAGACGACTCTGGATGCATACATATCTTACTTGGCGCAAAACGGCTCCAAAAGACAGCGTTACACACGATTAGGCATGGTCTGGAACGTAAATATTCCTGCCCCACATGTTCCGGTGCTTGGATGCAAGGCAGCCGTACTAGGGCACAGGTACTACTCCGTAAAGTATGCATACAGTATCCCTATTGATCTTCTAAACTCGTCTTCCAGCTGGACCATGCGAGGAGAGCTGGACCCTGATTCTTTACCCAACAGGGGGGTCCCCAGCACTATCGAGGCCGACTTCGATGCCGTGGAGAAGGGTTGGGTCACGGTAACTCCTCTGAATCCGGACAGATTTCATACCGATGAATACGACTCTGTACTCCGGGTTCTTTCAAATCTGGGTCCCAAGCGCCCACCAACTCTTAAAGGAACAATCGTCTGCACAAACAACCCATCGTGCTCCATTCCAGATGGCTCACAGCTATCTCTGAAGCTGGTTGACGCCCGGAGAATGGACGTGCCCTATATAATGCTTTACGAGTATACGACGACCATCTCCGGTCAATTCCCATTCACGATTGAATTTCCCTGTCCACAGCTTGACTGGGACTTTGACCCATCTATATCAGTAAGAATATCGTACCTAGGTTCACTAATATGTATAAATGATACCCATTTGGCCGCTCCACTGCACACCATTCTAGCAGGATCCCTGCCAACGATTGAGGTAGTAAAGGTGAAGTAAATATACAGCTAAGCACTTAGTACGACGCAAGAGTTGCTGTAACGGTGGCAGTGCGATCGTCAACCTCATCTATGCGTTGAAGGAGCATGTTAACCTGTGCAGTCATATTCTTAAGCTCATTTGTATAGCGCTGTTGGGACTGTGCAAGATAATTGATCTTATTAGCCGTCTCCACCAGTGACTCCAGGTCTGTGACCTGCATATTGATTTTCATTTTTGTACCTTTCATAGTCAAGCTTTAGTTACGTCAAGCACTCGCCTCTTTAGAGTTCTACTAAATCAATGAACGCCTCTTCCAGGCGTGCATGCGTCAGTGCCCAGGCGTGCGTTAGGCACCCGACCGAGGACAGAGAGGAGATGGCCGTCTCGAGGTCCACACCTTGAGGGATCCTGTACTTGACTAGCCGTGCAACGCTGTTGACTTCGGCGTCTGCAAGCAGCCCACCAGAGAATTCACAGGCGCACTTGTGGGGGCCAGCAAGGTAGGTGTCGAATGCCTTCAATGATCCGCACGCGACAGTGAGCGTGTAGGCCACGCGACTCTGTGCACAGAGATCATCGACAGACCCGCTGGCGATGACCCGGCCCTTCCGGAGGACGCAGCATGTGTCTGCCAGGGCCTCCACCTCGGCCATGTCGTGGCTCGTGACGATGAGCGTCTTGTTGGCGCCCTTGCTGGCAAGAATGGCGTCCCAGACCCGCTTCCTCAGGCGCCCCGAGAAGCCCGTCGTCGCCTCGTCGAGGCAAATGAGCGAGGGAGACGAGACTAGGACCATCGCGAGCGTGAGGCGCCGCCGCATCCCGCCCGAGAGCGCACTGGCCCTCTTGTCGGCGTGCTCGGCCAGCCCCACCAGGCGGAGCACGTGGTCCGTCGACTTGATGTTTGGCCGAAGTGCCCTGGGCGTGAGCCCTCGGATGATCTTCACGTGGTCGCGGACCGTGAGCTGCGGCCAGTAAAGGTCGTGCTGGGGAACAACTGTGATGTACCGGCTGTGGTGGACCCGCCGGAAGAGGTCAACCCATCTGCTGTCGGCCTCGTTACGCACGCAGAGAGCGCTTCCAGCAGTCGGCCTCAGGACTCCGGTCAGGGCGTGCATCATCGTAGACTTCCCGGCCCCGTTGGCGCCGAGCAGGGCGAAGATGCTCCCCGCCGGCACCGAAAACGAGGCGTTGTCGAGCGCGTGGGCGCCCTTGCGATAGCTGTGCGAGATCCCCTGCACGCTGAGGTGGTTGTCAGGGTGTCTGGGAGGTGCATCCTTCCTCTCCAAATTGAGGCTGGTCATGGAAGTTGTTTCTGACAGCCCGCTCAGCAGTCCAGACTCCTCTGAATCTGATCCGTCAGGGGTCCTGTCTTTGATCCTCTGGCGGACCCGAATCTTCCTGAGCAGCAGCACGCCAAGCGAGGCAAAGACCTCTAGCAGCGATATCAGAAACGAGAGGGCAAGGGATCCCCAGCTAATGCGGCTAAGTCCTATGGCGTTTCGCAGCACGGGCATGTACCCCACACCAGGAGCCAGAAGGCCCAGGACGGCGGCCACTGCTCCCTCGGCCCTGAGAGAGCCGGAGACAAAGACAGCGATGAGGATCTGGAGAACCACGGTCAGCATGGCGTTCTGCTGAGAGCGAAGGAGCACGGCCACTAGGACTGCATTGAACACGCTGGAAAGAGCTATCATTCCCAGGCAGGTATATGCGACAGCGGCCACTGCAGGACCGTGGATGAAGAAGGCGTCCTTAAAGAGTGCTGTCAAGGCCGCTGCAATCAGTATTGTGGGGATGATGGTCCAGATGCTGAAGTACAGGATAAGAACCATGACAACGCGCATTTCAGAGGCCCCGTGGAGGTGAAGAAGGGTCACGGTGCGCTGCTGAAACTCCCGGGCAGCGCGGCCAGCTACAATAACGCTTCCTAGCAACAAGAGGAACACTAAGTAGTAGTCACTCATTATCTCCATCGATTGCAGAGCTGCCCCCGGAGTTTCGAATATGAGATCTCTGTTCAGATATCGTCTAGGGATACTCATCACGGACCCGTCATAGGTGAATTCTGTCCCTTGGCGCCACGCCTCCTCTACGCCGAGCGTGTCCCGAAGAGACTCTATGAGGTGCTGACGGAAGAGAGCGCCGGTCATCTTGGCCATCGCATCCGCCCCAATCGTCGTGAATGTGAACCTGACACGATCGGTTTTCGTGATATCAATGGCACCGTTAGCATATTTGTACAGATATTGAAATAAAGTGGGGATGAAATATTTCGAGGTAGATGCTGGCGTATCGACCCGCTCTTTCGATGGAGTAAAGGTAATGACCCAATCACGATAGGCCTTGCCTTGTGGCCCGAGAGGAGGAAGCATAGCATACATCTTAAGAAGCAACGCACTGCCTGCCTCGTGCTGGCCTGGTTGAAAGATAACCGCAGGGATGCTTCTGAACACCCTGCGAACCACACGTGCTTGTACAGCCGGCTGTGAATCGAAGCAGTCTGGCTTGGTAAATGTGCTGCCAATTGTGGACGTAATCCCCTCGAAGAAGTCACTTGCCGTGGGTTGGCGAAGAATTGTCTCCTCAAGCAGAAGTGTGCGATTCTCTGTATCCTTCGGGGGCGGAGATGTGTCACTGCGAAGATACTGAGGTACAGTCATGCGGGGGGCCACAAGCGAGAACAGGTCATCGGAGTCCAAGGGGTGTCTGAGGCCTGCCTCCACGCCCCTCCTCCACACATCCCCAAAGTTCTGGGGAGAGAAAGAGATCTGCTGGGGTTCGTTTGCGACATAATAGTCAAGCCCTCCCGTTGGAGAGCTTGCTATAAGGGGGTCGTCCAAAGACAGACTCAATGATACGCTGTCTGAGGTCTCGACCTTCGAGGCGTCACCTACTACGCCAATGTAGTACCAATTGAACTGCGTCTCGTTGGTTCCCAGGGATCCTGTCTGACGATCTCCAACGGTCAAGTAATCGTAGCGATATGTGTCAAGGCCCAAGTGATTCATGTAGCTAAGACAAGCGGAGAATCCGTCTGGATACTGAAGCATTGGCTCGAAGAGTCGCCGAGGACGCTTCACCAGGCAGCGCTCCATGACCTGAAGGGCATCGATTCCTGGGTTGGCCTTCAAAAACTCGCTTACGTTTTCAGTTGTGACATTGGCGTCTGTCAACAAAGGGTCTGCACCGGGATTGGCGTTGATGCAGTCAGCAAGGCACGACAGAGACCACTCAGTAAGTTGCGCTGCCTCTACCAACTCAATAGCACTTTTGACGCTAGTAAGAGTATAATGGACCCCCATCCAAATTAGCACAAACAGGGCGGTCAGTGCAGCAAGTATGGAAACAAAGCTTCTGCAGTGCTCTTGAAGGTCCAGGGAGAGGAAGAGGAGCAGCAGGTGGCGCGTCACGGAGGGCTTTCTGTCCTCGTCCAGAGTTACTGAGCGCAGAGGCTCCGGCTGCGCGTCGTCTTCGCCATCCAGCAGGTGCTCAAAGACATCCTCCAGCCGGGCCCGTGAGACGGCAACCTGGACGCCCTCTCGTTTCTCGAAGGCGCGGCAGTGCTGTATCAGACTCGTCAGAGTATGTGCATCTGGGACTAGTGTTGCAGGGATGGATATGCTGGCGCGCCGTGGGTCCATTGTAACACTTAGCTCTTTAGCGCCAACTCCGAGCAGAGTCCCTAGCTCCGTCGAGAGCAGCAGCGCTACTCGTGAAATGGCGTCGCGGCTTTCCGATGTCACTGAAACCACGTAGTCTCCATGCTCCTCAAGGAGTTGCACGACAGGGGCATCGGCCTGCGTCCGACCGGCCTTGAGCACGACAACGCGAGTGGCTAGCTCTGCTATCTCGTTGGCGTCGTGGGAGGACAGGACTGCTGCGGCGCCCTCTGTGACCAGTGCGCGAACGTACGCCCAGATCTGGCGCTTCAGGATCGGATCCACGCCCACCGTAATCTCGTCGAGAAGTATCAGCCGCGGACCTCCCGCCGTTGCGTTTGCAAGGGCCAGGCGACGAAGCATCCCCCCAGACAGGGCAGACGCCTGCTTGTGCGCGTGGTCGTGCAACCCGAGGCGCTTCAGGAGTTCGTCGACGTATCCGTCGAGAGACCCGCTTCTGTGCTGGAGCTCGCCGAGGCGGCCCGTGACCCTGGCCCGGATCTCTGCGCACAGAAGAACGTTCTCCCTAACGGTGAGGTTGATCCAGAGGTTGTTCCACTCCTGGGGACAGAGCGAGATGAACCCCCGCAGGGACCGTGCGGTGTACGGACAGAGGAGATCGTGCCCGAGCCCTGCGCACTGCCCGCCGGAGGGCGCCAGTTCGCCAGCCATGATCCCCAGGGCTGTGGACTTTCCCCCGCCGCTTGTCGCGACGAGGCCCGTGACCTCTCCCTGCTCAAGGTGCAAGTCCAGCCCGCACAGCGCCTCCTCCTTGACGACCGTGCATCTCTTTGCCTTACGGTATGTCTTCCGAAGCCCTGAGACAGACAGAAAGGGGAACTCTGGATTGTCCTTGGGGCACCTTGTACGGTAGAACTTGCGGCTACAGAGGAAGCCGAGGGGAAGTCCTTGCGAGCCCGGCTCGTGCTTGCAGAAGAGGAGAACCAGAGTTAGCAGCGGAAGAGCTAGGGTGCTCTGGATCAGGGACATGACGACAAGAGATCCAAGGTAAGGAAGCTGAAAAGTACACTCAGATATACTAGCAACCATTGTACCTAGACACGAAAAGTGCTTTGAATGATATCCATCTATGTCATTAAACAGGAGCTCAAGGCCGTACATGCTGGCGCTCTGTCCAACAAGGAGAGTCGACATACGCTCCGGTCTCAACGTTATCATCATGTCGCAGATGGCGACGAGCCCCAAGGGGGGAAACAGGACGTAGAAGACCTTTGTCAGCCAGGTTGGAATAGCAAATTGTGTCCAGATCGTGGGGTAGTCTGGTTGCTCGAGGAGGATCAGGAAGGGGAACGCCACGAGCAGAATCAGGGCCACCGTCCCAAAGGCAATTGCCACCGACGTGTTGTAGAAGAACATGTGCAGGAGCAGCACGGAGGCGGTGGTGATGAGGGCGAAGGTGATGCTGACAAGGGCGTTAAGAGAAGGGGTGTAGTTCGAGAAGGGGAACAGCTTGAAGAGCGAGCCAGCACCGAAGAGAAGTCCGTATGCCAAGAGGTTGGCGATCAAAAGTGTGCCGAACGTGAGCCCGTACATGCAGAACTCCGAGACACCCAATCGGCGGAGCGTGGTCTGAAAGGGCCCGCGGAAATGCGCTGCGAAGATGAGGGTCAGGATGCACTCGAGGAAGATAGAAAGCTGGAGAATCATGTACGCCTGCATCCCGGCAAGGGTGGTGGTAGAGCCTTGCGACGGATACTCTCCCAGGCTGTACGAAATGGTTTTGCCAATAAAGGTCCCCGTCAGGGCGTTGTGAATCGCCTCGAAAATGCTGAAGGACACCGGGCTCCACACATACGACATGGCGTACGAGTTAGGCGTTGAGGACCTTGTCCGTGGACTAGGGTGTTTGACAGCGTACCAGGTCATCATCTCCTGGCTGTACCAGAGCGAGTACTGGACGGCCTGCGGGATGTCTGACGCTTCCCGGTTTGAGATGTTTAGGTCGAGCGCGAGGAAGACGCTGTCGGCCGGTCCCATGCTCGCGGCCCACTCGTCATCGAACGCATCCAGGGTTCTGTCATCAAGCCCATACGCTGTGTCAAGCATCTCTGCAACGACGCCCCTGTCTGCAAGGACCCCCCGCGGGGTGAGGATCGAAGCGAGGGAGCCATCGGCGCCTAGGAGGTGCCTCCGCACCGTCTCTCCCAGGTTGGCCGCAATCACGTCATCGACAAAGCTCGGGCCGAGATTCTTCCCGGCCACAAGCCTCTGCATTGTTGCGCGGTCCTTTACAGCAACAATCCGCTCCGACTCTAATCCGTTCTGTTGGGCGAGTCTGTCAACGACCCGGCGCGCTTCGATCGTGTCGGGGGAGAATGCAAGGTACACGGTCTGGCTCGTGCAACCAGGCAGGTCCCTGCACAACGGGAGGCGCGGGAGAGTCCCTTCGCCTAGGCCGCTGCTAGGGCTTTGCAGTCTATCCTCGAACGAGAAGAAGAGGGCGACAGCGGCCATCACAACGACCGGCATGACAATCATGCAGATGTAGAGATAAAGATGGGCCCTGGCCGTCTTGAGATACAGCCGGAGCACTGGGAGCATAGGTATCTCCACCAAATTAATTCAAAGGCATAAGTTGTCCTTTAAGTTTATCCATTCAAACTGTGCATTTAAAGCCGCAAACCCAGACATGCAGTCCATGACAATGAGTAATCTGGGAGTAATTGCTCTGGTATCGCAAAGCACGCAAATTTACTAAAGGCTGTTGAAATGAGGAAATCAGGAATTCTTTGTAAATAAATCAGCTTAACCAATTGCGAAGGTTGTTATCAATAGCCCGGTACTTTTAATCTAGCAAAAATTTGAGTATACATCAACTATTATAGTAGCAGATAAGGTGATATGGCTATAACCTATCAATTTTCCATGGGGAATTCAATGTAGCAACTGAGAGTGTTGAGGTAGGCTTATGCTTGACGATTTTGGCGGCCTCTATCTTGTCATAAAGCCTCAGTATTTGTCACTAAAGTCACTAAATAGCTACAAGGACTCCAATTGCATTGTCAAATTGTAGAAATTAAAAACATCATAGACCATCTCGACCAATGATTCAAATTACAATTGATGTCATTCTTGAAGATCCAACACTCTGTGTTGTCCAACTTTATACTCAAGTAAGTTCTCAGACCGTCTTTGCTTTGCTGTCAGACGGCTCTTTGGCAGTCCTATACCCTAACGATAACAATGCACTTGTTCTGGCTTCCAAGACATCTATGGCAAATCAGCTTCCAGTGGATATTCTTAGGAAAGTGATTACCACAGATGAAGGACAAGTTCAGGTTCCTATTACTGCACTTGCTTGCCATCCCTTTGTAGAGAATTTAGTGGTTGTCGGATTTAAAGATGCCTCATTTTCTATCTGGTTTCCGACTGATTCTGACCCCAGCTATAAGACGGAACTTCACCAGGAGGAGCTTTGTCTCATCAAATGGCTTTCACACGGTCGAATATTGGTCACCTGTGATGTCTCCGGCCAAGTTATCCTCTACAAGTTCTCGACAGACACCTACTCCTTCGAGTCTATTACAAAAACTAGAAAATCAGGTCATGTAGTTGATATTGTTGAACGCACGTGTTGCACTGACAATATAATATATAGTATTGACCAGGAGCACAGCGATCACCCCATTGATGTTTCCAACTACGCTGGAGTCGGGTTATGTGAGTTCATTGTTATGTGGTCTAAGGGGGATGTAGCAGTCCTTACAGACAACGGAGTTATTCGACATATAGGGACGGTGAATCTGTCAGCTGGACATGCCCTACTCTATAAGTTATATTACTGGAGCTGTAGCGACACCTGCTGTGCTATTTCTACATCTGGCGATATGTTTCTGTTTGGCTTCAAAACCCTTGCTGTCGGCGCATATAAAGATATTCTAGCAAAATATAAGATAGAGTATAAAAGAGAGAATGGGATTGTTCAGCTTCCCGCCACTAAGATTGCATATATGGCCCCCTCCGATGGCCAGCTCCGTGTCCTCAGTTTGCTGACTCAGGAAGTTGCATACATTGACCTGGAGGATCACATTGAAAACTTTGTCGGCGTCAACGGTGGATTGGCAGTGATCAGGGACTATGGCATACTGATACCCTTGCGGGGCAAGAATGGCTATGCAGTTGTATCTTGCCACCGCAGCACAGGCTCTTGTGACTCTAACGGTAATGAAGGGATGCATATTCTTGCTGCCTCTGATCATTATCTTCATGCCAACGATATGAGATTTGCAAGGGTACAGGATTCTAATGGTCCAAGTTCTGGTCCTAGAATACGCCCTGGAAGCGATGAGTTTATCGTAACTGAGCAACACTTCCTTCACGCAGAAAACCCTAGATGCAGCTATGCGAATATCTACATGAGTCAGATCGTTGTAGGGGACAATAGCTTCTCACAGACCATGATAACAAACTACTCCATTACTAATAGGAACGTCGTCTCTAACAAGATGCTTCCTATCTTTCACGACGAGGGTGGCAAGCCGATCAACTTGCCGCCTGGATTCTCCCCAGAAACAGCTTCCACTCCAGAGGGTGTGGATGACGCAACCATTGATTCGTTTAGTGCAGAAATTATCTCGTCCAGAGGTAAGTTCGTCTCTCTATTGCTATTCTCTTTTGAACCGAAGGATATGCAGGTAGCCTATGCCAATAACACTAACAGCGCCATCATGGCTCAGGATTTAACCGGAGAGGGTTTGACACACATGAAGTTTTTGGATCAAAAGTTCACTGACAGCAGGAACAGCTTCATCAGCGCAGTCTTAATAGGAGCTAGAATAATTAAGGTCAGTGTCAACACAAACGCCAATCTCTTGCAAGAGCATACTCTGGAAATAAAGCATCCTATTAAAAAGATTTCTATTCTGACAAATCCTCTTACATCAGTTTCTTCAGACAATTTATCTGGATTTGTCTTGGCTTTTGGGGATAACGTGTTTACCGTTTTTGAGGTTGCCATTGGAAAGGTGCCTCACCTGGCGGGGTCCTTTAAACTGGATGAGCGATACACCTATGTCGCCGACTGTGTTCTTTATGGGAGGTACATCCTTGCTTCCCAAAACTCTCGTGCGGATCTGGAGTCGGATTATCTCAAGGTTGAGATAGTCAAGTATAGTATTACGGGGAGCAAGGCAGGATCACTGGTCCTTAGTGATGACCCAACTCACGGAGCCACTGTCGAACGTATTGCACGCATGACTCTCGTTAACCAGCACCTTTTTATGATCAATAACAATTTATCTCTTTTCTACACCGATTGTAAGACCTTTAATTCAGTAGTGAAGATAACGGATATAGGGCAGTTGATGTTTAATACAAACATATACTGTGCCTACCTAGAAGAAGAAGACCTGGATGATATCCATCTATCTACTCCTGATACCGGTTCACCTGCGGTAGAGGCAGAAGAGAGTCCCCAGCGTCAGACCAGGGAGGAAAAGATCAAGGATTTACTGCTAGTGGAGAACACGATGCAAATTAACCAACAGCTACATGATCGCATAAAGCAGGAGAGGAAAGAACAAAACGTTATCTCAGTGTATACAACCTTGCCTACTCTCATTCCCCTGGACACTATCTGTGTGCAGTCATGTAATGCGACGATCACTCTAGATAACGCTCACCACGTGCTATTCACTGTAGTGTTTAAGGGGTACAATGTGGTCACAGGCCTTCCATGTTTGCTGCCATACGTAGTTGCATTGTCAATAGACACAAAGATACTTGGGGAGATGATAAGTGCGGGGTTGACAGCTACGCCTTCACAGCCCACTGAGAAGGTTGGGAGCCGGCCTACGACTGGATCCGATGGAGGCTCTGCTGTCCTCAAGTCGCGCATCTTTGACATGGCACCGTACACCGTCACTAATGCCATACCTGATTGCTTTGGAAATATTGGTCTCGAGCTAGTGCTATCGACCTCCCTGAATCTCCTCTTTGTCGGCTCGAGCATGCTTTTCGCACTAAAAACAGGCACTTTCACAAAGCGGGCGCTAAGCTCCAAGAATCTCTCCGCTTATCTCAGCTGGTTGGACTCTAAAGAGAAAGGATCCCAAAGAAATGCCGATCTTGTCTTTCAGCAAGAGAAATATGAGGACCAGATCTCTCTACTCCAAAGCATATACATCTCCTCTGAGCAGCGGGCTAAGGTCCCATTGCTAGTCCAATCACTTGCTGAGACCACTATTTCCATGAATGACCGCATTAAAGGGAGCTGGCTTGACTTTAACGACAAAATCTTCCTTTCAATACAAGGTGTCTTTGCTCCCTATGTCAATTCAAAGTTAGAGACACTTATGCAACCATTGTCCTCGACCATGTTGACCCTTTTATCTCCAGCTTTCGTTTTTTCTGAGCGTAGTGGAAAGTCGGAAAAACCACGCACTTCTAACTTTGTCTCCATTAATTCTGACCGTTTAACAATCAAGAACTTAACAGCTCTGGGAAGCAGTAAGAAAACTGGCTTTCAGCAATCGTGCACTGCGACGTATGCACTTAACAAATTCACCATTTGCAGTAGTAACGGTCAGCTTGCAGAGGCGTATTCCCACGTATTGGTTAGTGAGAACCTTCACGTTTGGCGCTCCTTAGCGACACTGTGCATCCAGAATGGCTATGTTGATCTTCTAAAGACATGCACGACGCACCTCAAGTCTCCCATATTGTCCCTTCTGATGCGCCTAGTTACAAATCGCAAGCGTTCGGATGCAGCTGACACAGGCCAGGATCAGTTGAAAACCAAACTTGCTCCGCAGGATGAGTTGCTTTTGGCCCTGCTAAGCATTGCTCTTGGGGCCTCTGCCCAGGGTTTAGATAGATTGCAAGGGAAACCTCTTCTGTTATCTGGGGTGATGAATGACATAGGGCTATCAATAAGGTATCTGATGAGCGACGGGGCGCATAGTTCTCTGCAACAGACCGGAGGATTGACGTCTCTGGCTAAAAAGTCATCTATCTTATCTCTTGCTAATAGATTGATCCACCTCAACGACCTCGAGAGCTCAAAGATTTGTTACTCAGAAGTCTACAAGGCACCTGTGGCCGCGCAGGGGGAGATAGACAGCCTAAACGCAAATCCACAACAGCTTTTGCAGCAAAATGAGAGCGTTCAATTCCTCAACGACGAGTATAAGAAAAAGGGGGTTGCTGCATGCCTGACTCTAGCTAAGAAGGGGACCGATCCTCAGTTTCTATACGTGGCCGCACGCATGATAGAATCCGAGGCCAAAAGTAGAGATGTGAAGTCGGATATACCTGGCAAAATGAAGGACGAGCTTGATCAGCAGACCTTGTGGCTAGAGGCAGCTAGACTTTACAAGCGGTGTAGCGCATTCACACACGCCTTGGCCTGTGCACTCAAGTGTGAGGATGATGAGCTTATTTACAACATAGGTACTACCTCACAGAGTCAGAGACTCAGCCTAGTGGCTGCAACTTACTTTTCTAATAAGTACAAGAGTGGACTGATCACCATTAGCGAAAAAGGAAGAGACAACGTCTCGGAGGACTTTTGTGATGAGCTCCAGGCGACTATAGAACACGCGCTGGTTCTATACAAATCTGCGGGGCTTGGAGCTCAAAGCCTGGAGCTCTGCATTAAAAGTAACCGCATGAAAGAACTCTCTAATCTTTTAGCTGATATATTATCCGAGCCCTCAAAGTCTCTTGATCGTGAGCTAGATGATGACGTGGTTCTCCAAGAACAGAGCACCACGACTCAGGGCACAGGTGATGTACTTCAAGGGATCAGTTCAGACTTACTGCTGCGTGCCGGTAGGGCGCTCTTGGACGTGTCTCCGGAAGACTATTCGCTGAACGACTATAACAGCTTTATTCGCACAGCCGTTATTGCTTTGGCAAAGGCTTCTGCATACCAAGATGCGCTACAGGCCATACTAGATGGCAAGATCCAAATCTCAGAGCGGATAGCAGACATTCTCACACCCGCTAGTATAGAACACGATGAAGAGGCGGTCAGAGTCACTGAGACGCTTGGGAAGCTCCTGCACAAAGCGGGCCTTTATCAATCAGCTGTCAAAAAGTTCATTCTCGCTCAAAATCACACGCTAGCCATAAATTCACTGATAAAGCAAGGTGATCCGATGAAGGTGATTAAGTTTGCAAACATGGCGCGACAAAAGCAGGTCTATATTGCTGCGTCAAATTTTCTTCAGACACTAGACTGGCGGTCCAATCCAACCTACATGAAGGCGATTATAAGTTTTTATGAGAAAGCAAACTCTCTAGAGAATATCGCGAAGTTCTTTGCTAACTGTGCCGCGGAAGAAATCTCAGAATACCATGATTATGTAAAGGCTAAGCAGGCGATCATCGAGGCCATGAATAGACAAAAGGTAGCAATCGACTACGTTGAGCAAAACGCTTCTAGTAAAGAGAGCGAAAAGGTTGCAACAGCCAGGGCAGCCAAAGTAGCCTCTCTCAAGAAGACCCTCCAAGCATATGAGCAGAATGGAAAGTTAATACATGCATTTTTACAGCTGTGTGACTTTGCCCGAGACACGTCCCAAGCGCATGATAGTTCTGAAACGCTCACAACAAATTCCTCAAAGCTTCTGACTGCAGTGCGGAAAATGGAGAACTGCTATGTTAAGCCAGGGGATATCATGGGGCTGTTGGCTGAGTTCCACGGGGTCAGAGGAGAGAAAGCAAGAATAGTTAGTATTATTAAGGATATGTGCAATGAAGGCATAGACCCCGAAAATTACTTGGCCGCTGATCTGTACGCCGCGCATGCTGCTGAAGCAGGTCTCACTGTTGTCAATAAAGCCCTCGAACTGGAAGATATAGACCTAACAGCCGAAAAGAGCGATCACTAGCTGTAAACTCTCGCCACTGGCACTTCTATCAGTTCCGAAAAACTCGGGGTCGGCTGCATCTATGACACTCTACTTGCCCCCCGCATATGAAGCTGTAAGATATCTGAACAGTGATATTTATGGGATAAGCTACTTGGTAAGAGATAGAAATCTTGATCTGTCTGCCACGTGTCGAATCGTCAGCGAGGCAGATGTTGGCCGTGGGCGGTATGCTCTCATTCGGGATTTGGCGAGGCAAGCCCACCGCTTAGATCATGAAAGCATAACACCCTTACTGGAGGCATTTGTAGATGACGAACAAGAGTGTATATTTCTTATATCTAGGGGAGCAGGGCAATCTCTCTATGAATACAGTGAGGAGCTATGTTTTCTCCAAGTGAATCTGGAAGAGGAGGTGATCATAACAATATTGGTTGAGCTAATTAACGCTATTCTTTACGTATATTCAACGAACCGCAAAACCGACTTCACAGACGCACTAGCAAGCAACCTACCATCAACTGGGTTGGACCCTCTCTGCATTAGACTAAGCAGCAAGGGGCGTGCATTAGTGGACTATTCAGCCTTCGCAGTCAAGCTTGCTGCTCAACGACATTCGGCATTTACTATGGCATACCTCTGTCCAGAAGTGTTACACAGTCGACACAGCGGAGAAGACCGTGCACGCCTAAACGTGTCTCCGCTCAAAATGCTTGCCTACAATGTCGGTCGCTTATGTTGCGAGCTATGCTTTGCAGGTTCTAAGTGCAAGGCTGTCAAAGGAGAGTATGACACTGCATACATGTTAAAGAGTATTATAAAGGAAAACGCGTATTCTAAAGACCTTGTACGCGTGCTCACGTGGCTCACTAATCCTTGCAATAACTCACGGCCGTACCTAGATGAGGTCCTGGCTCATCCGTTTATATTTGGTTTCATGGTTAAATCGGGCTCCAGAGAGAACGAAAGAGTGTTCAGAAACGCCTTAGGATCAACGCAGCTCATACTATCTGCCAATATGAACAATGTGGAGTACGTCCGTGCGTTGGTGGACAAACAGAAGCGCTTGACTAACTACGACGGGGCCACTGCACTCATGGCGGCCGCCGTTCTCGGCAATATAGAGGTTCTGAAGATCCTTATTCCCCACGAGTTCGGCATGAGGATGATTACTGGAGACTCATTGAATGGTGCCACAGCCCTGATCCTCGCCGCTCGCAATGGTCAGACAGAAGCATGTAAGCTGCTAGCACCACACGAAGCAAAGCTTAAGAAGCGTGACGGCTTCACTGCACTCATGGAAGCAACCGTGCGTGGACACAGTTCTGCTGCTGATGTTCTGATGAAGTATGAGGCTAAATCAGTAATCCAACTCGATGATCTAAGCAATCCTAAAAATGGGACCACGGCTTTAATGCTTGCGTGCGAATTCCACCAACTCCACATAGCCAACAGTCTAATTCAGTATGAAGCGGGGATGAGAGACAGCTCAGGATACACCGCTCTCCATAGAGCCGCGGCTTTGGGATTAGTATCTGCAGTTAAGCTTTTGATCACAACGAAGGAGTGCGGCCTTCGAGACCCCAAAGGGCAGACCGCGCTCATGTTCGCTGCGCAATATGGGCACTCTAAGTGTGTAGAGCTCCTACGCAAAGAGAAGGAGGCAGGACTCGTGACTGATAAGGGCTGGTCTGCTCTGATGTCTGCGATAACAAATGGGCACACAGAAGCAGCCAAACTCCTTATTGACTACGAGGGACATCTTACCCTAAATATGGGCTACACACCATTAATGTGTGCCGTAGAACATAAACAGTATGAGGTCATCGATCTGCTGAAGCACAGCCAGGCCAGAAAAACTATCGCAGCTGAAAGTGAAGAGGACTCATGGCACAACGGAGCTACTGCACTCATGCTAGCAGCATACAGCAATGATGCGGACGGCTGCAGAAAGCTAGTGGAGCTGGAAGAAGGTATCCGTAACGCCGACGGAATGACTGCTTCCATGATTGCGGCAAGCAACGACTCTGCGGCAGCCCTCTCCATCCTCTGCATGTCACAACGTGAAGCTGAGAGCAAGCTTATCGGAGGCTCCATAGACAACAGGACATGCCTCATGATTGCAGCGTTAAGTAGATCTCTGAGCTGCGTAAGGGTTCTAGCAGAGCAAAGGATAGGGATGGGGTGTCAGGATGGCAAGGGATCCACTGCACTTATAATGGCAGCCTTGTCTGGATACGCAGACATATGCAAAGTCCTAGCACCGCTTGAGGCACGAATACAAAGAAAGGATGGCTTTACAGCCCTGATGTCAGCAGCACAAGAGGGCCACAAGGAGTGTGTGTCTATCTTGCTTTCAAAAGAAGGAGACGTCCACAAGCCCGGGGGCTGGACCGCATTAATGAGTGCAGCGTTGAAAAACAAGCCAGAAATAGTGCAAATCCTCTCTAAAGACAAGAGGCAGATCAGACAGAAACGGGAAAAAGATGGAATAACGGCTCTAATGATAGCTGTCCAGTCTGGTCACATAGAGTGCATCCGGATTCTGGCTCCGCTGGAGCGCAACCTCACAGACAAGAAGGGCAGGAAGTGCGAGGCATATGCTCGAACAGAGACCGTGCGGAGGATCCTGGCTAAACTTCGGTAAAGTAATTCAGTGATTAATTGATTCAGTGGAATTGAATCAAATTGATCCTCTCCAAAAAAGTAAATGTTCGATAACAGTGCCCCAGAGCCGGCTGGAGAAGTGACCGAGGTCTTTATGCCGACCTTTTGCAGCGATGAGGAGCGGGAGATATATAACAAGTTCAAGGAGAGCCCTGAGACCATCGACGTCAAGGGAAATGGTGCAATCCTGAAGCAGGTACTTGTCGCGGGCCCAGAAGACGCAGAGGTCTGCCCGCAATCAGACGCTACCGTATATGTCCACTACACCGGTAAGTTGCTGAACGGGACCGTTTTCGACTCGTCTGTTACACGAGGCCAGCCCTTCAACTTCGACATAGGAAATATGTCTGTTATACGCGGCTGGGACGAGGGCGTGTGTGGTATGCGGGTTGGAGAAAAATCTCTCTTCACCATCGCTTCGGATTATGCCTACGGGAGCAAGGGTTCCGGATCTATTCCTGCAGACGCTACTCTACAGTTTGAAATAGAGCTTTTGGATGTGGTCGAAAAGGACCACGAGTATCCTCATACCAACGAGGAGAAGCTTGCTGCTGCAAAGGTTCGTCAGGAGGCAGGGAATGCTCTTTTCAAGAGCGGAAAGTACAAAAAGGCAGCTGCCAAGTACGACAAGGGCACGCAGCTCCTGGAGTACTTCATTGACAGCACTCCAGAGGTGGAGGAGGAGAGGTGTGTCCTCCGTGCAACCCTCTTTGGGAATTGGGCACTCTGCAATCTGCGCATGAAGGACTATGCTGATTGCTGCTCCCACGCACGCGAAGGCATGAAGATTCTCGAAGAGAAGGAAGAGAGGGCGTCGAAGAACGTCGAGCTGCGTCTCAAGCTCTGCCAGAGAGTGGGGCGCGGTGCGATGGGGGCTGGCCGCAGCGCGGAGGCCAGGAAATATATAGACATGGGCCTTGACATTGCAAAGGCCGCCGGCCAGAACGACAAGGTACAGGAGTTCGAGAACGATCTAAAGAAGTGCGACGCCCAAATTGCCCTCGAGGCGCGTAAGCAGCAGGACATCTACAAGAGGCTCATGGCCAACATGGGCAAGTGACGGCAGCAAGCAAAGGTAAACTTACTTTCCTGTACACTTTATGTGCTGGCTTTGGGCTCGTCCGCAAATTTTGGGAACTTTTCAAATTTTTGAGCCCAGAATTTGGTCCGTTTTTCGGTTTTTTAATCCAAATACCGCCTTTTTTTAAAAACAAAAATGTCCGGAGGCATGGACGATTACCTAGTCGGAATCGATAAGCTTGCAGCCCCGGAGCTCCGCGAAAAGCTTCTACGCGTCTGCAACGAGCTCAAAGACACCAAGGAGCAGTGCAAAGCGCTCCGTGATTTGTACACTGAGACGGACTCTAGCTGCAGGATTTTTAAGCAGAAGATATCAGAGCAGGGAATTGACCCCGATGAGCTTTGTCCAGCATCGCCTACCTTGCGCAACGCAGCACAGAGGAAAGGCGTGGGCAAGGGTAACCGTTGTCCGTACTGCGACCGGTCCATGGACACAGAGTTGGTTGCGGCCGAAACACTAACTGCAACGGTAAGAGAAAAGGACGCCGAGATCGCGCATCTTAAAGAGAGCATCGAGAATTTGCGTCTTCTCCACGAGGAAAACATGCGAGATCTGGTTGCACGTGCACAGATTCAGGGCGCAAAGCTCCTTGAAGCAGACAGCCTGCTTTCGCAGAGCAATCGTGTTCACTCTGACGCCGACATCAGTACCCTGAGCCCGGAGGAGATGCGCGAGAAGCTGAAAAGCATCCAGACAGTTAACGACAACCTTATTAAATCTGTAGCCTCTCGTCATGACTCTGTTACAAACCTCATCAGCGCTAAGGAGAGTGCGATGGCTGGACTTGACGGGCTTCGCTTGACAGCCACGAGCCTTAGTGGGGAGGTGAACAAGCTCCAGGATGCGGGGCAGGCCGCAGACGATGAGGTAATCGAACTTAAAAAGTCTCTAAATGACAAGACTTCCGCGCTGAGTCGCATGATAAAGATTCTTGCCGTGAAGGAGCGCACAATTAATAAGCTTCGCGATAGTCTAGGAAGCGGGAAGCTCTCGGGCGATGAAAAATATCAGCCTGAAATCGATGCGCTCAATGCAGAGATCAAGAAGTTGCGTGAGCAGGTGCAGACATGCACGGAGGTCGAGCGACCAGCGTTGCGGCGCAAAATTGCTGACCTTGCCAACACAATTGATGAGCTCCAGCGACAGTTGGAAAAGGAGGGCGGCGACAATGCTGTCTTTAAGAGATCGGCCGCAGGGCCCATAGATACAAGCGAGGAGCTCCGTGAGGCCAAGGAGCGAATCAAGTTGATTGAGCGACTTATTGCAGAGTCACCTGCTAGCGAGAATAACGAAGACTTTGAACGGGCACGCAAGGAACTTCTCGGTCGGATAGCTGAGCTGACCAAGAGTGAATCGGACTATCAGGAAAGGCTCCGGGACATGCAGCGCCAACTCTCAGACAAGGCTGAGAAGGTCAGGCAGCTGTCGGAGGAGCTGGACAGGAGGCCGACCGGCGAGGATGAGAAGGCCCGGCTCCGCTATCTGGAGCACCTTGTAGCGTCCCAGGAGCGGGCAGCTGGTGCAGCCGTTGATGATGCCAGCCGAGAGAGAATCAAGCAACTTCAGGAGCAGGTCAATGAAAAGACAAGAGAGATTGACGACCTCGTTAACAAAAATAACTGGGAGCTGAAAGAAAAAGAGGACAGAATTCGCGAGAACATGAGCCAGATTATGTTTCTCAATGAGGAGCTTGACCGGGCTAAGTCAGCTGCTGTGGATGCCAACGCGCGCATCCGCTACTTTGAGAATTTTTATGCCACGCTTTCGAATGAGACGACTGCTGCCGCCGGTGCTAACCTCGAGGAGAGGATCCGTACACTCAACGCAGACAATACGCAGAAGGAGGAAGATCTCAACGCTCTCACCTCGAAGCTCAAAGCTAGCGACGGTAAGCTACGCGATCTAGAGCAGAAACTTTTGCAGGAACAGCAAGGCAAGGAGCAGCTTCGCGAGCAACTAAGCAACCTTCAGGACGAGTACGAAGATCTTAGCAAGCAGCTGAGAATGAAGGAGGCTGAGATAGAGGACAAGATCATGCAGATAAACACGCTCTCCCCTCAACTGGATGAAGCCCGCTATCGCATCAAGCGACTCGAGAAGGAGTATACTGACTTGAAGAGCACACATATCCACAATTCTGAGCTCGATCCTTACCGCCAGCAATTGACAGAGAAGGACATTAAGATTGACGAGCTCAATCGTGAGCTTCAGACTCTTCAGGAGCTCCAGGCTACCGGGGAGCAGGCCCACAGCGACCTCATGCGTGACTTCAAGGAGCTCACGGACACGGCTGAGAAGCGCGATAAAGAGCTTCTCGAAAAGGACCTTACCATCGACAGGCTTCTGGATGCCATTCGTGTCCAGGAAGACTCATTTACTAAGCTTCGCACGTCCATCATCTGCATGGAAGATGAGCATCGGATCTCAGAAATGGCCTCGCAGCAGCAGAAGGAGTGCCTAGAAGAGCTCACAAAGGCTCGGGAGGAGCTAGAAGCCCAGGTTCAGGCGCTTATGAAGGGAGTCGACCAAGCCCGAACGGGAGAGTCCGAGGCCCGTAAGTATGTGGAGGAGGTAATGCAGAATAGCAGGAATCTGTGCGACAAGCTCAACAGAGAGATTGAGGATCTTACGGAACAGTTGAATGCACGACCAAACGTCGACCCGGCGGTCTTTACTATGCTTAAAGAGGCGCAGCAGCGGATCAAGACTCTTGAGGCAAGGCCTTTGATCCCAGAGGAAGTTGAGCGTGAGCTGATGGCACTCCGTGAGCAGCTTACTGCCTCAGAAAAGGATCTCATTGACGCACGTGAGTTAGAGAGAAGGCTCAAGGAGCTCGAGCAGCTCTTGGAGGAGCGAGACCGGGAGATCGAAGAGCTTAAGCGGGAGATTATGGAGAAGAACGCTCGCATTCAGGAGCTGGAATACAAGATTTCTAATGCGCAGAGCACCATTGATAATCTTACTACGCTGACAAACGAGGCGGCCCAGAAGATCAGGGTCATGGAGAACGAACTGTGTGCCCAATTTGTCGGTGGCGCGTCGTACGTGGATATCAGTAACCTTGAGCGTGCGATTGATGAACTTCGTCAGTATCACGGCGAAGCTCTTGACAAGCTCCTGAAGACTAAGGCTGATGCTGCCGGTGACCAGGAAGAGCTCAGCAAGCTTCGCTCGATGTCTGATGCCGATGAAATTGCACGCTTGCGCGAGCGCCTGGATCTCAAGGAGAAGGAGGTTGCGACTATCAGACCTCTCCTTGAAGAAGCTCAGGCCAGGATGAGGATCTTCGAGTCTAGCTATGCAGAGAAGGAGAACGAGCTGCTCAGAAAGCAAGAGGAGTTAAATAACATTAGGTCGGACCTTGCCAGCGCAAAGGACGAGCTACACAGGCTTCGAAATAACCAGCACGATAACGTCGACACCGCACATGAGTACAACCTACAGGTCTTGCGAGATACTGTCGATTCCCTCACAGACAAATTAGTAGAAAAGGAAAAAGAAGTGGAAACGCTCAAGGGTCAATTAGCAGATGCTGACGACCTGCAATCTCAATTGAAGAGCAGAGAGGAGAAGATTCGTCAACTAGAGGAGGATCTGCGCACAAGGTCTCCTAGCGTAGTCTCCGATGCGGCTCGCGATAGCACTGCTCTGGGGACGCAACTCGAGCTCCTGGAGCAGAACAGAAAACTCAAGGAGGAAATCGACAATCTTATGAGTAGGGTGCGCGATGCAGAAAGCGTGAGCAACGCTCTTAGGGCAGCTGGAAATGCAGGAAAGAATGTCTCGGAGGAGCTGGAGCGCAAGGATGCAGAATTGCAGCAACTTCGGGCAAGCCTAGCAGAAGCACAAAGGCGTCTGGCGTCGGTGGAGGCCGCATATGCTAGATATCACAGCATGAACGATAAGGATGCAGAGATAAAGACCCTCACGGAGACGCTAGCCCAGCAATCCCAGGCAATGGCGGCCCTGAGAGAGGCCAACATGGCAAAGGACCGCGAGATCGATGAGCTGAATGACGCGCTTATCTATCAGGAAAGAACCGTTTCATCTCTCTGCATGAGCCTTTCACCGAAGTTGGCTGCCAAATCGCCAATGCGGTCGGTTGTAGGCCCGATGTCTCCGCCCATGCAGCCTGTCATGTCCACCGATGCCGCAAACGAAATTGCCAACCTTCGCGCTGCCTTGGAGCGAGCAAATGACACCATTAGCAGCCTAGAGAAGGCCAACACTTCCACAAGCAAGCAGGTCAAGGACCTTCAGAGCACGATGGAGAGCAAAGAGAAGGAGTGCGAGAAGCTGTTGGCAACAATCAAGAGCATGTCTCGTGACGAAACGATTAATGCGCCTGGCGAGGGCGTTTCTGGCGATGGAGCTGGCGCAGATCCGGCCGAGCTGGCAGCACTGAAGAAGGATTTCGAAGTAGCCAAGAAAGAACTGGAAAGGCTCAAGCTATTGCATCACTACAGGTCACGAGCCGACGAAGGAGCGCTGGAGGACGTTTTGGACAAAGATATGCAGATCCAGGAGCTACTGGCAATAATCTCCCAGCTCAACAAATCTAATGAAGCTCTTGAGCGAGCCAACACTGCCAAAGACAAGGAGCTAATGTCTCTTAAGGATGCACGCTTCTACAACGAGAACGAGATGACTGGCATGCGCGAGCAAAGCATGTCCCAGACGGGAGAGGTCAGGTCGATGGAGGCGAGCCTGAAAGATAGTGAGCAAACCATTATGGGCCTGTGCGCAGCGCTATCCCCAGAGCAAACTGCAAAGGCGTATCTGCGGGACTTGGATGAGGTGGATCCCTCCCTCTACGCCATTCTCAAAGCTGAGTGTATGCGCCTTAAGCAGTGCCTTGACTTCAATAGCCTGCCACCTGATGCCAAGGAAGTTGAGTTCAAGGCCATGCTCGAGCAGATGGACCGCCTCCAAGCGGAGCTGCTCCGCAAGGATGATGCGCTTAAGAATGGCCAGGGCGACGGGCGCGATGCCGCATACGTTAAGTCCCTGGAGGACCGGCTGAGAGAGTACGAGGAGGCAGGCGGGAACATCCCGAGCACAATTCGTGAAAAGCTCACGAGCGTCAAACAGCAGATGACAGAATGGTTCCGCGATCGCCCAGACAAGAGCATGGCCCCGTCTCTTCTAGAAATCTTTGATTGAGGGTTGAGGTGTATGTAAACTATAAAAGGTTGAGATTTGAATGCCCCCTACGCAGCCATCTCAGCAGAGAGGCCAGGAGTTTGTGATCATTCTCTCCGAGGAGGAGTATGCGGAGTTGCAGCGGCGAAAGCGGGAGAGGCGTGCCCCACGGCGCAGAACGGGGGAGTTACAGTAAATTTACTGAAGCATCCAGCATTAGCAGATAAATGCGCAAATGGCTCTACTGACAAACGTCTTTAGTGGATGTCATCGCTATCGCTGATTCTCAAGGTGTCCCTCTGTGAGTCCAATGAGTCATCTTTTTGAAGAACTTTAATAGCAGATGTGTGCGGCCTCTGCCTCGATGTCTGGTGGATTAGGTTGTCAAAATCTTCTTCAGAGCCAGTAACTCCCACCATCCTCTCGAATGCAGACGAAGAGTAATTTGCAATGACTTGGGCTTTCACCATTGCATTAATTCGTCGGAGTGTGCGGATCGGCGGAATGGGTCCAAAGACTTCCCTATTCCACCTGACAAACTGACCTGCTATGCGTCGAGCTAACGTCACCCCAGACTCTCTATCTGCTCGCGCCTCGTCCACGCACTGGCAGATCTCTTTGATCGCTGTTTGAAGACCCCGTGGAGCAAGTAGGTCCTCAAGCTTCACGGGCTGGCGCTTAAACGGCGGCATTATCTTTTGGTTGCCAAAATTTGAATACGCAGCAATTCACAGATTCAAAAGATATCAATCAATCTATGGAGGGGAGGATGTCACTGCTGATCTAGTGAATTGGTCTAAGAAGCATCCTTATTATTTTCTTCTTCTGCTACTTCAGCAATTGTTGGTAGGCAAGAAAAGGCATTAGAATTGTCAACGTGTGTTTTTACTGTTCCGATCGCCAAGGGACGTAGCATTGTTGCCACATTTACCCATTTGTGGACGGAGTCTGCCGCGTGGGTCATGTCCTTTCCCATGTATTCCTGCATACATTGTAGCCCTCCTGGGTGATAACGAACGTAGTGTGTAATGTCATATACCTTCCCTCTGTAGGACATCCACGCGTCGTCCATGCTTGCGTGGGAAGCAATTTCTTCTGGTGTATAAAATGTGCTGTTGATTTCTGCATCTGTCCGCTGCCTTACCTTTGATAGAATATGCGCTCTCATCATGGCATCCCGGCGCTGCGCAATGGTCCCACCTTTCATGTAAAAATTTAAGACTATGGAGCCCTCGGCCTTTTCAGGGCGTCTGCTGACTGCATCCTCGGACGCCAGTCTAGGGGTCTCCGCCTCGACAGCTTCTGCTGCAACATCTAGAAGGCACTCGGATGCCACGCCCTATCGCAGAAAAAATCTCCTTGTGGAAAGGAGTATCTATCAGCGCCAATCACCCCTGACGCAGCGCTCACTAGGACACAGTATTTCAGAGAGCAAGTCCGTAGATATACGGAAGCCAAGCCTAAGCTTGAGGGACTCTTTGCCCTCAAGTGCTGGAACCCCTACCACTTCACCAGGAGCATCTGGACGGCTAAAAATACGCAGTGGAGACGAGAAGGCAACGATTTCTCGAATATGGGAGGCCTTATATCTGTCTGAGGGCGAGCGGCGGTATGCATGGAATGTACTAAAAGGAGACACTGCCGCGCAAAAGATCTATGGGTGCCGCTTGCGAGTTATTCTTGGTCTTAAAAAAGAATATGTAGATCTTACCCACCAAAGGCAAGCAGCTATTCGCAGCTTCTTGATGATGCTAAATGAGAACCACACAAAAGCGAGTACTAGCTCAAGAAAACGTATTGCAGAACTCGTTCTCAGCATTAGATCGTTGACATCAAGAGTAACTTTTGCCTTAGAGAGAACAAGAGCTCAATGCAAGCTGCCCCTGAATCTTCCTCTGTTTTCAGCTGAAGCAATTAGTCAAAACTGCACAGAATCATGGTATGCACGTCTTTTAACAGAAAACATCTTCACAGAGGAGGTTGTTATTAAACTGATGCTCCTCATTGGATTTTTCGATGACCCTGACAAAGGTGAATTTGTGGGTATTGACACTGTAAGCGATGCCGTGGCCGCCTTTTATAAAAGGTCAGTGGAGTACGGTGTTTGGATAACCTCAAATGTTGATGATTCTGCCCCGAAAGAGCAAAGATCGGACCAAACGGGGATATTTACCTCTGCAGATGTTTCCCTATTTTTACTCTTGGGATTACCAATACCGACTCTGAAGCCTATGGACTTCAGTTCTCTTCCTGAAATGCTCTCACAATTTCTGGAGACAGCATTTGGGGCGCCTGACATGCCTGTGTCAAGTGACGAGATAAGGCAGCTATTAATCAAAGAAGGACAGCGTATTACAGAGTTTAGAAAGGTAGCCGACGAGTATCTCCATCAGGGAAAGGAGATTGTGGTAGTCCCTGTCCAGCACAGGGAAGAGACCGATCAATACGAGGTTTATTCAACTCGCTCCGCTCCATCACAGCGTAGTGGCAGTGGCTCGCTCTTTACCAAATATCACGCCCCGACAGACGGGTCTTCTATGCCAAGGAACGCCAAACCTCCGGCGCCCGGGGCACTTCCGAGAAAGAGCAAAGCCAGCACCGATGGTGGAATACACGCAATTCTAAAGAAGATCCAAGGTGAGCTTTGTAGTCTCCCACGACCACTCTCCAATATCGATCGTGTCTCCATGCCCGAGTTATATGACGATGCACCTTCTGAGGTTGTGCACACCTACCGTCAGTGTGTCCATTCGTCTGGACTATGTGATACTCCAGATGCTCCTTCACTTGATGAGGATATGCCTACCTGCACAGATGTTTTACACAAGATTCCTCCAACATCAACCGAAGATGAATGTCAGCATCCTCCTAATGACGACGACGATGACTTATTTCTTATGCCCGCCATCACTTCCTTCAGAGAGACTGAGCATGAAACTGATGAAACCTTCGCCTCTGAGGTACCTACTGGAAAGGCAAGCCCCGACGATGTGCGTCCCGAAGCCCCTGTAACTGTCACTAGTGAAGAGCCAAGCAATGTGTGCGGACTGATTATTTACAGAGCCACGTTTCTTTCACCCACTACTATTAGTGGAAGCTCCTACGACCTCACCGTTGCCCTACCATAGTGCATTGTGCCTTACTCCACTCTGTCCAACAGCTTGAGGAGCCCATCTCCATCGGAGCGGTCAATCGGGACAACCTCATATAAAAGAAGAGATCTACTCTGGTCCTTGTCCTTTACACTCACTACACACTCGAGCGCGACTCTCCCCGATATTGCTTCTGCACCGGTAATCAGCTCATAGTACTCAAACACTGTACCAATCAAGCTGCTGAGCTTCGCGTACTGATCCACTAGGATAATATCGCCCATCTTAACGCCTATGTGCACAATCTCAACCTGCTTAAGCACGCTCCCAATGATATCTTCAAAGATTGCACCATCGAATATGTGGTTTTCTGCTAATTGCTGCGTCATGCATGCAAGAAAAAGCAACAATACAATAGCTGAGCAATCTAGGAAATCTTTGACAGATATGTAATTCAAATCTAAGGTTGTATTTGACGAGAAGTTTATAATATCATTACGAAACTCTACGTCACTTAATAAAATGGATGTTATTTCACTTAGGCACCTAATTGTTGTGCTGAACATGCCTTTAGCTTCTGTATTATCAAATATGATTCTAATAATATTTTGGAACAATTCAAAGCATGGCTGTTTGTTCCGAGCTAATAGCAGGACATCTATAGCCATCGTTATCTCACCATTAATAATACTGCAGGATACTATACGAGCTAGCGTTGTGCCAGATAGATTTTCGGTGATCAACGTTCTTGACGCCATTGCCCTCAACACCAACCTGATTGTACACGGATCAAAAAGCATAGGATCCACTTCTTCTATAATTGAGAGTATCCTGTCAGTAAACCGTGCACACCTGGGAGATGTAAGTAGCATCTGCAGAAGGCCTTCTACTAATCCGAAAAGTTGGTCGAACCTGGACAGAATGGTGGGTAGGCAAACGCTCAACAAGTACTCTACACTTTTAAATGCTTCAGGTTCAGAGGGGAAGCGCTGAAGGAGATGCTGGATTGAAGAGTAAAGCTGAACAAGTTGCTCATCAGATAAGCTATTAGACTGATAAGAATGGCTGCCCATCGATAGTACTAAATTTTTCAGCACTTCTGTGATTGTAGTTTTTCTAAGCACAAACAGCTCAGATTCAATAATGAGCTGGATAACACTGAGTCTGTCAAACCAGGATTCACCAAACAGTTGCACCGGGCTCACAATATTAAAGATTGAACAACAACCAGATTGAAAAATTCTATCATCTACTTGTAGTGTTAGAAGAGAGTCATATGCCAATAATAGGCAGAGTTCGGTAACACCCAGCGAAGGAGCTGTCTCCAGGTTAGTCCGAGCAGCAAATAGAAGTGCATAGATTGATTTAAAGGGTGACTCACTCGTATTATTAACAGGGCTAGAGACCAGCGTTTCAGCAAAGAAAAGAGAATGAAGGCGCGGCTGCATGAATTCGTACAGCAAATAAAGACGATGTAAAGCTAAATATTGTTCGCTGAAGGAAGACAGAGTTGGAAAGATTAGCGTGAAGATCTTGAGCGCACTAATAAACAGCTTTCTTCGATTAAACCCAGATTGTTCGATAAGCTGCTGAAGAGCATTAAAGACAAAGCACAGAGGGTCTCTGGCTCCAGGAATAGAAGCATAAGCATGCAGAAGCAAAAGCGCAAGCTCCTCACATTGCTGAATAGAGCTATAGCAAATTAGTTGCTCTAGACTATCAACTAGAGTCTTAAACAGGGCCTCTAAATGGCTAGGAGAACCATGCTCGAGTACCCTGTTCATCCAGTTCTTAACTAAATGCTCTATGTCTGCTATAGACAAAAGTGGTGCTCCATCGTGCGATAGGAAGCACTGTAGCATGGAGCGATGTAATCTTGTGGAAAGGGGCTGTTGCTGGATAGCACGGGTAAAAATGTCCAGCTTCATGGAGCGTGAAGGAGACAGTTCTGCATAGAGAAGCCACATATCCTCAGATGGATCGGCGGTAGAGTCTAAGTATCTTTCACAAATGACGCATGCAGCTCTTACTCGGCCTTGAGAAGCCTCCCAACGAGCATACTGGCTCCACAGCTTATTGCTAGGTGCCTCCCGAAGCCTTATTTCATAGTCTAATTTCAGTTTTTCAGCGAGATTCATAGTAAGAGGAATGTGTGTACAAATCTTTTCTGCCCAAACCTTGTGATAAAATTGTTTACTCTGTTTCATCAAAGTGATCTCATCACTGATGATAGAGTGAGTAGCCTAGCGTAAGCTGAACTGCTGGATCTGAAGCCTGGATATTCTCCAGCGCTTCTCATAGATATGTCTTAATTCTGTTGTTCCTTCAATATTAGCGGGTTATCTGCAGACAAAGACGAAAGGATTGCACATTAAATAGTAACAAGTACATCCGTACCAATGATTTAGCGCAATTTTCTGTTGACTATGCAAGCATTGGTGATGCCTAGAAACACACTAGGTTCAGTAGCAAAGGTGTAGTTTAGCCAATAAAACAGATAACTAATAGTAGGGTTGCAGCAGGAGCTTTAATTACTGCAAGTATAGAATGGATCCCCAGGAAATACCTTCTCGAAGTATTGAACCTCTTCACTAGCTGTTGATGCTTGTGACTAAGAAATGCAGCTCTTATATTAATGGGGCACTAGAATGAGTGCATGCAAGGCTGACAGTAGTTCCTAGAGAGATAGCCTTAGACATCGACGGCAACCCGGGAAGCTGATGTACCTTTGAATACTAAATAGCGTTTGCTTCCTAAAGGTGCTTAAGTTGAGAGACTAGGATATTCCACATGCCATTGGTGCAGAAGCAAGTCCATGCCTAAAAGGAAGAATTACAGAAGCCCATCCAAAGTCAGATAATGTCGGCTGCTAGACTTGCGCAGAGCAGGTGCCAACGAGTTCTTCGTGCATCTTGTTCTGTCCTGGTAACGTCTACACAGGGGAAAAGGCCCTGTACAGGTGGACCAGGTTGCATCTCCAAGCTAATGATTACTTGTGTGAGGGATAAGCTCACAACGGTATCTGATGTGATCACGTGCCTCGGGATGGCAACTAGCAAGCAGGGTACCTAAGGGTATCTGAAGCCGCTTCTCGCTGATCTCACACGGATTTGCAGATGCAAGGCGAATAATGTGAGTAGACTTCGCTTTTCTGCCCCGTTAGCTAGAATATGCCCAGGGGTGCCGCAGCAAGACAGCGTGGACGCAGATCAAGTTGTTCACTGTAGAAGGACACCGAGAATGGTGCTCAGCACAATATGGGCATAGCCCTATCATAGACACGTATATCAACAAGTTCTTGGGAGCGTTACATAGACTTGGATTGAACGAGTCCCACAGTACTCAAAGAGGCACCAATTCGCTTGCCCCGGTAGAGAAACCACCAGCAAAGGAAGCCAACCAGGCTCCCAATCACAATGACCCCGGCCACCGTCCCTCCTGCGATCGCCGCCGTTCTCTTCTTGGCCAGCTCCTTGGTCGAAACACAGATGCCCTTCTGAGGACCGCGTCAAGCTCGCACATGCACAGCCCCTGGTTCGATGAGGCCCTGGCGCCGCACCCCTCTGCACACGTCCGCTGATCTGTCTGGATGTTATGATTCGAGGCGGCACACGAGAGACACTTACCCGACGTATCGCAGGCAGCACACCACGACATGTCAGGGGGACACTCGGTTGGGAGCACACACCCGGATCTGTCCAGTGCCGGTAGGAAGCCCCGCTCACACCAGCACCTCTGCACGCCGCTGGACACCTCTCCCACCACCTTGTCCCCGGTGCACTCCTCCAGGCACGACCGCCCGTCCAGGCTCACGAAGAGCTCCCCCGCGCACTCTGTGCAGAAAGAGGCATGTCCGCAGGTCTTGCACCCCGGAGTGGCGCAGGGCAGGCACGCGTCTCCGTCTGCATAGTACCCGTCTACACAGGCATTAAGGCCGACGCAGCTCCCGGTGGCGGCACCCGAGACCTTCTTCAGGAGCTTTCCAAAGGGGCACCTGGTGCAGCGGCCGGGGCCAGGGGCAGTGCACGCCAGACATGTCGGATCGCACTCCAGCAGCTTTCCATCGGCCGATATCCCGTACCCCTCCTTGGTCTTCTCACACTTTCCGTTTGACTGCTTATCACAGATAGTGCTTCCTGGATAGTGCTCCGTTGTGTAGCAGCCCCCGTTCATCAGGAAGGCCGCTTCTGAGCAGGCAGTGCAAGCACCATTTGCCGTGCTGGTACAGTACGCGTCTCTTTGTGTGTTTGGAATACACACGCCATTGAACGGATACGTGCTTGCGTCCTTGCAGCGCGTGCAGTACCTGCTGCCGTCGATGGTGATGCCGCACTCTGCACACTCACTACCAACAGAACACTGATCGACACAGTCTGCACTCTCGCTAGAGACGATCGAGAAGCTCAGGATCTTGCCGGGGCTGCACTGCTGACAGCCGGTTAGTGTGCCATCCTTGCAGACAGCGCACGAGTCCGTACATGGTGTACACGTTCCGGAGCTGTTGTAGAACGTCGGCCTGCAGACGCATCGACACGACACTTCAGTTGACTCGCTCCCCTCTGTTACCTTCGTGCACACTCCCCGAGTGTCTCCGCTGCAGCCTTCACTGCAGGACTTCCCGTCCACTCCTAGGCACCCTGCCGAGCACCGCGTGCAAGTGACAGCACCGCTGGCATAGTTACACGTAGCACAGCCAGAGATGCCACCGTTTGCAATATCGCCACACAGATATCCATTTTTATTGTTATCGCCATTCTTAGAGAAGATCCATTTGAAAGCACTATTCCATTGTTCACAGGCATTTGATCCAATTCTTGAACAGAGTTTTGAGCTAATACGGGCGTCCTCGTCATAGCAGCCGCCGTAGAAGAGGAAAGATGGCGCGGAGCTAGAGCAGGCCGTGCATAGTCCTTTAGTTGGATCCTTTGTGCACTTAAAAGCGATCTCTTCAATAGATGGATTTTCCTTGATAAGAATGCATGCTCCGTTCCTGGGTGCGTATGATGCATTTGCGCACTCTTTGCAGATAGTAACATTATCTAGCTCGTACTGATTCGCCCCCGCGCATATGGCAAATCCAGTCGAACTGTGCCGACTATAACATCCATACTCATAGAACAAATGTGTCTTGTAGCATGACGTGCAGTAACCATTGACGCAATTGTGAGGCCCTTTGGCTTGGCATTGATAGTCAATCGGATAAAAATGTCTATCCTCGGTAGTATAGTGACACTTAACACACAGAGCGATGCCTATTTTATCAGTGATGGGAGGAAGGCAGTCTAGGCACCCAGAGGCGCCTTTGTACCCATTGAACCCGACCGTATCGGAGCACAGGATGCACTTCTCAGCTGCACTTGTGTCTGGATTGGTAAAGACATATCTTTCAAGCTTACTTTCAAAGCATTTAGTGCACACACCATTCGATGCTTCAGAGCACAAGAAATTGCCCAGATTTCTGTTCTGTGCTGTTGTAATTGTATAGCAGCTGCCATAAAAGAGAAAGACATTTTCTGTTGATGTGCATCTGATGCAGCGAGTCGGTGAGTTGGGATCATCTGGAGTACATGGAGGGGAGCTAGCTCCGGAGTAATTCTGGCATTTTCCATCTATTGGAACATACCCAGGGATACATTGGGTGCATGACGTCCATGACCCTATGGAAAAGCACCTATCCTGGGCGCAATTCTCCTGCTTGCCCTCACATCCCACGCCGAACTTGTTGTAATACGCATCTCTTGAACTTTTGCAAATAGAAGCAAGGAGAGCCAGTGGTAAAAGGCCGAGCATTTAGCGTTTTTCATAAAGCGTAGCACAATATGTACCAAAGGGTTTCTATATGTGCAAGCCTGCCACTCATTGATAACGTGACCACGATGACACTATCCCGCTGAGCTAGGACTCTATCTGAGTTCCCTTCTCTTCAGTCCTCATACTCTCTGCCTACCCCTGTAAATTGTATAGTTTAGAATAACACCGTCTACAGAGGCATACGCCAGCCAAACAGCTCGGTCGTCCGTAGTAACAGTGGAAGGTTAAGAATGGATCCATGTACTTAACAAAATCTGTTATGTAAAGGATGCTATCTGAGAGTGTTGAACTGAATAGAAGATACAGCCAGAGGGGAAGCCAGACACACTGGTTCATCGATCCGCCTCGGTCTTGTCTACAGCTGCTCTAGTACTGTGTAGGCGGCTAGCATGTGGCCTGTAACAGTAGGGAACAGAACTACGAGAGACCGTGGCGACTATGCCCAGATAGCCGTGGAGGACACACAAGAATCCATGTGTGAGCGCTCTAGGCATCCCAGGAGGACCAAGCAGAGGCAGTGGTTGGTGTCATTGCTAAAAAGTGACGGCCAGCCGACTTCTCGCCCCTGTGTGGTGGTCCTGGACAGAGCACAGCTGAGGCTTGTCGGTGGCTCTCTCCTTTATCCAGGCAGCTCTTGTGAGGAGCATCGGTCCAGTTTCATAGCAGTGGGTGCATTCATTACTTGAGTGGACCTATCCACGTAGTGATGATTACTGTCATAGGTACCGGTGATGTGCGAGGGGCCGCTCTTGAGATGCCATAATGCACATTCTCTCCTTGGTCCCTAGAGACGCCACACATAGGAGAAGCCACTAGGACACCAGAGATCCGCTACACCGGGGCATCCTCGTAGGGTGCACATTATCCTCACTTACCACGTGGCAGCGTCGCCTGGTGTTGCGTGCTCTATGGGCTGCCGGCAATGTTCGAGAAAATCATCTTCGGAATCGCCATCCTGCAAGTGGTATGGGCAGCAACGACATGCACAGAGGCTAGCAGTGACCCGCAAACAGGACAGTGCGCAACAGGAAAGTGCGACGTCTGGATTGGGGGCTCAAACTTCTGCTCCCAGTGCTCGACAGCAGCAGAGCATCTTGTCAATGGAAAGTGCATAACTACAGGCGAGGATGCTGAAGGAGCATGTACAACAAAGAATGATGGCACATGTACATCTTGTAAAGCCGGCTTCTTCCTGCACAGGGGAGGGTGCTACGAGATGGGAAGCGATATCGGGCTCCTTGTGTGCAACGATAGAACTGCCACGGCTGATAAGGATGGAATATGCATAGCTTGCCACGACGGGTACTTCAAGAATCCTGCATCTGACGCTGATAAAACGAAGGAGTCCTGTATTGCATGCAACAACACGGCCGGTGTGGATCATAATAAGGGGGTTCAGAACTGTGCGACGTGCGACGCCCCGAAAACTCCCGGACAAAGCAGTGCAGAACAGACGGCCACATGTAAAAGCTGTGTGGACGGATACTATGGCACTACAAGCTGTCAGCAGTGCCATGCAGATTGTAGAACGTGCACCGGCAACGGTGAGGATAAATGCACCTCCTGCAAGGATACTGGTAAGCAATACTTCAAAGAAGGGGCCAATAGCGACGGGACAGGCACGTGTGTTGACGAAAACGGATGTGGTAACACACACTTCCCAATAGCAGAGGACAAAAAGTGCCATCTCTGCGGTAGTGTCAGTGAGGGCGGTGTGGCCGACTGCAAGACGTGCTCAAAGACTGGAGATTCCGTTAAGTGTCTTACCTGCGAGGGTACTAAAAAACCCAATGAAGCCGGAACAGGCTGCTTTGTGTGTCCCATGGAGCATTGCGAAAAGTGCAGTAAGGACAACGTCTGCGAAGCTTGCGGATCAGAAAAGAAGCTGAGCCCCTTGGGAGACGCGTGCTTAGATGCCTGTCCCGCGGGAACTCGCACTGACGCTAACGTTTGTAATCTGTGCCACGAATCGTGCGCAAGCTGTAGTACTAACGCAGAAACGTCGTGCACGGCCTGCTATCCGGGATACGTGTTGAAGCGTGATGAGACGAATGCTAAGGGTACCTGTATAAAGGAGTGCACGGGAGACTTTATGGCCCACTGCAAGGCCGACGGCTGCTCACTGAACGTCGGAGGCTCGAAGTACTGCGATCAGTGCGAGGAGGGGTACGCCCCAGTCGACGGCGTCTGCACATCCATACCTGCAACAGCGAGAGATGCCTCCGGATGTAAGGCAAGTGGCGGGAAATGCACTGAGTGTGGGGCAAACTACGCTCTGTTATCGGGCGGATGCTACAACACACAGAAGCTTCCTGGTAGCTCTGTGTGTACGGCTGCACAGAATAAGGGACAATGCCAAACGTGTGCCAATGGACAAAGCCCAGCTGGAGGAAAATGTCCGGCGTGTACTGAAGGATGTGTGAAGTGTGCGGGTAGTAAGGAAACCTGCACAGATTGCTTAGCAGGGTATTACAAAGGTGCCGGTGATAAATGCTTCAAATGCACGGATAGTGATAAGGCTAGCTCTAATGCAATAACTGGTGTAGAAAACTGCATAAGCTGTGCCCCGCCAGCTGGTGGCAATGGCCCTGTCACCTGTTACGTAACGCAACAAAAGGCTGACGATGGCACCGGCGGAGATACTGGAGGAGACAGCACCAACAGGAGTGGCCTTTCCACGGGGGCCATCGCGGGGATCTCCGTCGCTGTGATTGTTGTTGTAGGAGGCCTCGTCGGATTCCTCTGCTGGTGGTTCATCTGCAGGGGCAAGGCGTAGATGTACTTAGGTAGTAAACGCGTCACCGTATGTAGCTCATGTAGATGTGTTGCTGGGGCCTGCCCGCAAGTGCATTCAAGGATCTCACGGGTAAGCTTTCATTTAAGTCCTGGTCATCCAAAGATGAGGGTTGGTTGCGAATAACATGACGAGAGAGTCCTCTTTAGTGACACATTCAGAATCTGGGCGCTCCTCGGCTGCTCCATGAGGATATGCTCTGTCTGGGTGTACACATCGATCTACCTTGAATTCAGGCCTTCTTGTAGACTCTCTGGTCTACCGGTGGCGCCTATCCTTGGTCTTCCTTCGTGGTGGGTGAAGTTCGAGTCGCCGTTTCTTTTTCAACAAAGTCCCCTGATTTACTCTCATCTGTTATCTGAGTGATTTCTCATGCGAGCCGCCACCACTCTTCGGTGCAGGCAGGATCAGTCCGCCTCTGCCAGCCAAGCACCCCAAGGATCCCGACTTGCCTGTCGAGGGATTCACATGGGTCACGTGTGGGTCCATCCCGGCCAGCTTGGCGAGTGATTGGTGCCATCACTGGCTTCGGCCTTCGGTTGTCTTGGGGGATCCTTGAGACCGGCCAGGAAGGAGGCCTCCTGCCCCTCAGTGCTCCTACACCCAGTGCTGACCGTCAAGCCATGTTGCTTCGCCAGGCCTGTCGCCTCTGTGACTGTCCCCATCGCGTCACTGTCGTCAATATAGACACTGAGTGGAGTATCTCCTTCAGTTCCTGGTGAGCAGGCTCTGTCCCCCGCAGCACAGAAGCATGCTCAGGGCCCTGAGGGACCGAGTCCAGGGGTGCAGCGTGGCGCAATTAGAGGAAGGCCTCGATGTAGTTCTCAGGATGAAGGGTACACTCGCCTGGCCGAGGCCGTCTGCTGTTGGGGCTCTCGTTATGTCGAGCGAGGCCGCTGTGTTCCGTCAATCTGCATCTCCATGTATGCCATGCGGACACCACCCATGTGCGTTCAGGTGGAGTGCATCTGCTCGGTCTCTAGAAAGGCCAGTGTCTGGGTCTCCAGGGGGCTCAGCAGTATCTGTGAAACACAGCCATGATCGTCCACTGATTGTGCTTGTCCTGTCTCATCATTGGGAAGAGGGTAGAACAAGAGTTCTTCCGCTCTCCAGACCTGGTTGACATCTGATCTTCGGGCTCTGGACGTGGATCTCAGGCGATGTATGGACAGGAGGTACCCGCTTGCCTAAGGCGGTGGCTCGCATGAGGGGATCATCCAAGCAGCAGGTGACAACCCTACCCCGGTGAACCGGAAAGTAAACCTAAAAATAGAGGGACTACTCAAGGAAAAGAAGGACCTCTTTGCCCAGGGCTGGTCGTCCCGTGAGGTGGAGATTCTCAACGAGCTGCAGTTGCTTAGTTGCAAGCCTGTGGTCTACCTTTTGAACATGAGTGAGGCAGATTATAGTAAGAAGAAGAATAAGTTCCTTACTAAGATACAGGAACGGATAACGGCCAAAAACGAGACTGCGCATATAGTGCCGTACAGCGCCAAGCTAGAGGCGACACTTTTGGAGCTAGGCTCTGCAGAGGCTAGAAATGCTTACCTCAGAGAGCTCCCCTCAAAATACAAGCTCCCTGACGGTTCCGTTGTGGAGTTGGCTCTCGATAAGATCATCAAGACGGGATATAAGGCATTGAACCTCTGTCATTTCTTCACATGTGGTGCAGACGAAGTTAGATGCTGGACGGTCAGAAAATACACCAAGGCACCGGACGCAGGCGCGGTTATCCACAGCGACTTCCGCGACTATTTTATATGTGCAGAGGTTTACACTTATAAGGATCTCAAGAGGTTAGGGTCCGAAGCAGAGGCCAAGGCAGCCGGGAAGGTCCGCACCGAAGGGAAGAACTACGTTGTTGAAGATGGGGACATAATCTTCTTCAAGAACAACTCACGTGGCGGTAAAAAGAAATGAGTTCCATAGATACCTCACAGGCCTGCCTATACAGATTGAATGGGTACTTATATGAGAGCTTCACTTCCTATAGAGGTTTATCATCTCAACTATCTCTGGTCGCGTCTCTGGTGGAATAGTAAACCCATTAAGGGATTCGTATTCGTGAGGAAGCAAGATGCGTACTGCCACTCGTTTATTCTGGTAGATAGCGTAGTGGAGTGCCGTGAGGTTGTGGTGATCTCTCATGTTGGCAAGATGTGGGGCTAGAACACCGATGTCATAGTACCTACTGGCGTGGACAGCAGAGATAAGATCGGTGGAAAATACCTTCGCGTCTTCAGGCAGTGAGCCTTCTTTATTCACATCTACAGTAGTGTGCTGCTTATCTTGTGTTGAAGTAGTGGGCTTGCTCACAGTGGAACCAGAGAGAGCCGGCTTAGGGCTACTACGACTGGGGCTGGGCCTGGATATGCGTGGCGCTAGCCACCCGTGACGAAGCAGGATCTGCTGAAGAGAGTTTCGTGAAATTCCTTCTGAGTCCTCTAAAAGATCTATCAGCTCCATATTGTCGAAGAGCTTGGCATAATCTATTGCACGCAGACCCCTATGGTCCACCAAGCCCGCTTCATAAGGAATGGGCGCCTTGCAGGCTTGATAAAGGTTCTGCTCTACGGCATAGATAAGGGCTGTTTTGCCCTGAAAGTCTTGGTTGCTAGTCTCACACTTGATAAGTTCCTGAATAATAGGCTGCTTGTTTGATAGTACTGCATGCATCAGCGCCGTCCGGCCTGCAACGTCCTTCAGACCAACCTCATACTTTAACAGCGTCTGGACGAGCTTTAAATTTCCCTTGTTCACGGCGAACATCAGGGCCGTCATTCCAGCAGGATCTTGGATCTTCGCCTCGTATTTCCTGAGTATTGCCGCAGCGGACTCATTGCCTATTTCTGCCGCGATCATGAGCGCAGTCTTCCCCTCCCTGTTCACGCTTCTGCACAGGATAGAAGAATAGTCGGGCATCTTCTTATAGTTGAAGGTCATGACTGCCCTCATCAAGAGAGTGTTGCCGTTCTCATCTACTTTGGGGCCACCCTTTACAACATCTGGAGTCGTTGTGATCAGTGTGGGAGAAGCGTGTTGGCGCCTTGAGTCATCCCGGTGTGCGAATCCGTCAAGCACACCCATGAGGTACGTTATGCAAAAGGTTGGGCCGGTAGCTGTTTCGAGAGAAAGTACTTCAGCTATATCGCCCGCAGGCAGCTTATGACAGCGACGGATGGCATCCTGCAGGAGCCCGTAGTCGTTCAGCTCAGTAGCAAACATTAATATCTTTCTAACTCCCCATCCTTCCCTTGAGCCAGATCTTTAGACGAATCCATATGCTCAAAGCACATATGTGCAATGGTGTCCTGCTTGCGCTTCAATAACATAAGGAGTGGAGAAAGACCGGAAGAGGTCTCAACAGAGCCCTCATACGGAAGCAAGACTCCTGCAGCATCAATCGAGGACGCGCGGATTGCGTACCTAAGAGCCTTGAACCCCTCAGAGCTGATTTCGCACGCTTCACTAACCAGTGCTTGGACATACGATGCGTGACCTGCATCCGCTGCATGCATCAGCGCAGTCATTCCTCGGGAGTCCACGGCTCGCCGCATGGTCGCTATATGCTGTTTTAGATAGGCGCAATCTCCGCGCTGTGCAGCAGAAAACCAGCGGCCAAAGGATTCTTCTGCCGCTTTGCCCTCGTCCTGGCTCATCAGGGTCGTTTCCTCGTTTTTTGTGATGGCTTTGTGGGTCTATAGAGACCACAGTGTACACTGTTCAACGCTGTTAGCATGTGTAAGACCGTTTTTTGGTTCTTCGTCATTCGTCCCACTCACACCGTAACACGCGTCGGTACTTTATCCCATCAGGACCCCTCTGCCTCGTACAAGGTGCAGAACGTGTGTGCCGAAGGGGCCAGCTTGCATGTGTAGATAGAGCGGGGGCCGTCTGCGCCGCTCTCCACGGGCATCCTGTGGAAGCGGCTTCTTTCGTGAGAATTCAGTGGACTGCGTTCTGCCGATGGCGCTTTCCACTAGTGTAGGGCTTGAAGTGCTCCCGCAACGTGCCTTCTTCAGGAGAAAGCGTAACAGGCGAAGAGCGACTACACTCTCTGCACAGCAGTCCACTGAGCTTGGGCAGGCTACGTCCAAGGAGACCTGAAGGTCCTGCAATGGGCATAGCTGCAACCCATGGGAGAGCCCCCCGCTGTTCGTACAGACACTTTCTTCAACCATAGAAGACTTACAGATGTAAGCACAAGGCATCTGAGATCATGGCTGCCACGAGGTCCAACGACAGCGGCAGATGAATTAGCACTGAGCACGAATCCTTGGTTACAGTCTCAGAGTAGTCTACATCACGCAGCCCATTCGGGTAGTCAAGCATGAGTGCTCACAGACAGAGCATAGCGCACTGCACTTTGCGGGTGAGATGAAAGCCCACCAGTGTTCCACGCTGTTAATGGCTCTAGCCTAGTACTTCACAAGATCCCAGCTAGCCGCAGCACGAAGGAGCAGAGGCCGGGCATGGACGCATAACACTACATACAGTTATATGCAACAGAAAGAATCAGCAAGGGCCAAAGTTATATAGGAATACATGTATGGACATCATTTGACTGAGCTGTAGATTACAGTGTGAATTACAGGTGTTTTAGCCCCTTTCTTCGGCAAGAAAAATAAGGAATGGCACGCAACGAACGCGGAGGGTCGCGAGTAGGCAGTTCTGGTCAAGGGGATGTCGATGCAGGACCTCAGTTCACAAGGGATTTGTCCTGGACGCCTCTCATGCACGCTGCTGCGGACGGAGACTTCGAGGCAGCCGAGAAGCATCTCTCAGACAAAGACAAGAAGAACAGCGAGGGGGATACAGCGCTGATCATAGCTGCGAGGGCAGGACACAAGAACATCGTTGAGCTCCTCGACCCCACCGACAAAAACGGATTTACTGCCCTCATGAGAGCTGTTGACAGAAATGATGTAGGTACTGTGAAGGCGCTTGCTCCCCTTCAGGAAGGACAGAAGGCGTCCGGAGGCTTCAAGATAGATGAGATGACCATGTACAAGGGGGGAACCGCGCTGATGATGGCTGCGGCACATGGATACGCAGAAATAGTAGAACTGCTAGCGGGTTACGAAGGAGGTGCGAAAGTAGGCGGTTGGACCGCTCTCGTATTCGCGGCACGGAGTGGCCGTTCCAATGACCCCCTGGTAGACTATCCTAGGTGCGTTGAGCTTCTGGTGGGGTATGAGAGCAGTGTCTCAGGGTGGACAGGACTCATATACGCCGCTTACCGTGGTGATATCGGTGCAGTCAGAAACAACCTTCACATGAGGAGGGGCCAGGATGCTGGTGGATGGACAGCGCTTATGTATGCGGCAGCGCAAGGGCACAGAGGGGTTGTAGAGCTGCTCAAAAAAGAGAGTGGCATGGAGAATAATACCGGTCAAACTGCTCTCATGTGGGCAGCACGTAATGGCCATCCAGAGTGTGTCAGGCTTCTGTTAGGAAGAGAAAGTGGCATGAAGAATGATAAAGGATGGACAGCTCTTATGAATGCGGTGTGGGGTGACCACATAGAGTGTGTTGAGTTACTCTTAGGGGAGAGGCAGCTGATGACAGTCTATGACTACTGTGGTTACCCGCCCCGTACTACTGCCCTTGACATCGCTAAGAAGAAGGGTCACAAAGAGATAGTAGATATCCTCTCGAAATGATCCTAGAGTGAATAGCGACCATTTCACTACGCTTTCGTGCTGTTTGTGGATGTGTGTCAGTTTTTGTGTACATTGCTTCCTTCTCGGTGTCTAATGTTACTTTATCGAAATTAATAGAATCAAGTTCTAATGTAATATCACAGCTGAACAGCAGTAGATATAATGTAACGGTTCCATCTTCCTGGAATGATCCCCTCATGCGAGCCACCGCCTTAGGCAAGCGGGTACCTCCTGTCCATACATCGCCTGAGATCCACGTCCAGAGCCCGAAGATCAGATGTCAACCAGGTCTGGAGAGCGGAAGAACTCTTGTTCTACCCTCTTCCCAATGATGAGACAGGACAAGCACAATCAGTGGACGATCATGGCTGTGTTTCACAGATACTGCTGAGCCCCCTGGAGACCCAGACACTGGCCTTTCTAGAGACCGAGCAGATGCACTCCACCTGAACGCACATGGGTGGTGTCCGCATGGCATACATGGAGATGCAGATTGACGGAACACAGCGGCCTCGCTCGACATAACGAGAGCCCCAACAGCAGACGGCCTCGGCCAGGCGAGTGTACCCTTCATCCTGAGAACTACATCGAGGCCTTCCTCTAATTGCGCCACGCTGCACCCCTGGACTCGGTCCCTCAGGGCCCTGAGCATGCTTCTGTGCTGCGGGGGACAGAACCTGCTCACCAGGAGCCGAAGGAGAGATACCCTACTCATTGCCTACACTGACGACGCACTCAGCTTCCATGCCAACGACAGCGACGCGACGGGGATAATCACAGAGGCGACAGCCCTGGCGAAACGATATGGTTTGACAGTCAACATTGACAAGTGCAAGAGCACCCAAAGAGGACAGGAGGTCTCCTTCCCGGGGGCCCCGGTCTCGAAGGAGAAGCAGTCCATAGCCCCCAGGGCGATAGAGAAGGCAGCAGAGAGCTTGAAGCTGGTGATGGACGCGCCGATCACCCACCACGCCAAGCTGACGCTGGCCAGGATCAACGCCATTCCGATGGCCGGCTACGCACCGCTCGTCGAGATGGACTCACCAGTTGAACAATATGAATCCTTCGACAGGCAGGTCGGAGAGGCCCTTGGAGGGATACTCGGCTCTGACCCGAAGAGGTGGATCGTTCCTGGCGGCACCGAAGAAGAGTGGCGGCCTGGGAGTCCACCTGCCGGGCGTCTATCACAAGCAACTGCGCGATGCATTTAACACCTTCGACGTGACGACGGAGCATCGCGAACCGGTTGCTGAGCGAGACGACCTAACGGTGAGCACAGGCTCGTACATCAATCATGTCTTCGGATCGTTCCTGATGCTTCCGGACGACGCCTTCCGCCGCCTCTCGAAAAGATGCGGGCTTGGACCGACTGTCTCGGCAGACCAAAGCATCACCTCCAAGTGTGCTGTGCGATGCAAGGAGATGCAGACCACATCGTCACTGAGCCAGACGCACTGCATAGGGTGAGCGTCGACATGATCTCGTGTTGGATGACTGATCACATAATGTCGAAGAAGAGGTGCACTGTGATCCACGAGCAGAAGGTATGGGTTGACCATGACAAGGAGAACCAGAGCCGGACCTCTTCTTTCCAGACACCAGCCAGGCCGTCGACATAGGAGTGGTCCAGCCGGCGTCCATGAGCTCGTACTACCACTCTAAGATAGAGGCATACGGGGAGCACCCTCCCGATCATACTCGGGACTGACGGCACCCTCCACGAGAAGACGAGGGAGCACCTCAGGGACCTAGGGATCGACACCTGAGGTTCGTGGCGTATGCGATCTTCGTGATAGAGTACCAGCACCAAGGCGACTCTGGAGTACATGGCCAGGGTCAGCTGCTTCTGAGGCCAGACTGCTGTGGCTGACGGAAAAGCCCGAGACAACGGGTGCTCACTAGATATCAGACGACAGCTGACCCGAAAGGCCAGAAGATGGGAGAGCCTCGGAAGGCACCGCGAAGAGCGACAGAGACTCCCGAGAGGGAAAGTGGAAAACTTCTTCTTCTCCCACCGGAATCGCTTGACATCTGAGCTCATATTCTCAGATTTTGGTTTCTAGACTCTGGACTCTGGATCTCAGCTGGTGCAAGGGCGGGAGGGACCCGCCTACCCAGAGTGGCGGTGGCTCGCATGGAGGGGATTGCTCAGGTGGCAGATGGCAACCCCACCTCGGTGAAACGGAGAGAGTAAACGTACAGATCCAAGCACCTGGCTCAGCGAATGATGCTGTCTCATCTGAAACGGCATAGAACCCTCTAGTAAATAGTCTGAGTCATGAAGGGTATTAGTGTCGTTCTTCCACGCACCACGTTCATGATGAGGTGAAAACGTACATTCGAGGTTAAGTAATTATCTACTCTGGACATTCAGATATTAATCACGTACATACGTACACTTTATCTGTGCAAATACGCATTGATAAGTAAGGAGATAGAATAGATCTATTTTTAAAATGGAAATAACCTTCTCAGAGGACCCGCGCAGCCTTTCTCACCAGGAGGCTATAGATGAGATAACTTTATTTGAAAGCCAGCTAGAGAAAACGGCATTTACAGAACCTCGTGCCCTTTTGCTCAGAGAATTCAGTGACCATTTAGCTAGCGAGCTTAAGTCCACCTAATACCTTCACCAAACACAAGGTCGGCCACGATTGCTATGATGGAGTTGCATACGCTTGTGCAGCATCCAGTAGGACCCAGAATGCGAAGGAGGGCAGGTCAGTGAGTTCTAGATTTAATTGGTTCCCATTGAGGATTATTTCCTCGGGGCGCCTCCCTATCTCTCTTAAGAGTTTACCAAACACTAACGCTCGGGCTTGTGCGTTAGGGAGCTGGTCAACGTATTCGCGTAGTTTGTTAAGCTCATCATGGGACGGAACCTGGGACATTGTATCGGCATCCAAGTCATGAATGGTCTTGGGAAGCGCTGGGGTAAACTTATAAGCTGTTTTGAGAATCATCTTAATCCGCTTCACGGGAATCCCCAAATCTTTGAAGCTACGGGATTGGTGCATGAGGCTACTATAAGTGTCTGTTAGGAGCCACAAAATATGGCCTTCGTATTGCTCGAGAGACGGTTGAATCTCTGTAATGACCTCATGAAAGGAGTCTGCTACAGCAAAAAGGCCACTAAAGACCTCTCCGATGGTCATAAAGGCATGGTCAGCAAACAGGGGAATCCTCCGAAGAATGTCGTAGAGACCTATAGGTGCAGCAATACCATAGTCTGACTGTAGTGAGCAACGGAAGTGGACGAGCTCGGGCATGGTGAGCATCTCTGTGACCTTGGTTATGAGCTGCGATCGAATCTCGTCTGTCAAAGAGTGATTTAGAAACAGCTCCAGTTCGCGTATCGCCATGGACGTACACAAGTCGAGCTACCTGAAGCGGAGATTTTTTTAAGACCTTTGCATCGCGTCCTGGACTAGTCAGCTCGTGTCCTGTCCCTATCCTGTTTGAGCATATATTTCAGTCACTCAGGGCGTAAAGTTTTCCTAATGAGTGTCAGCTTTCGAATTCCCATAGTCTTTTGCAAGTTATTGCATATAGGCCAGCGGGAGCCTTCGACCCTTCATCGCGCGTCTCCAACACAAACCTCCCCTGCATCTCCATCTCTTTCATTAAAGAATATTACTCGGTCTTATGCAGAGCTCCAGGAGAGCGCACCTACCCTCAGTCTTACTACTATTACAATTCGTGTTGTTCAATCTTCAATTGACAATCCAGCTCTTCGTGGCCATCCTGCATTTTATGAATATAATCAATTCACCCTTGTTCCCATCCGCCTCCTAGCAATAGATGTTGCAAGGAACTATGCTTTGGTAGCCTTGTCCACTGGCAGAGATTCTACAGATTGGGATGCGTGCACCAGGTCATTCCATGAGGTTAATCTGCAACTTATACATTTAGACTGCTACGGTAGCCTCCAGGATGATAAGGACGCACGCTTCTCTTACAATCTCTATAATAATGGGATATACTCCTCATACGAACAATCTGCTCGCTACCTGATTGATAACTTTCTTGTTATTACCACTGCAGATACCTTACTAACTCTTAGAAACCGTTCCTCCTCTGATCGCTTTGTCAACGAGGACAAGCGGGTCACATATCTGGAGCATACGTTACATACACACATACGGCGCTTGGTTATTAATTCGGTATGCCTCCTCTTCAACCTTCACTTATTTTCTAATGACTACGTCAAATCGCAACTTCAGGTGCAGAGTCAGCACTTTAGCTTGGATCTTTCGCCATCATTAGCTGACTTCGAACGAGCTAAAAAAGATGTTGAACGATCGACCTCCCTACTGATTAACCCAAAAACAATTTGGCTCTTTCTTAGAGACAATAGGGCAGTCCTTCGTTCACTTCTCTCTACCCCTCTATCGTCCCAACTCACTACTGAGCAGAAGTCCCTTCTTCTTACTGGTGATCTTTATAGCACAGAGGCACATGGCCTACTTCTTTTATTGTGTCCTGTGTTACCAGCTGCGCTAGAGGGCATTATCTCTGACTACTCTGTTTTCTATTCTCAAGCAGTGAGCTATACGCTGATGCGTCTCTGCACAATTGACGATGTCAATGAAGAAACGCGTGTGCTTGCACCTCGCAAATCCTGTGATCTTCAAAAGATTGCGTTGATTTTGAAGGGATTAAGCGATTTGTTACCAGACGGTGAAGACCAGAACAATGGTACCAATACTACCAGCTCTTATTTTGCAAATAGCACACCACCAAACCTCCCATGTGCAGACTCAACTTCTATTAGTGTAGAGTTGCATGCGCTCTACAATGATTGTTTACGGTATGGTATTATTCTGTACTCTCGTGAGACCAGGCGGATCTTCCACTCGATGGTTAGTCGACGGGCACGTGGATCTACCACCTTTTCGTTCTATTCCAAATCAGCAATTTCTCTCAGCAAAAGGCCATTCATAGCTCAGCACACTGTTCTATTGGATCTTCCCAGGTATTCGTCAAAGTTTATAAAGCTGTCAAACACGTTTCTTCAACTTCTATCAAGGTTTTGTGCACCAATCAATCTCTCTATTGCAGGGCTATTAGATGCGTTTTCCTCGTCACGGATTCTTTTACGACAATACAATGAGTTGTTCGCAGAACTGGAGCTAAGGTATAGAGAGCTTGGGTATAACTTCGTCTCTGTAAAGCGACAGATCTATGAGGTGATCAAGCGTGAATCATCGGAGACCCAATCCTTGCTAAAGGAGTTCTCCGCTTTTCCTCGCACAGTTGACTTCTTGTTAGATCCCTTAATTCTTCCCATGTTGAGACGCCGTACGCTAAAATCTCCCCATATATATGTCGAAAAGTACATTTCTCAGCGAATACATCTTGAGCCACCTCATGTTTATCACAATCTGGATGTGATATCTGATGATGACGACGACGAGAGTAAGCCTGCCCTACAATTGAAAGATGAGCATGCCAATGTGGCTATTGTTAAGGAGGCCCAAAAGAGTATTGTGAAGAGCATTCTTGAGCAGTCTACTGGTTCGGCGCACGCTGATTTCTACTATGATCTTCCTCTCGATAGTGATCAGTACTCTGACACATTAAGGTACGCATTTTTGTACAGCAAGCTCTTTGCACTCTTCATCACCGATGTTGTCCCGCTTATTTCTGCGCTATTCTTTAGGGACTTCAACTTAAACAAGATACAAGAGAGTAATAGACGCTTGGAAGAAAACCCAGTTCTTGCCTACGAGATATTTAACTATCAGGTCGTTCTCTTTCTACAGCGTACATTCTCTGAAGACCTAGATATGATTCAGGAGAACCTCTTGGAGTTGTGCCGTGCAGAGTATGCCTATGCAACCGAAGAATCTATGAATCAATTGCGATCCACCAGCTCCATAGAAGCAGCAATAACGACTCAGAATGTTTCTACTATTAAACTGCCTCATAAGCCACTTGTTAAGCTGGACTTCGTATGTTTTCGAAAGCCAGATGTGTTCAAGCCCTACCAGCGCAGAGAAGATCTTAATGGGCTGGCTAATCTGGTAGTTGGATTCACAGTGGATTGCGTTGCCCAAGTTACTATGATCCGGACTGTCGTCACCAATTTAGTGCACTCCTTACATCGACTTAATACTGATCTCGAGTACCACCTCACTACCAATTTGATTTTCTTATCTAAAAGCATCGTGAAAGGCTACTCTGAGCTACCGCCACTTAAGCGATACTGCAAACAACTGGTTCATAAGGAGCTTGAGCTCATACAACAAGATCTAACCTCCTTCAATATTATTAAGCCCAAGACATTTCAGGATCGTCTTCAGCGAGAGGTGTACCTGGAAGATATCATAGCATCACGTTATTCGGACTTTGAGCTAGCCTATTTTGAGGAACGGAAGAGGCTTCGACTCAGCTATGCGCAGCTCCTCGAAGAAAACTTCAACAATATCACGTCATTGAAGGAAATACTATACCGATGCCCGCCCAGTTCAATGGGATCTAAGTCAAATTTGTTAATAATATCTTACAATCGCCAGTTTTTTCGGCAGTTTGACCAGTTGCTTTCTAATATTTATTCAGCTGCCTTTCTATGTTCAGAGAACATCACAAGAGAGCTAGAACGGAACAAACTGCACACTATTGCATTGCATAATGTCCTGCGACATCGATATCTAACTGCAAGCGAAGATGCCGAACAGCTCAAGAGGTTACTGGATGATGCAAGCACCCAGGAGACAGATAACTCGTTACCGGAGTCTATATTTACTCCACCCCTCTTCCTTTATCAGAGTCCTGCCAAGTTAGTCGTTGAAGAGCAGGCAGATATGACTAACATATTACATGATGAAATACTTACCTTTAATAACCCCCTCTTCAGTGTACAACTCACTACAGGCGAGTATCTAAATTCATATGGTCTTTGTGACCCTACTAAGGAGTCTTCCTCAAGTGCTGCCACTCCAATTCCTGGTACTGTTGAAGAACAGGATAGCGAACAGGAACAGCACTCAGACAGGTCAGAGACGGCGTCCTTAGCTACCACCACCCAACAACAGAGTTCCAGCAAAGAGCCGCACATATCTGACTGTCCTTTCCCACGGCTGGGGAAGCCTTCATCAGAGAAGAATTCTATAAGAAAGCGGCACCGTGAGGCTTCCCTTCTTTACGTGATTGTTGATAACGCTACTATAGTAATTAATAGAATACTAAATTACATTAGAAAAGAAATCTTGCCAATCAATCCGCGATTCTATATCAATTTTATTATGTATGACACCACCCTAATGAAGAAGCAACTGATAAATAAGCTCATCGCTGTAATCGAGCACGTTCGTGAACATGTTCGCCAGACAATCAGTGAGGTTTTACAGACACCCTTTGCTACCATTTCCTTCTTTGAGAACAGGATCTGCCTCGACATGGACACTCCGGATAACTTGGATATGGTCATCACTGGCCTAGATGATGCCCAGAAGTTCATATGTGGCTGGATCCCGGCGATCAAGATGCTCATAGATCTTCTACCTCTCTTGTCCTACATTGAGAGTACTGCGTCTATTACAGACGTCCAAAGCCTCTTTGAGTATCTGGGTGTTAGTGCCAAATTAAAGGCAGGTGTCCAGACTGAATCACAGGGGACGATTCATCAAAGCGACGACTCAGATTCTGAAGGGTCCGCTGATAAAAAGGAAGACATCACCGTACATACAGACGGAGCTAGAGAAGATAGTCCAGCGGAAGTCGAGCGTACCAATCAGCACGCTGCTGCTGACATGGACTCGCTTCATGACCTAAGTGTGCACCGGTATCTTCTCCAGAAAGATCTACTATTTATTCCAGAGGACCGTATTACGTTTGAGCAGATGCTTGATCATGCCTTCGACATCCAGCTCTGGACTAGGATCTCTAAGGATCGTAGTAAGTATGAGCGAAGGAAGACACGCTACCTGAAGCGTGTTGCAAGCAACAAGATTGATCCTGCCAAGCTCCCCTTCGAAAAGGCAGTTAAGTGTCAAGCAACTCTGCCCAAGGTCTCCATTCTTGTTTCAATGAGGCTTTCTCAACTGCAACTTCGGGGATATGCGCATAATTATCTTATTCTTTCGTTCATAGAAAAAATCCTCAACTTCAGGCGACTTATTAACACCTGCAAAAGAAACATCGATCGGAGACTCCAGTCGTTTTCTAATTTCATTTATCTCAGTGTAGAATATCTTCTCTACTTGCGCCAACTGTGCATAGGCCTTGCGAACGAAGTAACACGGCTCACAACGTCTGATCTGATATCTTCTGTGGCTCGACCGCATGAGTTCAAGGAAAAATATCCACGCCTGACGAGCAATATTGTGTTGAATAGACTCGAACAGTACTTTAAATCTCAAAACGGGGAGGACGCCTATGCATTCATAAAGTTTGTACAAAGCCACACCAATTTGGCGATAACGCGACACAGTTCATTTCAGAGGCATATGATCACTCTTTATACTCGGCCGACAGACGACTATCTATGCAGCAACCCACTAATTACCGATTTGGAGTCGCTCTTTCGATTCCTGGTAAAGTGCATATATGAATTAGACGAGGACTCGAGATCGGGAACGATAAAGATGAGTCATGCCTCGGGTAACACACTTATAATGAAGCAGTCTGCAGACCAAAAGCAGACAGGTAATACGTCGCCGTACTATGACCTCTATGCGATCTTCACGGAGGTACATGTTCTCGTTAAGGAGACTGTTAAGATATTTGGTGCAATAACCCAATGGAGCGAGATTCTCGGGATCACCTTGGCTATCGAGGAGCCAAGCTTTCGAGACATTCTTTCAGTGGTTGAAAGCCCTTGTCAACTTCTCGTTTCAATTGTGGATATGTTTGCCTCCTACACACGAATAATGCATCAGCCAGTGACGGCTTTTAATCCGTCACTTTTCCTAACATATATAGACACAATCTTTTTGTGCAGCCGAAAGATGCATGTGGCCGAGCGTAGCAACATTTCAATGTTGGCCCATGCAGCACCTAGCCTTAATGACAGACATGATCAATACAACTCGGAATATTCGTATCATCAGAGCACAGCCCACAGACTCATAGAACCTAGCACCGCAGAGTTTTTAATCAATGAAGACTATGATCCTAGACACCAAGTAATCCTTGAAACATCCATTTTTACCACTGATGGTATCGATGCCGATGCCCCTAAGGGCTTGACGACCAACATTGATACACCCCGTCACGAAGAGTTACTTTCCAAAGGTATGGATGACCTCACCGTATTAATTTCTGAGAAGAACACACAGAGCAATACCTTCGTAACAAGAGGGATGAAGTTTATTCTTAGCTTGCTTGATGGGGAAAAAATTTCGGCAGGATATACACTGAAGCAGCAGAGCACGCTCCAAATCTCGCAGCGTTCTAAGGAGAAACCGAAAACCTCATCGCTTCCATCTATACTTACAGCACGAGCTGCCAAACAGGAGCTTTCCGTTGTACAGGAAGAAAACCTTGAAGGAGCGGGCTCCATGATCGATTCATCAGTTGCTCCAACAGCTGCTAAGGTTAGGGATTCTATTTACAAAGAATCTACTTCACCACCGTCTCCGTCCCAGTCGTCTCAGATTATCACGTTTGATGATAGACTGCTTAAGCATGCCCAAAACTTGCACGAAGACCACGATCAAGCAGCCTGTGACACCACCTCTGAGATATCTACCGCACAACTTGGACTGCCGTTGCCCGCTGGAGAAGTTTCAGCAAATAGCTTTTCAATTGATACTGCACGCTCTGTACGCTCCGCTAAATGCCAATTCAATCAACACGTCTCAGTTGGAGATACGCCACCGAACGTTTCAAGCATTCATGGAGCTCCAGCGAAGACTGTGATCACTAGCGTTGTCTCTGCAATAGCAGCTGGCTCGAGATTGGCTATATCCAACGCCAGTCGTGCCAGCCAGTTTATTCTAGATAACTCTATCCGCGATGCGCCAGTGCTTACCTTGCTTTCCAACACTGGCCTACAGTCACTGCGGGATGTTGCTATGCACATGAACGTAATCAAGCTTCCCGTCAAAATAAAGTACTTCCAAACGCTATATGTTAAGCAAAAGGACGTGCGAACAGTGATCAAACTGAAGGATAACTCGCCCGATATCATCTCTGCAAAAATATTAGAAACGATTAATAGTTTTAAAAATACCGCACTCTTTGAGTGTTGTCGCTTAGAATGTAACTATAGGACATGGATACCCACACTGCGCCTATTAGTCGTCTCACTTCTTCTGTACGGTATCCAGCATTTTTCATTTCTCTCCACCATTCGGCTTCTTTTCAATTCTAACCACTTTGCTTCCTACTTTCTGAATCAATGCTTAGAGCATGCATGTACATTTGATGAACCAACTACCTTGAGCCAAGACTGGAAAGGCTTTTCTGATCACTCCTCCATAAGCATCCGGGATAGTCTGGAGCTCATTTCTCCATTTAATCATCAGCTGGCAAGCCAGATTAATAAGCAATATCTCCTAAATTATTCTGCAGAAAATAGATTGCTAGAAATATACTACTGGCTGCATAATATAGATATTTTTATAACATATTACACGATCAATCTGCATCTAAATGACGAGATTGCACGTGTGCTTGGAGATCTTGACTTCACTTTTGGTGAGCACAATGCCGATGCAGCAGAGGCTATTAAAACAGAAATCTCTGACTCTAATTCTCTTGTCCCCGTAGTTCAGAAAAGTGGCATTCTTTTACCTAGAAGGACTGTTGGTGTCACAGAAGTGATTGAAGACGCCACTGCACCAGGAAGTGAGACCAAGAGCGATTTGGCGGAGGCATTCAAAGACCAGCACCGGCATTGCACCGATTCTTCAGATGAGGACGCCTTTGATCTGTTTGAGACACCGTTCGGAAGGATAGCTGGGTGCACCAACAGAAAGACAACGCTTCCGTTGCTAAAACCTCGCATCAAGGCTCTCACCATTATTGCACCTCAACCATCGATTGCATCCAGAGATGATGATGCTTCATTGTCGCATCAACCGGGCAACTCAACACTTAGCTCACAAACTCCCATTAAGGAAACGAACGATACTACTAAGCAGGCACGCGCTAAATCAATATTAATCTCCAGGGATCAAAGGCACGTCCAATCCAAGGTCTTGCTGGGCAACCAACGAACCAGGGCACCCCTTATCAGGAAGAGGCGTAGCTATGATGGACCCGCACGCATTACACTACCATTCTTTAACACACACCCCTATCTATTGAAGGCTCTGCGAGAAGGTATCTTCATTGTGACAGCTATTTTGGCTGACAAAGGAGTTATACCTAAGGTTGCAAAGATGGCTCGCATAATAGAGGACAAACTGATCTTCTGCAGAAATTTCGTCATAGCTATTGGCAATGTTAGAAAGCTTCTCCCAGAGCTTATTGCCCTGACAAACGCAATCTATGATGGGATAGCCGACCTCACGCTACTCAAGCTTTCTCCAAATGATGTTAAGAAAGTGACGATTGAGATATTAAGCTGTTTGAAGCATATCTGTATTTTTGCAAAATCAAAGCATGAAGTTGTGTGGAAGCTCAATAGTATGGGACAGCAAAACGTTCATGAACACGAATCTGTTTACACCCTTCCGTTCATCTCATTTCTGGACAACCTTAATCTTCTGGACAGAAGACGCTGCGGGACTCGGCTTTCTGTTCCGAAATTCTATACAGATGAGAGTCCCAATCCAAACTGTTTCCAATTTATGAATCTTTTTGCTCGCGATATTCTTGCAAAGGTCCAGTCATTTATGACAAATGTGCTGGCCGCAGAGGAACTACTCTCACGCTGCAGACGCAACCTCTCTTCACATCCAGTGGTGACAACTATTTATGCCAATCAGCAGTACAGAATCTGTGCACCCTACGCACGTCTTCCGCTTTCGTTTGCGGTCCTCTATTCTCAACTAACTACAGTTCCACTCACTGGCGTCCTGACTGATGCCTTATTCAACTCTGTTTTTTCTCCATTGATTGTGGACACGGACGAATCCAGCGTGGAAGATGGCTTTGAAGACGAGCCTCCTCGCGACATGACTGACGTAAAACACGGCCCACAGCTGTCATATAGTCTTCTCTCTAATCTCATAGATTCCACTGGTAACTTCTTCGGTATATTCAAGGGCCATGAAAACATCTTTTACCAAACAATTATCAAGGCGAATGCACGCGTCAAGGATTGCTACCTCTTCACAGAGGGCTCCCTTCACTCTCAGCATATAGTTCATAACTATCGCAAGGCAGCACTACTTTTCCTCAACGAGCGCTACCGCGAGGCTCTTCTGTTTTGCACATATCAAGCCATTGTCTATGCGCTCTCCTGTATCGTCTACTTATATTGTGATGGCCGCTCCGAATCGTTCATCTATTGCTACGAGAATGTAATATGCTCAATGATACGGATTCTTGAGGAAGAGACATATGACTTAATTAGGGGCACAGGGAAGTTGAGGGCACAGGGGTCGTTTCAGGTGGGGTCTACGTTTTCGGCAACAAGCTCCAGGATTCTTATGCTGAAGGCTCTCTATGCACGGCTTCTCGAGCACAAAGAAACACTGGATATCATGGCCCTTACTGTTGTCCAGCACGTCATTGCGCGCAATATCTTGCCACCAGAAAGGATTCCATCCCTAACAGATCAATTCGATGCTCGACTCTGTTGGGATATCCTTTTGCTTTATGGGCGGAATCGCGGCCTTGTGCTCAGTGGTTTGGAACATGGAGTCAGTCTTTCCATTGCAACCAATCGGCAAACATCTGCTCTAGTCTATAGCCTTGCTTCCGATACCTTGCTTGGAAATGGAGCTAATCGCCGCGTAGATTTACCTATGCTGGATCTCACATACACAGCAGAGGAGAAGACCCTGATCAAAAACGCAAAGGCGCGGCTACAAGCACGCACTGAGTCCGTCAGCCTGCTAACATCCAACAGCGATGCACCTGAGGGAACGGAGCCTCGAGACACAAAGGGGAATGATAATGTGGCTTTCGATGACTTCGCTGCACTTACTATGGAGCTTTTTAGGACCCCTGAGTCCTTGTCTAAACTCAATCAAGCCACCGTTTCCACTGCAAATTTAGATGATAAAATGGCATACGCTACACCCGTCTCCTCCATAGCTTTGAATTGCGACACAAACATAACCGACTTCAGAATGCCGACAGCGCCACTCAGCGAGACCTTAGTTAACATTGTGTTGTCGGGGCAGCTTATTAGTATATCTTCGTCATACTTTAATCCTGCCAATGAATACGACTCCATGTACATATCGCACACCATGAGGCTGAAAGCAGCACGATTAATATCTGCTCTGCGTAGCAAATCTGTCGCACTTCTTCTCACCGACTGGGCTAGGGGATACTTTGCCCTAGAGGTTTATTACTTAGCGCATCTAGTAGCTAGATATCTATCTTCTCACGTTCTTTTTATTCCAATAACAGATGCTAGCTTTTTACCACAGTATAACCGTCTTCGCGAGCTACTCATCTCGAGATACCTAGTGATTTTGTACGGAGTTGATACCTTGACAAAGGAGCATCTGGAAATGCTCTCAACCACATTTGCAACAACAACTCTATCGTACGGGTTTGAGGATTTTTCTAGTTATTCGATCTCTTCCGAAACAAGGCTGGAATTTAATCCCTACAGCCGCAGCAGTAGATCATATTCGTCTCAGGGCTGGATTCCCATCGATAGTGACATAGACCATTCGTTTTGCAGACTGATTATTTGGCTAGCTGGGGCAATGCCCCAGGAGTGCAGCGTGACCACGACTATGACATCCAGCCCTAGTTCTCACAGCCAGAGATCGTCTTCAGGCCCACATATCGTTGATGAGCACTATATCTATCAAGTACATCCCCATGCAGAGCGAGTAACTCAAAAGTTTCGAAAGGCATACATGATGTATCTTCCCTTTATTCCTTATATTTCTACCTTGCAATCTACACATGAATTCAGAACAACTCAGTTAGTCTGTGCATCGGCATCTCTTGTTGATCAAACAACCTTCACCAAGAACTTTTCTGCCTACAAGAGTATTGTTTTAGAAGTATACATGGAACACGTAGAGTCGCTAAAGCACCAAATAGTCGTTAGAGCCGACAAAAACTTGGGAGATAGTTGCTGCACAATTTCTCCATTTCAACGACTCTTCAGATCGCTGCCAGGACTCTATCAGGACTCGTTTTATCATCTTCATGTGTTTCTTAGCAACTTGTCTAACGATTTTCCAAAGCTATTGGGGCTCGATTTTATGCTTATTCAGCATAGACTGGCACCGGATGCAAACAGGACTGCAGCGTGCACCCAAACGTTTGTGTACCTGGTCTCATGCATGTACTTAGCCACCGAGGAGTCGTTTTGCTTAGTCGATGACATAAACTCAGATCTCCTCCAGAGTGATGGCGCAACTCATGAAGAAGTCAAATCAGAGGCTCCGCATGCAGCTATTAATCTGCAACACAAACTCAGCATACTCATCTCGTGCCTTATTTCTGTGTTTGGCCTGTCACCAGCTAATGCAACCACGTTTGAACATTCGGGCTCTCGTGTCACATCGGATTCCATGGCTTATATGATAAGGCGTTCTTCTTCCCCCAAGTACCTAGAGTCTCTACACGGCCTTCAGCGATCAGCAGGCATCCTCTCTGAGTTTGGGGCGTATATGGCTACAGTGATGATGGACCTTTTGGCAGCCAAGGAACCGTTTGCTATTCTAACCACGAGCATGGCACAGCAATTCTTTGAGTATGTCCATGCAATCCTCTCCAGGGCCTCGGCGTTGACATTTCTGCTTGCCTATTCATCTGCAGATATACACTTCTATGCTGACCTATTATCTGCCTTTCCAAATCGCTATGCACTGGCTATTGTCTTGGATCAGCACTCTGATCTCCTACTTTACCAAAACATTCTTGGCATGTTGGCTGCAAGGCAGACCATTTACTCCGAGAATAACAAAACTTATACATTCAAGGCTCCCGTTCATGTTATCATTGTAGCTCGAGCTCGTGATGCAAGAATCCTCCAGCTTAGCATCAGAAAGTTTTCGCTTAGCAGAAACTTGCACCTCTCCGACATAGGCTTTTATTTTATGAGTTTTGGCAATCTTTCACAATTGAATATAAGTCACTTGATTTCAATCCAAGCACCTACCCTGGCAAGCATCTCATCGTATGATAAACTAATGCAGTATATCTACGCCAATTTTGACGCTGATTATCACATCTACACCAGCTCTTTCTTGACACGGACGAAGCTCGGCCTCTACATAAGCTACTTCAATTTCCTCGTGTTCAACTTTGTTATGTTCATCTCCACTGAGATTGGTGCACATCTTACTCTTACGCTACGCCACTGGCGCATTATCAAGGCGCTAATACACCTTTTCTTCCGGTACTATGGCATTCTAGACGTGCAGACTGGGAATGACTCTCATCGCCCTACCCTGTCAACTGAGGAGGAGCTTTCTACAGACACCATGAATCTGTATCATGAGCTATCTATTCGATCTTACACCGACGCAAAGAACCCAATAAGCTTCAAGCAACAGAAGGATTTGAGAGAAGCTTCTACCAAGCCCTTAGAGTTCAACATTAACGATGCCTTAGGGTCCCACTTTTCTTACTTCAGCGAACCCATTTCTCTTGCCCATTCTTTCGCAGACCTCCGCGGTGAATCCTTGCAGTCCAACCCCGGTGCCCACAATCTAAACCACAGATCGGTGTCATTTGAAACTGCATACAGCACAATGCTAAACCAAACATCGGCCCAATTCACACAGTCGTTCATTTCACGCCTGCTCCTGACATCAAACAGCCGCCATATTGCAGACATCCTGCACTATAGTGTTATTAGCACTGTTTTTAGTGCATTTATGTTATTATACCGCATGGAATACATCAACGGAGGGCTGCTCTTCAATAGCTTGTCCTACTACCGACTATACGCGTCTCTTCTGAGCTATATACCTACATTTTCTCTAACTTTGGAGTCCGAATTTTTCGAGCAGCATGTTTTTTATAGAAAGGACGGTTTTCGCTTGAGCAAGTGGATGCATTTGTTCTGCGACAATGCAATCATGTCCCTCCAGGACCTTTATGTGAGCCAAACATATTTCTTTACGAATGCTGAAACCTATCCTACCTTCTCAGCACTGTTTGCGAAGAGGCATGCTGAATCGTTGAACCCTAAGGTAGCACATTCCACTGGGTCCTCCACTGGTTCGTCAACTCTCAGTAGAGGACCAAACTATTGTGAGACATACGCTAATGTGTCAGACATGGGGGCTGCGGCACGTGGAGAGGCTTCTGTTGAGGCCTTTTCCGTTCCAGATGACCAGTTTGCTGCTAAGCCAGAAAAAACAGTATCTGATTCTAATTTCAAGTCGATGTGGGGTGGCAGTACATATAGCTTTATAGCGATTACGTCATACTTGTCGGACAGGCTTTTGTTGACGATTGCAAAGAAGCTCGGGCTCACAGCCGAGATTATCTATGAATTGGAGCAAGTGTCTCTGCCACAATATAGAAAGAAGTGCATGGAAAGTTTGAGCAAAAGAGCCGACCAATTAAGAATCAGCAGATTGAAAGAAACACAATCGACAATTCCCACGGGAATGTCAGCGTCATCAGTCAACAAGATCAAGAACAATTCTCAAGCACAACGCCTAGACATCTCTCGGCCTGTTAACAACACTTCTTTGTTGCCAGAAAAAGCAGAACTGAACGCAGACTGCACTGACTTTTCTGCAGTGCTTCGGAAGGTTGCTTCGTCTACATCCACGGGGCAATCTCTTCAGCGTGTTTCAACAAGGGTTCTTACATCTTTAGAGTGTCAAAGTTTACCTACCAAAGGTTCTCGTATTTCATCTGCTCCTCACCAACTAGAAGGGGATAACCTTGCTTCTGCTGGGACGCCAAAGACGACATCACGGGCGCGCTTGGGAAGGCTGAAGCATCTTCAGTTAGACTCAGTGCCCGAAAAAACTGGCTCACAAGATGATAAGTACGTGGTTTCATTCATTAGAAGGTACATGCCTATATTAGAAGTTCCCTATAGAGTAGGGGAAGAGATCTTTGTTAGCACCAGCCTCCTAACTATGCAGAATAGCTACGCAGATACGTCGAACTCTCTCCAGCTAGTGATCACCAATGACATGTCTGCGTACGCAGTCTATTACGCAGGATGTATGTTATCTGGAGAGTCCTTTGTTATTCTGGGGGACTCCTTTAGCGGAAAAACCACTATTTTGCAGATTGCCGCTTCGCTGATAGGCTCCGACAGGGTGTCCCTCCAAACGTTCTACGTGGGCAATAGTACTATCAAGACCATTGCTGATTTGCAAGTACAAATACTCAGAAAAAGCTATCTCCTTCGACCAGAAATTTCTCGAGCAGGAAATCTATACACAGCACAATCTGTTAATGGCAAATTTAATATCTTACATATCTCAGGCCTTACTCACGCAAATCTATTGGAGTTCCTAAGCCTTCCGCTCCTCGAGCATGTCATTTACGTCGATATTTCACAGCGTGATGTTTCAAAGGCCATTGGGGGCTTTTGCGGCCGCATATTCCTCCGTGATTCTGTGGTGATCTATGAAGTATCTAGCTCATGCACAGAAAGGACGGCAAGACGCTTGATGGACATGTCTGTATATGTGTCAACGTTCTCTGCGACTAGTAAGCCCACATTCTTCCACAGCCTGGTCTATCGCAACTTTGTGTACGACCACCTAATACAAGATGCCTACTGCTCGATGGAAAAGAGCGTCGCCAACTACCATGCGATCCACTATGATGTAGACGACCCCCTTACTGCACTCTTGCCAGTCTCCCCCCGCTTTCATTATCCGAAGGTCTTCCAGCCCATAACAGCAAGAGTGTTTGCAGCCAGAGGCATCAAGCGCTTTCCAAAGCTATCTGCCGAGTCCATAGCAGGAAACATAGATGCCCTTCAGAGCGACCACAGACCCCAGTTGACTAAGTATGCGCCCATGTCTATCGTAATACGTACCCTCGTCAAGTCCTTTGCCGAAGGGTTACTACTAATAAGGCCTCTCCTCCCTATATCTCTTCTCGAGCTCTTGTGCAGCATGAAGCAGAATGTGTACTTTGATGATACCGACGTAAGAAACGTTTTCGGCTATCCTCCATCCAGTTTTCTAGAGAATCTACATATGCTAGTTCCCTCTGCAAATAGTCTTTTCTCGGCGCTTCTTCGACATGGTTCTGTCCCTATATCCGTGTCTACACGGGTCTATTCCGAGTTAGTGTCTGCATTCTCCGTTGGCACTCTCTCTTCGACATCTGTTTTTAGCGTCCTTACTCCGGAGTATGCAGAAGCATTTAAGCGCATGTATCCCTTTCTTATCCCTTTCAGTTACTCCGACAATGGTAGAGCAGATACCATAAGTATAATGCTACACTTTTCGTGGGAGACTTGTCTCAAAACGGTCATCGATCCGGATGGGCCATCCCATAGCGCCCTCTCCATGCCTGTATCTAGCAGAGATTCTAAGGTTTCAACGCCTAACTCAAGGCATGCCCCTGTTTTGATCTTTAATGGAGACTACTTCACTCGTCACAGATTTGAGCTACAACGAAGGATCCCAGTAAGTGCACGAAAAGACTTTCGATACAACAAGATTCTTAACATAGACAAGGCGTACTCCGTTGACGTGCTGAAGTTCACCGGCGATCTGATTGACGAGCTATCTGTGGATGACGGCCCGAAGCATGAGCCACTGCTGCCTACTGCTGTCAGCGCTGCTGAGAAACCAAGAGAGAGGGCTGAATCTAAGAAGAACGCTGCACTTACCATGCTAAGCAAGATGTCCAAGTTCCAAGACATCCACCTTACATCTATGCTCACCAGGGCTGGGCTAGACTTCTTCGACTCCGATTCCAGCTCTGATGACTCATCTAGTATGACACTCGAAAGCACCGACAGATCTGAGCATAGACCCGATCTTCTCGAAAGGCGTGGCGAGCTTACCTCAGCTGCTAATACTGCTATTCGGGCCACATATTCTGACTATGCCCAAGGCTTTTTGAGGAATGACAACGTTAGCACAGCTAGAGACCGATCAGAGCAGGAGCAAGAGCAGAGTCATGACTTGGACCTCACTCAACATCAACTAGTCCAGGACTTCGAAGATAAACGCCCCAGTACCACCATTGTTCGCCTACTGGTCAAGTACAGAGATATCCGTGAGGTTACACATCTTTCAAGCCATGTAGCTATAATACTTATCCGTGCATACCTCATCACAGAGATAATGTGGCATCGAAACTGCATCAAAATATATGAGTATCTATCTACGCTCAGATTTGGTCCAGCCAATGGCATGACCCAATTTAATCAGTTCAGTCGAGTCTATAATCCTCCTAAGATTCTTATCTCCTACCTTCAGCTAAGCAATCTGCACAATTATGTAGAGGACACACATCATATGCTCCAGTTTATTGCCCTTCTGGGCAATTTCAAGCTTGTCAATTCCCTGGACTTCATGGGCTTCATCACCGGCTTATACTATTCTCCACACGACGGTACTGTGCGAATACCAAAAGATGGGCAGCGAGGATCGATGGCTCCGACCTCAACTAAATCTAAGCCTAAGCAACCCAAGGATTGCAGTGTCTCCTTGCTCAACATTCATCAAGGAATGTATACGAACTTCGCAATTCATCTTCTCTTTACCAGATACCACCGATATCTCATCAATTCCTACCAGCTGATTACCCTGGTTGGGATCCTTGCAATTGAGGCAGAGATAGGAGACGTGGAGTTGTCTATACGCAAATCTCTGAAGCCAATAAAGAGCTCTTACTATTCAGACTCGTCTGATGAAGACGACTTTATTGCGCAGACCAATCCGCGCATCCTACGAACTCTCAAAAAGAAGTCCGTCTTCACTCCAGATTCTCGCCCATTCCTTAGGGCCGAAAAGCCAGTCATGACCTACTCTGGCAAGCTTTCGAAAAGCGACCCGTACTATTACATTTTCAGGGAGGTCAATAAATACTGTGTCGAGCGAGAACCGGTTAACGGGTTTTCCCTTCCACTAACCGGGCTGAGATTGGATTTTCTCGTAGACCTCGTTGGTGTCTATAAAACGTCTAAGGATGTTTCTGTGCTTACATACTACATCGTTAGAGCCTACCTGCTGATGGCCTTGGGATTTAGTCCATCTCTGGGGCTCAAGGATCTTTCTCTTCTGAGGATAAATGAGTTTTACAACACAGAGACATCCTCAGGCATGGGTGTGTGGAATTCTATTGATTCTTCGCTTGTGAAGAAGCACCTAGGAAGAGCATCCATCCGAGACTTCTTTCTTCCAGAGCCTGTTGATATATTATTGGTTCTGCATAGTAATCTCCTCGTTGGGAAGCTGGATATCCTTAGTTCTATTGCTTCTCTTCCTCATACACTTACTGCGGTTTTTCTGGAGGAAGAGCTCCGGTTCATCAGCCTACTTGTGAGCTGCTATTATGAGCTTGATTTCTTACTCTGCGATCAGGAGCTAATGTGGCTTCTCTCTAGAAACTTCAGCATTTTGGTCCTTAATGACACCGTATCCATTTCCCTAGATATTTTGAAATGCCTTACTATTCTCCCGTCAATTGGTGACCAGGCTATACAAAAGTATGTCGTGAACGGAACGTGCTTGAGCGGAACAGACAGCTTTACCAGTGTCTCCTTCACGACCAACTACTTCCATAACCTGGAGAAGTCCCTCAACATCATGTTCTCTTCTGTTGCAGAGCCTCTTTTGAGGTGTTTTTCAGTAACAAGCAAGAAAACTCTTTATCTACCTGAATCAAACTCTGTGCTGCCACCCGACATTTTCGGCGAGTTTAGAGGAACGCTTATTCTTGCATGCACGATAGGCTATGCAATCTGCCTCCAATACCTCCAGACCAGCACTCTGAATTATACCTTGACGTTTAGCGCATACACAGAGCATGTTTGGCGTTTTTGTTATTTGCGCATGGGGATGTATAGTGGGTTTGCAATAACACTATATACTCTGGCCAATAATCTTCGCTCAGAGGCACTCAAGAGCAAATTTCAAAGGGTGTGTCTGGGCGCTACTGCTACAGACGAAGCGCACATGCAATCCAGGCCTGGCATGCAAGGACCAAGCAAGACTAATATTCTTGCAGCAGTACCAGAAGGTACGTGTAATACTAATTCCTTACTCCCCCTTATGCTTGAGTCTAAACAGCACGCCAAGGCACCATTAATTTCTCCCGAAGCTGCAGATGATTCCATCACACCTCGGGGTATCCTAGGAAGATTCTCATCTAAATTGACAAGCATTTCTCACAGGAGTCGAAGCTCAACCAAGTTCAACGACATTGTACTAGCCACACAGAGCGAAGATATTTTGACTATTATCAACGAAATTATGGATGACTTTGCGGCAATTGTTCGTAGGGTTATTGTTGATTCGGTAATAGCGGTCAGTAGCCTTGTATTTAAGCATCAGCTTCTTCCCACCCTTCAACACAGTAACGCTCTTGAGGTCCTTATTATGAATGCTGCTATAGACGCAGACCTTGTCAAGTCTATCACTACCAGTGAGTACAGCACCCAAGCGAATCGTTATTTGGCTCATATCGAAGGAGGAGCTGTGGAGTATAAAGGCTTCCAAAACAAGGGCCAAAAGCCTGCTGAAGTGAGCAATAGATCCTTCATGAATCACTTTGTTACTGAGATGGACTCCGCTGGCATTGAGCGCTCGTTAATGTTGGCCTTAGACACGTTTCAGATAAACCTTCCACTCCTTCTCCGGTACGCAGACCTCGCTCTAGAGATGCGGTTTGGCATGTCGCAAGACCTTTTAAATGGTAGGATTTCCATTGAGTACTCCCGTTACCTTCTGTTTCGTAAAAGCACTGTGCACAGCTTTCTATGTCACACGCTCTTCAGCAGGGGACAGGAGAAGATACCTGTTCTCCCGTGTTCTCTCTTTCTTCCTGTTCTGTACATGGCTGAGACGCTCCGCCACATTGAAGAGACCAAGAACTTGCAGCACCCAGCGTCTGCTGACCAGATCAAGAGAGCATATAGCTTTGAGTTCATAGATTGTAGTATGCAACATGATGAGTTTATCTCTCGACTGCGTCTGGCACTCTCCTGCTCCGGCGCCGCAGACCATCCGTTATGCTTATATAACATGTTCGCCCCGTCGTGCACAGATAATAACCGTAGCCTAGCACGATTGTTGCGCTCGTTACTTACGTTGGTAAATTCTCCGCTGCCACAGCCGGATGAATTTGGGGATACCAAGCCATTTCACGCGTCGCTAAGCATCGACGACGCAGTGCAGGCGACCCTTGCATACCACCCCAGAATGCGCCGGATGTACCTATCTCTTGCAGATCCTTATGAATCGCTGTATCTCTTGGAGTTTAATCACAGACTCCATATACTTCATAGTCCCGTAGCCACCTTACAGTACTACGTTGGATCGGAAACGTCAACTTCTGAAGGGACCCCGCAGTCCAATTTTCCTGCAATAGGCTTATCTGCAATTGAAAAGCTCCAAAGGCACAGGCAAACGGTCCTTTATGACTATATTATCGAAGAGCTTACTATTATTTTTACGTATGAGGCAATCCATTTGAATCTTCCAATCATTCGCATAAGTCAATTCTTGCTGAGAAAAAATAAAATCGTTGGCGTCCTAAGTGAGTTCAATAGGTACCTCGAAGGTCTCTCTGCACCTCAGAATCCTGTAACACTAACTGATGTCGAGCTGTTCTTAGCATACATCAAGCACATACACGCAGAACTTCAGAAGCTTACTGACTTTACTATTATACCGCTATCTATCAAGCAAGGAATAAGAACACGTGCCAGGACCCTGCTCTCAGTCTACGAGCTTCTTTGGAAATTGTCCGAGAGATTTGAGGCGCTTTCAGTGGCCTTTACAGATACATTTTTCTTCTCTTTAGTAACGTCCGTGATCGTAGACCTACAAGGAGTGGACCACTCCGCCTTACACCATCGCCGCTTGCTTCCGAAGCACACCTCTGAACGACGCATGACTGAGTTGCTCCCCACGATTGTGCATCATCTCTTATCAAAGATATCCGCTATTGTTCCGCAGGCATATATGAAGTCGCTTCTGGGAATGATCTCATGCTTGGAATCTATTTCAGGACAGTGCAATGTACAGAAGCATATGCTGCTCTTCTCATCTATTGTTACCGATCAGTCACTTTCTAAGCCAGTAGGCTTTCTAGACAACGGACGGGCCATGGACTCATTCTTGCCAAACACCGCAGATAGCCTTGCAATAGAAAGGTGGAACAAGCTCTGCAGCTTGGTCTTCATTGCCCCAGATCTTGCGAAGGAGTGGGTGGCCTTCTTTTCTACCCAGAAAACGCAGTATTTGACATATGTTCGGGGCTCGAGTTTCTTCCGGAAGGTGCTTGGTCACTACGCCTACGTAGAGAGATCTTCCAAGCACTCTAATAGGCTTTCTGCAGAAACTTTCCTGGCGCCGCATGCACTTCTTAAGTCAGCCGTGCATGAATACAACATCGTTGAGCTCTTTGGAGGCTTCACATCAGAGACAGGGATCGTTCCTGCTTGGAGCAGTACTTCTAACAAAGCTGTATATGGGTCTGGAACAGTGCCTGTAAAAGAGCCAATCGCCAACACGCACCCAGGGGACTATAACTCATACAAAGTCACGGATAAGAAGACTATCAATTCAGATGATGACACTAGTTCAGAAGGTTCGGTGGCTTCGCTCACTGACGAGGATTATGATGCTATGTTTGATTATGATTATGCAGACAGTGAGAATATGCACCCAAGCTTACAAGCCAAAACAGCAACTAAGGCAAGAAAGCACATAAGCATGTCAAGGAGATCTATGACAGCCATGCTAAAGAGGGCAGAGACCGCCGGTTTCTCTGTAAAAACCACGCACCAAGATAAGGGAAAGTCGGCTAATTTTGAAAATTCCATGCAGCTACATAACAATACTGACTCAGTCTATGAGCGATTAATCCCCGATGAGCTGATTATGGAACTGAAAGATGATATGACCCTGGGTAATTTTCCTATTTCAATTCAGTCACCTTCAGCAAATGGCGTGTGGATAGCTTTTCTTTTAAGCATATGTCTCAATCCAACTCATTTGCAGGAGGACCTCAACCTTCTTATGAAGGTAAGCAAGCTAACGAACTCCGCTAGCTTCAGTCTAGTTGACGTATTCAGCTCTGACCGAGATGACGAGCTCCTCTCTAAGTTCTTGCAGTGTCCTTTAAAGTCTCTCACTGGATCCATCAGCAAATTCATTGCTGCTTTTTATCGCAGCCAGCTTTGGTCACAGGATTTTCCTCCATCTGAAAAGTTATCCTATGGAATGTTTTTCAGCGATAATGGGCAACCACTTTCTCATGCATCCAAGCAGTCTTTGTTAGAAGAGATGTGTCCTATGTGTGCATCCAAAACAGTCGCCATCTTCTTCGATTCCACGTTGGACATTCTTACACTCATCTCTTTTGCGTTCGAATATCTAGTTGATCAGCTTCTGCTGACTGCTCCTGTCGTTTATAAAACAAAGCCCACTCACGCCGACTTGCTCTCCTACCTTGTTGTAGTTCTATCTGATGGGAACAAGAGCGTAGAATGGTTGGTCCAATTGTTCATTAGCAAGCCGGTAAGGCCTAAGCATGGGTTGATAATCTTAATTCCAACTTCTTATTCTGCTCCAGCGCTTTCCAGAGTGCTTATTGGCCATCTTTGTGCTGCATTTGCGCCGGAGCTGGTTGTCTTTAACGCTCCAATAGGTAAAATCGAAAAGATTCATCATTATTTCACCCTGTTTCGCATACAGCAGATACACTTTGCCACTAGACACTCCACTGATAAGGCCTTGGCTTTAGAGGCAGGTACGCTCAAGCTGCCGATAATTTCTAGCCGCACTCTTCTAGGTTTGCTCATCTTCTTTGTCACGCAGAGCCCCCCTCCAGATTGCCCTCACATTCGCATATCTGACACGTATACAACTTTAGACTCAGCAGCAGCCCTCTTGTTTCAGGCAGTGATAGAGTCAGAGCACATGCAGGCTTTGGTAAATACACTCCGGACTCGTCTTCGCGTTCACCCTGCGATTATAGAGAAAATCCAGAATCTATACGCGGCTATCTGGGCTACCATCTCCGCGATTCGTCGATACGACCCCGAGAGGGCATCATATCACCCACTAAATCGCCGTCTGACAGAGCTCTACAACCAGTTGCTAGTATCATATGCACGTGTGTTCCACAAGCTAGACCACGTGTCTGTCTATGAGAAAATATACACATCTCCGGGCTCGCTGCTGCACTCTCGCTTTCTGAAGCATTGTATTTTCTCATTATGTCACGAACTGCAAGACAAGGTTACTCTGGCCCACAACCTGATTGTTGAAATGCCACAAGGAGCAACAGTAAGCGATGAGGCCATCTCAGAACTTGCTGTGAGCAGTGACTCAGACTTATCAGACTCATCTAACTGCACGGCTAATGCTTTGACATCCTTGCACACAGAGGGGACCCAAGGATTGTCTGATACAGATACCTTGAAAAGCGATCCTCAACACTCAACTGAGCTTACTAGAATTTATAGCGTAGATGACGTGGCGCGTACATCACAGCAATCTGAAGTTGACATGTCAAAGGATGTGCTACTAGGGTCACATAGGCTCGGGTCAGGCCTGGGCCTTAGCATATCTCTAGAAAAGAAGTTCATACGCAAGGAGAACTTGTGTGACACAGAAAGGAATCGGTACAAACAATCAGATGATGACCTACAAGTAGTAGGCAATCCACGAGAATTTCGAGTGTATGGCCCGTCAGCTCGACTGTTAAACCTTCATCACGCGCTAGTTTTAGAAACAAGTAGATCCCAGCAGTCAAAAAGGGAGGAGAGCGGAGAGCAAGCTATAACTGCGCTTAACAGTTATCTGGAAGAAGTGCAAAAGCTATCACAACAAGCAGTCCAGTTACCATGCGTGTTCACAGAAGAAAGAGTAGCTGACCCCACTGCCTTTAAGGAGCTTTGCAAACAGTATCTCTACTCCCTCACTCTGTACTCTGACGAAGGAAGGCTAAGCCCTTCGCAAATTGTGTCACTAATTCAGAAGGATGATACTCGTGATGTGATTCCTCTATCAAAGCCCCAGAACCTTATCACCATCAAGGAGATAAGGTCGTTTCCTGGCTTGCGGAGCATGGCATTCACTGAATCAGCTGACATCCTTGACAGAGTCTCTGTACAGGCTATGCATACACCTCTGTCAATAGGTCTGCAAACGACTTCCGTACACAGCGCAGAGGGCTATGTTATTAACTCATTGCTTGCTAACGCTGTCATGCTTGCAAAACCGATAATAGACCTGAGCATGGCAGTCATGGATCATGCCGGAGTTCTTATCTGCGAGGCAAATCGATGCTGGAGATTTCTAGACTTCATATTGACCGCCAAGCGCCATCAGCTAGCCCGAGGTAATGTCCCGTATGCTAATCTCTGCTCTGTTCTACTTCCAGAGCCTCCGCAGCCCAACACACGCTACGTTGTCTATAAAGGGATGCTCTACACCGGTGGAGTACTTAGGCATGTATCGGAAGCTACAGATGCGATGGCTGATGCGTCGAGACTGGGGTATGTTCATATCACAAACATAGAGCTACACAATGTAGGGTATGACACACATAATCAATCAGTGGTGGATTGCTCAATGGACCCGTGGCCAATCGTCTACAAAATGAGTGTCTACGCAGCTACCGTGATACGAATCAATTCGTGGGATCCACAGCTTTTGCCTTTCCGACAGGCATCTCCTAAGTACGTCGCCATCAGGGCTAACTTTGCAGCGGACACTTACCTGTATCTGGAGAACAAATCGACCCTTTCGCGAGCAGAGTTGGCTCAGCGAAATCTCCATTTATCCCCTGCGTCCCAAAAGTAGATCAATAAATTGCTTTGCATAAAGTTTGGCAACAGCTATTGCCATGTTGAGAAAGTGGGAAATTAATTATAGTTATGATATTCGTCTGGATTGTCCTCGCCGGTGCGCTGGCATCATGCAGAGAGGGAATCCTTGACGGTGACTGCTTCCTACTAAGCTGCGACGTCATCCTGGACCAAGTTTATTGTTCTGTTTGCACAGCAATGACAGAGTTTCTAATCGATGGCCAGTGCCTATCCACAAATGTAGACAATACATGCCGTCACTCCTTCGGAAACGGGACATGTGACTCTTGTGCCGGGCCATATTTAAGCTACCGGGGTGGATGCTACCGGGTCGGAGAGGATCCAGGTAATTTTATCTGCAAATCTGAAGACGTTTTTTATGTTGACGGCACAGCGCTTTGCAGAAAGTGCGTTGTCTACGGGGAGTTCCCGATTGACGGATCCTGCACCAAAAAGGCCCAGGGGAACCGCTGTGGGACAACCGGCTACGAGGGAGTCTGTGAAACTTGCGGGACTGGGTACTTCTACCACAACGGGGGATGCTACCGGAAGAACCGCTTTCCTGGGAACAAGATCTGTGCCGACTCTTCTGCCGTAGAGCACATTGGACACTGTGGAGCTTGTCTTGCTGGTTATGAAACATATAAAGGTACGTGTTTGGCCTGTGAGGACATAAATTGTCGCAAGTGCGGAGTCAGCATGTCTAACTGTGAGGTTTGCCACGACGGATACTACCTCGATCGCGACATGCACGACGGCAAAGGCGCATGCGTACCGTGTAATCCCATCAGGAACTGTGAAACATGCCTTACAGATGAAGAGTGTACTTCGTGTGCGAGGGGCTTCTTTGCCGGATTCTTGAAGGCATCTGGTCACTGTGTTTCCTGCGACAAGGGAGGAGATGGATATGCAGGTGTGCCGAACTGTCAAGTATGTTTGCCACCACACCCGGGTACTTCTGATATGGCTGCATTTTGTACTGAGTGCGCCGGTGGTTTTTACTTGCTGATCTCTGAGGACAGAACTCAGACCAGCTGCGTTGTCTCCTGCCCTAAGAATAAGATACATTACTCCAACCGCTGCGTGACCGAACTAGAGGGATGCCACAGCTATGGCCGCAATGATGAATGTGTTAAGTGTGTGTCGGGCTATCGCCTGGCAGAGGGCGTCTGCGAAAGATGTGCCGTGGATAACTGCGAAGTATGCACCTCCAGCTCGTCAGTTTGCAATATATGCAAGGCTGGCTATGGACTGGAAAGTGGTATGTGCAACTTGTGCGGTGAAGGGTGCCGGACCTGTGATGGTGACGTCTCTGTCTGTACTACCTGCCTCTTAAGGTTTAACTACATTAGCCCAGGTAAAAATTGCTGCATCTCTACGTGTCCAGAGCACTCCCATGAGGTCTTTAGTGGGGAGCTGGGCTTCTGTGAGTGCTATGGTGACTACAAGCCATCCGCAGACGGTCTCAGATGCGAGAAGTAAACATCCGCACCCGTAAAGAGCAAGGCCACGCTTCACTGATGGCGCACTTCACGAGGATATTCACTTTGAAAATCTAGGAGACGAAGTGCGACTGATAGGGTGCAACCCTGACAAGATAAGTGCAAACAGCGGTCACTTGATGAACGAGATGGGGTCACTTTGATACAAGAAGAATAGATTGACATTTTCAAATAATTATAGAGAGAATATTGGTTCCAAGAGTAAGCATACATAGATGCAGTATATTCTCATCGGTGTGGTAAAGGTCGACGCACCAATACGTACATTAACGAAAAGTTCATTTGGCTTTGCTCAGCGCCTCAAAGAGGTCCAGTTCCCGTTTTCGAGAATTTTCGAGAGTAACCTCTACTAGCTCCTCTATCTGCAGAAACTCCCGGTCCATCGAATCTACAACGTCCAGCGCAGTGTTAAGCTTTGCTTCGAGCCCGTCAAGAGCCTCTTGAGCAGTCTTTTCCTTCTTCGACACGGCATTGTCCAGAGCTGCAGGAATGGTCTCTGCTGTCTGTTGTGAACCTGCACGCACGGCTCCATGGCCGGCAGCAGATACGGGCTTGGGTTTGGCAGATGACACCCCTGCTGTCGATGTTACTGTTTTCTGTCTGGTGCCCGCCCCTGATACGCCGCCTAATGATCTCGATGGCGGACCTCGTGACCCGCTGAGGGGAGCTTTAGCTGTCACGGCTGCTGCTGAGGCTTTTTGCTTTGTAGATGGCACAATGATATTATGATCGGAATCAAACCGCACGGTATCGGCGGCCACGCCCGTGCCTAGTACAGCGTCCTTTTCGATCTTTTCTGCTATGGCATTCACCACCTGGACACCTTCGTGGCCTTCCCCTTCAATTAGAATAACTTCCTTTATGTTAGGGCACTGGTTCTTGATGACATCCTTGTCGATAGTTGCCAGCTGCCCCTCAGAAACACAGAGAATTTCTAAGGAGCGCGGGAGCCGTGACACATCCAAGGCCTTGATAGGGTTGAATGCAATATTCAAGTGTCTGAGCTTGTGGTGCTCCGGCAGGCAGGACAGGTCGAGACTATTGGTCAGTTTATTGTGGGAAAGATTCAGAGTTTCTAGAGTTGGTATGATCTCCAAAACAAGAGGATCAATGGACGAGATCAGATTGTGGGAGAGATCTGCGCACTTCAGCTGGGAACACATGTCCAGTCCATCAAGAGAGGTTAGGCTCTTCCCTTGCATATTGGCACGCTCCAGCTCCATAAGCACCGGAATAATATCTTCTCCGCCCACCCCCACGCACTCTTTGAAGATGGCGAGAGTGATGGGGCGCTCATAAATAGTGTAGTTAAACATTTTTGGATTTTGGAACCCTATTTCACGGCCGTAGAATAAAAGCTTGTGTATGCGTGCAGGTCCCGCTCGAGTTCTGCAAAGAACGAGTAGCACTCGTCTTCCTTTGCACGTATGGCGTCGCTGGTTGCGTTGGATCCAGTGATCAATACATCTCCGAGACGCTCCTTTTCCATGGCAGCTGGCCCATTGTCTAGTTCTCCGTCGCGGAGTGCTCCGATCTTATCAACACCAGCGTCCCTAATGTCATCTCCAAGCGACTTGTGGCTTCGTGCATCACTTATTACCACTTCCCTCCGTTCTTTCTTGCTATCTGCGTTGACGTATATGGGGTCGTCAAAGAGTTCGTCGCGACAGCGAATGCTAATGAGCTTCTCAATGTTTTCATTCAACTCTTCAGAAAGTTGGATTCGCGGCCGCTGCTTCACATCAAAATCTATGTCATCTATCTTGCGAAGTAGAGCATCTGTCGGACGCTGATGCGCAGAAATTTCTCCTGCCATGTCCCATGTGGGCCTGTTCATCATGTCATCCTCTATCCTCTTTATTGTTGCTTGCAGACGCATCCTTGCCAGCTCAAAGTCTGAATAAACATCTGGCTTGCGAGGTTCTGTCTGCTTGATATTTGGTTCTTTGACATAAAGTTCGTCATCTAGCCCATCAACTGCAAGCTTGGTGTCTTCATTCTCTTCATCCTCTTCCTCCGATTCCTCCTCATCCTGATAGTCGTCTGCTGCTCTGATTTCGGCCTCGATTGCGCGTGCTTGTGCTTCTGTCATATTTTCTTGCCATAGGTCTTCCTCCTGTTCACTGGAATATGTCATTTCTTCGTCGTCTGCCTCTTCTAATTCCTCGACTGTTTCGAGGTCTGAACCGCCAATATTATCTGTCTCTTCGTCTCCTGCTTCCATTTCCTCTTCTTTCTCAGGTAGCCCCATATAGTTAGTCTCCATCTGTTCCCATATCTGCTCTAAGTGGAGATCCTCAATGTATAACGGCTGAGGAGCAATGGAAAAGGAAACAGCGTAGTCATGAAAGGCGTGGAGTGCGTTTAGGAGTGCAGCTGTATCTTGCTGGTGCATGGCCTTGCTATCCCTGATTCTCTGAACAAGAGGAAGGTCAATAGAAGGCAGATCCTGCTGCATTTATTTATTTTCTTTTGGTAGTGGAGGGGAATAGCGTCTCAAGAGTGCTCCTTGTGTCCAGCGACAGTTCGCTAGGTGTGGTATGCGTGAAGCAATGGCTATCTCTTCTTGCACAGGAACTGCAACGGGGCTGCTCCATAGAGGGTTCCGTAGTAGATGCGTCTAGTCTTTCTGCTCCTGCGCTCTGGGAATACGATATGTTTGTAGTGGCCTCTGAGGCTATTCAAGAGATGAATGCAGATCTTCTCTCATGCCTAGTTGAGCTATCCTTTCATCGAGCCTCTATTGTCTTTTCGTTGCAAAATCTCTGCTACCGGTGTTTCACTGGCATATGGCCCCTTGGCGTTCAAGATGCTGTCCTTGTGGATAGAAGCCTCAAAAGCTCAGCCTGCGACCTTCTTCTATCACGAGCGCCCACAGACCTGGACCATACTCCTGAAGCACTGAGGGTATTGCTGTGTTTACTGGATTGCGCTAAAGAGAATACATTGCAAGGAAAAGCTCTTGCCAGTGGATCTATAGAGGCATCTCTGGAGTCATTCACGAAGGTTCAGATGAGACGCGCGCTTGCATTAAGAACTGTTTTGTGTCGTTCGCATGATTACAGAATAGAACACACTACTCTTTCTGAGGTGGCACTAAACTTATCAATAGGCCAGACGGAGAGCAGCATAATGAGTTCTAGAGTCATGCTGTTTAGCCTGATGGGGGAAATTATCAACTACTGCAACGGGACAGGCTCTATGAGCAAAGGTGTTGTAAGTATTCAAAGCCTCGGTTAAATTATGAGACCAGAAGCTGACCCCCTTTTGATGGATGTCCGTAGCACTTCATATTGCTTGCTTGGAATTAGTGGGTCAACTTGCTCCTTGATAACCTCTGCAAATTCTGAAAGGAAGCCACTAGCGTTGGCTACGGCGAGCGAGAGCATGGCAGAGACTATTTTGGGCTTGACTTCCTTGTCAAGAGGGCAGTTAATGGCCAAAGACGGGCTGGCATTAAACTCCAGCAAGTGTGCATGGGGTGCCCTTGTCTTTGCATCATATGACAGCAATATATCGGCGCCCAAAAGCTCGAAGCAGGCCTCCATCTGATGCATACCTCCAATATTGGAAGTGCCGACTATGCCAGTTAGTATGCCGATAATGATAACTCTCTTGATTAAGGCCTCCATGATGGCCTTATCAACATTGTATGTCACAGAGAGAATTGATAGAGCGTCTGTGTACGGCATCCGTGCCTTCAAGAAGGCTGTTTCATGCTCACCGTTGATACTTGTGTTGGTCAAATGAGCACGGAGGCACTGGATGTTATTTATATCATACTCTCTGCTACAGAGGCGTGCGATACCATCTCTAAACAAGAACGCACTATATGAGCGTTCCTGAGCGTTAAAGAACAAGCCCACATAGAGGCGAAAGTCGACCTTGCGTCGGTTTATCAGCATGGCGTTGGTAATGTAAATCTGGGCCAAGGACGGGACACTGTATTCTATTTCCGATGGGTCCCGGAAGAGCTGTATTTGGCGACCCCGTGATAGAGCAAGAGGCTTTACTATGAAAATGAGCGAATCCCTATTGAAGCTGGGGGGCATCTCTCCTTTTCCGGCAACATAGGCCTTCAGCTTTGGGTAGTCTGCTGGCAAGAGAAAGGTCTCCGGCAAAGCTTTGGAGGCGGCAGGCGTGCAGGTACGTAAGAGCTGATAACCCTTCCAAAGCATGTCCTTACGCGTTATATTGGTGATATTTGGAAAGTGGTTAACCAACTGGTCTGGGTGCAAGGCGCTATAAAAGTCGCGATCCAGTTTGGTCCGCCACGACCAGAAGACCCGGAAGTCGTACTTTAGTATTGCAGAATAGGTATAGAAGTGCGACTTATGAACAAGGGTGAATACTGGGGGCAACACATCCAGTCCTCTTGTTACTATGAAGGTCTCCAGAGACTTTTCTCGATGGAACCAGTCGAGCCCTATCAGAAAAGTAGTTACAATGTCGGTTGGGCACTCTAAAAGGAGGAGCTGATACCCACTTTCTACCTCCTCCGTGTTAATCAGCGTCTCATCAGATGCCGACTTGGTTGAGCCGGGTTGCCTGATAAGGTGCAGGCGATTGCTAACAGATCTTCTTGCTGCACTTCTCGGCGTTTTACAACGCGCTTGTGGTGTGTTGACACGTTGAATCTCAATTAGGCTGGAATCTGTAACAGTATCGCTCTTGGTTTGTTCTGCTACTAACATCAGATCAGCCCCCAAGCTATCCACTGAGTTGCCCACGTCAGTAAATCTAAACTCCGCCCTAACGTTTTCCGATGACACACCCCCGCAAACGGTGTGTGTCAATGGCAGCTCTGACGTAGGTGAGCTTGGGAGCTCTGTGGGTGTGACAGCTTCCTTCTTCAACTGCAGGAGTAGAGCATCTATCCCCTTGTAAGACGGCGCATCTGCACCACATCTAGATTCAGTTGCTGATGGTGGAGAAGTGGAGAGGATACTGCTGCAGGGCTCTATATTGCAATATGCATGGAGTGGCGAGCATGCGGGTGTGTCGGTGGGGCTAGGAGTAATTACACTCTGCTTGGTTGTGAGTTGTGGCGTTAGGTCTACTTTGCCCCGTGCTCTCAAAGTCCTGCTAGCCATTATAGCAGAAATTGTAGTAGCTGTGCTGGGCCGCAGAAGAGGGGTTTGCTTGAGCACCTGACTTGCTATCCTCAGATCGTTAGCTGTTGGTAACGAGAGTTTTGGCTCTACCGTATTGTCATGTGCTTTGTCACGTATTCTATCATGTGCTAGGCTTTGGGTCAAGAGCGGCCGTACGGCCAAATTGGTCGATCGTGGCCGAGGAGCAGGTCGTTGTAATGGTGTTCTAGCAACGGTTTTAAGACTCCCCTGTGAAGTGTTTGGTCTCGATACTGTGATCTTCTGCTGCTTCGAGCTATTACTCCGTGCTTTCACATCGGAAGCTGTCCGCGAAAAGTGGGACTTTGACTGCCCTCCCGCCCCGTGCCCTATCACTACCATGTCATACGAAACGGCAACACCCAGGTTTGCTGATAGCGGTCGCATAAGACGGCGTGGAGACTTGCTGGCTGGTTTGGCGGAGTACATTTTAAGTTTTTTCATGGAGCCAACTGCAGAGTTTCTGTCGGAGGGAGCACGCACTGAGCGCTTGTTACGGGAGTTGCACTTACTCAGTAGAGAAGCAGGAGTGATCTTGACTTTGCCATCAAGCGGCTACATTAACACCTTCTATGTCACCATGAAAGTTTCCAAAGGAGCGTATTTAGGGCGCCAACTAACGTTCATGGTAGACGTGCCGCACAAATGGCCGCAGATTCCTCCACGGTTTCTCTGTGGCTATCGACGAATGTTCCATCCAAATGTATCATCAGATGGTCGCGTTTGTCTAAACTTGCTGCGGGACGACTATGAGCCTAGCTATACGCTGGTTAGTCTACTGATGGCTATCTTGTGTGTTGTCGAGGAACCAGGACTTGAGCATCCACTGAACCTTGATGCAGCGAAGGCCGTCGAAAGAGGAGAGTGGGAAAAGATTGTGTCTGCGCATTTACAACATGAACAAGGCATTAATACATTTCCGTTACCGGACGAACAGCCTGTCGCCCAGGCTTGAGAGTTGGTAGCTCATTTGTTCGTCCACCCTTAACGTTGACAGACGACGTTGTACTGCGTGAGGGCGTATGTCTACCGAGCTGGCTTTTAGGGGTCTGCACTACGTCTGGATGCACCCTTCCGTTGGCTCCAAAGCCATATGAAACCATCTCCTCTTTACGCTCACCAACCCCAGGAGTTCGCGGCATGTTGCCTGTGCGTGGAACCCTGGTTACGCTTCCATATGTACCAGATGCCCCTTGCCTTCCTCCACGCCCAGAGGCTATGCCCGGCCTATTTACGCTACTCGGGTACATTCCACCGCCTAGATTCATGGGGCTCCCAGGGGCTCCCGTCCCTGGGGTCATAGCGCGGACTGATGAGCCTACTCTTCCCGTTGTTAACGCGCCTTGGTAGGAGGACTTGGATGTTGCCCCATCGTAGTTTGACGACCTTGTGTTCGCTGTGCGTGTAGGGGAATTCTTTAGATAGTCAGCTAACTTCTGTCGAACTCTATCTGTTCCGGATGTCCTCGCAATATCTGGCTGTCTAGACGGCGATGAGTTCACCACTCCCCTTGTTGGAGAGCTACGAGATGGGGAATGCATGGGGTTGGATCCAGAAGCGCCAGAGCGAGACGTTGCTGCATGCCTATCTGGGCTTGTAGTGTTAGCCAAGGCTCCAGTCATGTTGCTGGATCCCAAACCTGGGTGCGCTGCAGTACCCCGAGACGGACTCGCAGATATGGGAATAGTGACAGCCTGGTCGTGCTGGTCAGCCGCGCTCCCCTCCTGAGCCGCAGCGGCCTTCTGCCGATAGTACGCCTTGATCTTGCTCTCCATAGATATAAGGAACTGCTGTTGCTGACCCAATATAGACCCAGGGCGAAGAATGCGGAGCCATGCGATGATCTCGCGGCCAGTGAAGTCGTATCTCTGCATCATATAAAGCGCAATGAGGGACCCCGTTCTCCCTAACCCAGCCTTGCAGTGGACAGCAACTCCTCCCGTTTCTTTGTCTGTAATCTCAATAAACTGCTTTATAATCTTGTCGGGCGGACAAGACCCGTCGGGAAATGGCAAATCATAGTGGTGGATCCCTGCTTTGATGAAATCTGTCCTATTGTAGCAGGCCTCATTGAGTCGTATTACTGCCGTGATGTTTCTAGACTGGAATAGCGGTATGTATGACGCCGGAGTGAAGGGGTGATAGCGAAAGAACGGATGAGACTGGGACACCGGTCCAGCAAACGCGACAAATTTATCGAGAAGCATCCACGTAAGATCACCATTTTCCACTTGAGAATAAAAGTAGTAGTCATCATACTTAAAGGTGTTGAGGTTGAAGAGACCCTTGCTCATCGCCTTCTCCATCGCAAACAGGCAATCAGCCACGGTCATCCCGTACGAGCACGGACCCATGCACGCGTCGCGAAACGGAACCAGAGCCGGTTGGACATTCTTGGATATTAAATCTGCAATGTCTTTTGCTGACTTCTGCAGAACGCAAACCATGAATAACCCTATCAGGGTCACTGAGTTGGCCCGATGGCTAAAGTTTGAGCTAGAATAATAGACGATCTTCTTCGCTTTCAAGTTAGGATCCTTTAACTTGTTGGATAGCTGCGCAAAAAACACATAGGTCTGTCCCAGGTTCAAGGGGCCAAAGTCCTGCTCAAAAGGATAGTATACTAGCGTGGAGTCTGTGGTAAAATAATGCGTATCGGCTGTATCGGAACTGGATCCGGTGATGGTCGCATAATAAAGCCGGTCTGGTATAAATTCAACCATCCGTCCTTGGACTGGCATGCTATCTAGGGAGAAATTTTACTGTCAAAAATTTCATTATTAATAATCATTATTAAACTGTTTTAAAGGACATAGCAAATTAGCAAGCGAACGTATAATTTTAATGCATCGGATTTCATGCTTCTGGATTCTTCTGGATGCTCCAGTGCATGGAACGGACAAAGAAGATATACAGGCAAGCCGGGAGTGGGTGTAGTGTAGGAGAGCAGGCCTCCTTATGCAAGATTAATTAAAATTGGGCCTTGACCTGTTTCCTGCCCCAGCAAGCTTTCCATACTCGCATACTTGCTTGGCGTTGGAAGAGTCGTTATGTCTGTAGACACAGATGCCTCTGATGGACACACTGCAGATGTAGCGGAACACCTAACCAGGTATCACGAGGTGTTACACACTGTGTTTGGATTGGCCCAATTCAGAGATCAGCAGCTAGAGGCAATCATCTCCATTGTAGAGGGCAATGATACGTTGGTTATTTTCCCCACAGGGGCCGGCAAATCACTAATATACCAGCTGGCCGCAGTATACAGCAAGAAGACAGCGGTCGTCATTTCTCCGTTGATTTCTCTCATGGATGACCAGGTGACCAAGCTTCGTTCTCTTGGTATCACCGCATTCACCGTTAACTCCTCCACCTCCATGAATACGCGGATTCAAGCATTCGATAGGATGCGAACAAACCCTGGGTCCATCTCCTTGCTCTATGTCACCCCAGAGACATTCCGCCTTGAAGAGTTTGTGCATCTTCTCAAAGCCATGGTGACAAATGGCATGGTGGGCTTCATTGCAGTGGATGAGTGTCACGTTTTAACCGATTGGGGCAATACCTTTCGATCTAGCTACCGTGGACTGTCTTCGCTACGCACAAATTTTCCTGAAATACCAATCATAGCGTTGACGGCAACAGCCACAAAGTACACGGCCATCGACATTGTCTCATGCTTGCAGCTTAACAGTTCGTTTAAGCTCTTTATCAGGTCGTTTGATAGAAGAAATCTCTACTATCGTATCATGTATGTTGGGCCCAATTCGTCTAAGATTGCGCTCCTTCTGGATTATCTTAAAAATTATCAAGCATGCGTAGCAGGTCCCCGTGGCCTTGCTGCCTCGAGGCACACGCGACCTGAGCAAAGAAGTAGGCACAGGTCCTGTTCGGCGGAGTATCCTAAATCGCTTGGTGCAGTCATAGTTTATTGTTATACCAGAGACGAGACAGAAGCCGTTGCTAGGCGCCTCGCTGATGAGGGCTTTAATGCGCAGCACTTCCATGCAAAGCTTTCCCAGGACACTAAGATGCAAATTCTCATGGATTGGGTCAAGGACGATTCAAGCAAGCAAACGTCAGAAGCTGGGGACCCCAGTGACATGCAGATAATCGTTGCCACTATTGCATTTGGCATGGGGATAGATAGATCTAACGTCAGATTAGTGGTTCACTATAATATCCCCCGCTCCATGGAGGGGTTCTATCAGGAGTCTGGGCGAGCAGGGCGTGACTCAGAGCCAGCCCTCAGCCTTGTCTTGTTTGACAGCGCAGACGTATCCGGCGCTGTCACACGTATCCAGAGAGATGGATCCGATTTTGAGTTGTATTCTTTGTATAGCTTCTTCTCCTTCTGCTTACAACGGAAGTGCAGACGCCGCGTTTTGTTAGATTACTTCAATAGTGGTGTTGAGGACCATTCCACAGACCCAGCATGGTGCTGTGACTTCTGCAGTGGACGGTCTCCACCGTTGACCACAGCTTATTCAGACATTCTTGATGGTGTTGTAGGAAAGCTCTCCTATTATAAAAACGACAAGGGGGACAGGTTTTTGGGGTGTCTCAGCCAACTCTTAACCACTCAGAACGATCAGGAACCGTCGTTGAAGCAGAAGAACCTAAAGGCACAGTGCCTCACGGTGCCCACCGAATGCCCTGGTGTACAGAAGATCGCAGCATCTAACGCTCCTACTGACACACAACCACGAGGTGATAACGTTCAGAAGTACGAGCGTGCATTTCGAGCACATATAGGGAAGATCCTACTTCACCTTTCCCCTGAGTTGTTAGCGAAGAAGCTAGACGAAGTTCATCTGGCAATTTCCACCCAAGCAAACGGCGATGGTGCAACTATAGAATCATGCTATAAAAAGCTATACGCAAAAACAAAGGCAATGACCACATATCCGACAGAGGACAACATCTACGCTTTGATCTTTTCCTTCTTTGGATTTACGTGCCTCTAAATTCATCTGCTACTGAGTCTCCACGGAAAGCTATTGGCAACTGCATACTTAACGCTAGATTAATCTCACTCGACCCCAATCCCGAGGCCAATCTTTAATCTTTGAATTTAGAGTTTAGAGTTCCAGAAAATGAATTTCTTCAATCACAAACTCTTGAGCTCGGCGACCATCATCGTCAACACCACCTCTGGATTTAGCATATATCTGCGCTACTTCACTGACGTGGCCACAGATGGCCTTGAAGATTCCCTTTCCTTTGATCCCTTAAAGGGTAGCTCAAAGGTCTACGGTGGATATGGCAGATCAATGTACAATCAACTTTCTTGCTTCAGTGGCGGGTCCCATATATCGCGAACGAATAGTTACAACGACATTCTGGTCGACTATGACCACATTTCCTCTAATCACATCTCCCACCATTCCAAGTTGGTGAGAAGTACTACTGCGTCTATCGCAGACGAAGGTGGCCACCGCAGGTACCTGATTGTCGAGGAGGCGGCGCGCCTTTCAGAGCACGAGTTTGCGCCCTTCTTGGTCGCCCCTTTCGACAAGATCATTCTACTCGGGGATATCCTCCAGCTCCCGCCCCTCATCCAGGACCTGACAATCGCGAGCTCCGGGGCCCTCGACTGGTCTGTCTTCCACCGCATTTGCTACTCTCCGCGGGTCAGCGTGCCGATTGTGGTCCTGGAAGAACAGTCACGAACGTTCCAGGAATCGTTCTAGAGATTGCTGACTTTTATGTTCAAGTTAATTATGAATCATCATCTAGAGACACCTCTCACGCGAAAGACATGTTTGTCATTACTGGATCGTCCGGGAGAGAGTAATTTACTGCTGTGTAACAAGCAGCCGCTAAGATAAGCTAGACAAAGGGTTTCAGGATTTCACAACACTATATTTTCACCTCCAGATTAACCGGTTTTAGATGCTGTTGAATTATATTTTTCCATAGAACGATTGATAGAAAATCCAAAAGCCCCACTTTATTGCTTACCAGGGGGGCTTGCATTTGAGGATAATTGAGGGCTCCTCTTCCGAACCAAGGCCGAGATGGTACCAGCCTGCATCCTGATGGTGTCATGAAGCTTCCTATTTTCTGCTTGGGTGGCCTCTGAGGCCTCGCGCAACTTAGTAAAGGAGATCTCCTGGTGCAGTATTGCTTCGCGTAGTTGCTGTATTGTTGAGTCCTTTGCTTCTAGCTCCTCTGAGAGTGTTTCCTTAATTTGCTCCAACTCATTGATTTGGAATACATACTGTGATAGCTCAAGGCTCGGCATTTTAACCACAGTAAGCGTGCTTGAAGACAAGCTGCTTTGCACTGGGCTTTGCAGTGCAACCTTTTGTCGAAGAGAGTCTATCTCGGCGGTAGCTGCGCGGAGAGACGCGGTCAAGTCTTGGATGATGCACTCCTGCTTGATAAACTTCTGTTCCCTGAGGGCGGCGCTTTCTGCCTGCTGCTTGATAAGCTCGTCCTTCAAGTGCTGGATCTCCTGCTCCTTGTCGGCCATATCAGAACTGTATAGTGAATTTCTACGGGGACGCCTACCTTCGGGTGTGGCAGACTTGCTTCTGTCTGTAAATGAGCCATCTGTGGACATGCCTAGACTTCCCCTTCGTTTGGCGGAGTCCAACAGTGTACTATTCTTTTCAATAGCCTCGCAAAGCTCATCAATGATAATGTTCTTTTCTCGCACCTCGGATTCTAAAGTATTGATGTCTTTATAAAGAGCATCTATAAAGACCTTTGTTCCTTTGGCATCTGCTTCCGATTGCTTCTTCATACTATCAATAATGGCGTCCTTGGCTTTAATAGAGCGTTGCAAGATATCTATCTCTATATTCGTCTTCAATCTATGCTGATTTGCAACCAAATCATCTAGCACAATCCCCATGCTGCAATCAAAAGACCGTGGAGATGGACAGATTGATTCTTTCTCGGTAATAGTACCAAACTGTGTCGGCTCTTTGACAGTGAAGTCTATGGACTCTGCATGAGTGTCAGTGCTCATGCAGATCGGTGTCTCTATACTGGGGCGTGCCGTGGACAAGGGGAGTCGTTGATTCTGGAAACTGAGCAGACCCTTGAGCTGAGCAATCTCGTTGTCACGGGTCTCCAAAGCAGATGCATACTGTAACAGTAACGATCGAACCAGTTCTGGGTCTTTGCTGGCAAAATCTAACTGCTTAAGGATAGATGTAGCCGTCAATTCTGGGACTTCATGAATGACAGACGTTGCATCCAATTGAGAACAGTGCTCATTGTCGTCTTCAGCTTCTGTACTATGTGTAGTTGGAAGAGTGATGTTTTGGTCGAAAAAGACCAAGGATTCCATCTCGGCGTCTGCTTCTGTTCTTGCATTTTCATTTTCCTCTACTACCGCCTCTGCGTTGCATTCCTGCTGCATCTGTTCCTGAGCGCGGATCTTCTCCTTCTGTTCTCGTAGCTCTAAGTCCCCCGCGTCCTCTTCAGTATCTTCGTCATTGTCATCTAAACCATAGTATGTGGATGGCTTGCGTGACAATGCTTCGGACTCTTGCGTCGATAGTAAGTGGAGCAGCCTAGCGCTGGATATGCGATCGTCTGGTGAGACTGTCAGACAGTTTCTAAGTATTGATGCTAGCTGTGGTGAGTATGCCTCCAGGATGATGGGGTCGCGGGGCTTTGGCTTATGAAGGCTGCACAGTTCCAAAATGACGCATCCTAGCGACCATACGTCTACTTTTTCATTGTACTCGCCGTCATTGACCTCTGGAGCCATGTAAGCATCTGTTCCTACTCTGCTAGAGGCCATCGACAGTTCGTGCAGCCCTCGAGAGAGGCCGAAGTCACATATCTTAGCGATACCATCCTTGGTAAAGACAATATTGGTCGGTTTAATGTCTCTGTGGATGATTGCACCCACGGTGGGTTTCTTTTCTGGGGAATGAAGATAAACAAGTGCTGAGGCCAATCCTTTGAAAATCTGCCAAATAGTCCGCTCGGGGAGGGGTTGCTTCCTCACTCGTTGGCTCTTGATCAGGTCTGAAAGAGATCCACCGGGACAATATTCCATCTCGAGGTATAGCTGTCCGGACTCCTTATCGAAGTGTGTTGTATAACATGTGACAACATTAGGATCAACAATGTGCGGGTAATATGTGTATTCAGCGAGGATAATCATCCGCTCTGCGAGTCCAGCACCAGTTGTGTCAACCTCCTTCACGGCCACTGTTTTGCTGTCTGATACCCGTTGGGCGCTAAAAACCTTTCCAAACGAACCATTCCCTATGACGACGTGGTTCTTGTAGAGCCGTCCGATCGTCTCGGAAAACATGCCACTTAACTTTTTTAGAGACAGATTCACTTCTGCTAGTAACCTTCCTATCACGGATTGGAGATCCAGCTAGTGCTTGATCGTCAAATTTTCGATATACTGAGTGATATTAGCATCACGCAAAGTCGGGTCCTGGAACATTTCATCTGTGTTTTTGTGTACGTTTAGTTGGTTGACCAAATCTGTCACCTGAGACGTGCTGAAGTTGTCTAGTGACGGGACCGTGGGGTCGGGCCTTATATACTGACGGTTAAGAGACTCTATTTCTTCTGCCTCAGTGGGTCCAGCCGAGTCGGCCCCGATATCGTACCTCTTAATCAATCGCGAATAGTCGGTAGTAGTGGAAGACAGAGCGGGGGCGTCTGGAGCCTTTGTGTTTGCAGAAGCTGCCTGTAAAGTAGAGGGGGCGGGATATAGAGGTGGGTGAGGGGGTGCCTGTGGAGCAGGCCTCGGAGGAGCATGAGTGCTTGGCGGTAGCTCGCTATTTGGAGCGATTACGATGTCCATGTCAGCCAGGCATATGCTATCGCGAGTTGAGCGGAAGGACGCGCCCGAATTAGACGATAATGTATCTTGTTCAAGCGTGGAGCTATCAGATGGAAGTGAGTCAGCGAAGCGTACAGTTCCGGGACCAGTGGCTGATTGACTTCTTTGAAGCTTCTTGTCTCCAGATAACCGACTTAGTAAATCCTTCGCACTCTCCTTAGAAAGGGACTGGACAGGCTTTGTTTCAAGAGTATCCAGGGACTTATGTGAGCGTTGCAGTTTAAGATTGAGCTCCTCAACCTCCATAGACAGCCTGGATTTCTCTTCCCGAAGAGTCTGGAGTTCAAGGGTCATCTGGCTGAACCCATGCTCATGCTCCTGCTGAAGGGTATTATGGAGTGACCTCTCGGCATTCAGCATATTGGTGGTATCACGCAAGCGAGACGCTAAATCCACATTCTCGGCTTTTAGTGCTCCGTATTCCTCTTCTGTGGGTAGCCTGCTCTTTTCAAGGGTTAGGGTCTGTACTTGAGACGTCAGCTCTGTAATTTCATATGCTTGCTGAGCCCTTAGATTCTCCAGCTCAACGATTGCTCCTTGTGAAGCCAGTGCCTGCTGGTATGTTACTGTATAATTCATGCGTGCTTCTAGGAGCAGGTCAGTCTGGGTATTGAAACAGAGGTGAAGGTTGTTGACGAGAAGCTTTAGATCACATAGATTCAGAGCTAGCGAATCGTTAAGGTGCGCATTTGCAGAGGTATAGTGGTTTGAAATAGATGTTATATGGACAGTTGCTTTTCCTAAGCGGTTGGAGAAGTCAAAGAGATTTGAAAACATAAAGGAGTCGGTGAAAATTGAGGACAGGTATCCAGTCACCTTCATAATAGCTGCCATTTCTGTCTGCAAATAAAGTGGCGTACTCATTGTACCCCCTGCGGGCGATGGGCTAGGAAGGCTCATCAACTCTAGGATTGAAGGGCTTCCTGCTTGTTGTACTCCAGCGAGATCTCTCTCTTTGATGGTTCCATCCATCTGAACGGCATCTGTACCAGAGATACTGGAGTAGCTGGTTGAGAAACCGTAAAATTCCACGGGTACCGTATTGTTGCGGTTTAAGATGGAGAATAGCCTATCCAGGCCCACAAAGAAGTCATCACGAGGCCCGTGACTTTGCTGCAACGAAGCTGACATGGTAGTTCGCGGTCGCACGAGACTAGAGCCACGGGGGCCATGAACAAGAGTATCAGCCGAGAGAAGGTAGCTACAGAATACAACCATATGGATAAGTGCTTGCTTCTTTCGCCTCTTAATGATGTCTCTTCGGCTCTTTAAGATGAAAAGATACTGTTCGTTTTCCCGTTCAACCTGCACACCCGTTGCAGGGTCCACAGCAATAACTATTCCGTGAATGCTTTTCTCAATCTTATCATTAAGGTGCCTCAGCTTTTCGATAGCTTTTTCTTGATGGTTATACATTCCAAGGAGTAGTTTGTAGTCAAGTAGTATACGACGCAGTGAATAACGATCAAACTCAATTACCTTGCATAGAGAGTATATGACAAATGCAAATATGGATAGCTTCTGTTGGCGATGTGCTACATCCTCAGTAAGCGACGCGACCTGGGCAGCGTATGACTCAGACGTCTGCTTGATCTCCAGTTCCAGTTCCTTGATCTGTCTAGTCATGTCGCTTCTCACTGTCTCGACGGAATCATAGCCTCGCTGTTCTATCTCTTGGCATTTATTTTGTTGAAATAGCAGATCGTCGGACACAGTTCTCAGACGTGCCTCTAGAGATTGCAGCTCCAAGGCTGCAGAGACCTTGCTTTCCTGAGCATCCTGAAGCGCAAGGCATGTGTCAACCAAAATGGAGCGAACATCGATTCCTTTTGAGGAAGCATAACGGATACGCGTGTCGGTTGGGCCTGAAGTTGCACTAAAAGCATTAGAATGAGATAGTAATGGACCCTTATTTTGTGACGATTTAAGCACTGCGGAAGCGCTAAGGTTCGACGTGTCTGGCATTGCCAATTGATCGACCAATTTCAGAGCGACAATCTTGATGCCATCAAATTCGTCAGAAATAGAGCGCAAGGAAGAGAGCTCTGCTTCTTGAAGTGAGAGCTTATCTTCACATTCTCGACATGCACGCCTGCAGTCTTGAATCTCAGTGTCCTTGGATACTAGGTGGGACTGGAGCACGCCAACCTGTCGCTCAGAGTCTTCAAGACGACGAGTCAATTCAAGCACTTCGTCATCCTTGGCGCTGTATGCTACAGAAAGCTCTTTATTCATCTGTGAGAACTGCTGCACATCATCTAGCACCCGTGCTAGACGGAGACATACCTCGCGGACTAGCTTTTCGCTCCACGAGAGAGGCCCAGAGTTTGCTGACAATCCCAGTTTGTAATACATTTGCTTCATGCCTTCAGACAACTGACTAATAAGTAAATCTTGCTCTAGATCTGCACCCCTAGAGCCTAGATCATCGCATCGCAGGGAAGCTCCCAAGGACGCAGAGGTAGCAGCTGTTTTTCCTGAGGCACCTCCCAGGGTGGCTGCTTTGCTTCTATAGTTACACATCCATGCATGTAATCTATTAAATTCCTCCACTATTGATAAAAGGAACTCCTCATACTCTGCCTTAAGAGTTTTACCGCTTGATTCTAGCGAAGAAATGCGTGCTTGCATGTTTTTAAGCTCGAGCTCTTGGGCCTCGACTTGCTTGTGCAGTCCCGGAACATTTTCAAACTCAAACTGCTTCAATTGCAGCGCCTGCGAGGCATTAATGGCGATGAGCTCTTCGATTTGCTTGTGCTTCCCTATGCTGAGCACTCTGTTCTCATTCTGCTGATCAATAAGCTGAAGCTGTAGCGTCTCAAGTTGTTTTTCCTTATCAGCTAGGCAATGTTCAAGCTCTTCTATCTGATGCCTATTATTCTCTATGATTGCCCTAGCATCCTTATATTGAGAAAGCTCTTCGCACTGACGAATGGCTGCCTGGAGTTCTCCATCCAGCTGTAATACTTTCTGCTTAAGTTTTTCATTTTCTTGGACCACCTGATCTAACTTTAGCTCAACCATCCTCTTTTCGGTAAGGTCATGAAGAGAGCGTGACTTTGTCTCCATGAGCTGGACGTGTAGATCATTTGCCGTTCGATCCTGTTCATACCCATTGATGCTAGATGCCTGGGTATAGACTGTGCTAACTCCTAGGGTAGTGCCATTCGCTCTACCAGCCTGCTGTGTTGCGGGAAGCCTGTATGCTGTTCCATAGAGGCTTTCTAACCTGCTCTGTGCCTGGATGCTCTTATATAGTTCTGCCCTGAGGCGGACACCGTCAAGGGGAGCGCTGTTCATGATTGCAAACCCCCAATTGTAGAAGTTATTAATTTATGACGGAGTAAAAATTCCATGGCACTCCTCTACCTCTTCCTCCAGAGTCTCGTGGGGACTTTGAGCGCTATCGGAGCCTCTTACTTGTTGATGTATCGGCGAAAAGACTTCCAAGAGTTAGCAGGTAAGATGAAGGAGGATTATGTAATTCTGGATAAGATTGACAGTTTTGTCATCATCACAGAGGCACAACGCCTGCAGAAGGAGCAAGTAGTCAAGCGCCTTGAAGTGTTATCGGCCAAGCTTACACGTATGAAGTGGACCTCTTGGATCGGGACGTACATTATTAGCGCTGTTATCCTCCGTTTATTCAACAAGCTACTCTCTGTGAAGAACGATACACTGGGGGGCTACCTTCCTTTTTACTTTCCCCTATCTGTCCCGCCTTTCAGTCGCTTTCTGCAACGTGGTCTTCCCGAAGGCCATGATCCCAGTGCAGTATCCGCTTCAGTTATTGTGCTTCTTCTGAACCAGGTGTTGCGTCCTGCTCTTCTAAAGTTGGCCAAGTGTGAGATTCCCGCTCAGATGGCCCCTAGAAATGCGGGAAAGCGGATGTTTGGAGGCACTCTAATGGCACCGGAAGACGACGCTGCTATATTTACATAGGAGATATCAACTGACAACATTCATTTCTGCATGTGAACCATTCTCTGCTGCTTTCTCTCTTAACATCTCTTGCAGCTCTTCACTGAATGGACGCAGCTTCCCAGAGAGTTCGAAGAGTTCCCGCTTCGTCAGGAGGGGAAGGCGGAGGCAGCCCATAGGTGCGAAGGTTCCACTGCATGTAGATAAGGTGGAAGGCTGATGCAGGAGGGCTTCAACAAAAACGTCGAGGGGAACGTGTCCTTGTAGACCTAGCGTCTTCAGGCCGGAGACGCGGATTTTAGTATAGTTGTTTAGTAGAGGTGTCAGAGCCTTGTGAATGTCCAGAGAGGACCAGTAGCTGCGGACGTGAATGGCTGCGAAGGCTGTTGCATATGCAAAGCCCCTTGCGGAGAGTATTTCATGGACGATGGATCTGTCTGGACGAAGCATATATAGCCGTACAAGCGAACATAAGAGCCGCGAAGGTTCTTGGCCGTACTCTAAATCTATGTTACGAGTCACAAGTACATCTTTGAGAAGGCCGATAACACCAAGGTGCTTGAATTCCATTAAATAAAGTGGGCTATTGAGAATCGCTCGTCGTGTAGCGTGCTCCATCTAATGCCTTTTAAAAATGAGCTCACTGACTAGAGCCTTAATAGAGATCCACACTTTATTTTTTCCTCATGAGCGCGCTCCAAAGGTTCCTATTGCTAGGGCAGATCGCCCCACACAGCTGATGCATGCCGCTCGAGCAGGGCAGATAGACAAGGTTGGCGCCAATTTGCATGAGGCACGTGTGGCCCGTCATGATAGGACAGCGCTAATGTTGGCTGCCGAAAATGGACACCTAGAATGTTGCAAGTTATTAGCAGAAGCGGGGGAGGCTGGAATGGTGGACGAGAGAGGCGTGACAGCTCTTTCGAGAGCCATAGCAGCAGAGCGGTTTTCGTGCGCATTCTTCTTGTGTCCGTATGAGGGACAACTATCTGGCATTACTCCGTTGATGCAAGCAGCCGCACTAGGTGATTGCGACCAGCTACTTCTAAATACTAGATACCTCGATAAGAAGGACCTTAATGGATACACGGCAACAATGTTTGCTTCCCTTTACGGCAACATTAAGTGTTTGGAGTACTTATTTGTGAATGAGCAAACTCTAGAGGATTTTTCATTTATCGGCGTGCTTCAGTTGGCCATAAAGCAGAGTCAGCTGCTGTCTACATCATTCCTTATTCACCAAAGACCGCATTTGTTTTCCAATCTCTTCTGTAATAACGACATGGAGCTAAGCATTGGTTGGAGCATGTGCCTTACGAACGCACTTACAATGCTGAGTAGCACGAATACCGCTCTTCAAACGACACCCTTGATGTACAAGGTAGCTCTTGGGCAACCCATAAGTACGACTGATCTGGATACCTGGGCAACGAAGAGGGACTTTCACAAGCGGACAGCACTAATGTACTGTGGGCAAACAAACACCAATCCTCAGCACACTATCGACCTACTTATAGAAAGGGAAGCAGGCCTGCGAGATCACTCGGGATACATGGCCTTCTGTTATGCGTTTATGACGCATAACATGCCCCTAGCAAGTCTTCTCTATGAAAAGGAGATGGAGGCAACATTTGGAGATAGAAACAATGCGTTTGCTGTTGCCGTCTCTTCGAGAAATCTAGATCTTATGGCATTTTGTCTCGATATCAACATAAGGAAGGGATACAAACCTGAGCACTACAAAATCAGCATAAGAGACCCACTCAGTATACAAGGCACTGTCACGCATCTGATAGAATCAATTATGCAAGGAACTCCCGACGATTATATTTTCTTTCGGGAGGAAATCGGGATTGTTTCTACCAATCTATTTCCATTGCCGCTTTCGGCCCTCCAAGTACTGATTTTGACTGCGAACTATGAATACATTCCCTTTTTACTTGGGGAGCTGGGGATGACATACTCCCACCATAGGACTTCGCTTATGCTGGCAGCAAGCATGACTGACTCTCCAATCCTATTTGATGCTTTCCCGTATCTTGTTGCCGAACACGGAAATAAAGATGACCAAGGGATGACTGCTCTTATGTATGCTGCACATCGGGGAAATATTTCTTATTTGCGAGGTCTTCTACACCTGGAGGTGGGCGCCCAGGATCTGTCTGGGCGAACTGCTCTCATGCATGCCGTCATCCATAATAACTTGGAGGCAGTAAAGCTCTTAGCTAGCTATGAGCAAGGAATACCCAATTTCAATGGATATACATCGTTGATGGTGGCATCCTATAATAATCACATAGAAATAGTTAGAATTTTGATGCATGAAGAGGCAGGGTTTATCACCAGTGAGAAGTACACTGCTCTTGCACTGGCTATGCAAGAAGGACACGTAGAAGTAGCTAAACTGTTATACTCATCAGATGCAGAGGTGAGGAAGACCAAGATAAATCCATTGATCTGGTCGGCATTTTGCGGGGACGTAGAGGGCACGCTTCAGTACAGGCAAGAGTACGTGATGAAGCAGTCGGCTGTTTGTTCTACTGCGCTCAAGTATGCTGCATCGGCTCGCTCCCCGGAGACAGTCTCCCTTCTTCTGGAAGAGGCAGGTATGGCTGATGACACAAAGAATACCGCACTCATGAGTGCAGCACGTCTGGGCTCACTGGAGTGTGTGCGATTACTTAAGCCTTACGAGCTGGGGATGAAGAACGATAGCGGAGAAACAGCCCTGTTCTACGCAGCTACCAGAGGACACGCCGAGATTGTGACGGAGCTGCTAGAGGAGGCGTCCATAGTGGGGCAATCTACCCTGATTGATATGATCATGAAGTACGTCACCGATTTCAGACCAGAACCTATAATAGTGGACCTGATTCTTAATGATTTTATCCCTCGTTTGCTCAACTCTCAGTAAATGCACCAGTTTAAAAAATATCAGTGCACCTCAGCACTTCAATGAAGCAAACCCCAAGCATTGCTGAGTCCGCTCTTTCACTGACAAAGTCAGAGCTAGTGTCCTCAACGCACAGGGCTCTTCCGGTGTTTAAATTAACTGAGAAACACACATCTCCTCCAGCGATTGCTCTGTTTCAGGCCAAAAATGCTCAAGGGAAGCTTTTCGGGTGCACTGGAGCTAGTATGAAAGAAAGTGATGAGCCATGTTTTGTTTATACCGTCTTTCTAAGTGGTTTTTCCAAGCCTGTAATTGCAGATACAGTACGAACCATTGAAGCACTTGCACGCTTGGATGGTTACAATTTTCTAAAGATATATGGAATACACAGAGATGAGGAGACCAATTCTCTGTTAATTACGACCGAGTGTCCCCCGACAATCACACTCCAAGCCATCCTTCAAGATGGCGTGATAACGAGACGAGCAATGACTGAGCAGGAGTTGCTTCCATTGTATTTGCAATACCTACATATTGCCGAGTACCTTTCAGAGCAAAAGTCTCTTCCTTCAGCGTTAATGCCATATCTAATAGACCCAAAAGTGACTTTGTTCAAGACTCGCGAGCTTATCAAAATACACACCGTCGAAGCATACCTAGCGTACCTGTCTTCGACTCTCGAATGCCTCGCAGATAGTACCGGTTTTTCTGAACTAACTCCCGTTTTTAATGAACTATCTTTAAGCAGAGGTCCCTCCATAGGACCTGGGCTTCGTGCAACATCAACTATCTACGGAGGAAATTCTTCTGCTCGGTCGGACTCCGTCAACTCACTATTGACCACAAGCTCCCTGAATCGCACTAACCTATCTTTATCTACCACAAACCTTGCAGGGTCATATTGCTCGCTTGGGTCTTTGGTTTCTTCGCACCGCTCACTTTCTAGGGCAGCGTCTACTGTGTCTAACAATAAAGCTGTTCAGGCACGAAAGGCTGCAGAAGAGGCTCTTCTCCAACTTATCAATCAGCTTATGATTATGATTATTGTCGTGCCCCAGCTTCCCTTCCAGCTGTCTTGCGAGAAGAATCCAGATATTGCGCTCAGCATTATCCGTGGATCTCTTTCGAGCAACTTTCGTCAAGTTTTAAGGCCTCAACAGATTCTGGAGGAGATTGCTGGAAGAACAGTCACCAGCAGCTTATTATCATGTTCTTCAATTGACACAGATTGTTGCGAGAAAGTTGGCTATGCGGGTACACTAATTCTTAATAGCTTGAATTCTACCGTATGTGTGGCAGTTCAACCATGCGGTATTGTCGTTGAAGGGTCAAGAAGCACTACTTATAGCGAGGATAGTGAGGACAGCGAAGATAGCACAAAGAAGAAATGGCCCACGATAAATGAGGCTGTTCTAAAATATTTCCCCGACAGATTTCCATGGATTTCCACAATGCTCGTCATGGAGCCTCTCCGAACTGTTGAAAACTTTCTTCGAACTACGTTTTATCCTGATGGTATGGGAGTCACCTCGCTAATGAAAGCAGCCATAAGTAACGATGTTCTGCTAGCTCAAGACTACATTTACCAATCAGGTATACGCGATTCTGCAGGAAATAGTGCTCTAATGTATTGTGCCCGAACTGGCGCGGCTGATGTGGCGAAGCTTCTACTAAAGTCGGAGGCTGGCCTACGGAATAAAAAGAAAGAAACGGCGTTGCTAATAGCTGTAGAGCATTCTAACCTAGAGATAGTGCGTTTGCTTGCAAGTTTAGAGCTAGGCTTGCGGGAATTAGGAAGCCGAAGCCCCCTCATGATCGCGCTTCAAAATCAGAACATCGACATTTTGCGGATTTTGCTCAGCGCAAGCCACGCGCAAGGAATTGTAGCGCAGCTCACAACAAATGAGGCAACAAACACAACGTATCTTATGCGTGCCGTAGAAATGGGGGATATCGAGCTAATACGGACGCTGATTCCTTACATGGCTAAGAAGATGAATAATAATGGGATGACGGCTCTTATGTTGGCTTGTGAAAGAGGGCGCACAGAAGAGGGACTCGAGCTAGTCAGTGTTGAAGCAGGAATCAGAGGACCTGATGGGATGACAGCTTTAATGTACGCATCTATGAATAACAATAAGACGTTGGTGAAGGCTCTTGCCGAGATGGAGGCAGGCATGGAAACAGATTCTGAAGAGTTTGCGTTGCATTTAGCATTTACTTCCAGAGCTGAAGACTCTATCAGTGTTCTACTGAGCTATGAAAAGGACCTTTTAAAGAAGTGCAAGTTCACACCTTTGATGAAGGCAGTTGCCTGTTATAACATCAATTCTTTCAAAGTGATGCAAAAGAGTTTTGCGGGGAAAACAGACTCGTTTGGTTACACCGCTCTTATGTTTGCGTGTATCTTCAATCGCAAAGATGCTGTGGAAGCTCTATTGCCCGAGGAAGGAGATCTCGTGCTAGCCAACGGAACCACCCCATTTATTCTTGCACTACGGCATGGAAGCACAGACGCAATCAATACAATCATTAACTATTACGAGGAGATTCTACCTAAGCAGGACATTCACTCTAACAGTGCATCTATGAAGGGCGTTCTAGCAAGCTTCATTAGCAATAATAGTTTGACTGATCCGTCCAGTAGTTCACACACAATGACAAGCCCACAGATTCCTGGTAAGAATTCCCCTATTCGTGAATCTTCACAGTCATTAGCCGGTACGCCATTTTCATTGTCTAGATCAACCCCGACTCTTCCTGGAGCTAAATGCACCCTTGATTCGGAGACTCTTCAGTCGCCTGGATCGGTGAACAAGGGCGATGTCAAGAGAGCCACAGCACAATATCTACTCAGCCCCAATATAATGAAAATTTGGAACACGGCTATCTCTGCTCCTGGACCGGACGCATTATTTCAAGCGGTGGCTAATAACGACATTGATGCTGTTTTTTCGTTAAGGAAAACACACGCCAAACGCCGTGACGATAAGGGGTGCACAGCACTTATGCTTGCGCTCCGCAAAAGCTACTACGACATTGCAATGATCCTGGCACGGCATGAACACGGAGTCCAGGATTCTCTCCAGAAGACCGCTCTTATGTACTGCATTGACCGCCAGTCACTGCGTCTCATTGATGTCCTCGGACCTTATGAGAAGGGCCTTGCCGACTTCAAAGGAAAGACTGCCCTCTATCATGCATATGAGAACAAGAACCTAAATGTTATGGAAAGGCTCTGTAAGTACGAAGCTGACCTACCAATACCTATTCTCGAGGGATCTGCAACAGGTAGAACCCTCTTGATGTTGGCTGCACGGGAAGGAGACTGTGCGAGATTAAAGATTCTGATACCGTACCAGGCCGGAAGACGCGATAGTATGAGCTGGTGCGCTTCACGCTACGCCATAGAGATGGGTCGAGTTGCGTGCTTGAAGCTGCTTATCACACATGAAAAGTGCCTGTTGGAGGAAGATGGTTTTACGCAGCTGATGATAGCCGTAGCAATGCGCTCTGCAGAGCCACTGGTGCAATACAAGGATAGCATTCGCCGGCGTACAAAAGATGGACACACAGCCCTGATGATCGCTGTGTATAGCAATAACATCCCAGCAATCAAGCACTTGATCGCCAGTGAGAAGGGGATGCGGAGACCGGACGGTCGAACTGCGCTCATGATTGCTGCGGAGAAGGATAATGCAGAAGCATGCCGGCTCCTGGCGCCTCATGAGTCAGGGATACGCATATCCAGCAATATACACCTGAGCAACAAACAAGAGATCGGAAAGCCAGTAGCGCTGATGCTGGCAATCGTCGCGAAAAGCGTACGATGCCTGAAGTGGCTGGGCGAGTATGAAAAAAAGATGACAGAAACCAAGCAGCAGATGACGTCTCTCATGATTGCAGCGCAGGTGGGGCACGTCGAGGCAGTTCAAGTTTTGCGAAGCGCCGAAGCGGGCGAGCAGGACTCTTTAGGCTGGACAGCGCTAATGCACGCTGCGGCGTGGGATCATCCAAACATAGTCAAGTATCTCGTCCCCTACGAGCTAGACCTGGTTGATGAGAATGACCAATCGGCTCTCGATCTTGCAGTGAAGTACGGACAACTGTCGTGCATAAGGATCCTAGCTCCAGCTTGTGCCCCACAGTTCGGAGAGACAGCACTACAGAAGCTAGCCGCAGGCTCTACGGCGCCGGCGGCTCTCCGACCTGAAATCCAATCTGAGATATGTCGCTATCTTGACCTTGGTAGAGTTAAGTAGGCCACCCTTCATTTAGTACGGGGCTGTTATTAGTTAACGCCGAAGCGGAGATCCGCGCATGGAGACATCAGCTATGCTTCATATGCTCTCCGTCGACCACATTATGCACGCGCTTGTAAGTAGGTCGGACGTTTCGGGGTTGTGCTTTTATTTTTACAAACTTATTGACTGGAAGAATGTAAGACTCGGCTGCATTTTAGGTAAAAAACAAGCACAGCCACTTCAGTGGTAGCTCCCTGGAGACCACGCGTAGTAACCGACGATAGATTACGGGGAAATTATCACGTTGCTATTTGTTGAAAACCGCAATAAAATGTTGATGTCTATGTCAATCGTGCTTCTTCTGGTGCGGTCTTCTGCATCTGCCAGTTGTGAGGTTGACTACTGCACCGAGTGCGTCCCAGACTACCCCGATAACTGCATGATATGCCAGGATGACTATAAGCTAGACGTGGAAACGGGCAAGTGCGTTCCATGCCCAAAGGGTACATGGGGTCCCAGGTGTTCCACACGCAAGTGCTGGTTCACCACACGCGTACATTGTCTAGAATGTGGCTATACAGATCGATGTTGGACCTGTGAAGACGGGTACTATGTGACGTGGTATGGGGGCTGTGGTGCGTGTGCAGAAGGCACCGGAGGCTATGAGTGTCAGGACCTCCGTTGCGGTAATGTTACACTACCAAACTGCGAAGTTTGTAGTAGTGCAACGAGAGATGCTTGTGGTCTTTGCAAGGATTCTTACAAGCTGATTCCAGAGACCAATAAGTGCGAAGCATGCCCCGATGGCCGAATCGGACCAGAGTGCATTTCGATGAGGTGTCTGGCCACAACCAGAGACTATTGCCTCGAGTGTCTTTCTGGGACGAATCGTTGCAGCCGGTGTTACGACGACTTTCATCCTAATGAGCTTGGAAAGTGTGTTCAATGTCAAGGGAATACCGGTGGCTACAATTGCGAGAAGACTAAATGCAATGGAAAGATATCCGAGAATTGTGCGACTTGCTACTCAGCTGAAGATGCAATCTTGGAGCCAGGGGCATGCAAAGTTTGCAAAGATGGGTACTACAAGGAGTCTAGTAACTCCATTACTTGTACACCGTGTCCAGACAATAGATTGAGTGATGGGATTACATGCAATGCGGTGTTGTGTTCTGGGACCCGCCAGGAGAATTGTCAGACATGTGCAGAAAGTGGAACGGCATGTCGACTTTGCTTCAATGGTTATAGTCCCAATGAGACGGGCTCTTGCACGCCGTGCCCTGATGGCAAAGGCGGGCCAAACTGTGTGGGGACAAAGTGCACAGCTGATCAACTAACCCTTGTTGACGACTGTAGATTCTGTGGAGATGATGGAGCGTGCGTTCAGTGTGCTGCAGGCTTTATGCTCGATAATAAGGAGTGCGTTCCTGTCAATGGATGCCAGAGCCCCAACTGCAGAAGCTGCACCGTCACAGAGAGAACAGAGACTTGCAAGCGTTGCCAAAAGGGATATTATGTTGTTGGGGGCAGGTGTGCACGTTGTGTCGGGAACTGCCTCGACTGTAAGAGCGCAAGCATCTGTGTTGCGTGCGAGGACGGTTATACGTTGACGGCCGACGTTTGCGTATTGAATTCCCCAGACGTAGACGTGGACTCCTGCAGCATCTCAAACTGTCTGGCGTGCCTGGCCAACAGCCGAGACGTTTGTGCCACGTGTTCTAGCGGCTACCTATGGAATGCAAATGAAAAGGCCTGTGTTGTAGCTTGCCCAGATACTAACTGTATCGATTGCAATCAATCCACTGGTGAGTGCAGCGCCTGTGGCGTTGGATATGGAATGCAGGGGGCTCTCTGCTATCCTTGTACAATTAGTGATTGCTCTAGTTGCAGCTTTCGCACAGATTCCAGAACAGGAAAGAGTATTGAGATCTGTACACAGTGTTCTTTCGGAGAGCTGACTGCTTATGGCCAATGCAAAGAAATTGTGCGCGTAGGAAGAAGAACGGTTTTAATATCATCTGTTAGTGCTACCGTTTTGGTTCTCTTGGCGTGCATTGGTATTGGGCTTTTCTTCATCTTTCGCCGCAGATCACCCAGACTTGATGCCGCTTCGGAAGCACTTTCTGTGGAGACTCTACAAGAGCACGAACTTTCCCGTCAGTGTTGACAATGGTCCCGAATGTGTGGAGCATAAAACTGATTAGCTATTTATCATAGCATAATCTACATTGATGGTCTCGCGGTACGTGCTAGTAAATGTTTTGTTGAACCGGGAAAATGCAACATGCCTTTGCGGTTATCCAGAGCTTGCTTGAACAGGGAGACCTGCTCGGCGGCGCAGCTCGTCTTAGAGCTCTCATAGCATCGCCGACTACCCTGGCAGCACTGGTCGACGAAGCAGGAGATGGCTCTACCGTGCGAGAATCCATTGGTCTCCTGATGTCTCTTATGGATGCTCTATGGCTTCTCTCGAAGGATGTCGCTCGTCCCATCTTCAAGGAGCTATTGGATACGCATTACGCACCAGCTCTCACCCCACCGTATACTAGTCTACCTGAGGAAACCACAGCGCTTAATATTTTCCTTGCTGTTCTTAGCACTCTGGATACCATCTTGTCTGAAGAGCTAGAGCTTTCAGCCGGTGGCGTGCCTGTCTCGAAGGCCACTGCCATTCAACTAAAGATTATGGAAGCATATCTCGCCCTTAGGCCCTGTGAGCCGGCCCTCGCCATCTGGGCCGACTTTGTCCTGGTTCCGCTTATTCTAACGGGGAAGATAGATGAAGCCAAAGTCATTGAGCGCGCCCATCCAAAGCTCTACCACTTCCCTAAGGGTACGGCCCTGCACGATCTCGTCTCTACTTTGTATCCACTGGATGGATGACACCTTATTTACTTTCGACGTGACTGCTGATGCCTTCTGATGGGGACACGTAATTCTTAAGTTCATCCTTCGCCACCTTTACCTCAAACGTTAGGGGAGTCATTGACTTTCGCCTGACTCCTCCTGCAGGCGCTTGGTTAGTGGTTGTGCGTCGAGAGGCCAACTTCTTGCTGTTCGCAGGAGCTGCGATGGTGACCTTTGCGTCAGCGTCAGTGGCGAGGGGCTCACTTCGAGGGGTCAGAAGTTGATTTCTAAGCGCGATATTCTTAATCGGAAGCTTATCGAAGTTGCCACCTCTGGCTTCTTCATTGACTAGCTCCACCAAGCGGCGCAAACGAGAAACGGTCAAGTTGTACGCTTTAAGACCACATCCGATGGTGCGGTTCAAAGGGTCCACGGGAACCATGGCCAGTGCAACATTTCCAGGCTGCACAAGCTCCTCCTTGTATCCAGGAACAAATGCAGTCCTCAATCGGTCGAACGGTATTGTGTTAGGGTTGAGGGACATTTCCTTGATGGGATAGTCAGACTCCAGCATGGCTGGCTCGTGGCTGTGTGTTTCCGCGCCCCATAGCTCTGTGTTGCTTTGACTTGCGGGGCCGCAGCTTTCTATCTCATGGACATTGTCTCCGCACGTGAATGCGTTGAGGCTCAGGTAATTTGCAGTGCTAGTTCCTGACTGCATACTGCCGAGTTCTTCGTCCTCATCAACGCACTCTCCAATCATGTCTCGTTGCTCAACAAAATTCATGCGACGCAAGTATTCTTCAGAGAGTTCTCCTGATCCCCCTAAGCTCTTGTCGCAGAGCTTGGCAATGTCATCCCACTTTTGCCTCCGTGCAGTCTTCAGGTGTTCGTGCGCAATCAGTTCTTGGAAGAACATGTCGTCAACACTTTTACAAACGTCGGGGTACGCCTCAGCCAACACTTTGAAAAGCGACTCTGACTGTGCGCGAATGTTTTGGCTCCAATAATTTTGTGCATTGAAGCTGAGAGGCTTTGCAAGGGTGTATGGGAAATTATAGTCGTTTAAAAACACACAGTTTTTGCTGGTTACAACTACCCCATAGCTATCGGCCACCTTCTGATAGCTTGCCGTTGCAAATTTGAGATGGTTGGCAATCTTGGTGTTGAGAAGCATATTTAGTGCCCGCTCGGCAACCTGAAAATGAGAGGAGGAGATGCACTGAGAAATGTGATAGAAGATGGACTTGTAAACGTTGAATTTCTTGATATCCTGCAAGAAATCTGGCTTTAAGTCGAAAATCGCCAGATCAAGCTTCGGCGTAGGGAAGGTTGGGAGCTTAGGCACAAAGTCATGGGGGCAGGAGTTCTTCGTAAATGCAGACGATGGCTTCTTGAGGTCACTACTGGTGATAGTCGCCTGCTCCTCAGTGCTGCTCTGGCTCTGAGTAATTGTCTTGAACCGAACATATGTTGACGTGTCAGTGGTAACCAAGTGTTCAGGGGGTATGGCCTCCAGAAGTTCCTCCAACTCCTGCAAAAAGCTGACCTCCTTCTGGTTGGAGAGGCGCGGCCAATAGCTCAGAACGCCCATGACCACGCCGGCAGAGAGCGTGGGGTCTTTCTCAACAAACTTAGATACACAGTAGCTGAGCTGCGGCAGTATTGTCTTGACATACATAATACGGTGCAATGGAAGGAGGACCTGCGCCATGAAAGAGATGTGCTCCACTTTGAGGGGAGTGGCAAATCCGTTGATAATAGATCCAAGTATCTCCAGGATTTCACAAATACCGTTGTGACGTTGAGAATAGTTCATGTAGCACATGATCTCTGACTTGATAATGCTCCGAATATAGGAGCGCATCATCATGAAATTAGCGTAGATTCTGTGTAAGATTGTCTTCACGTAGTCACGCTCCCGAGGATCGGACGTGTTAAAAAGTTGAAGAAGCTTCAGAATGAACTCCGTGTCGATGAACTTCTTAACACTTTTGTGATACTCCGAGTGCTGGGGATGCTGATTAGCTGCAAAGATGAATCGCAGGAGTAGCTCGTAGATAAACTGCAGATGATACCAGTTGTTATCTATAGCTGGCTCGTCCTCGTCGTTGTCCCAGGTATAATTGTCACAGGCAGGCTTCGCCGTGGCACGGAAGATGTTTGCGCTAACGCATGCAAAAAAGTCTGGGACGGCGATGTCTGGAAAGATGTTGTTAGATGAGTTAATGTAATCCAAAAGCTGGTACAGGATCATGTGCTTGACCTTCCTCAGCTCTGTATCCTCCTGTCGAACAAACTTGGAGCACTGTCGAAGTTTGCATATCAGGAGGAAGGGTCTGGAGTCTTCCTGAATGTCCTTGAAGCTGGGCAGGCTGGAGTAGAGCGAGACCTTCTTGGGGATATTGGCGATCGTTGGCTTCTGCCCGTCCCCACTGTCAAGGAAGCTCTTGAAGTTAGCAGTGTGCTGCTGCTCGTCCTTGTCAGCCAGGCCCCTACCGCTCATCTATCTTTTTTCCGTTTAATTTGTCCACACAATAACATAAGCATTTTAACTCTGTATTCCTTTTCCCGAGCCAGCTCGCAGGGCATCTTCCAAGTCCCAAAGAATAGCGTGGGCAGAAATTTACTTGTGCTCCTACTTGCCTTTCTCGATTTGCTTGAGAAGGTTGGCAATATACGCCTCCATCACGGGCTGCCCCTTTGCTGTGAACTTAAATCTGGCCTTCCGGGCCCGATTCCGCAGCTCTCTCTTTTCCTTTATAATTTGCTTTTCTGCTGCGATGCGTTCCTTTTCCAATGCAATCCTTCTCTGGCGCTCTTCAGACAATTTGATGGCGTGTTCATATGATGTCGGCTGTATCTCTGCTAACTCTCGAAGTCGCTCTTGGTTAGTCTTGTACATCTCCTCCTTGGATTTCTCGGACAAGACCTCAGTTTGCGAAGATTCTTGCGTTATCTGCTGCGCCTCCTGCGCCCGCTTCAGTTTCATTTGGACTTGGATCTGTTCCTTTATGCGGTGGTTCTCGAGCAGCTGTTTCGTAAAGTTCATGTCCCCCTCCTTGAGAGCTTGGGCATTCTTCTCCATGGCCCGGGTGACATCCTGGCGTTTGGAGTGGGCCCTGATGTATGCTGGATGTCTGCCACCCTTCCCCATTATCGGGCCTTGAGCCTCTGCCAATAAATCGAATGAGTGATAAATTGCAGTTTTTAAATTGCGTTGCACAGCGACCAAACTAGAAGATGCTGAACAGGATCCTGGACTTCCAGGACCGATCTGTTGGGCTCGTCCTCTTGGGGTGCGGGCTTATGTTCAGCGCTCTTGGCCTAGTGTTACTGCTGGACCGGGGCTTCCTTGCATTAGGTAACCTGGTATCAACAGCGGGCGTCATAATCTTTTTGAGTCCTTCCAGGTTTTATAAGCTCTTCTTGCGCGGGTCATCCTTGATCGCGACGTCACTATATATGCTCGGGTTGATTCTTGTTTTGTCACGCTACGTTGTAGTGGGCGGCGTGGTTCAGATGTTGGGCTTTTTGCTTTTGTTCAAGCCGTTTATGGCCATCTTTGGATTTTTGCTCAAAGGGCTTCCGCTTGTTGGGGGAATGGTAGCGGATACGGCCTCCTCTTAGACGTCATAGTCAAGAACATCTTCGATGACATTATATATTAGGCCTGTCATCCCCAGAATCTTACCGTTATGGCGAGCCAAGGCGGAGTTTCGTGCTACAAAGTGAAGAAATGTGTCTAAGGGAACATTGGCGGACGTATTAGTTGTCTGCTGGATCCAATATCTGCGACTCAGCATCTCTAGTTGATGCGCTCTGTTTTGGCAATTGCCATCGTCTTCTGTTATGACTAAGGAATGTAACTTGGTCACCACCGAGTTGTTAAGCTGTTCCTTTATGGATTCCAAAAATGCGTTATCGAAAATGTTATCTGAAATAGCTGCTTCAGGGCTTTGAGATACAAGCACCCCGGACTCGGATGTACTTGCCGCCTCCTGAAGAAGGTTCTCCAGATTGCACTTAAATTTTTCCTGATGGGCAGTATCGTTTACCGTGTCATATGCTTTGAGTACTTCAGCGAGGGGAATAAGACCGTTGATGAGTGTGTGCGACGACCCTAGCTCTTGAATCCCGCTAGAAGTCGCGCTAGTCCCTAGCTCAACAGTCTGATATGTTGCGTATTGTTTCCAGAGCCTATAGAGCTTAATGAAGCGACGGTAAATGGTGCCTACATTATACTGACCAAAAACATCAATAGATGTTCTAAGGATGATCGCCCTATTGAGGATGTCGGCCAATATTATTTTGTTGCTGGAGATCATGAGTGACCTCTCATTGGAAAAGACTAAGCCCTCAGCCAGTTCCACAACTTCAAATGGTGGAAGGCCACCCAACACTATGGGCATCAGAGGAGTTGCCTCTGTTTTCTGACCTAGTTCGAAATAGTTTCTAATGGGGTGTTTAGGCGGAAACAGCGTGCGCTCGACTCTCTTTTGCATACATCTGTACAGGTACCGTATGATAGCTTTAGGAAGCTGGACTAGGCCCCGAGGTGTGGATGTGATATGGCTGACCGTCCTCTTTGGGTTTTCTTCATATTTGTTCACATTTTCGTGCTTATTCTCACAGCCTATTCGAACGATATGAAGCATTTTCTCACGGAGGTTGGGCTTTTCTAGAGTGCAATCGCATAATGAGAATATCTTCCCCAAGATGTTCACCAGATGGGTCCCTCTCATATAGTATATGCCGTTAAACTCTGCATAGGCGCGCGATATAACAGTGCTCGACGTCAGTGGATTGAAGCTGGCCAGCTCACAAAGGATCTTGCCGTAGATGGAAATGTCGTTTATCACGGTCCGTATAAACTCCTTCAACTGCTCTGGAAGAAAGCTAGCTGTGATAGAGTTCTTGATAATTAGGCATGTGTATCTGCTTGCTTGTTCAATCATCGCGTGAGACTTAAGTGTCATTGCATAGTTAAGCTGATACTCTTTCCTAAAGAGCTGATCCAGTAAGTATTTTCTCAGTCTAATAAGCCCGATGTGTAAGAGGGAGCTGTGCCACCGAAAGTGGTCCTCATCCACATTTGTATGAATGCGAAGAGCAGATCCACTTCGGTGGGGATTGACGCCGGTTACGTATCCTGTGCGCAAAGCATCTACAAAACCATCCTCGAAAATGACGAGCTTTTCCTCGGCCATCATGTAGTTCATGGCACAGCTGTCGAAATAGCTGTGGAGGAATCGCCTAGCGGGGAAAAGCATCGTGTAGAAAAGGGTTGGCATGAGAGTTTCTGTCAAATTGCTCAGAGCCGCTGACTCGTGTATTGCTGCTATTCCACTCTGGGCTTGGGCTGTCAAATTAAGAAAGTCTGCGACACAGTTGGCACCCGGGTGGCCGTAATGCTCGGGACACTGGAACAAGAAAAGCTCGGCTATTTCTTCTGCTTGCTGAGTAAGGATTCTGTGCCCGATGTTGCTTGACAGCTTTGTTCTATACGAGTTGTTATCGTGTGAGGGCAACAAGGACGCCACTTGTAGATTGTTGGGATCCGTTAGACCGATCATGTTGATGACATCACGCTGAGTCAGCTTCTTATCTTCCGAAAAATGCTGGGACATGATTGCAGTTAAAATATAGTCCACTAGCAAAGGGGTGAAGTAAATAGTTATGTCTTTGGAGCTGCCAGTATTCTCAAGGGAGCTCTGCAACACCGCCATCAGCATTCCAATGGTTATGCAATTAGAAATAGCCTCGGTTTCTACTTGTAACTGCATGTAAAGACCGACGCGAATACTCAGAGTAACTAGCTGTGACGCTGGATCGAGTTTGAACGTAAGATCTGCGATCTGAGAGGGGCCGCTGAGAAACTCTTCCCCAGAGAATGAAAGGCTGTACAACAGAGAAGTTAGTCGCCAATCCAAGGAAACGACATCGCATATGTTGCAGGCAGATGAAAGGACCCTCCGAATACGATAGTAAAGCTCCGCATTTTCCGCGTCTATGTGCTTGTTGAGAAACATGGGCTCTGTAAATAGCGAAAACATTGCTTCATTCACCCTTAAGTCAGAACCATAGCATTGGCGGTCCCTGAGTATTTGCTCCTGTATCTTAGTGTGGGCCAGACTTGCTGAAGGAATATTATGGGAAGGAAGATAGAGGTTCATAGTGGGCCAACTTGGGAAGAGAGCTCGAGGAATGGTCTGGGATGGCATGTCGGTTTTGTTTATGAGGAGAGACTTGATGTAGAAGGTCTCATCCTCTACACACATTTCTAGGATTTTCTTCTTCTCAACTAGGCCAGCAGTTACCATTATTCCACCTCCAGACGTTGAGTAAGGAAGCTCTCCCCGCAAGAAACAAGGAGGTTGCATCGCTACAGAACGTTCTGTAGTACTTAGACCAACTATTCTTTCGTTCATCGTCGCTATTGAGTTCAAAAGGCGGGTCCCACTTATATCCATAAACACAAGCTGACCAGCCGCCATAACGACCGACGGAGAATATGCGTACGGGATCCTGCACGCTATCAACAATCTGATGAGCCGAATTTCTGCATCGATGATGTGGTTTTCGCTCTTGCATTCCCGTAGGTAAATCCGTGTGCCCGGCGGTTTTACCAGATCAGAGATATATTGAAACCCGTATGACGTTATATTATCGTATAGTAGTCTGGACTGAGAAATACAAACGCCTGTCAAAACACGTAAGGCCTTTATCTCGTTTTCTATTCTCCGGTTTATGGTGCTCTCTGCTAGAAGATCGACGACATTGAGCGAGCCGTTTAGGCACGAAGACATAAGAAGCATCTGGAGACAGAGCCGAGCAGAGACAGGTTTGGACGAAAACAGACTGCGCGTCTGAAAGTCTGTCAGCGAAAAGTCTTCGTAAATCTCATTATAAAGCGCTAAATCTGGAACACAGCCCGCTATCAGTAGGTGCTCTTCATCCTCATAAGAGTGCACACCAGTATCACATGACGACTTCTCATTTGCTTGAGTAGTCTGTCGTGTCTTGATTGTAGTTGAAAACGGAGTCGCGGAATCTAATTCTTGCTTGGGTGCTAGTGTGAAATGACAAGTACTCTTCCGCGAAGATATAGACCGATTTGAATAATCACATCGCAAAGACTTAGGAGGGAGCGACATCTTCTGTCGCGCCAGTTGAGTTTTGGATCCATACTTAGATCCTCTGGCATTTACCGTAAAGCTTCTACCTGGAGTGGAAGTATCACGGATTATGTTCCTCTCAGAAAAGAGACGATCACCCAAAGGACCTTTCCTTCCTCTTGCAAAAACTAGACACTTGGTTTCCGTTTGACTCGTAGAGTGCTCTTGCACCGAGTGGGATCTGTCGGGTGCTAGTTGAGATCCAAACTTAGTTATATGCTCATCATATTTAGACTCTGATAGAGGGTTATCAGACTTAGAGGACATCTTGTCCTTCTTTGCTGCTGAGTAGTATTGCATGTATAATAAACATCTTCTAGCTAAGTATCCGGATACAAACGTCATGTTTGGCAGTTGAAAGTAGTCTGATATGATGTTTCCAGCGGTGTGGTTCAAACAGTTGACGGCTGTAGCATAAAGATACTTACAGCCAGTGACAACATGAGCAGTCACAGAAGATCGTTCCAGGCCAAATAAGGCGACATATCCAAGTTCGTAAGCAAGTTCTCTGGGAGCTACTCGTGGCTCAGTGATAGTAAGCGTGATCGCAAATGCGATTATGGTATGAAAGAGTTGCGTATAGTGAGAAACAATTCTATCATCAATGGGAAACGGACAATACCAAAGGTTATTGCACGACTGTTGTGCGTATTTAGTCCATCCGTCTGTGAAACGACAAAGAGGGTCCTTCTTCACAACATCCTCTGTGGATACAAGGTAGCTTGCACGCGCACTCAAATAATCGACAAAATAAGATGTCAACGAAAGTGGCACTACCCTGATTCCAGACGTTTCTGTGCGGTGAAGGAAGGGAGCTAGCTTAGTGACGAGAGCATACATATCGCAAACTCTATGCATCCAGACCTTCTTACCAAGCATAGTTAACATTTCAGAAATTGCTATCTTATTCTCTTCCAGAAGACAAGTAGTTGGCTGAGCGCTAACATTAGAGCTAAAGTGATACTCCTTGCCGAGGATGTCTAACGATGGAAGAGACAATTCTGAAAGAGTGATCTGGCTGTGGTTTTCTGTGGCCTTAGTCCTGTTTGTCAAATTCTCTAGGATATCGGCTACAAAGCAGCTATTTGTAGTATTCGCATCCAAAAAGTCACAAATAGCGTCTTTTATCAGCTGGTGACAATCAGGTAACACACCCTCAATAAAGTGTTGCATGGCTACCAGCATAGTGTTTTCGGCGACGTCTTTTTCCCTTTTCCGAGAAACTCCGAGAGAATTAGTTTCTGTGAGGGAATAAAGGATGGATTCAGGCGTGGGCTCAGAAGACCGTATAATGTAGTCGGTTGTTGTAAGCCTTTGCCATCTGGAGAATAGTAACTTAGCTCCTGATGTAGAAAGCTGCTCCGTGATGTTTCGGTGCCCCTTGGTCACAATCATTAGGCTTTGTAGATCATCAGGAGTGAATGTGTCTAGAACAGTGATCACGCGTGCAGAATTATCTTGGAGGATATTCTGCAATTTTACCCGGACAATCTCATGAAAAATCGGTTCGTACTCGGGAATGACTTCGATACCTTTCTCCGTTAGCTCTTCGCAGATCAGTTTGGTAAGTATGGATAAATCGGGAAAGTCTGGAGACGCATCAACCTCAAGAATGTTGCATATCAAAAAGGCCTGCTCATAGGATATGGTTCGTATCTCTCCCCACGAACGTTTTTTCAAGAAGTTCGTTGAATAATCAACCCACTTTTCACGTGTCAGGGGAGGTGTGAAATCCTTTCTTCGAATGAATTGAGCGACAGAGTCAAACACGCTGCATGGAAGCATGTTCTCAAGGAGGCGAATTGACTCCTGCTTATGGTCTATTGTGAGAAGGGGAGTGTCCTCGGCTGAGTCCTTAAGTGTGCTTGGTATTTTAGAATCACAAGCAGTGTTGCCGGAAGAACCCTCAGTGCGGTCAACGTCTTCAATCATCGCCGTGGTTACAGCAATCGTATTGAGTTGCTTCATAAGATGATCTTTTGCTCGTACCTGAGCTAACTTGTCGAATTGGCCAGTGCATTTGGGTCCTCCGTTGGCCGACATAGTTCCCACGCCCTTCAAACGTATATCTGCGATTTCATGGAGGACATGGGTACTCAAGCGTTTCTTTGCACGTGGCATTGCAGGGCCATTAGTATTTGGGATGCTCCGCCCGAAGTTCTTGTTCAGCTCATCGTGCTCGTCCTCTGAATAGTCATCAAAAACGCCTGTCTCAAGAAGCTCCGTCACATGATAGAGTCCGGGAAAGTGATGGATATCGAAAAGGGTCCTGAAGAGAAAGCGCTTCTTAATGCTAGAAACAGGGAGGCACGGTAAAATATTACAAGGGAGCATATAGTAATAAGCAATTGGCTCTATGTTATTGATGGCAGCTGCGTAGAATTCAGGCAGAGGTGGGTCCGATTGTCGCTCTCGTTGAAAGTCCTTGCGTAGATTGAGCGCCATTTCACAGATCCTTATGCAGTTCTGGTGAAGGGTATGCTCTATGCATCGAGCACGGATATCCCCGCCGTATACATGGCTCAGGCGGCTGGCAACCTGCCTAGAGAGAGTCAAGGGAGCTGTGTCAGGGAGGGCCATTCCTATGCACCAAAAAATAATGATCATCCCTGTTCGGTGCTTCACCTGCGGGAAGGTCATTGGAAGTCTATACGAGAAATACCTTAAGCTTTTAGGAGAATACGGAGCAGAAGAAAGTGGAAGCTCAGAGACTCCTGCTAAGCGGGCGCTGGATGAACTCGGCCTTACTCGCTATTGCTGTCGGCGTATGCTCCTCACGCATGTTGACCTGATTGATGACCTTCTTCTCTACACCCCCAAGGCAAGACAGGCCCGTGCGGCGGAGCAGAAGTAAACTGCGGAGTTTCATTAGAGATGGAAGATGTATAAAAACAAATGCCGCCATTCATTATCCAGCAGACCAAAAAGGAGGCTTCTGCCCCAAAGCCGGACATGTTGGTACAGATTCGGGGAACACCAAGGGATGACGACATCGTTATTAACGGACAGGTGTATCGCTTTCTAAAACCGAGCGATTACTCTTGCGCCGTTGAAAATCAGGAGGTGACACGCTCGTGGGCAATTCCGGTTTACCCCTCTCGTAGCTGTAAGGATGTCAGCATCCCAGAGCTTTATAATCTACTGCAGGATAGTGAGTACCAATCTTTATAGCCAATTTTATGTGCTCAAACGGCCGCTTGAAGGCAGCTCGTACCGAATTGTTTAGGCAGAAAACAAGGAGTGAACCACATTCACTTGTCACGAGTACATACCCGAGGGTGGAGAGTTCGCTCCGCCTCCTCCGAAAAGTCCACCAAGTCCACCGAGCATGCTAGAAAGCTGTGGCCCAAGCTTTTGGACGAGGCGCTGGAAAATAGGGGCTAGTTCCGGGTCTGACATGGCGCCCATAATGGCCATTGGATTCGAGTTAACTTTAGATAAAAGGTCAGCCACCTTGGGGTTTTGCATCAAGGCGATAATTTCAGGATCATCCCGAAGCTGCGAAAAGAGAGGGTTATTGGCAAGTGCTGAGAGGTCAGGGGTGGCTTGTTCAGGACGGCCCTCGCTGACACGATCACGGGCTTCGCGATACTTCGGATTGCTAGGGTCTGCCGTCAGGGCCTGGCTGTACGCCCTGTACGCCTCAGGCTTATTACCAGCACTCTCACGGATATTCCCGAGGCGGAACCACGCCTTGTGGTAGCTTGGACAAAGGCGCACACTCTCCTCGCAGTCCTTGGCAGCAAGAGCGGTCTCCTCCTCGGCCTTCAGGCCCAGGCGCGCGGCGGCCCGGTTGGCGAAGTAGACGGCGCGCTGGTCTGGGGGCTCGTTGTTCGCGGCCGAGACCTCGATCGCCTGGGTGAAGAGCCGGATCGCCTCCTGGAAGTCCTCCGCCTTGAAGGCGGCGTTGCCCTGCGCCTTGAGCTCGCTGGAGCTTGTGCTGGAGACCGCCGGCGCCTTCGCCCCGCTCAGGATCTGCTCCAGGTCGCCGTTGCCGTGCCTGACGTCCTTGAGTCCGAAGCAGTCCCGGAGGCAATCGATGGCGACGTCCAGGTTGTCGGTGTCCTCAACGGCTTGCGCAGCCCTGAGGTAGAGGAGGTACTCGACGACGAGCCTCTTGGCGGCCAGCCTTGTCGTCATCTATTTTTAAGCAGTCGTTCACTCCCTCTCAAAGTACTCTCGCTGGTCCATGATCACAGAAACCACCGCGTTCATGTCGCGCCCGAGCCTGACATATGCCTCCCTCACCCGGTTGTAGTTCAGGTCGCCACCACAGATCCCGATGATCGTGGCGATGTTGTCCTCGTCGTCCGCGGTCAGCGGAGGGGGCTGCTCTGCAGGCTGCGGCGGCGCCCTTTCCCTTGGAATAAGGATCCCTCTCCCGGCCATCCCTGCCTCGATCATGTTCAGGTAGAGGTGGAGCACCTCAAGGAGCAAGTCGCGATCCTCGTTGAATCTCAGCACCAGATTGGGGCTCCAGTCGGATATCTGGGTTGTAAACATCTCCAAGAAGTTCGGTGTCTGGAGTATCTGCTCTAGCTCCTCGGTGCTGTACATGTGTGGTCTGTGGCTGTGTCTGGCCGCGCCCATGTGCCGGAGGGTGTCCTCGAGATCCTCTTCTGTCGGATCTTCGGCGATGATGGCAGCTGCCAGATCCATGTTGTTATTAGCCAGCTCGAGCGATATCTGCGCCAGCCGTGGCCTACAGGAAAAGGTCTCTACTAGCTGTGCGACGAGGTCCGAGTTGTTGCTAACTGGGTCTAGTTCTAAGGCATCTGAATTGGATCCGGACGAGGAGTCTTGCACCTCAGCATGAGGATCTCGCGAAGCAGCCGATTCAATTTGCCGGGCCTGCGCGACCCCTGCGGCAGAACTGCTGGGAGGCGCTTCAAGGATCCTTCCGCGAGGTTTAGCCTGAGTGAATACTACGGTATCCTGAGTGATATTTGGAACCTTCGACAGTAGAATACCGTCATCATTCAAGATAGATGCGTTGAGAATGAGACGGATGGTGGGCGCCTCTGCGGAGATGGCCTCAGCAACCTTCTTCCGCAGATCGCCGACGGTGCTATCTGGAAAAAACTCGAATGTCCTTGGCTCGAATTCCTTCACTGTGGACCTAACCGCGATCCTGATGCAATCAGACATTTTTTGTTTGCATAGACTAATAATTCACTTTATCTCAGAGGGTGCGGTCACGGTTATCTCACCGGAGTAACAATCCGTTGTGCTCTGTGAGTGCCGATTGCTCTGCGGAACCATTTCCAGCGCCCTGACAAATGAACGGTTAGAGCGTAGGGCCTTGTTAGCATACTGTGTATCCTCGCCTGCCACAAACTCTAACCCTAAGAAGTCGGCCATTTCGACATTGTTTGCTGATGTTTCATGCCTAGACGCGAGGTGCGGCGCCTTCGACTGCGCTCGGCTCTTAGGCTTGAAAGCATTTGCTGCATGTAAATCCCCAAGCTGCCTTTCCTCTCTTCCGCAGGCGGCAGTGTTTTTCCGAGCAGGTAAAGAAACATCGCCAACTGATTGATGCCTTGCTGACAACTCAAGTTTGTTCTGAGACATATTGCCTTGAAGCTTACTCCCGTTATTAGGTAGGATGTTTCCCCCTTGAGACCTATTAGAAGTTAGTGAATTCTTGACTGTCGGGACGATTTCTTCTTGAGTTGAGCAGGAAACTACATCCCTCGCCGAAGCAGAAAGGTGACCTTGCTTGAGTGAGGCACCAAGCTCGCCTGCAATAGAGCTGCCACTCAGACGTGTACACGCAAGATTAGCTGAGCTATCGTTTTGACAGATGATGATAGAATGGCTCTCCCCTTCTGTGTGAGGAAACTCAACAATGGTGTCCCGGCCGGAAAAGGAAACCCGGTCCTTTGTGGAAGTCGCTGGTTGCCCTTTAGCTCGTTTCTCGACCGCTTCAACACCTGCACTGGCCATGTTCTGCTTGCTAGTGTACCTGCTCTCCGAAAATAACTCACCAGAGGTAACATTAGCATCATCCTCACTCATCGATGAAGTGGAATGCTGAGTCTCGACCTGCGATAGCCTGACATGTCGGCTTTCAAGGCAGTCAGCCGTAACAACTGTGTGGCCAAGCTTACTCAGGTGCTTCCCGTCGAAGTCGACGCTTTTGTTTTGCCGTAAGATGGACTGAAAGTTGGAATTGCGTAGTATGGAAGAGTTAGACAGCGCATGTCGCACACTCTGCTGAGATGAAGGATTGTCCGCGTCACATGTCCTTGGCGTCTTTGCACTAACTCTGAATTCATTGGTAGTCGTGGCACTATTTTGTGATAGAGATGTTCTGCTCAGCGAGTAGGGATCTTTGCTTTCCTGCCCCAGCGGAAGCGTGACCAGGCTTATGTTGCTATCGCTGGAGGGTGTCTGTGGGAGGAGAGGGGCCGGACGCAGACGCTGAAAATCTGTTGAATGAGGTGCTCTGTCGCTATAGACTGGTGGTGAAGCTACTGAATCCCCTGTCAGAGGGAGAGTTGGCGGTATATAAATGGGGGTTATAGAAGTGTTTTGCCTGTCGTTCCTCATGTTGCTAAGCGGAACGTGCTTCGGTATCTGAGTATCCTTGTAAATCGTAGAATCTTCTGTCAGGTGGCTTTCATTCTTTACATCCAAGTCAATCACTGTGGTCGAGGAAGCATGCGCCGAATGGACATCGCCGGGGTCTTCCGACGAGGAATCCGAATAGTAATAGTAAGACTCTTCGTCGCTCTCCATTGAGTTGTAGTCCAGTTGACTGTGGTCACTGTCCTTCTTCTTGCTAACTGGTTCCTGTTTTTGCGCAGCAGGAAGTGTTGCCCTGGACTGAGTAGACGACGTAGTAATGGGCATTATGTCGGGCATTTTTCCGGTGATGATAGGGAAAACCCGGGTAGCTTTTGGCCGAGTAGACTCTGACTTGGCAGAGTTTGTTACAGGGAAGGGCAAGCTTGCTATCTGCGTGATTAGGGGGAGCTGAGTATATGGCACCTTTTTCAACGGCAATGACACTGATGTTGCATTTTGCAGGGTCGTCAGTCGGTTTGGAGACACAATGACGGGCGCGGGCTGTACATCTGGGCATAACGGAATTGATCGTTTTGTCGAGATCGACTCTGATGTATTTAGTGGAAACTTTACAGACTGTTCCTGCAAACAAGAAGGGTCTTGAGCATTAGTTGTTCGACGCGCAGAGCTCACGTGCATCCTATACCGACGATCCTTACTTGATGTAATTCGGGGCGCCCCCTGTAATTGGTACGGAGGAACAAGTTTTGGTACGGAAGTTCGGAACGGGATAGCCGAGCTTATCTCACTAGCTTCGTCTTGCTTAGTTCGTCCAAGAGTGAAGCAAATATTCCCAAAGTTTTCCGGAAATTTCGTTGAAGGAATGACAATAGAGAGTGGAGGCGGGCGGAAGCTGGAAGAGTCACTAACAGTGCAATCGCTAGTAACCCTACTAAGAGAGAAGTTTGCTGGGCGAGCCGGCTCATTCGGCATGTGGAGGGATATACTTGAGCCCATAGAGACGCCAGCGGCTTCAGGAATGGGCAAGCCACCAAGCTGATTCTGAGAAGCACCGAGCCCCACCTCCCTCTCGGATCCGTTAGACTTAGACTGTCTTTCTATTTCCCGAGAAGACTTCTCGTTACACACAGCACTACAGGAGGCTACTTTTACCTCTGCAAGGTCTGGCCTAAACGAGTCGGCACTTTTCACCTCTTCCACGTTGTTTAGGGCTGTTGCGTGACCTGCGCATGTCTCTTGGCGGCCTTCAAAGGACGACGTTTTGCTAGTCACCTCCTTACACTCTTCAAGAGACGGCGGCGCGTCCGAGTCCAGCGCGGAAATCTGTCCGCTGCGCCCCAGCTGAACGACACTTCGAAGGTATTTACAAAGCTAGACATTGAGATTGTTATCTCGCACTAAACTAACAGCCCCCAGCTTTACAAGCTGCTCGGCGTCTCTCCGCTCACGAGCAGTTACAGGGATGTTATCCAGCTTGGTGATCTGAGGGAGATTGTGGACGATCCATGGTCGAAAGTTCTTCTGTGCAACTAGTGGATTTCCGTGAATTGTCAAGGATGTTAAGAGAGAAAGTGACGACAGGGGAGCTAGATCCCTGACGTCCTGGATACGATTCCCCTGTAGATATAAAATGCGTAAGTTTGGGAAATTCGCCAATTCAGTAACGGTGGTGATTTTATTGCAGGATAGATCCATCATGCACAGCCGCTCCGGATACCATATTGCAGCGTCGACAAGGGTAGTGATCCCAGATAGCGTGTTGAGCTCGCAATTTGCAATGCGGAGTCCCTGGTCCCCAGGTCGCGGTTTCTTAGCGTCCTGGACCTTAACCGGCTTGCGAGTCTTGCAATTGGACTCTTCCTCCACAAGCTCCTGAGGAGACTTGACGTCTATATTGGAAAAGTCAACGATTCCGAGGCGCTGAGTCATATTTAGTTTTGAACCAAAAAAGTTACCCTAATGACTTCAGATCTTGAGTTGGATAAAGATACCGAGGGGCGGATATCGATGTTCAGTAAGTTTGTGGAGGATTCCATTCAAGAGATGTTTGCATATCTGCTGAGCCGGGAGCACCGGCTCAAGGAAGCGCAGATAGGAATGTTTGAGCATCTCATTGAAGAGGCGTCGCAGCAACTGCTTAGCCCAGAGCGCTGCAAGCAGTACTCCAGCCAACGCCCCCTTCTCAATGATCTCTCTTCAGAATTGAACCCCTATACTTCTAAATCTCTAAATGACGCCATTCAAAATGGCGAGGCACTACCCAGACTAAATGATGATAGTGAACAGGTACACAAGGAGCGCTATCTAACTATCATGAATTCTCTGGCACTGTCGGACACTCAGCAGATTTCACTGACTGACTTCATGAACACGATTTACATACGTGAATCGTTTCTTTTGCGTTCTCGGCGGTCTGGTATTTCAATGGACTACTTCTACCTTTTAAAGGACATTGGCTCTGGCGCTTATGCGTCTGTCCACCTTGTGAAGCACAAGTTTTCGGGTCAGCTGTTCGCCCTCAAGAAAATCAACAAGAGCAAGATGAAAAATCTTTCAGACAGAATACGTCTTCGCATAGAGCGCTGCATAATGATGCGCATTCGCTCGTCTTTCATCGTCGGCCTCCACTATGCGTTTTACGACGATGAAAACATATACTTTGTTATGGACTATGCTGCTGGAGGTGATATGAAATCTCTTCTGGACATAGTCGGGAGTGTCAGCGAAGGCTGGGCCAGGAGATGGTTTGCAGAAATAGTTTGCGCTGTTTTAACTTTACACGGTCATATCGCACATCGAGGGGAAAGGCATCTGGATCTGCACCAGAACCAGCCTAATGCAGAGGTAGTGAATGAAATCATGGCAGATGAGGCCAGGCGTGAGGCAAATAGTCACTACCATTCCTCCAGCAGCTCCGACTCCAATTCTTCAGAATCCAATGACTTGGTAGCCTCTGCCAAGACTAGCGAAGTATCGTCTCACTTCACCGACAGCATCTTGTTTGAGATTCAAGCCAAAGCCTCCGTGCGCTCAGAGAGTGCGCAACCTAAGGTTTCCTTGCCTTTGGGGTCGTCACCCATTCTTTCAGAATCTCAGCGATCAGCAATAAGTAGCCTACAAAAAGCAAAACTTGCCCTTAAGAATTCTAGGGCCAATACAAATAAGATCCCAGCCTTTTCCACAAGCAAATCAGCTCCGCTACCGAATGCTTCACTCCACCAAGTATCATTTGACAAGATGCTTCTCAGATTTGCAATACCTCCAATTCCTCCTCCGGTGGTCGATGTCACGCCCATGAACCTTGTGGAAAAAAGCGACATTTCGAATCTCATCCCCCCTGTTCCTCTTATCTTTTCCAGCAAACAGTCCAAACAGGGTCCAAAGCCTGTCGTCCAGAGATCGTTACTGAGTCGCATGGAAACTGCTCCCACCACCGATCCCGACGACTCCAGCTCCTCATCGAAACAAAATCAGAACTCTAGCCATCTTTTGTCAAGTAAGCGTTGTCCCTTGCATACCTCTTCGGAAACGCCCTCTAGTTCTATACAACGAGGCTCTGCTAGCATTTCAGAAAATGCTACATCTACTCTGAGCGGACCGTTGTCTGGACTCACTCAGGCCTCCTTCTGGCAGCCCGAATCCGAGGACTGTATAGAGGTCGCAACCCCGGCTGAAAATGTAGAGATAACGGAGGCAAGCTTCTTAGATGGACGCGATGCCGACTCCTCCTTCATATTAGCATCTAGGACTCGCGTTGAGAATAGTTCACAAAGAAATCTGCTAGTCCCCGGGCTTTCCTCCCCTGCTCTTAGTCGGCCGATGATGATCAGTGCGCTGCCTCCAGAACAATCTGGGGCTGCTTCTTTAGATAGTACAACCATGCAGCATCTGCCTAATCCAGTAATAAATGGATCTCGAATTCCGTTACATCCTCTTCCTCCTGAGCGTTTCAACCTGTCCGGCACTACTGCGCAGAATCTGTCCCGTACGCAATCGTCAGGACATACCGCGTCTCTTTCCACGACAAATGTTCTCAGGAACCAGCAACCTGCAGCCAAGTCGGCGGCTCCTAAGCAGTCACAGCTGAGAGTGGATCCTCATCTCTCGCAAGCTTTACCACCAAAACCTCCTGCACCTCCGCAAAATCTTCCCTGTGACGAGTCTAAGCAACTCATCGATATCTTTGTGCATAGAGATCTCAAGCCGCTTAATTTCCTCTTCCGTGATGATGGTCATATTCTCTTAGCGGACTTTGGGCTTGCAGAGCAGCTTCCATCCGTTGACGAGGGTGCTTCTCCTCTTATCGAGGCTGTCAAGGTATCCGAAAAGCAGACCAGCACCACGAAGATTTCTTCAACAAGAGAAACAAGCTCCCTACTGGTTGGAGAACGTGAGATAGTTGGCACCGTTGAATATATGGCTCCAGAAATCTTCAATGCACCGGCCTATGGGCGGTCGGTGGACTACTGGGCCCTCGGGCTCATATTATATGAGCTGCTGACCGGCGAAGTTGCTTTTGTTGCATCGACTCCTGACGAGCTAGTGCAGCGATTGGCTGCTATAAAGACAGAAGAGGACTATGATAAGTGTGTGTCTCGGCCTGACTTCATCAGCGACGAAGCTTGGGATCTGATCCACGGCCTCATGGCCCACCCTACCAAGCGATACGGATGCTCGGAACACTTGCACTCGCTTATGGATCATCCCTTTTTCACTCGTGGATACTCGCGAAATCAGATTCTCAACTATCAAACGCCCGAGCTCCAAGAACTCATTTATGCATACAAGAGTTACGAAGAAACAGAAGCAGTTGAGCACACTAATGAGCCCTTCCAGTTCGATGAGGACCTTCTCGATCGCCTTCCAGTCTATCCCGACGAAGAGTTTCTATATACGCTTCCCACCCACTGGAGACCTCGCATAAACAACGACGCCGATCTGAAGCTTTTCAATGAGCGCGAACTAAAAATTTGTGGGATTGTTGCCAGTAACAATGGTCGGTATCAGGCTGAATCACTTTCCGAGCCAGACACAGAAAACGACTCAACCTCTTCTGACCCGGTGCTGCTGGTTCCTCGCAGTCGTGATGGAAACCTCTCCAGTCGTATGAGTGTACGCAGATCCGTCCACGCTACTAAAAAACTACGTGAAATACTTCGCCATGTTCCAGTTGAGACCTATAAGAAGGCCCGCGTTCGAGCAGAAGATTCTGGCGCCTACTCGTCTGTATACCGTCATACTGCTGGTGGCGGGCTGGACGAGAGTCTTGCTCCTTCAAACGTGTCTTCCTTTTCTATAGATTATTTAGCCGACGCGGCTAGCGTCACAAAAGACCTTTCTCGTGACACCTTCTCGTCTACTTCAAGGACAGGTCGCTTAGACGATACTAAGACCAGAACTGTCGGGTCATCGTTAAACAACATGGTCTGTAACATTTCTAACAGCCCTTTGGCTAACCAGACTTGCGACTTTCCTAACCACATTCGATACAACTCTGAAGACTCAGACAATCAGAGCTTGATAGAAGACGAGGGGGTTCGTAGTCAAAACGTTACAGACCTTTACTCCCTCTCCAGCAAGACTGAGTTGATTGGGCTGGATTCTTTGGAGACAGCAACATCAAGCCTTTCCAAAGTAAAAATGGCATACAATCGATCCGTAGCTGCGCCACACATGATTGTAACGGACGATTCGGATCAAAACAGGACATTTACAACAGACGAGGAGGACCACCTCAAAACCATATCTCGGGTTTCGTCAAAGAGTAGCATCACGACCTTGCTCCCAGCGTCAGATGACGAGCACCTTTTTGCCTCTCTTGTAGAGATCATTTTGCAATTAGGCCTAGATTTGGATACTGAAGACATGGAAAGCTCCGCAGAAGAGGCTATGGTAGGTTTGAAGTCGTTTGCCCTTTTAACTATTGTTAAAGATGCACATTATAATATCCCACCTTGTACTTTTAACACCGTAGTTCAATCTCTCCAGACCACCTCCTGTCTGAAAGATGGCAGAGGCGTCACAGGGGTTCCTACGAGCAAGGATAGCTCGCTCTTAAAACATGGACAGATCTATTCAACTTCCCGCCTCAGTGGCTCCGTGTTTAGTTACGATTCTAAACCTCCTATTAGGACCATATCCGGACATATTTTTAACGAAGGTGATGCACCGCAGAATTCCGCAGATATGCCTCTATCTTCTGCAGTTACTTTGCCCGATCCATGCACGCAGGCAATGGGGCAAACTTCGGGGGTTTGCTCTGACTCTTTTGATGTTCAAAGTTTCCGCTCCGTGCCCCTTTCTGTGATGAGTCGTAGTGTTGATATTAAGCTTATTCATATTCGGGAAAAGATGCTGACCCTTTCTAACAAGTACTTACCCAACTTGTTTGCCTCCTCACTAGAATCCCAGAAGGTTGCATCTCCCATCAGCAAAGACGGTGTCTCTTCTACGTCGTGCACTCCCTACAATAAGTGTACTTGTGCAACAAATACTAGATCTGGCGCAGTTTTCGATTGGAGACATTACACAGGCTTCGTTACCTGCATTCCAAATGCCCCCTACATATCACTAGAGGCGCAAGTAGGCTATGCACTGGGGGCGGCTGCGTCTCTGGCCATTCATCTTTCTCAGCTTGGTCCGAAAGTCTTGAAGGATCGCGACTCTGTGTTCACCTCCTCCCAGAATATAAGCACTGCCTCCATAAGTATCTTATCTTCTCCGATGCCAAGCTGCTCACCACAATACGATGACGATGAGCTGGGTGCGGTAGCGTTGAGTGATGCTTCATCGTGTCCATCGCTAACCTCCCTTGTTTTGCGGATTGAGTCCGTTTCTTCCTCCACGTCACAGCTTTGCGAAATCCCTGGTCTGGATGATGTACCTGAATCCTCGATGGTGGACTGCACACGCGCCCCAGTCGATGCATGCCAACAACGAGCTAATATAACCTGCAACGAACTCAGCCAACGCTCCACCTCATCACTCAAGTCTCTCTATGAAGCTGCTATTGAATCCTCGTTTTTACTTCCCACGCCCCTAAAGGGCTCGTTCTATAGGGAAAACACAGGCTCTCTAATCGAACTGCGTATAGACACGCTAGTTAAGAACCTTCCCAAAGACCAGAATCACTCTGTCAAGGGGCTGGGGTATGCTCTCTCGCAAACAAGTTCTCCCAATGAACTTCAAGCTTTCATAGACACCGAAGTTCGAACAGAAGGAACCCCAGAGAGTATAGGGATTTTGGGGCAGAAGACGATTACAAGCTCATTTGAAAGGCGCAGCGGACAGATTTCCGCGCTGGACTCGGACGCGCCGCCGTCTCTTGAAGAGTGTAAGGAGGTGACTAGCAAAACGTCGTCCTTTGAAGGCCGCCAAGAGACATGCGCAGGTCACGCAACAGCCCTAAACAACGTGGAAGAGGTGAAAAGTGCCGACTCGTTTAGGCCAGACCTTGCAGAGGTAAAAGTAGCCTCCTGTAGTGCTGTGTGTAACGAGAAGTCTTCTCGGGAAATAGAAAGACAGTCTAAGTCTAACGGATCCGAGAGGGAGGTGGGGCTCGGTGCTTCTCAGAATCAGCTTGGTGGCTTGCCCATTCCTGAAGCCGCTGGCGTCTCTATGGGCTCAAGTATATCCCTCCACATGCCGAATGAGCCGGCTCGCCCAGCAAACTTCTCTCTTAGTAGGGTTACTAGCGATTGCACTGTTAGTGACTCTTCCAGCTTCCGCCCGCCTCCACTCTCTATTGTCATTCCTTCAACGAAATTTCCGGAAAACTTTGGGAATATTTGCTTCACTCTTGGACGAACTAAGCAAGACGAAGCTAGTGAGATAAGCTCGGCTATCCCGTTCCGAACTTCCGTACCAAAACTTGTTCCTCCGTACCAATTACAGGGGGCGCCCCGAATTACATCAAGTAAGGATCGTCGGTATAGGATGCACGTGAGCTCTGCGCGTCGAACAACTAATGCTCAAGACCCTTCTTGTTTGCAGGAACAGTCTGTAAAGTTTCCACTAAATACATCAGAGTCGATCTCGACAAAACGATCAATTCCGTTATGCCCAGATGTACAGCCCGCGCCCGTCATTGTGTCTCCAAACCGACTGACGACCCTGCAAAATGCAACATCAGTGTCATTGCCGTTGAAAAAGGTGCCATATACTCAGCTCCCCCTAATCACGCAGATAGCAAGCTTGCCCTTCCCTGTAACAAACTCTGCCAAGTCAGAGTCTACTCGGCCAAAAGCTACCCGGGTTTTCCCTATCATCACCGGAAAAATGCCCGACATAATGCCCATTACTACGTCGTCTACTCAGTCCAGGGCAACACTTCCTGCTGCGCAAAAACAGGAACCAGTTAGCAAGAAGAAGGACAGTGACCACAGTCAACTGGACTACAACTCAATGGAGAGCGACGAAGAGTCTTACTATTACTATTCGGATTCCTCGTCGGAAGACCCCGGCGATGTCCATTCGGCGCATGCTTCCTCGACCACAGTGATTGACTTGGATGTAAAGAATGAAAGCCACCTGACAGAAGATTCTACGATTTACAAGGATACTCAGATACCGAAGCACGTTCCGCTTAGCAACATGAGGAACGACAGGCAAAACACTTCTATAACCCCCATTTATATACCGCCAACTCTCCCTCTGACAGGGGATTCAGTAGCTTCACCACCAGTCTATAGCGACAGAGCACCTCATTCAACAGATTTTCAGCGTCTGCGTCCGGCCCCTCTCCTCCCACAGACACCCTCCAGCGATAGCAACATAAGCCTGGTCACGCTTCCGCTGGGGCAGGAAAGCAAAGATCCCTACTCGCTGAGCAGAACATCTCTATCACAAAATAGTGCCACGACTACCAATGAATTCAGAGTTAGTGCAAAGACGCCAAGGACATGTGACGCGGACAATCCTTCATCTCAGCAGAGTGTGCGACATGCGCTGTCTAACTCTTCCATACTACGCAATTCCAACTTTCAGTCCATCTTACGGCAAAACAAAAGCGTCGACTTCGACGGGAAGCACCTGAGTAAGCTTGGCCACACAGTTGTTACGGCTGACTGCCTTGAAAGCCGACATGTCAGGCTATCGCAGGTCGAGACTCAGCATTCCACTTCATCGATGAGTGAGGATGATGCTAATGTTACCTCTGGTGAGTTATTTTCGGAGAGCAGGTACACTAGCAAGCAGAACATGGCCAGTGCAGGTGTTGAAGCGGTCGAGAAACGAGCTAAAGGGCAACCAGCGACTTCCACAAAGGACCGGGTTTCCTTTTCCGGCCGGGACACCATTGTTGAGTTTCCTCACACAGAAGGGGAGAGCCATTCTATCATCATCTGTCAAAACGATAGCTCAGCTAATCTTGCGTGTACACGTCTGAGTGGCAGCTCTATTGCAGGCGAGCTTGGTGCCTCACTCAAGCAAGGTCACCTTTCTGCTTCGGCGAGGGATGTAGTTTCCTGCTCAACTCAAGAAGAAATCGTCCCGACAGTCAAGAATTCACTAACTTCTAATAGGTCTCAAGGGGGAAACATCCTACCTAATAACGGGAGTAAGCTTCAAGGCAATATGTCTCAGAACAAACTTGAGTTGTCAGCAAGGCATCAATCAGTTGGCGATGTTTCTTTACCTGCTCGGAAAAACACTGCCGCCTGCGGAAGAGAGGAAAGGCAGCTTGGGGATTTACATGCAGCAAATGCTTTCAAGCCTAAGAGCCGAGCGCAGTCGAAGGCGCCGCACCTCGCGTCTAGGCATGAAACATCAGCAAACAATGTCGAAATGGCCGACTTCTTAGGGTTAGAGTTTGTGGCAGGCGAGGATACACAGTATGCTAACAAGGCCCTACGCTCTAACCGTTCATTTGTCAGGGCGCTGGAAATGGTTCCGCAGAGCAATCGGCACTCACAGAGCACAACGGATTGTTACTCCGGTGAGATAACCGTGACCGCACCCTCTGAGATAAAGTGAATTATTAGTCTATGCAAACAAAAAATGTCTGATTGCATCAGGATCGCGGTTAGGTCCACAGTGAAGGAATTCGAGCCAAGGACATTCGAGTTTTTTCCAGATAGCACCGTCGGCGATCTGCGGAAGAAGGTTGCTGAGGCCATCTCCGCAGAGGCGCCCACCATCCGTCTCATTCTCAACGCATCTATCTTGAATGATGACGGTATTCTACTGTCGAAGGTTCCAAATATCACTCAGGATACCGTAGTATTCACTCAGGCTAAACCTCGCGGAAGGATCCTTGAAGCGCCTCCCAGCAGTTCTGCCGCAGGGGTCGCGCAGGCCCGGCAAATTGAATCGGCTGCTTCGCGAGATCCTCATGCTGAGGTGCAAGACTCCTCGTCCGGATCCAATTCAGATGCCTTAGAACTAGACCCAGTTAGCAACAACTCGGACCTCGTCGCACAGCTAGTAGAGACCTTTTCCTGTAGGCCACGGCTGGCGCAGATATCGCTCGAGCTGGCTAATAACAACATGGATCTGGCAGCTGCCATCATCGCCGAAGATCCGACAGAAGAGGATCTCGAGGACACCCTCCGGCACATGGGCGCGGCCAGACACAGCCACAGACCACACATGTACAGCACCGAGGAGCTAGAGCAGATACTCCAGACACCGAACTTCTTGGAGATGTTTACAACCCAGATATCCGACTGGAGCCCCAATCTGGTGCTGAGATTCAACGAGGATCGCGACTTGCTCCTTGAGGTGCTCCACCTCTACCTGAACATGATCGAGGCAGGGATGGCCGGGAGAGGGATCCTTATTCCAAGGGAAAGGGCGCCGCCGCAGCCTGCAGAGCAGCCCCCTCCGCTGACCGCGGACGACGAGGACAACATCGCCACGATCATCGGGATCTGTGGTGGCGACCTGAACTACAACCGGGTGAGGGAGGCATATGTCAGGCTCGGGCGCGACATGAACGCGGTGGTTTCTGTGATCATGGACCAGCGAGAGTACTTTGAGAGGGAGTGAACGACTGCTTAAAAATAGATGACGACAAGGCTGGCCGCCAAGAGGCTCGTCGTCGAGTACCTCCTCTACCTCAGGGCTGCGCAAGCCGTTGAGGACACCGACAACCTGGACGTCGCCATCGATTGCCTCCGGGACTGCTTCGGACTCAAGGACGTCAGGCACGGCAACGGCGACCTGGAGCAGATCCTGAGCGGGGCGAAGGCGCCGGCGGTCTCCAGCACAAGCTCCAGCGAGCTCAAGGCGCAGGGCAACGCCGCCTTCAAGGCGGAGGACTTCCAGGAGGCGATCCGGCTCTTCACCCAGGCGATCGAGGTCTCGGCCGCGAACAACGAGCCCCCAGACCAGCGCGCCGTCTACTTCGCCAACCGGGCCGCCGCGCGCCTGGGCCTGAAGGCCGAGGAGGAGACCGCTCTTGCTGCTGAATTTAACACTAGATGGCTAGTAAGGGAATCAACCAATAATGACTTCCTTGTGCTAATGAGAACCTATCTACAACGTTGAAAAGATGTGGCAAAGAATTAACTTCATTCCAATCCTCGTGGAACCGAGTAAAAAAGGTAGAGCCTATCCCCGTTAGACAATCTTGCCTCTGCTACAGTTTGCTGAGGATCAAGGGGACATCCTTGAAAATGAAGATCACCGTGAGTGACGGAGACAGACAGACTAGAAAGCGCGCGCTCTCGGAGAGTCTTAATTTTATCGTCTAAATGGGCTTGCACTATGACGTCCTTTGCATGGGCCACTTTACATCTGTTGAACGTGGTGTCAAAGATGGTCATACCGAGCTTAATGTGCAATTCCAGAGTTGGTCTCGTCATTTTAAATTTTAAAGCTCTCACTACTTCGATCGCCCCTAGAACTGCCTATGTCTGGCTTTTATCTAAGATAGCACCGAGTGCCCTGTTTTCTAACAATGGTGATAACGATGCTAGATTAAATAGCTGGTTCGCACGATTCCACCCTCAACTCTAGTGCGCATCCCACTGCCAGCACCCTATGAAGTCCCTACACCACTCACAGCGTTTGCTACCTAAGTACCTACGCCTTCCCTCTACACACGAACCACCAGCAGAGGAAGCCCACGAGGCCCCCCACGACGACAACCGCCGCGACGGAGATGCCAGCGATGGCCCCCGTGGAGAGCCCGCTCTTGTTCGTGCTCATAGACACACACTTGCCATTGTCTAGACTGAAGCCACTGTTGCACTCCCCACACACACCGTCCACCACACAGCTCTTGCAGTTGGTGTCAGAGCATACTACACACCCACTGCCATCCTTGTTGGGCTTCTTACCACTGTCACAGGAGGTACACACAGCAGCAGTCATGCCAGCTGTTGTTAGAGCTGTTGGTGCTGTACACCGGGAGCAGCCATATACTCCTACATATGCCTTAGCGGTACTATCAGTGCCTACTAGTGTGCCAAGGGGGTTCTCGCAGACCAGGACAGACCTCGCTGGCCACGTCCTTCCCGCAGTCCTTGCAGAGGACGTAGTGCTTGCACGGCATGCAGACCAGGTTGGGGGCGTTGGCGCGGCACTTCACGCACTTCGTGTACTTCTTCGAGTTGAGGAGCTTGCGGATCTCGCCCAGGCACTTCTCGAGGGACTTGTTCAGCTGCTCCTCCGAGATCTCCGCCCCCTGGTCGATCCCCGAGCAGGAGAGGGAGTAGAACGCCTCGAAGAACGAGCGGAAGATGGCCATGTTGTGGCTCTTGACCTCGGCCTGCTGCGACTTCTTGGCCATCTCGGTGTAGGTGGCCGCGACCCTCTGCCGGAGCTGCTCCAGCATCGCCGCGTCCATCGTCTCGATGGTCTTCAGCCGGAGGACCTTGGCCGCCTCGAACTGCTTCGCCCTGGAGGCGTGGTTGAGGGCGGAGAGCTTGCCGGCGTCCCGCAGCCTCCCCTCCTTCTCGAAAAGGGCCTGGATCAGCTCGAGGTTCCCCCTCTTTGCCGCCGCAATCAGCGCAAAGGACCCGTCGTTCGAGACCAGGCCCGCCTCTGCGTCGACCAGCTCCAGGGCGACGGCGGTGTGCCCGGCCTCGGCGGCCCACATGAGCGCCGTCTTCCCGTCTGCGTCCCTCTGGCCTGCGTCCGCGGCCTTGTGGGCCCTGACGTAGTCCAGCCTGTTCTCCTTGGCCGCCTCAATAAATGCCATTCTTTGCCTCCCAATTGCGATCGCGGCTCCTCAGAAATACCGTGGGCGGGCAGCTCGGAGCACCTGCTCTATGGTGCCGGGCGCAGGCTAGAAACCCGAGGCACCAGCCTGCAACGCTGCTCCTCCAGGCCTTGCCCCTCTAAGAGAGCGGCAGTTTACTTGTGGGTCGCAGAGAGCCTAAGAGTCATTGTGGCCGCCGGTGCTAGATACACTACTGCTAAGGAGAGACACCATCTCAGGATAGACCATAGCCTTAGCTATATCAAGGGCAGTCTTATCATACTTATCTTTTATATCCCTTTCCCTCTCTACTAAAAGTTTAGCACATTCCAGTTGATTATTACGTATTGCAGTTATGAGAGCAGTCGCTCCAAAGATGTCCTGCATGCCTCCTTCATGATCAATTAGCAGTTTCACAATTTCTGAATGGCCCCAGGACGCTGCTTCCATGAGAGCAGTTGTTCCAAGTATGTTTTGTGCACGGCTTTTGTTTTTTATTAGGAGTTTTACCGCATCTATGCGACCACATTTCGCTGCTTGCATAAGCGCTGTACACCCATCCACTTCATCCGGACTGAGAATCTCTGCAACAAGTTTGTGTCCTGCTTTCTCAGCAATCATCAGAGCCGTGTTGCCTTCACTGTCGATTAGGTTATCCTCGTACGGGCCCAAAATGGAAGCAGCTTCTGCACTGCCATTCTCTGCAGCGACCATTAGAGCAGTTCGACTGTTCTTGTTTCTTCTCCCACGTTCGTAAGGGGCGAGAATCTCGACTGCTTCAGGGTGGTTGCAGTGTGCGGCGTGCATGAGCGCAGTCCAGCCGTTCTTGTCCTGGAGGCCCCTCTCTTCTTTAACAAGCAATTCAATGGGACCAGTGTGCCCCTGCTGGGCCGCATGCATAAGAGCCGTCATCTTTTTCTCGTCACGCTGACCGATGTAGACTCCCTCATTGACCAGCATTCGGACGGTCTCTGTTTCATTCGTGCGTGCGGCGCGTATAAATCTGGGTAGCAAGAAGAGGCTGAATTGAGAATTGGATAGACCTAGCGCAATGCTAATCTGTGTAATTCTACTGTCTAGTACTTTTATCATGGCTAGGTACTCTCTACATTGATCTTCAAGCATGTCGATCCTAGTTAACTTAATTCTGGGCTCCTGTCCCAGGGCGTCGACTTCACTTGGCCTGTTCTCAAGGGTTGCCTTAAGAGTAGCAATCTCGTTCAACTTAGTTTTGACCTCCTCCTCCAAAAGCGCGATCTTGGCATGAGTATTACTCGCAGTGATCTTCGAGGAACCATGCTTACTTTCCAGCGCCACTTGCCAAGGTTCCGGCTCGTTATCCGAAATATCTGCTGTGTCGAGCATCTCATGCAGCTCCCTGGCCGTCGGCCTCCTCCCAGGATCCAGCACGAATATCCTCTCCAGAACATTCTGCATGAAGCCATCAGTGACACCGCTCAGGTCTGGCCTCCACCCATCAACGAAGACATCCTCTGGCTCCCTGTCCTCCAGGAAGTCCAGCATCCTTAGAGTTACTAGTTCATAAATGATGACCCCGAGGCTCCACACGTCGGAGGCGGGGCTGGGCTCGTTGTGGAGGAGCACCTCGGGGGCCGTGTGTGCCCCTATTCCTATAAGAGTGCTTCCACTCCACAAGATGTTCCTGCAGAGTTCGAGGCCGGCGATGATGAAGTGCTCACCGTCTGCACTGATGGAGATATTGGTAGACCTAAGATCGCGGTGAACAAGCCCCTCAGCATCTGCCCTTTTGACACTGTGAAGGTAGGCAAGGGCGGTAGCGATCTGTCTTATAGCTGAGAGGATCACTCTGGTGGGCACAGGACTCTTCATTTGCATATGCTCAATGAGAAGACGTCCGAGAGTCTTGTTGTAACGGTCTGTGATAAAGTAGACGAAATTCATGTGCTCGATCACTTGATGATACCTGAGAACCCCTGGGTGGGAGAGCTCGGGGAGGGCAGCCAGCTCGAGTCGGACAGCGTCTGTGTTATCCTTTTCCAGGCAACCTAGTGGGGCGACCTTTACAACGAGACTCGGATAGTCCTTGAGAGAGTAGACTATACCCGTGATATCTTTGCTTAGTATATCACCTAACCGTTCATAGAGGTCATTGAGGGTAAACTGCGGGACACTAGAGGCCACTGTTGCAGGCTCAGACGAGGCAGTGTCCATCCTGGTTTTATTTTGGTAATCTACAGTTTTGGAAACGATCCGTTTCCACAGGGGTTTGTGTCTACAGATCTGTAGTGGTCCAATGCTTGCGGAGGGCTACTGCATCAGGGGCAAGAAGGCCACCTGCGCGACCGTTTCACCCACCGGCGTTCCAGTGCCGGCCGGGGGTGAGAAGGCCTGTTCCCCTTGACCTCTGCGGAAACGGGCAGCTGTGTGACCCACTGACGGCCAGCACTTCGCCCTATTGGCTGGCCGTCCCCCTGCACAGCTGGAGAGGCCCTAGTACATTATCGAATGCAATCAACAAGTAGGCAGGTTCACTCACGAATTTCTTGGGCGGCATCTGCAGATAGGGATCCATAATACCCTCACTCTCAAGAAAAGATACCACCTTGGAACAGCCGTGCATACCAGCCATACGAATGGCAGATCTGCCGCTTATGTCCTTCTCCTTCTCCAGCAGTAACTTGACACACTCCAGGTGACCAAAATTTGCTGCAAACACGAGGGCAGTAAGGCCCCTGTCCTTCTCCATGCCTCCCTCAACATCCAGGAGTAGTTTCACGACCTCGGTACAACCGTTGCCCGCCGCCCACATGAGGGCCGTCCATTCATTACTATCCCTCATGCAACGCTCGTGCCTCATCAGCAGCTTCACTGTCTCGACGTGTCCAAGCACTGCGGCGACCATCAGGGCCGTCCCTTCGCGTATCTCTATTGTCCCCGCCTTGACAAGCTTCGCCACCATCCTTGCCTGATAAGGGATGTAGCGCTTCACCGCTTTCACGTCGTTTCTGCTGGCTGCCTTCATAAGCGTGGTGACGCCGTCCTCGTCCACACTGCCTTCATCATCTGTTTGTGGAGACTCGGCGGGGCTGCTCTTGCCTGCGCCCTCTTCGCTCGTGTCCTTCTCGGGCATGAGGGGCGGGGCGCAGTCGTGCTCCTGAGAGCAGTGATCCGAATCATCTGCAGACGACATTTTTATTTCATAATCACAAAGGAAACGCGTGTACTGGTAAGCTTGCGATTCACGGTATTGTTTACAGATCATCCAGATAGCGCACCAAACACAGATTGTACACCCTGGATTCCCTCTGCCCTTCTTGCCTTGTGTGGTAAGTGCCCAATGAGAGATGACTTCAATTGTGGGGTTGTAGCCGGCTGGGCACCAGTGCAGGGTGGGCACTAGAGCTTCGGACTTCTTCATTCCACCTACCAGTCACCTTCAGCGTTGTGCTGCTAGGACCTCTGCCTACGAGCACACCCCAAGGATCCCGTGAGTAACTTCAGTCAATGCTCGATTGTGTCAGGAAACGGAAGCGAGTCATCGCTGATAGAGCAAGGGTCTTCTCTGTTGCACTGCTGGAGACCTAGCTATCTTATCACCACCTTCTTTCTGCCGGGCCTCTGCTTCAGAAACCCTGTGATGTCATGGAAGAAGCCTGACAGCCTGTAGTAAAACAGCTCCTGTGAACTGTAGACGTTGGGGATCCTCTTACCCACTGTCCATGCACATCGGCAAGGCCATCTGACGTTCCCAGGGCCCGGCAGCTCGCCATGACTGGAGAGGAGGGCTTACTGGGTCCTGAGCAGCACTGATTATGAATTCCTACCATCAAGCTTCCCTCTCCATAGTCTTGGAGCCTTTGAGATAGCCTCAGCAGATCATCGAAGAAGAGCATAAGCTCTGGCACTGCATCGGTAAGCTCTGGGGACTTCGCCTTTCCTTGCTGCAGGTCTTCAGGAGCAGTCTAGAGCTATGGCTAGCTGATTGCGTTATTACTGCCTGGAGTGCTTACTCAATGGGCCTCTGCAAAGCTAAGTTGCCAGACAGCATCAGTGGCAAGTGTCGATCACAGATACTCTGTCCGCCACTTGTGGAGGCTTATCTCCATTTAGGTTCCCTTCCCACCCTTGCAGTGCTCACTCGAGCGAACCAGAGCCTGAGATTGATAAGCCCAGCGAGCCTAGTACAAACCTCAGAGGGCTCAGGAGGTCATGGCTCCTTTGGTGTCTGCCATGTCGTTCTCCTCGCTCGGTTGACATGCGCGCTGCTAAGAGGGCCCTCATTCACTCGAGCTCGTGCCCCCCTGTGGTGACTCTGCTCGACCATCAGCGAGGGTCCCGGTCCTCCTCCCAACAGACCGGCCTCAGACCCCTCGTGATCTGCCAGACCGAGCAGAGTGATCGCGGCGCCCGTCAGAGACCGGCCCGACGGGCCCGCAGTGCAGTGCGCCTGGATCCACTGAGATCGTTCACTCCCCCAGTGGGCCACAGCTTCCCCTGCCCTGCAGGTGTCCTCCAGCGAGGGCATGTCGTTGTGGGGCAGTCTTCTCATCCTGCCGTGCACACAGGGCTCAACCGGCGACCGTCGGACAGTCCCGATGGCATGCCTGAAGCCCCGCTACGGCAGAGGGGGCAGCACACGGGGCGGCCCCCACGCTGCTGCAGATTGCAGTGGCAGAGAGACCCCCTGCCCTGGAGGCCCGTGCAGTGGCTGTGGCGGCCATCAGCTACTTCTGTGCACTCCTCTGCCGCCAGCTGGAGCGCGAGGTCGATCAGCAGAAGTGTGTAGAATGTTATAGCCTACAATGTGCTGCCTCAGAGCAGTTGAGCTCTTGGGGTCGGCACTGGCTCTGCCTCACAACCGGTCTATCAGTGCTTAGATTACCGATATTGAACTGGATGCATGCCTACGAGTTCAGATGGTCTGGGCGCCCTAGATATACAGGGGTCTTACATGAGAGGAGATTGTTTGCCTCTCTGGCTGGTTCAATATGTCACTGTGTGCTAGCCCAGTCACTCTGTCCTAATATATGCAGGGATTCTCAAGAGCTGGACTGCTGCAATCTGAGTTTCTCAGCCCCGTGCTCCATTGTCTGGTGACCCTGGGACTGTGAGCATGGCGCCATGTTATTGGATCCCTACGTTGGTAAGCACGTAAGATTTCTAATCTGCATAGAAACAGTTCACGGGAAGTCCTGCAGTATAGACTCTTCCAAGACGACAGAGCCGGTGGCAGAGTCATTTGCGAGAGTACGATCACCTGGTGAAGGAAACGGACACGTACTGCGGCGACACAGGAGCCTGTGGTCCTGTTCTGTCAGCCATTAGAGGGCTTTCCAGGAACAAGGATACATAGCGAACGGTCCATGATAAATGAAGCCCAGATAGCTGCGAGCCAAAGACCCGCAGGCATAAGGCCAGGATGCATGAGCAGGGATCAAACGCATCTAGAGCCTCGAAGAGCAGCCCACGGCTTAGTATAGACACGCCCAGTCGAAGGCTACTCCGGTCGGTGGCTGTGGAACGTACAATCGTGGACTACCCGTGAATCGCCGCTGTCATTACACCCATGGGCATTCTTCTACTATTCGGGCCCATCCAGCAGTAGACGCGTTGAACGCTGTGACTGGGCTGCTCTACCTTCGCGCCATGCACCTGACAAAGGGAAATAGAGTCGTGCACAGCCAGATGCGTCAACTGGAATCCGAGAAGCCGAAAGAAGGTAGGGGCCGTGTGGCTGTTATGTCCGCGGCTCTCATAGTCCTCGTAGTCTGGCCCAGCAGGCTCCTCCGGTTGCCTCGCACAAGTCAGTAATCTGCAGTCTCCCAAACAGACGGGCTACCACGGGGCCTGGCAAGGCGTTCTTCCCTCGCTTCGTTCTGAGACCGTAGCGTTAGCACAAACGTAGGCCAGAGACGGGCATTTCTTGCAACCTCTGAAGCAGGTCACAAGGTCTCGCCGGGGTGCACTAGTATCCACTGTGTCGCCCTGCAATCCAAAGGCTGCCCATTACGCCCAGCCTTGGGACTGTGTTGGGGGCCATTCTATGGAAAATGGGGGCGCTCTCGACCAGGTCTGGCGAGGTATGATAAGGATCGTATCAAACTCCGCGCTGGCTGTTCTCTGGGGCTCACTGCAAGGGCGCCACCTACGCCTGCTGGCCCTGAGCTGTGGGGATGCCTATGGGTAAGGCCGCTCGACAGTGAGGGCTGTAAAATTCCGCCACACCCATAGGGCGACGTTCAGAGCTCAGAGCACCGTAGCCCCGGTTTCATGTCAGATAGAAGAGGATGTGTGATACTGGAAAGGGCCGGACTATCTGGAAGCCTGGAGCCGCAGCAACGAAAGAGCAGCATCGGTGTCTAGATGCATGATCTCCCGAGGCAGGGGGCACCTTTGCCCGAGTGCATCGCTTGCCGGTGTTGTGGATTTTTTGTACTCTACTTACCGCATGTCGCTGCTCCATGGTCAGCGCCTTGGTTCGCGAGTCAGGGCACGCGTCTTCTTGGTGGCGCCGTGAATGAAGCGACCGGGAGGAACTGGTACGAGGGCTGAGCTCGTTCGGACGCCCCCGCGGCTAGCGCTGGCCACTCTTATTGTTGGTTGGAGAGATGCTGTGGGGTCTCGCTGTCTTGCTGTTGATTGGCAGTTTACTGTCTTGTGTGACGAATGGGTACTGGTGAAACATGATACATTTACACGCTGCCTCTCCCAATCTGCCTACTTGTGCACTTTCTGTGAGATATGAAAGTGTGTCCATAGGTAGAAGATTATTGCCCCATGCTTAGCTGAGGTGAACAGTAGCGTGCTCTTGCATTACAGTACTGACCCTTTCTTCTGGCCCGTGATTTCTTTAACATTTGGCAATAGATGTGGTTATACTTACTCTTGCTTGCTAAGCCACACTTCGTCCAACAGCAATCACGTACCTTCCTAGAGGACGTCTAGGAAACTGACCACATTGTCACGTGCAGTAAAGGGTGTAAATGGAATTACCTTCTCCTGCCCACTCTTGGGCTGCTCGACGTGGAAGACCTGTACAGGCTGCAGATCGATGTAGCTTCGCTGATCGTCAGTCTGACCTGTATCGCAGGCTACGCTGAAAACTAGTGGGCCTTCGCTACCAGTTGTAACTAGAGACTCTGGCAGTCTGGAGACGCCCCTACCTATCTTTCCTGGACACGGCAGCTCTGACTGAAGTTCCTCTTCTATACAACGTTTCAAGTTAGCGTTTCCAGACTTCTCGGCCAAATTGGTAAGAAGCTGGTCTACCGAGGATGCTGCAAAGCTGGTGTAGGATAGATTCTGAGCGCATAAGAGGATGACATTCTGCTTATAGATCCAGTTGTTTCGGACTATAGGAATCGCGTTAACCGGATACGGATTGCTACGACACATGGCAACGATTGAAGTGTTCACGCGGGCCGTTACTAGCTTCGGGCTAGGCTTGGTAACAAAGAAGTGAAGTCCCGAGACGAGACTGACGTGTGGAGACTCATCATCATGAAGCGCCATAACGCTCGGGCCGTCCTCGTCAAAGGCAGACTCATCAACACAGTCCGTTACCGGCGCTGGATCGTTGGTTTCAGTAAATGCAATTCCAGGAGTCCAGAACCTCAATTTATCAAACTCCTCCTGAGAATAATAGGACTGGTAGCATGCAAGAAAAACGGGACAAGTAACCATGAACGTGTCCGAACGAAAGCAGTCTTTCTCCGTTGTTAGTTCGAAGCACTCCTCCTTGGCGTTACATGAACCGGCCAGGCCAGCCCTCCTTATAAGGAACTGAGTGGCCTGATGCTTTGTAGCAGATACAAGGGGCGTGTGCCGCATGATCACGTCGTTTATGCTCTCCATAGAGAGAATTTTTTGGAAGATCTACTATGAACTATGCCTTGGAGTCCTGCTTCCGAACGCAGAACTCTGAGCAGCTCAACACGTTCATTCGCGATAAGATAGGGATATATGCACACATGGAGACAGATAGTAGTAGGAAGACTAATAAGACCGTCTGTAAGCACTACATCCGAGACCAGTGTAAGAAAGGAGATGACTGCGAGTTTATCCATGAGTACGCTATTGACAAGCTCGATCTGTGCAAGTTTGGAGATAATTGCACCAACCACTACTGCATTTACAACCACAAGAGCTCTAAGCGTGCCGATGTCTGCTATTCATTCGCACGCGGTGTCTGCCTCAATAAAACATGCGATTCCAGGCACATAGTGTACACGCTCTGCCCTCGGTACCTCGCAGGCTTCTGTCCCGAAGGCCCCAATTGTACAATGCAGCACCCCCAGCTGTCTGGTCCCATTACCATATACACGCGCCAGGTCATGAAGAAGCCGGGCTATATTGGCCACTGCAGCCACTGCTGCAAGTATCACGGCGATGCTCATGAGCTCACCGACAACGACAAGAAAGATCGCTACAACGCTCATCACGGACAGACCTCAATAGAGGATAACACAGACTTCACTGGGATGTTGCTACAATGTCCTGCTGCCAAAGACGGGTCCCGGCTCGTCCGTGACCACGCTATGATCAACAAAGTCTTTGAGCACACGCCCGAAAACTTCCGCCGCCTCTATGACATTTTGCGCGAAATCGAAGCCAGCGAACGCGCCGATCGGGCCCGTGCGCGGGCAAACAAGGAAATCGAAGACGAAGACGCCTAGTAAACGTTTACTTGCCCTTCCTGTACTCGGGCTCGATCCGCTTGCCGATCCGGGTCGCAAGCTCCATGTCGGGCTTCATGATCGTGACGCGCTTGGCGTGCTCGGCGCAGAGCTGCGTGTCGACGAAGAGCGAGATGATGTAGTTCTCCGCAGACTCCTGGAGGGCCTCCACCGCCGCGCCCTGGAAGCGGATGTCGGACTTGGAGAGCCCGGAGGTGACGATGTCACGGACGAGCTTCGAGAAGGGCAGCTTCCGGATGAGCAGGTCTGTGGACTTCTGGTACTTCTTGATCTCCTTGACCGCGACCATGCCCTGCTTCTTGCGGCCGGTCTTCTTGATCCCGCTCGTCGAGGACGCCGTCTTGCGTGCGGCCTTGCGCGCGATCGTCTTGCGCGGCGCCTTCGTCGCGCTGGTCGTCTTGCGTGCCGTGTGCTTGGTGCGTGCCATTTTGTTCCCCGCCCTTTTTGGCCAAAAAGATTGATCCCAAATCTGCGCCCTCTTAAGTTAACTTCGCCCTGTGATAAGTTGCTATACGTCGAAAGTGTCAATACAACGAAGTAGTTACCTAAGAGGTGTCTACCACGTTTTGTCCCTGAACAGGGCTGCACTACCAACGAAGGGCTAGTACAAACTAAGATAAAAATGGTCAAATGCATGGTCTATCAAGACGAGAGCTTTCTCCATGCGTATGAGATCGCAGAGACACGCATACTAGTGGGGCGAGCTGCCAAAGACGGCGCCCAGCGCTCTGCTGAGCCAGGGTCCTTCTTCATTCCACTCCCCGGGCCTGCTATCTCGTCTCAGCACCTCGAAATGGTGTTCAGCGCAGAAAAGATTATCATATCTGATACTTCACGTGCAGGAACAACTATCAAACACGGTGGAATTTCGAAGACACTCATGAAAGACACTTACGAGCTTGATCCCAGTAGTGTCAATCGGTTCCACGTTGTGTGCGAGTCGAAAGCCGTTGTGTTTAAGATCGTTGTGACTGTGAATGAAGCTGCTGAAGAGCATGAGACAGGAGCAGTTCTGGCAGGTCTCGATCAACAAGAAGCAGAACAAGACTCTGCCTCTGTAGCAAAGCAGGAACCACCGAAAAAGAAAACAACTCCAACCACGAAAAAGCCACGTACAGAGTCTGCAAAGACCTTAGGCCCCGCTAGCAAGGAAGACGCAGGGGTAAAGAAAACTACTAAGAAGACGCCTGCTGCGGCCAGTGAGATCTCTAAGCCAACGGTAAAAAAGACGACTAAGAAAAAAGCCAAGAAAGCAGATGGACTAGATATTGACGGTGAGGAACACGAATCTATCCGCCCAAGCACTAACGAGTCGTTTCAGGAGTTCACTGGGGATGACAGCGACACTAGCGATGAAGGACTAGACTTGCAAAGTACTGACGAAGAGTCTGAAAGCGACGGGGTGGCAGAGAACCCGGAAGAGTCTGATCCTAATGAAAAACTTCAAATAGACGCGTGCTTTGAGAACTTGGACGATGCGCCTCCATTAGCTTATAACATCGATGACTACACAGCACGGCGAGCACTCATGCACACTATTCATTGTGACGAGTACAGTTTCACAGACATCCTAGATGGTCTTGGGCAGGATGTGAAGGTCTGCTGGTGCAATTATCTTAACGAAGAGATGAAATCCATTGTTGAGGAGCTGAACATCCGCCAAGATCTTGGATATGCTGCCGATAAGGTCAATGTATTCTTTACGAACAAGTTTCGGAGGACGGCACGCTATCTGATGGCGATCCACAGGGGCATCCCCATTCTCACAGAGACGTACCTTCAGAGATGCAGGAAAACTGTGCTCAGAGACCCAAGTGTGGACTTTCCTCGGGCTCGAAAGTACTTGATAAGCGTTTCTCGGGAAGAAGCAGCTGCTGGTGACCAGTCGCTCCTCAGCCGGATGCCAGAGGATTGGTCTCTTGCACGTGTAATGGCCAAATCTTTCAAATACCCTGTTGTGTTTGTTGACAGCTATCACATAGTAATCGTTCCAGAGGCCATTCTGAACGTACCAATGACAAAGCAGACGTCCGCAAAGGATTTTATTGCCCTGTACAGCTTTGGTCTCGTTGTCGCGGGCATGGGTGTCAAGACCGTGAAGATTGTTTTCGAAAGCGAATTCGACCGATGTCTCCACAAAAGAGAGATCGAGGAGGACCTCCCAGAGCTCCATAAAACCTCCTGCCGCGCCTTAAACCCTAACTTACATCTAGACACTCTTGACGATCGCATACTTGATGCAGCAATGCTGGCCAAAGAAACCGATGGTGTCGTCATCCTGGTCGTCCCCCCACCAGATAGCCCTCATTACGAAAAGTATCGAAAGTTCAGGGGCGTCTATGCCGACACCGGGCTTAAATTTATCCAGATGAAGCGCCAGGGGGTAATAAATAGCATCTTACTGGGTGAGCCAGCCTTTAGAGAGCAATATGTGGAGTAAGCAGTAAATATAAATGCGAGAATGGGACTTTTTTGTGATTGCTGCTCTTTATGAGAAGGTCGTCGAATGGGGAGGTACTGTCGACACGCTAGTATCTTTTTTAGCTAACGAACCCATACAAACAAACCCAGAGCTGGGGAGTCTAGCAGGCCTCTTTGAGCTGAACCTCCAAGAGTATGCATCTCATGAGCGACTGAAAGAGGTGCTTGAATCCGGACTGTCGCTTTCGGAGCACAGGAAGCGCTGCATGGCTGTCCTTCAGCAGGCATATCCGACGCAATATGACTTTCTTTCCTTCCCCCCTGAGCACCTCAAAGGCCTTGTGGGTGTGCAGGACGAAGTATCCACACCAGATGCTGACGAGCAGACTCCAGAGGAGTGCTATTCCACGGTGGAACGCATGAACAAAGATACCTTTGAAAAGCTCTGGTGTTTCCCCACGGACGGCGGCTTCAGTGGCATGTATTTTGTATCAATTCGGGTCTGCTTGCAACAATATAGAAACGTGATGGATCTATTGGTCGATATCTATGGAGCTACAGAACAGGGGCTGCGTGCTGATCTCATTGGCCCTGACGACGCTGACGGCATTTATCGCTCCCTTATGTCCATCTATGCCCGCGGTGTCCACAGAGACCAAGATGAACTAATTCCTAGTTTACATAACTAACGGCCTTCTTGGTCTCCTTTAGCGCTTCAAAGTCGCCTTCCTCTGGAAATACTAGCTCTATAACGCTTTCATAATAAGTATACTTCCGCCAAAATGCTTCATAGAACTGAGTAGCGTTTTGTCGCACTACAGGCTGCTTGGATGTGGTTAGGCGTTTCAAATTCAGCAAGTGTCTCGGCAACTCAGAGCTCATATCGAGCAGCAAAATCTTAGCAAACAGGATCATAATAGAGAGCACCCCGTTGCACTGCCTCGAGTCCTTCTGCTTGAATAGCTGGAGAAGGATGTCGTACGTCTCCCTGAGTACATCCCTGCTCATTGCGCTGGCTATGTTAATAAAGGCGGAGAGACCCTGCTCTTTGATGACATTGTGCTTGCCCATCGCCGTGAAAAAGGGTATGCGGAAGTATTTTTCAATGAGCTCAGATCTCACGGTTGTGTGAGAAACTAAGTGATCGCTCGTCAGTAGATACTTAGTAACCAGACGCGAGAAGTTTCCAAGGCAGAATGCGTACTCCCGCGGACCTAAAGTCCCTGTACTGAGAATCCTAATGAAAGTTTCGCAGGTCTGCGATGACGGGTTTATCAAAGTGTCGACATACGTTTTAACTATAGCGTTTAGCTGGTCTCCGAGTTCATTAGAACACACGTCGATCCCCTTCAGGTGGATAATAGTCTCCAGAAGTTCGTATTTGTCGATGATAGACGTAGGACCCCGCAAGGAAGAGACACTGTGGACAATGGTCACAAGCAGCGCTGCCTCGTGGTAGCACTCGATGTCATCTAGCGTCTGTTCAGACCTGGAATTGGGGTCCGTATCAATCCATTTAGCTATGGCAGCCTTGAGACGTGAGAATAGACTTTCCACACACCTGAGACCTTTTTCCTCGGAAGAACTACAGGCGTGGCCTTCGTTCGAACCCCTAAGTAGTCCGCAGAAGCTTGCACTAGTCTTAGATAAAGCCAGCAGGTCTCTGTGTACGGCTACTACGCAGAAAGCAAGTATCTTGGCTATATGTGGCACCACTAATCTAGAAAAACTTAGCGCTTGGGGCGAGGTCTTGTCTAATGCTCCAAGCACTCTTAACGAGACATCCTCCGCCATCGGAGCATCATAGATAAATATGCCATTGATCAGGCCCTCAAGCACCACTAATCGTGAGGCTGCTTTGCCACTCCCTCTATACGTGTGATCAGAAATATACTTCACAAACCACTTCAGCTCTTCCTCTATGAAAACACGCGCCTCTTCGGTATTTCCGTTACTCATTGTCCTGGTCAGTAATCCACGCCAATACATCTTTATGTCTGAAAAACTGGATCGTTCTTGGACTGACACTACAAGATCAATTAATCTTCGCATAACTTGGTGTATTTTGATTGTGTAAATGCTCGGCGATAATGAGCGTATATAGGGAAGTGACTCGAAGACACGCCAGACTATGTTGCACAACATTTGATGTTCGTATACCTTGAGCTGAGCAGACGACGAACCGGCAGAGTCCCTCGCAACCATCTCTATTAGCAATGCCAAGGTGGTCTTGACGACGCCAAGCCCGCCGATTATAAACATTTGTCTCCACATGATGGTGTTCTCCTGCTGCCCAATCGCACACTTGGACGCAGCGTCATTCTGCTCACACCATTCATGACAGACAAGAAGCGTGGACCTGATAAGCTCTTGTAGATAGGGAATTATCTCCTGTTCATTCAGGAACGCTTTCAGCTCGCTAATCGGTGAAATGCGCTCAACTAAAGGCAAGGACGCGTCCGAATAAGCAGTCACAGGCATGGCGCGCGAAGTCAGTGGATGCTGCATGGTCCCGTGCTCCTTATACGAGTATGCCAACAAGACTGATGTGTAAAATATTAGATAAATGTCTACAAAAACTAAATGATTCTCGGTTAGGGCAGAACACAGCTGTCGAAGGACTCCAACAAGAATTGGGAGCATCGCAAAGCGCTTAATATAGTACACGAGTATGAAGCAGAGAGAGTGCCAGTTGACAGAGTCGCTGCTTTTACAAATGGTGTCAATGGTTTTGTGGACAGTCGCGGCCATTGCTGTGATATTATTGTAAGCACCTTCCACCGAGAATTCAGAGCCTGACACACACACTGGCATCCATCTCTGTACATCCAAGCACACAGGACCGTCGATGGGGATGACCCGCCGGAAGTCTGAGTCTTTCTTGGTCCCTTTCTCCTGCAGGACAGACGCACGCACAGCCTCAGCAAACGATGTGGCCGAGACAGTCATGAGTGAATTGTTGTATGCGTTAACAAATGAAAAGAATTTGTCCATGCCTTCGTGGTCGTGGTCCCCAAGAAGCACATATATGGTCAAGTACTTTTCAAAGAGTATCTCTGTTGAAATACCTCCCACTATATTAAGAGCTATGAGCTGCACTGGGAGCTCCTTGTCGAAATACGCGCTCAACTGCTCGATAAACTTCCTCGCGGCGATAGGATTGAAGGCAAGCGCCTCGCGTCTAAGGATAGCGGCAGCTCCATCGGCACATTCGCTTCCGAAAGTATCTGTAAAGTACTTAGCAAGTGTCTCCAACACAGCCTCTCCTCCAAGAGGTTTCCGAAGAAGACCTGCAAAAACGTCGCAAATAAGCGTGTGAACGGCTCCATAATGGGCCGGAGCAACCGACGCCAGGCTGGTCATGATGGAGAGGCAATTGACCCGTGTCTCGGTGGAGCCAAAGATATACGTATCCAAAACTAAAGGGATGAACTGGAGCGCAGACGGCTGTGTAGTCTGCTGCACGGTGGTAGACTTAAATAGTAGCCGATAGTAGTAGATCATCTGCGCTACTATGTTGAGCTCTAGTTGCGTGCGCTGAGTCTTAGATCGAGGCCTTTTGGGCGGGATAGCAGAGAATAAGGATGTGAAGAACTTGCCAAAGGCGGTAGTCTTTGTCTCAATGCCAGCAGACGCCAATACCGCTAAAAAGTCCTGGGCCTCTTTGCCAACAAAAAGGCCCTCCTTTAGCAAATGATTGGCAATCTTACGCAGTGTTGTAAAAACTAGTTCTGAGTCAACCTGAATCTTATGGGATGTAACGGGAATTGGTCGGCGCTTGTTGGCCAGTTGAGGCGACGGGGCGAAAAGAGCTCGAACAGCCCCCGGTTTGCAAGATGGCTCTGAAAGGAGACGCATGCTCTCTTGCATCATTCCACCTCCGCAACCAGAAAAGGTATAGAAGAGTGGGAATCTAGGCTCATCTGATAAAAGAGTACCTGGGGTTTCGTCTGTGAAGTCGATAGTTACCAACTTCTCGGCAGGAGGGATAAGTGTCCTGGTAGATGGAGAGATCATCGTTTGTCTAATATCCAGGCAATCCAAAAGTGTTTGGAACTTATACGAGTCTATCGGTACATTGGCTGGGGCAGATATTCTGTTACCTTGTACGTGAGGAGTCAGGAGCGAGAGTAGCGCGTAAGAGATATCTGTACTAGTTGTGATATTGGTGCAAATACTGAGTGCTTCAGAAACGACGCTGATAATACTTTGATAAAGTTCTATGGAAGCATCTGTGGGAACGCTCCATGCGACCTCGCGAATATCACCGTCGAGGCAGGGGGTCCACGAAGAAGGGAATGCAGTCACGCATGGGGTGGAGAGCGCATGGGCCAAGCAGACAATGTATGTGAACTTCTTTTTAGCTGGTTCCAACTCATCGTCCTGGTCTGGACACGATGGAAATGGATCTGCCGTCTTGTTCTTCTGCAATAAAGCAATCTTCTCGCTGGCCTCACAATAGCTCCGGTACTCTTCTGCACAGAAGTATTCAAGTATGCGTGATCCAAGCGTATTCAGACGAGTCTCACCAGCTGGAGAAAGCAACAAGTGATCTACTGAAATGACTGCTTGCAAGCATATCAAAGCGACAGTGGGCGACTTGGTGGTATCAGATTTCTCTAGCCAAGCACGGATGTGTTCATCCAAGCCATCGTATAGCGTATCCAAGACAAGGTGCACCATTTTCGCTTCATCTGCAGAGTGATTACATCTACTCTCCAGGCCTGCTATGCACGCAGATAAAAAGGAGCGGAAAGAAGCTACGCGTCTTGGAATGACCTTGTCAAACAAAAATGGAAGCAGTTGCTTGCTAAAGATCTCACAAGTCGTGCTAGTATCTAAAGCGGCAAGTATACTGACGATAACCTTCTCCGCCGTAGCAAGGTGGGGCGCAAACTTATTTGTCCCGGTCACTGTCCCGAAGGAAGGAGAGAAAATGCGCGTGGTGTTTTTAGAGGAAAAAGCTACGCCATACTCACCATGGTTAGTGGGCGATTTGACTCTCTCCGTTTGTGGAGAGCGAACAGCCGACAGAGGATCTGCATCGCAGCTTGCAAGGGTTTCTACGGAAGCATCTAAAAGAAAGGCCAATAAAGAGTCCAGGACTGCGAACAGAAGATCCTTTAGTGTGTCGTACTTGGAGCTGGTGTAGCAACCTACTTTCTGACATAGGTCCTTTGCAGTAAGAACCGGTAAGCTGAGGGAAACAGATTCCAAGAAGAGCAAACAGGCCTTCGACTGCACGACGTGCTGAAGGGTCAAATAAGGCAGACACATAGCTAAGGCTTCTGGAAGTGTAAGGCCTGTCGTATCAGAGGAGATAAACCAACGATCCAGAAGCTGATCTGAAACAATAAATAATAGGGATGATAGTCCATACTTATGGTGCTTCTTCGTCGCGTCGATGTGTGCCAGTTCATAAGCCATTTGCGTAATCATGGGCCAAGTGTCAGCAGAAAAGAGGTTAACTGCTTTGATAAGTGCGTCTTGAAATAGATCCACAGTATCCGGGGAAGCACCGTCAATGTAGAGCTGCAGGAGCAGGGTCTTGGCCAACGAGGATCCCAGGGGTGTAATGGCCTTCAGACTTGCAGAAGTAACGGGGAGATAGAGTACGTGCGCAAGGGGCCCCTTAACAAAGTGTACGATGCGAGCCTGGAGGTCCTGCTGATGCTTTTCATCTGGAAGAACCCGCGCGGAGGAAAGGTCGGTGAGGAGCATACTGACGTCCTTGATGACAGAGCATTTAGGCAAGTCACCAACAAAGCACGCATTTACGATGTAGCGGAGCATAGAGATTGCCGGGGAAAGGTCCACATACTCTTTTGTGAGTTCGTTGGGTGGTGAGGGGGTGGTATTTGGCAGCATGCCCTGGAGATAAAGATAACGACTACGGCACGCCCCTGCCTGAACCAGACACCACAGAAGGGACGGGCGCCAGACGGATGCCTGGCTGATAGTAAGAACAGCCTCGCTCATACCTGCTGGCCAGAACTCAAACCAGTCTGGTAAGGAGAGAGAGGACAGAACGCCCTTCCTTCCTTCAGATGTGAAGTAAGAGCACGACTTACTGAACTGTGAGGAGGTCTCGACTGGGGTGGTCTGGAAGCTGAGTAGAATGGAGGATGAACTTTCACTGATGTCCAGATAGGGACAGTCCACGAGCAAGCGGTATATTGAGTAAAGTATGGAGTAGCCAACTTCCTTGCCCAGTGACAAGTGGAGGAGGTCCTCAAGGTCCCGGAGACAGCTGGTGTGAAGCTGCTCTGTAGATCTATGGAAGGAGAGATCTACAGAGAGTAAATCAGCTACCGATGAGTCTACAAATGTCCCTGGCAGCAGAAACTGAGCCTTCTCCACAATACTAGAACGAAAATCCGTCTCTGATTTCTGCTGGCAGTGTGCCTTCACATACTTAGCACGAAGGTGAGCAGATGGAAGAACAGGCAGCCAGCATCTGGTCAGGGCGAGGTACTTGAACAAGTTGGTGGGTGTGGAGGTGTCTTTTAGATACCCATGCACAAGTGCATATATCTGCTCATAGTCTTCTGGGTCGTAGTAGGCGCCTATGCACATAAGATCTTGTGCAGCATTGTTGAAAAACTCCTTGGAAAGGCTCCCGATGTCGCCAACCGCACGCGTAGAAAAAGCGTAGGTGTCCACGCAATCAAAGGTGACCCTCCATGGAACGGAGATCGGAAGGGGAGGCTCTGCTGAGCACAGCGTTGAAATGGCCTTTAGAAGCTCTACAACCAGGGAGACTGGGTAGACCCCGATCCCGCTGGAAAGAAGATCGACGAAGAGAGATACCATGGTGGCACGCTCTGCCACTGTGAACGTGGTTTGCATCATCACCAGCGAGCCGAAAACGTCAAGAAGCATGGAGAGCTCTTCGCCTGTTCCCACAGACGAGAGCATGCGGACGAACTCCGCAACATTCAGGATCGACTCGCGGTCCAAATCTATCGGCCCCAGGCAGACATTTCCCGGCAGCTGGGTCATTAAAAAAAGGCTGTAACATGTAGCAAAAAAGAATTTGATTTTGCCTCTCCAATTAAATGCAGACGTGAGTAAGTGCGGAAAGAGCAACAGTGGCGAGAACGGTCCTTCCAGGTACGGGGGTCTAGGTAGTGCTTTTTGGCACTAGGAAGATAGTCTCTGGGCGGGTCCACCTGTTTCAAGACAACACCTCACTTTGGACCTGCAAAATCTACCAATGGCGGCATGCTTCTGCTCTGATAGTAGGATGTCGTATATTGCAATTCTGGGTTAGGGGAACTAGCTACAAGATAAAAGCTATAATTCCCGCTTATGTGGGAGTCTGACTTATGACCCAGGCAGGGATAGATAGATTCATTTACTCCGTAACCTTTGACTTAAAAATGTTTGGAATTAGAGTGTGATTCTCGTTAAAATAAAATGCTGACGGGGCTTGTTTTGTCCCTTGCCCTCGCTAGCTTGGAGCTGCGCGCTTCAGCAGCGTCCACTATCACAACGGCGGCGGAGTTCAGCGCCATACGTGACAATCTTGCTGGCAGTTACATACTTGGCGCGGACATCACCCTGGATCCATCCTATGAGCCTATCTCTGGTTTCACCGGAACCTTGGATGGTGCCAACTATAAGCTCACTATTAGTGGGCAAACTGGATCATCTGGCGTCTTCGGAGACCAGTTCTCTGGATCTGTGCGCAACTTGAGGCTGAACTACGCCGCCACTATGTCCAGCCCTCTGACGAATCCGGTTGGTGCACTGATTGGTGTCACTACTGGGTCCGCTACAGTCGAATCCGTCTTTGTCGAGGGAACGATGACCCTGAGCGGTACGGGAGATGCAACTATTACCGTTGGGGGCGTGATAGGGTCTGCTACCGAGACCACTACTCTACGCAACATCACCTCAACGGTCTCGATCGCGTGTACTGGAGGGTCTCATTCAATTGGTGGGGTTGTTGGCACCTCCTCTGTTGGCTGCGCAAAGTGCTTCTTCGGAGGAAGCATTTCAGCCACGGCTGCCGAGGCATCTGTCATCGGCGGTGTGTTTGGGACTGCCGGGGGCGTTTCTCTGACAAACTCTGCCATGTACAAAGGCTCTCTGTCTGCTACCTCTGTTTCCACCAGCCAGGCATCTGCTCTTGGCGCACTTGTTGGAAATATAACCGCTGCTGACTTTACCCTCTGCGAATGCTATGCAGAGTTCACTAGTCTCTCTCTGACATCCAGCTCTGTGGCCTATTTGGGCGGTCTCATTGGAAGCTTTTCGTCGGCAACTTCTAAGGACACAGTGACTATCAGCGATTCGTATGTGAATGGAGGCACTCAAACGCTCACTGCGACAGGCAGCTTTTCGACGTCTGCAGGGCTTCTGGGGTACTCTGCCAGCGGAAAGGTCACAGTTAGGTCAAGCTACGTCAACCTTACCAAGTTCGCCATGTCAGGATCTTCTCAAATCAATGCAACTCTATCTGTGGGGACTGCAAACACAAACACAGGCCTCACTCTAGAAAATTGCCATCTCAAGGCTCAAACTGTCGGACTGTCCGGGGGTACAAGCAAGTCGTCCTTCGCCCCTATTGCTAATGTTGTTAACGTCCAGGCTAAAGGAATCAGCATCTTAGAGGTGGAGTCTCGTCTTGGTGCTCTCGTACTTACTGATTTCAAAGGATTGGTGTCTCTAGTTGTCGGTAGGTTTGTGACCACGACGGGCGGGAAGATGCAAGACTGCTTTGCATCCTTGGATAGCTGCACTCTCGGATCCAGTTCCAGCAAGGTTGCCCTCTTCTACACCTATACCGCCGCAAATGCGGTGTCATCATACATCATTGCAAACGTGACTTGCGCGGAAATTACCAAAGCATTCAGCAGCCAGAAGAGCGACGCCGGCATAAGCCATAATTACTTCAACTCTAATGCGGCCTGTGTCGCGACCGTGGCAGATAAGTACATTGGCCTAACCGATAGTACGATGAAGCAGTCGGCGTCATATCCCGGGATTGATCTGGGCACTTGGAATATTGACGGCTCGCATTATCCTCATCTGAAGCGTACTCCTCACTACCGGGATGGGGCCTACACCCTTGACGACCGGAGCAAATGGGCTGTGGACGTGTGGGAGATTGGCCAGGGCATGCGGCTGAAGCGAACAACCCCGCCGTCCTCCTGCAATTCTGCAAATTTGCATTGTGACAGAACTCAGTATGTAGATCTATTTTCCTGCCAGTGCGTTGTGGGGTGTCCAAACCTCATCAACGGTCAGTGTATTGGACCAGATGAGGCTAGATGTGATCCGGGCTTCAAGCTCGATGATGCCAAGAACTGCACTCTTTATTCTTGTGTCACTGCAACCGAAGAGTGCCGACTCAGTGACGGGTCTTCTGGTGCTACCTGCAACGTTGAGTTTGACACCTGTGTTTGCAGTGATGTCACTAAGTACTACGATCATACTAACAAGATGTGCGTGGATGGCTGCACAGGCTTGGTTGGTGGTATTTGCATTGGGCAGAATACTGCCACGTGTTACCCTGGTTGGGTTGCAGATGGAAACTCTCTTTGTGCTAAGTACGATTGCTCAACCCTACCAGAGGGAGACTCGACCATCTGCGGTGGCCCTTCCATTGCAACCTGTGACTTTACCTCGAAGCTCTGTGTTTGCGAGGACAAGCGGCAGTATTACGACCCGTCGCTAGCAAATCCGGGATGCAAGTCGGGGTGCTCGGGCGGTGTCCAGTACGGGGTCTGTTCCGGAAGCGGGCAGGCGGTTTGCATTGAGCACGTTACTTCCGTTGCAGGCGCTACAGCCGGGGACCTTCTTTGCACCGAATACAGCTGTGACACCATAAGTTGTGGTGCACAGGCAGAGTGTGATTCCGAGCTCAAGGTCTGTCGCTGCCCTCTGAGCTCTCAGTACTACAACCTTAAATCGCACGCTTGCGTTGAGGGCTGTCTAAGCCTGGCCGAAGGTGTCTGTGTTGGCCAGAACCGTGCCAAATGCAGACCGGGATATGGATCTCACAACGGCGTACTCTGCGGAGCATATTCTTGTGCAAACGACAACTCCAATAGGAAGTGTGGCGGTCTTGGCACGTGCGAGGGCGGACAATGCGTTTGCAGTCAAGGAGCCGTTCTCTTCCGAGGGACGTGTAGGGAAGGCCTCTGCAAAAATGGAAACGTGGTCAATGGTGTCTGCCAATGCTTGGATGGCTGGTCCAGCCCTGCCACAGAGGACCAGATAGAAGCGTCGGGATATTGTAGCGTTTACACATGCCCTCCAGACGGAACGTTGATTGAACTAGCCACGCCCGGGAGCCTTTTGGCCATTAGAGCGTGTCCGAGTCACGGCTTCAGGCTGACAAGCGATATTGATGCCCGTAGCTACGAATGGGAAGGGGTTGACTTCTCTGGCACCCTTGATGGAAATAATCATGCAATTAGTGGAATAAACCTGCGGGTCTCCAGCTTGGGCTCTGAGTACAGTGCGTCCTTCTTTAAGCATCTAACTGGCCAAGTGCGCAACATAAGGCTAGTTTTCGCCAGCTCCCCGGATGCAAGCGCCATAGGGCAGGACAGCGTATGCAAGTTTGGCTTGCTGTCCATCTCGGCCGATGCGTCAGCTGTTTTGGAGAATGTGGCCATCTCGGGTAGTTTATCTCTGCAAGTTCCGGCGAGCGTCGCTGCCGAGGTTGGCGGTGTCTTCCACACGTGCCCCTCTGCTCCGACTGCGGTGTCAAATAGCGTGGCGATGACCTGCAGTGGCGCAAACTGCACCATGGGCGGGTACTGTCACACCGTCTCTGCTCCCCTAACCGGTGGTACCTCAACGGCAACCCTGAGGTGTCAGGCAACTGATGGGACTGTTTGCATTGCAGGAGGGTTTGCTTACGTTGTGCGCGCGCCTATCTCCAATATTCTTTCTGCGGCTACGATCTCACTGGTGCCAGCGGCTGATATCGCAGTGCAATCTGCTAGAGTATCTGCTGGAGGAATCGCGGCTGTTCTTAGCGAGGGTGCTTCTGCCTCCGATTGTCAGTTTTCAGGATGCATCGCCAGGGAGCAGGGGAGCTTGAATCCTGCCCTAGTCGTGCATTCCGGGGGAGCTTTCTACATGGTGAGTGGCACAGCTGCAGCCAAAACCGTCATTGAGAGGTGCACTGTAACGAGCAATGAGCTCTCTGGCATAGAGATGGCCGGCTTTGCTGGCAATCTTATCCACGCCACTGTGCGGGATTGTAGTGCAATCGTAACGAAGATTGACGGACTCCAAGGTGTATCTGGCTTTGCACAGTATGTTAATGACAGTGTTATAGAAAGGTCATTTGTGAAGGCGAACGCTTCTGTCACGGCTGAAGGCCAGAAGAAGTGGATAGTTGGTGGGTTCTGCGGTCTGGTTGCCAATTCACAGATCCTCAATACATACGCAGAGCTCGGCAACTTCTCGTCTCGTAATACTCCTGCAGGCTCATCTGTTGGCGGATTTGTTGGAAGAGTTGAGAACTCCGTAATAAGAGATTCGTTTGTCAGAGCCACTCTTCTGGAGGCAGTGTCTGGGATGTCTGGTACTTCGCAGTGGACTTTCGGTGGTTTTGCCGGCTTTGTGGACCACGTAAGCGCAGGGCCTATGGAGATACAGCGCTGCTTCGGTGACATAGCCAACCTTTCGATGTCCACCGCCGTTTCTGTCTACTTTGGCGCTTTCGGTGGTCAAATCCGCAAGAAGTCTTCTTCCAAGGCGGTCACCTCGAAGACAATATCCAACGTGTGGATCAATGCAAATGTTGAGTGCACGTTTGTGGTCCCGAAAGATACCAGCAAGGCGCCTTCCAACGGCGTGGGGATGTTTGCAGGGAAAATGTATAACGGAGTGGCGCTATCCCTAGCGATGATCAATGGCAGTCTCACGTGCCGTGGAGCTAATCCTCCCTCTATGGCATCAAGCCTGTATCACATAGGCCTCTTCAATGGGGCTAAGACAAGTGACAGCTCCACATCTGCGGAGTTCGTCATCATTAACGTGACCGCTGGAGACATTCCTGGCATTGGGCTGAAGGGAGAGCCAGAAGACAAGCTTATCTGTCTCACATGCTTCGCAAACGGGGATCTGCTCACCCCAGTCGCTCCTTCCTCCATTGCTGTTGATCCCGACCCCAATTTGAAGACGGCGGAAGAATTGCGTAAGCTATCTACCTATACTGGATTTGGTATTGGCATTAGCGAAAGCAAGTGGACCAAGTCCCCCGGAGAGTTTCCTTTTCTGAACAGTCTGCCGGTCAAGGTTCTCATCGACGACCAGGACAAGTACATTTACCCTACGTGCACGCAGGACTGCTGGGATTACACCTCCTTCTGGGTCCTGTCTTCATCTGGACCGACAACCGATAATAATAAGAACAGCTGTGCAGATATAGAGAATTGCATGGTGTACTCTAGCGACTGTACCTGTTCTCAGTGTAATCTGAAGTACTATCCTAGCGGAAGCGAGTGCTTGGCGTGTTCGACCGGTTGTCAGACATGCCGTTCCACCGACTTTTGCGAAATCTGTGAGGATGGCCAGGTGAGCAATGGAGCAGGCGTCTGCATAGCTCCTTCGTGCGACTTCCGTTATTGTCAGACATGCAGTAATGACGGCGCTACGTGTGAAACTTGCAGTATAAGGGCATTCAAGGCAAGCACTGGACAATGTGAAAGGTGCAGCGAAGGGTGCAAGCAGTGCACGGACTCCACAGTGTGTGCAACGTGTGGTGATGACAACTACAAGCCTGATCCTGAGAACAACGTGTGTGTCTGCAAGGACGGCTTCTATTCCTCGGAAAGGAAATGCTTGCAATGCAATAGGGCGTGCCAGACATGCACAGGCGGCACTGAGAGAGATTGCATAGCCTGCAGTGAAGGATGGGTCCGCGACGATGCCACAAGCACCTGTACCCCGCAATGCGCAGAAATATCAGGATGTCTTCTGTGTCCAAGTCCGCCTGCGTGCGGGACATGTCTCAGCGACTACGATCTAGTGGATGGAAGCTGTATCTTGAGAGGCTCGTGCAGGGTTGATAATTGTCTGACTTGCGTTGCCGGAAACGTGAATAGTTGCGCTTCTTGCAGGGATGGCTTCTATGGTTCGAATTGTGCTGCGTGCCCCGAACGATGTGCTGCATGTGTCAGTGCTGAGCGCTGCACTGCGTGCAAGAGTGGTTATGTTCTGTCACCTGGAGAGCAGTGCGTTTCCTGCTCCATAAGTAACTGTGGTCAATGCTCATCCGACAACTTCTGCTTCAGCTGCAACGATGGATACTACCTTAATGCAGGAGCGTGCCCCCCGTGCAATGTACCCTGCAAGACCTGCGTCAACAGTGCCGACAAGTGCACATCTTGTCAAAGTGGTTACGAGCTCAGCGTCAATACGTGCATCTCGACCACTGCATGCGATGTGGAGAACTGCCGCTCTTGTATCAGCGCCGGAGTCTGTGGGAGGTGCAACACGGGATACTATCTGAGCGGATCTCGCTGTAGTCGGTGCAACTCCATGTGTAGAGAGTGCTTTGGGCCGAACACATGCACAGAGTGCGCTGCAGCTAACGCAATCCCAGACGAAGATGGAATATGCGTCTCGACCGTGTGCAACGTTAGCAATTGTCTGCGTTGTGACCTAGTCACGTTGCGTATATGCACTATGTGCGATAGTGGGTATACTCTTAGCAGTGGCAACACGTGTGAGCCCAACGCACCTCCCGCGAACAAGACTAGCGGGGTCGCTGTTGGTGTGTCTGTTTTCGTGGTCATTGTAGTCATTGCTGTTATCGTCATTATTGTCGTTTTTCTTAAAAAGGGAATTATTAAGGGCAGGAAGCCCAAGCACAACCTTGGTATAAGTAGCAGACACAGCAACTCGATGCTGAGCTACGACAACCTCAATGAAAGCGTGAGCGCCCCGCTGTTGTAAGGTATACTCTCAACGTTTGGTTCGTCACGCTTCGTCCTTCTCTAGTCTCTTTCACAAATAGTAAATTTCTAGGTAGTAAGGCTTACCGTTTGTCTCTGTCAGCGAACAGGTGCGTGAACCCTTCGCGGCTGGAGACACGTATATGCTTCTGCAACCCGTCCTAGGCCATTTGCAGCCAACTTCAGCAAACAAACCACTTTCAGGGGCAGAGCTTTCTGCCTTAGCAAGACCCCGACTCATTCCAGGCTTTGGCCTACTAATTAAGTCTGCCTTCCAGTAGTACAGAGATAACCCTCTAATCTTTATGTATGATGCTGCTAACAGCTACAATTCGGTTCGTTTCCTCACCAGTAAGCCTCACAGCCTGACCACGGGAGCTCTTGGAGAATAGCATGGAAGGTATCTGTGTGAGTTCCTTTAGGATAGTGCTTTGCTGTCATGCAAAAGGTGACGATAACGGGCCTGACAATTCATCGTTCTTGCCGGATTTAGCAATGGACTGTAACGTCTTCGCTTGAAGCACTGTGCGACCAGTTGTAGTCTGGCATTTATAGCTGGAGGAGACTGTCAAATACTCAATGCAGGTAAACCTCGCATAGGTCGCGGCGTTGTGCACCGCTTGATTAAGAATGGCTTTTGTACTTGCAGGACCACGGATTTCAGGCAAAAATTGTCAGATCTGCATCACCTGGCCTCGCCCCAGAGTGATCTCTGTCTTATGCCCGTTAATCAGAGAGTGCTGATAGCAAGGAGCAAAGGTGAATGTATAATGAAAATTCGGCTGAAATCCAAAAATTTCTAATCATCACATAGAAGATTCTAGGGACATGAGCGACACAGACGTGCGTATCAAATATGCTGTCACCAAAACATCTAGCCGCGGGAAAAAGCAACCTCGCTCACTGGTGTTGACATCGAAGTCCGTGCAGAATGTGATGGGTAACTCCATTCAGTGGGAAAGACCCGTTCAGGAGATATATGGAATCCACCGCTCAACAAAGGAGCCGAAGGCCTTTGTGATCTCCTTTTTGCAGACCTACCGCTTCGATGTCGAGTCTGCCGACCAGGTCTCCTCGATAGTCTCTGCATTTCAAAGACTAAATCTTGGCGAGGTCTTTGTTGATGACAAGATCGGTGCTTATGGCCTCCAAACAGACAAAGGTAAGGGCTACAAGAAGGGTCATGTTAATGTCTCATCGGATGAAGACGGAGACATTGGGGCTACTGGAGCTGTTTCTCAGGCGGCAGATGCACCTGCTTCTTCAGGTCAGAAGGATAGACCTCGCACTACGATACTGGAGGATGACCTGGACGAGAATATAGAGTACGTTGAGGACACACGTGTTCTGGCGCACCAGATAGAAACCCTTCCAGAGACAGAAGTCCTTGAAACTTTCTGCAACCCTGTTGCCGCCTATAAATTCGTGCGGCCCCCCATCTTTCCGCAGGTTCCTCCCTCGCATGCCAAGGTGATGAGGCCTCAGAACTTTGAGCTTGTCTCTGTCGTAGGCAAGGGTTCGTTCGGTAAGGTCTTTCTGGTTCGTCGCGTTGAGGACAACCGCTTCTTCGCCATGAAGGTGCTTAAGAAGCGCAATGTTCTGGATCGCCGACAGCTCGAGCACCTCAAGGCCGAGCACAACATTCTGCAGAGCTTCAACCACCCGAACATGATCAAGCTCTATCACTCCTTCCAAACGCGAACGCGCCTGTTTCTCGTGACAACGTTTGCAACTGGTGGAGAGCTCTTCTATCACCTGAAGAAAATAGGGAGATTTCCAGAACCCCTTGCTGTCTTCTACCTGGCTCAGATAGTTCTCGTGATCGAGTACTTGCACAAGCACGATATCGTCTTCAGGGACATGAAGCCGGAGAACCTCCTTTTAGATAACCATGGGAACATCTTGCTCACTGACTTCGGTCTTTCCAAGACTGGCATTTCAGCTGACAATTCTGGGGGCGCAGGGGTCTGCTCGGGAAGCTTCTGCGGCACCCCTGACTACCTCTCTGGGGAGATTATCTCTGGCGTACCGCATGGCAAAATGGTAGATATCTGGGCCTTGGGCGCCCTGCTCTTTGAGATGCTTGTTGGGTCTGCACCGTTCTCCTACGCCAGTTCGACGAGTACCCACGGAGGCAACGCCCGCTCTGAACTATATAGACGCATCCTTAAGAATATCATCGTGTTCCCGGTCTTCATCAGTGCAGAGTGTAAGAGCTTTATAGCTAAATGCTTAAGCAGGCGTCCCAAGGATAGGCCAAACTTCGATGAAATCAAGAAGCACGAGGTCTTCCGAAAGAATAAGATTGATTTCGATAAGCTATACAGGAAAGAGATCCAACCTCCGTTTAAGCCCAAACTTGAGCAGTCGTGTATCCTTGCGGTGGACGGGAAGCTACTGAAGAATCCTCTAGACAATATATATCGCTACATAGCCCCGGAAGCGCTTGTCGTCAACTTTGATGCTAAGTTCACCTCTGAGTCTCCTATTCTGCCTCCTTCCACACAGACCGATAGCGTCACGATGCAAGAGGATAAGAATTTCAAGGACTTTGCGTGGACTGCACAGGACGCATTTGATAAACTATAGCCCAGGATTGCTTAGCTACTCGTAAGTAAATACAGCCCAGTGCCACGGCTCATTGATGCGAGGCATCTATGCAAGAACAGATAACTCCGAGTTGGGGATGCTTGGTGTCTCGATGATGACAGGGGTTGGATTGGCCTGGTCTATATCCTTTGAGATTAACTTATAGGTTGATGGACTGTTTGTCTTGCTGGTCTCCTTCTCCGATGTAGTATTCTCAGCGGATCTGGCCTTAATGGATTGCTCACGCTGCTCATGAATATTATTGTCGAACAGAAATCCACCCAGCACTGTCATCCCGATAGAGATGAGAATTCCAGATCCAGCTGAAAACCTTAGAGACGGCATGTCGGCCGATGACTGGGTTCCAAAAAGCCTGGCCGTGATCCAACTGCATGCCCAAACAGACACCAAACCAAATGCAAAGCTAGCACAAACGATACTCAGACAGCCTTGAAGCAACACAGCGAACATAAGAACTAGCGAGTAATCGGCTTCGTGGAGGAGGTCAACAAGAGAAGAAGAGGCTGGAGAGTCCGGGGACATCCAGAAAGAGTATTTGACGTAGCAGAAGCCAGACAGTGTCGTAGCGAAAAGAATCCATGACGTATGAGTGTCGATTGCAATGCGCACAAATGGATGGACATGACAGTATCGCGCGAGCAAGCTGGCGGCTGTGATAAGAAGCGAGTAGAAAAGTATGAGGAAGAATTGTGGGCCTGTGTCATCTAAACCAAACAAGTACATCCACACTGCACCCAGCACAAAGGCGGACATCATTAGGACGTTGAACGCGTAGTCAAGCTTACTGGATCCGTACAGATTGGCAAAGAACTGCCAAATGATCAGTGCAATCGTGAGTAGATAAATGATTGTCCAAATTTGAAACGCTGCACTAGGCGGTGTGATGGCGGTATCATATCTGTTGGAAGCGACGTTGTGAGTACCCGCTACTTGAGCAGCAATACTTCCAACAAAGACTATGACCATGAGGGAATGGAGTGCAATTTGTCCTTTAGATTGCTTACCACGCAACATTTATATTTGAGTCTACGAACATTCCTTTCATTATGTTTCCGGTCACATGCTTCACATGTTAACCCTACTCTCGAGTCATAAATAATTGAAATGTCCGTGCTGACAAGAGCGTCCCTTGTCGAGTACAACCTTCTCCCTATCGGAAAGGGTGCGGATATTTCGAAGGTGATAGTCGATGCTTACGCAAAGAGCGGAAGGGAGGCCGTCTGCGTCCTCAACGTCTCCGAAATAGAGAGGCACTACAACATCTGGAAAACGCATCTTCCCGAGGTTCAGGTCCGTTATGCCGTCAAGTGCAACATGCACCCGTTACTCCTACGCTCCCTGCACCTTCTTGGAGCAGGGTTTGACTGTGCCTCTCCCGCTGAGGTGCGCGCTGCTCTGTCTGCCGGCTGCCCTCCCTCGAAGATAATATATGCAAACCCGCAGAAACCCAAGCGATCCATTGAAGAAGCGTTTCGCCTTAATTGCAATACCTTCACGTTCGATTCCGAACATGAACTGCTAAGTATGCTTGAGAGTACCCCTCCTGGAAAGGTAGGCCGCTTTGTGCTCAGGCTTCTCCCTCCCGATGAGTCCTCCTCCATTTGTCGCTTTGGCGTGAAATTTGGGGCTTCTCCCAGTGAGTGCTATCGCTTGATCAGGCTTTGTAAGCACCTGGGAGCAAACTTAGTTGGTTTCAGCTTTCACGTTGGCTCAGGGTGCGGCTCTGTTGACTCCTTCCGCTTAGCCGTCCAATATATGGGAGAGGCAGCAAAGTTTGCCAAGGAGCAGGGCTTCACCCTCACAGTCTTGAACATAGGTGGTGGGTACATGTCCAAGGGCGCAGAGCGTCATTACGATGAGCCAAACAGACATGCACACATAACTCCTCCTAGCTTCGAAGAGATAGCCTCTGCCCTCAGGGAGGAGATAAACAGGATCAAGGTTTACTTTACTAACAAATCTGAGGACCTAGAGATTATGGCGGAGCCGGGGAGATTCTTTGCAGGGGATATCATGACCCTGGGAACGCGAATATATGGCAGGCGCATCATCTTTGACAAAATCGAAGACAACAGCTGCCTCACTGAGAAGGAGATTATGGAATCAGGTAAGGCGTCCATTAATGAGGTCAAGTACTATGTCGGGGATGGTGTGTACGGATATTACAACGCCATTCTATTCGACCATGTTGTCCCGCATCTGCGTTTTACAGATAAGCATGGCAATCGCAAGGAGCTCTCCGGGGCTCATGCAGGGTCTAGCCTAAATACGTCTAGCATCTTTGGTCCAACATGCGATTCTCTGGATTGCATTCTGAAGGAGCGCAAGCTCCCCCTCTTGGACGTCGGGGACTGGGTGATCACAGACGCATTTGGAGCCTATACTTATGCAGCAGCAACGGAGTTCAACGGAATTCCCCATGTTAGCGTCGTTTGTTGTATAGAGGAGTGAGTGCAGCTTATGCTGAAGTGAATCGTTGGAGAAGCTCAGAAGCGGTAGAGACACGGAGACTGGCTGTTCTAGAGCTTATGGCCATGGGCTTCAAGGAGATCACCTCCTTGACAAGCTGTCTAAGGAGCTGCTTGATCTGGAGAGATGTGACATCCGATGCTTCTATTGAGGGGCGCATGTCATTTTCAACTGGAGAAAGGCACTCATTCATGAGTCTGTTGACGTAGTTATGGAGCCCAACTAACTGGGAATTATGAGTCTGAGCCATCTCTACAATAATGAAAAGCTCCTCTTCTTTCTCATTCAAGTATCGTGCCATTCTGAGCAAGGAATCATGCGGTACCAGGTGTTGTCTCTCGACTTCTTTGAGACGATGTTTTATTTGGATATTTTCATGTTGAAGGTGTTTGTTTTGCAGAGCTAATTTGTCCATGGAGTCAGAAACTCTTGAAAGCTCCGCCTCTACGCAGCTGTCGCTAGAAGGATGCTTCTGGTTGAGAACTATGTCAGCCCTCGCCAACGTAAATAGTAACCTACTATTGGATGCTCCTTCACAGGAGTTAGGGGTGCTGACACAGATCTTATCTACCGTTTCTGTGGCTGTCCTATTCGTAATACAGGACGCAGTCTGAGCGTCTGGAGAGTGCCGTTGTGGCTGTTTTAAGACTTCTAATTGATTGATCAAATTGCCATTTTCTATGGTAAGGCGTACATTCTCCGTGGACAGCCCGTCTATATCCATGCAAAGAGCTGCTTCCTTCGTCGCTAGCTTGACACGCTCCTCATGTAGTGTTTCTAAAGCTTTGTCTCTGGCCAACAATTGCTCTTCTAACTTGGCTATGTGTTCGTTTAGCTTCTCGTGAGCGTTATCTGAGGGGGCGAGAACGCACATCCGAAGAAGAGTCTGTTGGTGGCGCTGTGCCTCGTTCTGCAGGGCAGACACTAAAACATCTCTGCAGACTGCTTCAGTAACAAGCTTATGATTTTCTAGCATGAGTTGAGTGACACATTGCTTAGTTCTAGCTTCGCTGAAGATGAGAGTCTCTATCTGGCTTGATAGACTAACATTCTCCAGACGAACTGTCGCAATTGTCCGCTTGAGGCTGCGAATGATGTCATTAGCTCCTTGTGGATCATCACGAAAGCCGTTGACGGATGGCGGGCCACTTACACTACTCCTGCGACTACCAGCCCGAGATGCAGATCGCGATCGACGACAGTCATTGAGTTCCTGAATCTCGTCCCGCATTATTGTACATCGATCCTCAGCTCTGGCGCGTCGCCCCTGCTCCTCATCAAGCTCTATCTTAAGCGCCTTGTAACTAGATACTAGCTTGTCGTGCTCATTCTTAAGCTGAGAATGTTTCTGCTGGATGCTTACAAGTTGCTCTCTCAGAGCTTTGTTATCATTAGTTAACGTAGTGAGTCCGACGTTAGGATTTACCACACCCTTCGCTCCTAGAAGGACAGAATTCTCTCCTGCAAGGAAAAAGTTCTCGTCGGACAGACGACGAAGTTGCTGCTCCATGTTACGAATGACACTAGTGTTGCACGCCTCCCGCTTCAACAGCATCAGATTGGACAGTCTCAACTTTTCGGCTTCGAGCTTCAAGGTATCAATCTGTTGCTGCAAGAGTTTAACAATCGTGACAGAATTCTTATCGTGTATAGATAGGGATTCAATGATGGGCCTGGCTACTGGCTCTACCAAATCTAGTGACTCCTGAGCGATCGCAGCCGTATCGAAGATGGGAGGGTCCGAGCATGAATCGAAGTTTATAATGGCCTCCATCAAGTTGTGCAGCGTCTTGCTCATACGCTTGACCTCAGCTTCTGCACGTGAAAGCCGGTCCTGATACTCGGAAGACTTCTTTTCAGCTAGCTCCTTATCGTGGACAGCATGTTGTAACAGGGTCTGAGCACTCTGGGCTTCAACTGTAAGGAGAGTTAGTTGTTCTTTGACCTTTTCAAATTCCTGCAGGCGCTGCACCACAGCTTGCATTGGCAAAGGTGTACTCTCTGCTGATGTTAGGTCCTTGCTTGGTGGAGATAATGAGTCACCGGCAGTCGTTGTCAGGGGCTGCTGGATGACAGAGTTATGCGTCAGTGGCGAGTGCTCAGCGGTTGGTGCTGGCTCATCACAGTTCAGAGGCAGGCCACTGGAATAATCTGCGGTACCTGAGTCACGAGTTGAGGTGGCATCTAGGAGTGGTGCAACAAGTAGATGGAGCTGCTTGCAGTCCTCGAGTATCCCTTCAGAATTAATATCGTAGGATATCGCACGACGCATTCCTGTGGCAGCTGCGGCTGACACTGGACGCGCAGACCTGTGAGAACTTGGCTTTCTTCCAAATAGGCGGAGGACCGTGCTTACTCGTACTCTAATTTCATTCATGGATCCTGTGAGATGACGAACTCGTTCAGCTAGCTTCAAGTTGTCGTCATATGCTGTCTCAGCAGAGGTGTCCATCTCATGTATCTGTGCCTTGAGGGCCCGGATCTTATTATGCAACTCAGTGTTTTCGTCATTACACTCCTTAAGAGACTCGGCTTGCGACCGTATCTCGCTCTGAAGACAGGTGTTAAGCTTCTCTGAGGCCACGCGAAGATCGTGCTCCTTACTAAATTCTTCTTGTAATACAACTACTTTCTCCCTCAGAAGGCGGAGTTCTGCGGTGTAGGTGTGTACGGTCTGACCTTCCAGTGCCTCAGAGACCCCATCAGTCTGTATTATGAGGCAATCACGCAAGATTCTTGGCATCGGAGACGATCCAGAGCCGTCCACCCTGTCAGAAGCTAAGATAGATGGCGCCGTCCTTTCTGGGAGTTGATCATGTTGTGATAGACGATCCTGGCTTTGCAACTGGCACCGCTGCAACGCCGTAGACCAAGAGATATATAGGTCCTCCAGCTCTTGACTTTCGCAGGGATCCAAGGAAAGCTTTCCTTGCACTGCAGATGTATAGCGTGATGCGTGGAAGAGCGCCTCCTGAAAACAAGCGTTTTGCATCTCCAGTCGACGAATGTAATCACCTACAGAACCATTATGAAGTGAAACAGGCGAGCTGCCCGGGCCATCCTGGGTCATCAACTGCGTCTCCAGTCTGGATTGCAATTTTAAGTAAAATGTCCAATTTATATTTAAAATATCTCACGAATGTATTTTAAATCCAAATTAGGATGGTATTCTGGTTTAGCAGCGAATGGCCCGTGGAGTCCGCAAGCACCTTAAGCGCCTCAACGCACCGAAGCACTGGCTTCTAGACAAGATGGGAGGCATCTGGGCCCCCAGACCTACAAACGGCCCCCATGGCCTCCGCGAGTGCATCCCACTCATCCTCATCCTGCGTAACCGCCTCCACTATGCTAACACCTACGCTGAAACCAGCATGATCCTCCAGGACAAGAATGTCTTGATCGACGGCAAGCCGCGCACAGACCCCACCTTCCCTGTCGGCTTCATGGACGTCTTTGAGATCCCGAAGGTGCATAAGACCTTCCGCGTCCTCTACGACGTCAAGGGCCGCTTCACCCTTGTTCCCATCCAGAGCAACGAGGCCGGATTCAAGCTCTGCCGAGTCCAGAAGATCTTCCTCGGAGACAAGGGTATGCCCTATCTTTCTACACACGATGCACGTACAATCCGCTTCCCACACCCTGACATCAAGACGAACGACACCATCAAGATCAATCTGAAGACGGGGAAGATCGACGAGTGGTACAAGTTTGACATCGGCAAGATTGTGATGGTCACTGGAGGGCGCAACTGTGGACGCATCGGAACAATCCAGGCTATCGACAAGCACATGGGCTCCTACACTATGATCCGCATGAAGGACACCGAAGGTACCGAGTTCCTTACTCGCCTCTGCAATGTCTTCGTCATTGGCAATGACTCGCCCGCCGTGGCCATTCCGACGACGAAGGGTATCCGCCCCGACATCATCAAGAACCGCGAGCTGCGCCTCAGATCGATCGCCAAGCGCGGCGGCGGGGCCTCTTATGAGTAAATAGCCGGTGCTTGTTTACTTGCGCCGGAGCAGCTTCTCCAGCCCGTAGTCTGTGTCCGGGGGCGGGACCGGTTTGTATGTGACGCTCAGGCTGGCAGGGGGCTGATGGAGGCCTAGTGACGCGGGCTTGCACGGGTCCACAGACTGGATACTCCGTATCTGCTGGGGCTGTGGAGGCTTAGCCGTTAGGCGAGGACGAAGGATGCCAAGCATACGGGTAACGCCGGACCCAATTAATTTTAATAAGGACTGCATGCATCCCCCGAAGCCTCGTAAGGCTGCAGGTGAGTACCCGCAGCCCCGAGCACCTTCGCATCCGCGGCCAAAGAGCCTGCCACAAACACAGGAGAGCCAATTATTAAAGGCGTTCTGCTATGCAAGAGATAACTACGGGGAATATCTCAATGATCTGGCAGCAGCAAAAAGGCTTCGAGCACAGTATGGTCCTAGTTTTGATTATATTCTCGAGCGGATGACGAACCTGAAAGACATGCTGCCCACGTCTATACAAGCCAATGTCCAGCACAGCACCCCAGGAAACCGTGGGCGTAAGCCGGCTAACCGAGACAAGCTGATATTGCCTACGACCAAAAGCTCATGCTATCTTCGATTGGGACACGATGCTACCTCCATTGTAGACTCTATATCTTTGACCAAAAACGCGGTTAACATAGCAACCAATGACGGCATTGTAAGTATTAGGTCTCGAATTCTAACCCAGGGGTAACACGTAGAAGCTGTGACCTAGCAACATTAGCCCCCGTGTGCCTGAAGCTTAGCATAAATTTCCTCGAAGCTGCTCGGGCAAAACTGATCAGCGGCTGCTTCCAGTAGCTCCGGACATATACTTGCTTCGTAGGGAAGAAGCAGCTCAATCAATCTATCATTGTGGCATTCGCCTACAGCATAGTACAGCGCTGTATAGTCACCGTCTTCTTGCAGTCCCGCCTCATCCAATAGTAACTCAGCAGCTTCGTATGCACCGCTCTTAGTGGCTGAAATCAAAGCTGTTGTGCGATATGCTCCTCTAATCTTTATTTCAAATGGAGAAAGCATCTGGACACAGGCAGTGTGATTACAAGCAGCGGCTATCATCAGTGCGGTCCTGCCGCAGTGATCTTGAAGCCCAAGGCCCTTCTTTCGACGAACTAAGACGTCCACAAAGCTATGGAGATTCCTCTTGCAACAATACATAAGGAGAGTGGTCCCTTGGGCTAATTGGGCGTTAGCCTCTTCAGTGTTGTCTACTAACCATGTGAACGCTTCAAGGCTCTCGTTGGCAGCCGCATGAACAATAGCAGGAATCCCTGCATTATCGCGTGCGTTGAACATATACTCGTACTGCCGCTGTGAGCTACTGTGAGAACATATTCTATGCATGATTTCCAAGCACTTAACGCGGTTCTTTTTCGCCGCAATCATCGTAGCATTGAGGCCAGTCTTTGTGCAGATGTGGGCCTCATAAGGGAAAAGGAACTCGACAACATCTGAGTGACCGTGGTAAGTGGCTATAGCGAGCGCTGTGTATCCATCCTGATCTCTAAAACCAACGAAGTTAGGGAGCAGAAGCTTGATAGTGGCTAGATGCCCTGTTATAGCGGCAAGCATAAGGGGAGTCCTGTGGTTGCGAGAAATGGAGTAGAAGTCATTGATCCCCAAAAGACTCTGGACAATGCGTGTAGCACCCCGGTAGGCTGCGAATCCTAGAGCCGTCACCGGCCCCATCGACTCTCTAGACGCACAAACAACAGAATCATCCTGTGTTCGTAGAATAGATGTGAGAATCGCGCGCGGGTATGAGATGCTCTGTATGATGTTCTGCATCAGGCCTGTACGGCCATTCTGGTCCCGAAAGCACTTATGTTCGCCTGCAAGAATAGCTCGTATCTCTATCGCATCTTTCCGTATAAAGTTGCTGGCACAGAGGCCATCGTGTCTGCGAATTCCCTTCTCCCCTACAAGCAGTCGAACTAATGTAAGGCTATTCATGGCCACCGCAAGCATTAGTGCAGTAGTTCCGTTGGAAGATTGCAGACAAAGCTCATCCCGATAGTACAGGACAGCCGGAGGGTCATTGGCCAGGACCGCTAGCATAAGATTAGTAATCTTTGGGTCAATCTGAGTGAGCTGTAGAGTGTGCCCAGTCAGGGGCGAAAGAATTAAATTGGACGGCGACCGTGACATCGGGCTAGACCCCCCTGTCTCCAGTGGCCAATAGCAGTCTTCATTGCTACTAGTGTCGGAGAAAAGCAGCTGCTGCTCGAACCAGTGTGCCAGCTGCCGATTGCTAGGCTTGCCAAGTGCTGCAGGTCGAGCAGGCTTATTATTTAATGCTGCTACCGGGATTGATGAACCGTATGAAGGCATATTATAAATCACCTGCATGCACTTGATTTCATGCCTACAATCGTGGCTCATTCCTTCGTTTGCGAAACTTAGATGGCGTATGTTATCCATTGTTGCTCTTACAACCCTGGTGGAGGACGTGGATTGGCTTCGAGCTGCGTGAGAGTTGTCAGGGTAATCAGCAGAAACAGATGTTCTAGAAAAGGTGTACTTGGGAAGCAACACTTGGCGCGACTTACTAGTGATTTGATAGTGCATGCTCTTCAGAGGAAGATTTGGTGCAGAGCCGTTTGCGCTGGTGCTGCGTGTGCTTGAGCAGGAAAATGATCGAGTTGTTACAGATGTGTCAGAGATGCTCGCAACAGAGTCGTGAGATCTAGTCGATAGCTTCTTGTCTTTAAGGACCATGCACAACATAGTCTCGGGGGAGCATGTACTACACGTTTCTAGAGATAAGTCTATCAGCCCTTGACCAAATAGCTCCGAAGCCTTTTGCTCAAGAATCTCCCTTGTAGGGGCAACGTATTCAGAATGATCCTCCAGTCCAACAACCATCAGCAGTCTTCCATCTGTCAAAGCAGCGACGAAGGGCTTGACCTGATATGGATTAGGGTGTGTTCCTTCGTACGGCGCAAGAAGTCTAACTATAGCACTGTTGCCCTGGAGGTAGGCCAGCCAGAGAGAGGTAAGCCCTTCGTGCTGCTGACTTCGACAGATCTGCATAGATCCCTTTCTGAGCAATATTACAGCAGATAGTTGATTGGTCAAAACTGCGTGCATAAGAGCAGTATAGCCATCAGCGTCATAGCTTAGTTGATTCTCTTGACATCTTAGACGAATGATATTGATATCCTTAGATAAGACGGCGGCAATAAGTGGAGTGGTCTTCTTGGTGTCCTTGAGGAACAGCCCCTTCTTTGCATACTCTTCCTTATGCTCATAAAACTTAAGAATGTCGAAGCAGATAGTATGACCGTTTGCTATTGCCAAATCAACTGCAAAGAGAAGTCTGCCAGAAATAGTCGAATCCCTGCAGGCTATGTTTGCTTCGTAAGGGGCAAGGATCTCTACAATCTTAGCATACCCTAAGCGAGCAGCCTTGTGCAGGCAGGTCTCTCCGACGCTGTCGCGCTTCTGTGCCTCAAACCGAGAAAGAATGAGCACAAGCTGCCAATTATTTAGCTCAACTGCTTGGTGCATGAGAGGAATGTGATGCTTCGTTGCTGTGACTTCCGTCATGGTAAGGTAGTGCACATCTACAAGGTTCTGCGCTTGCACAGCATGCTGCATCCTTTCTATCACTGTAAGTCCAGGATGAGAGGGAAAGGCCGCTGGATTTGCTGCGCATTCCACCTGGTACTCATCGCCATACAAGGAATCCGCTATTGCTAAGTTTCCAGCAGCAAGAGAGTAGTAGTAAGCAGTGTGTGAGTTTTTACATACTAGGCCAGTTTCAGCAGGCCGCAGAAGATGGACCATCTCCGCCTGGTTATAGATTGCTGCCAACATTAGTGCAGACATTCCAGCGGCTGTCTGCTTTCCTGAAAGAAAAAGATTTGCCTTCACTATTTTCTCATTCTTCAGTAGCACTCCTATCTGTAGGCTTGTGAAGTCGGCAAGCGAGCCAGGAAGAGCTTGATCGGGGATGGCAAGGTCAATGCATGGGTTCCGTGGCGCAGCCGAGTCTTTCTCTGATGGCAAAGGTGCGGCTCTGGCGACAACAGGTACTGAGGTAGGAGCAAAGACAGAAACGGAGACAGGAACAGAGCTAGCAGAGGGGGCGGACACCGAGGAGACTTCTTTAAAATCCACTTCCGTGTGCGCCGAGTAACTAGATCCCCGCGAGATGTACTCCGTGTCTAGCTCAGTAAACTTCGGATTTTGCAACGCTTCTGTGGCAGTGGGACGAATTCGATCATCCTCGACGAGTAATTTGTCGATGAAATCAGCTATTTCTTCAGAATAATTGGAACGAAGATCACCTCGTGGTACAGCACAAGCTTGCAAAAGCAAGATCCCTAGGCTCCATATGTCTACAAGGGGCTCGTAGCCGGGAGTGATGAGAGGAGGGAAAATGCTACTATCTATGTCGAGTGGCAGATAAGGCTTGAATCTTCCTCCTGTCTCAGCATTCGGGAGGCAGCAAGAAGTTAATGTACAACAGTGAAGGCTTCCTATTCTCGGCATCTGGTTTGTTGAAAGGAAAACCGTGTCTGGGGTAATATGGCCGTGGACAAAGCAGTACTGTCCTGTCAGCTTTTGCACGCTCGACGATGGTGTATGCATAAAAGCCAACGCCTTCAGTATTCCATACGCAAGTCTCCAGATAGTGGATTCCGAAAACCTGGTACCAGACGCGACCTGGGTCTGAAGAACAGAGCGAAGAGAGGTTCCAACATACCATTTTTCCCGGAACTTGATAACCCCAGCATAGGGTGCGGCTACTGTTTTTATATCCACTAGAAAGGGCGAAGAAGCGACAGAGAAATGCTCTATTACGCACCTCATCATCCACACAGCCTTGTCTGGCATAAGATCGGTGGGAATAAGCTGAGTGTGGACTAGGGCTGGGGACGACTCCTTCATGATGTAACAGGAACTTTTTAGAGCACCAAGATTGGTGATGGCCTGCTCTGTCCAGGGCATATCTATACGTGCACAAGGCTCTTATTCCAAGTCAAGGAAATTCTAGGAGACAGCCTCAGATAGGAAAATAAAATGCCTATCGAGTCTCATCCCGCAATAGGTTACGGAACTATCACCCAGCTTATGCCGGGGATGCAAACGATGTCCCTTCCTCCCCAGTGCCGCTGCTCCATAGTCGTCAAGCCCTTGAAGATGGTCCGTGGGAATGCGTGCAACGACGTGATGTTCTTTTACATCGGAGACCGTTGCCCGGTGGAGAAGGGCAAGACGTACCTTTTTGGCGGAGAGGAGGACGAGGGCATGCTTGTGTTTAAGGCGGCGGAGGCTGTTGCCTCGGAAGACGAGGCACGCAAGTTGGCCGAGAAGATCCTGGCCGTGCCCTACGGCTGGGACAGCGCAACCAAGTCTCCCTTCACGAAGAAGTGGACCGGTGCCACAACGGGAGCAGTCTCTGTTTGTGCTACTTCGGGCCGCCCTGCCTACGCTGTACCTGCGGGGCTCGAGATGACCGTTGACCAGATCATTCCCCCAGATGCGACTGAGTACGGTAATCCGTTTGGCAACGGGGAATTCAAGATTACCGTCACCAATAAGACCGGCGCGGGCGTCATGGTTCCTGTGGTTCAGGTAGGATCCAAGTACGATTTTGAGCAGAGCCTTGTGATCACAGTTGTGGCTTCAGAAGAGGACCCCAGCGTGCGCTGCATCTTCCCCGAGAACGTTCCTGCTGGCGCAGAGATGACTCTGATCCCTGCCGGTGGGTCCATCTCTGGGACGGTCAACACCCTCAAGCTCAAGGGCATCGAGTGGCCCTCTGGGGGCAGCCGCGTCTACTTCAACTTTGGGCTTGGAGGCCTTGTTGCCCAGAACTTCTTCTACTACTATAGCAGCATTCACGACGCCATGAGAGCTAAGTAAATGGGAGCTAAGTAAAACTCCTCCCTTTTAAATAGAAATGCCGAGCGTTGCTGCGCAGTACTTGGCAGGGGCCGTCGCTATGCAGTCTGGGGTCCCGTCCGAGAACGTGCTTGAGAAGATGATGGCAGACACGACGGCGATTGCTTTTCTTTCAGGTGGGAGTATGTCTTTCCACCTTTCCATAGATCTGGCCGGAACTATTGTCATCCAGCCTATCCATTCGTCAATCCTTTTAGAGCCTGAAACCCGCGCACTTACAAAGGTCGACCATAATAAGCCTAGCGATGTCTCCCGAACCTCTTTGCTTATTCTCAATGTAACCAATGCTGCCCCTGCAAGCATGAGCGCAATACCTGAGCTATCACGCTCCATCCAAGTGATAAATGCATCTAGAACTAGTGTTCTTGAGACGTTCGCCGGTCTTATTGACAGAATTTACCTGGACTCTGAGGCCTCCAGCACCGATGCATCAGTTGCCGCCCAAAGCTCTCTTGGTGCATCAGTGCTCGCTCTCATGCGTGAGTTCTCCCAAAAGCTAGCAGATAAGACCGGATTTTTACGGTATAGCAAGATTCCCATTATCCACTTCTATAGCTCTGAGTCAATGCGACTAAACCTAGAACACCTGATTACATCCTACCAAGAGCACGGTCCATCCTCTCTCAATCATGAGCAAGTATCTGCCTTCGCCAAGCTTTTCATGAGCAACGTCTCTCGGGTTCTGGGAGAAGTATCCTCTTTAGAAGACTTGTCTTTCAACGACTTTAACCGACTAGATGACTATATCATGGCGTTAACTAGTCCTTCTGGCAGTAATTCAGTCTATAATCTGGCTTGTGCGGTTCACAAGGTGCTGAGCCTTTTCGAAATTCACGTGTACTCCCTTGCCTATGGGTACGAAGCCTTACTAGCAGATATCCGCGAAACTCTTCCACACATTGAGGTTGCGAGGGTTATTCTATCCGAACTAGTCGAACAATTCGCCGTCTCCTCTTTACCCCGTGTTAATGAGCTGCTATCACGCTACAACGGTGTAGAGGCTAAGATCTCATACTATCGAGAACTCGCCTCGTTAATAGAGCACTTTAGATCGCTAACGGACATCCTCCCGAGTGCCCTGGCATCGTGGCAAGTGTTCAGACAACTAGATGCCAACAGCAGTAATCTGAAAGAGATGCAAGCTTTTAGTGCATCTGAAAAGTCGGTGTATATTCACTTCGTTCACTTTTACATGACCTATCACTTTATCCGTCTTGTCTGGAGCACCATTCGCGCATTCGATCCACTAGAGACCAGCTTTCTGTTTGGCGCTGGAGCTATCTCCCAGAATCTAATCTCTGAGTTGGCTGGCGTAAAGGCTATTGAGAAGTATACCTCTCTTACATTCAAGCTAGCTGCATATGCCCCGCCGTACGAGATTATGGATTCGGATATGCTTGTTGACTTTTCCGCCAGGTTAATTGCTCTTTCTGGAGCGCTTGTAGATATACAGCGACTCCGAGAGCATGTCCAACTTCTCTGTACATCTGTACCCCATGTACCTGCGTCGTTGATAGACCGGCTCACAGACGTGCTTAGGCTAGCCCGGTCACACGAGCTAGCTTTCATGGCACAGCTGTCTCCTGAGCAGGATGATGTCCCTGACTGTTCTTATCAATATTTGCAACAACTTTCCTATCTTTTTACTCGCTCATTTATTCACCCAAAAGCGCCATCCTGTAGCCTTTTCCCAAACAACCCAGCTGCAGCCACCGTGCTTCGAGGGCTTACATCTATCCCCGGTCTCCTGGCCTCTATGAATAGCTACGAGGATATATACAAGGGCATCCTAGACAGCCTCTTTTCCACAAACAACATCCACACGTTTATCACACGATATGGAGAACACTTCTCTCGATTTGCTATAATTGCGTCCTTGCAGCCAGGAACCAAAAATTATTACAACGCCTTGATAGTCAAATTTACCGCAGAACTTAGCAAGACACTTAGCTCAACAGAACAGAACGTGTATTTGCAGCTCAGAACTCAGAGAGAACACGTAGAAATAAGAGAGCTACTGCTTTGTGAGCTGATTGAGTACTACAGGAAGGCGGTGGTCAGCAATGAAAACACTCATCTTCAACAACTAGAGATAGACGATATCAGAGAGGCTGCCGGAACCCTCCTGATTAGGAGCACTATCCTTCCCAATCTCCTGACTGCTTCCTTGCTTTTGTTTTCCAGAAGCAGGCATGTATTCAGCATTGAGCTGCTCGGTGTTCTACTAGTTCGTTCGTCTGTAATCAAAGCAGATTCACTCAGCTCCATTTCCAAAATTAGCACTGCTCTTGCTGCGAACTTAAATACGTTCTCTTCTAAGTATAGCAAGTGGGGCGAGCTTTGGACTGAGCTCCTGATCTCATCCTTTTACTGTCCTGATACTGGCCTCGAGGCCACTCATCTATCTCAATTTTTGTGCGAGCACGTTCTTGCATTTGAAAGAGATTCCACTAGATATCAAGAACTCTCTACGCGTCAGGCTGGAATTCTTACAGTTTCCCGTCTCCCCAAGACCCTTCACCTGTTGACAACAGACTCGGCACTAGAGGCATCGTCGCCCCCTGACTTATTGGTGACTACGCCTGTTCCCTCACTCTTCAGTGCCCAGAGTCTCTGCAGCTCCTTTGCTGTCGCTGGAAGGCTGCCAAACGCTTCAAAGATACTCCACAGCTCTATCATGCAAAGGTACCAGTCCCTGTTCAACGCTATTGTTGGGATACTGCTCCCAGCACTAAAGAAGTTTTCGCAACTGATTGGGCATCTGGCCGCCTGGATGGGCACAACGGGAAACTCCAAGAAGGTCATGGATAACAGCTCGCTATCGTACAATCTTTCCGTTAACATATCACAGATTTATGCAATCCTTGTACGATTATCTATTTTTGGAGAGCTGTGTCCAAATTATGTCAAGTTTTACTCTATAAGCGATATCTATGGCTCCGAGAATCGCCCCAATGTTTCTCCCTTTTATGAAGCTCTATTTTCCCCGTACTTCCTGTCTCTTCCTCTGCAGCTAGTTCACGTCGATAACGACTTTTCAATGACTTACGCCACACATTCCGGCTCCCAATGCGGCGACATGGTCCGCCAGGATAGCTTGCCCGAGAATGGTACAATTGACGCATACACTGCTATCCTCTCTAATCAGTTCCGCAAACTTTATCGCTCCGTAGCACAGCTTGATGTGGCATTTATATCTATTGTTTCGGAGACAGAGATTATCCGCGAAATTATTTCTGAACTTATAATTTCAAAACAGTCCTCAGTCGCTAAACTTCTTGACAAGCTAAGATACTCTCTCAACCGTCTAGACGCTAACGGTGTACTCTCCACAGAGACGTCTAGCCAGAAGCGTTCTGATCCGGGACGTCTGGCGACTCATTACTCGCTTTCTGTTTTAATCTCGCGCATCATGACGACGCGGCTAATCTATGCCCTTCTTATTCTTAGGGAGCAGTTTCTGGGCGACTCCAATGCCCTCCAAAACTATCAAACCTCACTTACCAACACTGACTATCATCAATTTAGAGCTGCCAAACAGTCACTTTTCCCATTCGTGGCCAACGCATGCAGGCACTTGACTGTTTCTCTTGATGATGCGTTAATGCATGTTGAGCCCAGAGAAGCACACGCTCTTGCCGCATTGAAGTCTCCTGCCTTTCTATCAATCGTGGACACTATAGTTTCTGGAATCATAGGGTGTGAGCTTCCAGTCGATCCGTCTGCACTCTGCCTGCTTTCAGACGTTGCCCCTTCTCCAGCTGACGCTGACGTTGCATCTCGTGGGGGTTTAATGAATACACAGCATCTTTATAAGGCACACGTTCCAACAATAGAGTCCTTTTCTCGCATGATCTTCGCCATCCAAGTGGATACGCTACATGGCGGTGAGCTAAAACTCCACAATAATGTTAACCTAGTAACTCAACTGCTGAACGAAATTCGTGCGGATGCTATCAGGAGCTCTAGCAGATTTACCAGGCGCCTTGTGCGTATCCACGTGTGTGTTGACACGTGGGCACTGGATAGGGCGGAAAAGTTTGTTCAATCTCATAGTGTGACTAACTCACAGCTCCACTCGTGGGTACATGTTCTGGATCATGCAGACAAAGATTTTCAGGAAGCCTATTACTTCTTGTTAAACGATGGCGAAAAGGAGAGCTTTTTACGTCTGGTTGAGCTATCTGTCTCGGATGACTTCAAGAAGGCCTTTTATAATAGATACAAAGCGTTCCAGAACAGCGTACTCGCCAAGGTGACAGAGTGTACACTAGCATTGATCGATCATTTGACACGCCTCTTCTCTCGATTGAACACCGAGCTGCAGGATCTCAGTGGTCCTCGCGGTAATCCGCGCGACGAAGTGGACTGGAATGATTCTGTGGCTGTTCTGAAGTGTCTTGCTCACTCAGCAGACGCGGATGGGCTCTATATCAAACATAAGGATCTGCTTCCCCGTCTCCGTGCAACACTTGTCCTGACAGCTAACGAGCAGTCTATGGTGGACGCTCTCATCGACAATGTTTATCCCACGTTTGCCGAAAGATATTCGTATCTGAAGGCACGGGTGCTGGAAGACAAGGTATCCTCAGCAAGGATACTAGCAAACCTGCAGGCCACCGAGAACTTGTTCCATGAATCCAGTCTTGTCAACATTGCAAAAGTTACTGATCCCTCCCTCATGTGTCCGGACGTACTCACGCCAGATGGCAGCCTTGACCCAGGAATTCTCTTAAAGCATGTTCAGGAAGTTCGGCAGCGGCTTGCTGATCTGCAGAAAGACCTCACTGACATTCTTGGAGTTGCTGCGTCAGCGTCAGCGTTATTTGGCATCAACATGTCAACGTGTACCAATGCCGACATGGAGGCCCTCATAGTGGCGACGGAGGTTATTGACTCAACCTACTTGCCTCTCTGTCACAAGCTGACTCACCTGTTTGACGGACTAAAAGGGCGAGATCTCAATTCATCAGTACTAGACTGTAACTCAGCAGCAATCGACTCTGCATTGTCAGCTTTTTGCCACGAGCTAGAGCATCTTATTGAAGACTATTTAGAGCTGGGTGGGGTCTTCCAGGGCAATCAGAAGGTGGTTAAATGGCTAGAACAAAACAGCACTACCTGGAAAAACCCTTCCAAACTTACTGCCGCCTTGTCGGGGTACACCCATACGCTCGCTACGCTCCAGCCATATCTAGTCCAGCTGTGCAATCCCACCTCTTTCCATCCCTCTCACTGGCCAGAATTTCTTGCTGAGCTTAGATTTGTGTGCGGCACTCAAGCCAATTTTCCTCCCGCTCTAAATATTCAGACACGGCTTCAGACATACACCGTGTATGAGCTTCTCGATCATCTCCTGCTCTTCCTGAGCTTGTCGCATCAGTCACTAACGTCTCAGAAAGGCGCCTCTTCTGATTCCGGCTCAGTTGTCCACACTCAAGACAAGGAGCCTCTCAGGGTTCTTACTGGCATATGTGAAAGCATTCTATCTCAGGCACGAGCACGTTCCTCTGTGTACGGCATGATTAACGCACATACTCTACTGTCCAAGAGCATACCCCTAACATTCGTACACCGAAATGATACTCACATTATTAGTAACCTTGCTGACATAACAAAAAGTTTGGAATCGGCACTCCTTAGCATTTCGGACCTGTCAACTACCCCATTCTATACGGAGTTTAGCTCTCAGTTAATAGTACTCCAGGAGACCTTTATTCTATATCTCGCGGCCGTGAAGGCTCTGACAGAGACACAGTCAGAATATATTCAACTATCCTCTGTGCTTGCACAGAATATGGCCATTGTTAAGCGCTACATAAAGGATGCTGTGCTTAGGTATGAAACTGCTGTCGCCGACCTGGCCTTTATGTATAGCCACCTGTCTGACATGCCTTCCAAAGGTACGACAGACAATCTTGTTCATTTCTTCTCTTTCCTTGGGGGTGTTGAGGCATGTACATCCAAGATTCTAACTATTAAAGATTCACTCCAATATATAGCTAAGTCCCTTGCTACGTTTATCGAGCAGCAGCGCTATGTTTCGCCAAGGCTCTTCTTCCTCACCGACGACAACATCCTTAGTGTCATCACTGCGCTTTCATCACTGCTTATGCCTCATTGTTCTGACCATTCAAACAGCTCTCAGGTTATTGGTGTCTCAACAAATAACAGCGACATTTGCATGCTTGAAAAACACTTGAGCAAGATCTTTCCCGGTTTTGCCCACTTCATTTTCGCATCAAGCAGCGACTTGTGTCACTGCGCTGAGCCGTGTGAGAATGATGACTTTATACCATCGTCTCTGACTGGAGCCCGCCTCCTGATAGTTGGGATTGTATCACCTGAGGGTGAAAGGTTTCACCTGGATTCTTCTCAGTTCTTCAGCATCAGTGACCTGGTGGCGAGTTCCGCAAATGAAATTGCTATTCATCCGTTTCTTCTCAAGCTGGAGACGTCTATTAGGCTAAGTATGTACGAACAGATTCTTCACTGCAGACGTGTTCTTCTCACCTTTCTAAGTGACTCTGTGGCTGTTGCATCCTCGCAGATACCCTGCTTGTTAGAGTCACATACGTGCCAAGCGTTTATTGTTGGGCTGCATCTCGTAGTTACGGAGATATTGGACCTATATACAGATGATCCGGATAGAGTGGATTTGAATCGCACAGGTGTTGCCCTCAAGGAGCTTCTCGCATATATACAGGTGACGTATAAGGGACTCTACAATATACACTGTCTTTTACCCGAGATAATCTTTCTCCAATCAGTTGTCTCACTTGAGGCGACACAGGGGCGAAGCGATGAAAAACGCTTGGATCGGTTCTTTGCAATGAAGTACTATGTCAGCGCTAAGCCGTTTAGATCCCTTGTCCTCAACCCCAGCCCCTGGCAGAAAATCTATGAGTGTCCAATACTTGTGAAGGTTTTGTCCTATTCGCACGTCTATAGCTGTAACTACGTTGGCTCATCTCCGCATTTGGTGCAAACAGAGCTTACAAGTAGTCACTACACCCAATCACTGATAGCCATAGGATCGCAGTTCTTCATTAGCCCCGTTGGTCCAGCTGGCACTGGGAAGACGGAGTCAACACGTCAACTGTCAGCACACCTAGGTAGGCCATGCTTTGTTTTTAACTGTGACGAGGCCTTTGACTATGCTTCTGTGGTGCGCATAATGATTGGTGCCTTGCTGCTGGGGTGTGTGGTCTGCTTTGACGAATTTAATCGTTTGGCAGTCGACAATTTATCATCGATTAGCCTTATCGTCGACGCAATTCAAGAACTCCTATCCAAGGAGGAAAGCTACAGACGCGTCCTAGAACTAGGGAATGACACCCTGATCGAGGCATCTACCCACGAGCTACGGCGGACAGCCAATAGTTTCATGGCTCAGTTCTCGCTTAACTCGCAGAAATATGATCCGTCCCGCCTTTCTCAGCTGCGTGAGTTTGCATGCTTCATAACAATGAACCCTTCATACAAGGGACGCCGTACTCTTCCAAAGAACATCAGTGCTCTCTTCAGAATAGTAATGATGTCCCAGGCAGAGGTGGAGAGCATTGTTGACGTACTACTGGTCTCCTTGGGTTTCACGTTTGGGAGAGTTCTCAGTCGACTTGTCTGCATGTTTTATCAACGGCTGGAGGCAGTTGTCGCCCACATCCAGTCAGATGCTGAACAGGCGTCCAAATCATCCTTCCATTTTGCGCACGACTTGGGTTTGCGTAGTATTCGCATGGCATTGCGCGCAGGCCAGTTGCTTATTGAGGACGAGCCATCGTTAACGCAACTCCTCAGCTCCGATTCTCCGGACATTCGTGAAGCAGCAGAACGATATATCCTTGTCACAGGCATACGTCGAACCCTCCTTCCAACGCTTTCTCACCATGACATTCCTCAATTTAATGATCTCATCTGCTCCACCTTTGGGCGTTGTGAGGCCACGATACGGGCACGCTTGAGTAGCGACTGCTCTAGGCGGCAGATTACTATCCCTGAATCGTCTAACTACAGGCATGCTCTCAAGCTGCTGGAAAGTGTTAGTCTTGATGACCTGTTGACGAAGTTTGTATCACAAGTTACACTGCAAATGGGGCTCGTTCCTAATCAAGCCTTCCTAGACAAGGTGCTGCATCTTCACATGTGCCTCTGTCTCAGCCCTGGAACCATTATTGCAGGCACCTCATCCACAGGAAAGACAGCTGCGCAACAGGTCTATTATGGTGCTCGACGGGCCTTGGCGTCCTTTCTTACAGAATTGACGGGTGTTTCGCAGGGAGCTTTGACTACATACACCGTATCTCCTCTGGCATTGCAAGCTAAAACTAAGCTTCTCGGCACTTTAATTGAGCCTTCACGTGAATGGATAGATAGCAGCTTTCTTCGGGCTCTACGAGAGGCCATTGCCCTTAGCGAAAACATGGACTCAGGCACTCCCTGTCTTCTCAGCCGATGGCCAAGATTCTTCTTTCTATTTGATTGCGATATTAATCCAGACTGGATTGAAGCCTTCAACTCCGTCTTGGATGGAAATCGTTGCTTAACTCTTTGCACAGGCGAGAGAATTCACATACCAGACAGCGTCCGCTTTGTTTTTGAAAGCTCTACACTCCGGCATGCAACCTTGGCCACCATCTCACGGTGCTCTGTCAGCATTCATCACGCAGATACTGTGCCAGCATCAGATCTTGCATACGGCTGTCTTAAGCGTCAACTCGTCATGGACAACCCGCACGCATCGAGCCTTCTGTCTTTGATTTCAGAAACCGGGCACTCTAGGCGAACCGAGCAACCCCCGGCACAGACACGGACTCAAACAGGGCTCCCTTCTAGAGCCAATCTTTCCAACTCAATCCCTAACTTGCATACACAGAAATACGTATTAGCGTGCCTTAATGCGGTAGCCTTCGACGTTTTTAGCTCTTTCCTTTTCGCGAGTACGCCTCTATACGTTACATTTCACCAAAGTTTTATCGCGTGCCACGGGCTCATTGATCAGTTGACTAACACACAGCAAGCACCATCCGGCACAGTAATCACTCACAAGACGGGCACTTTGGGACGCTTGTTCCGCACGGGTAAAGGCCTCGCAACGGGAAGTGGAGAGTTCATTGATGGCATTCTGAAGGGGATTTCTGCTGACATCAACACTTCATCAACTAGCTTTTCTGGCACGCTATCCGAGCTTCTGGACCATGCTAAAGGTCGCTACAAGCAATACTCTCCTATTGACTTTTCTGTAACAAGAGTTCTAGCAACCCTTGTGATGATGCTTAAGGCAGCTGTGGCAGAAGCAGAGAAGTATTTTCGTACAAAGATAACGCAAATTGAATTAGGCTTAGCTGAAGCTCGGCTGTCTCTTCGCACAATGGATCTGCAGAAACTGGTGAGCCCTCAGACTGTTTCTCGCGTTCTGTCCTTCTCAGGAATCTCATATAACAGGCTCATTTTGTTTTACGTTAGACAATTCATCTTCGGATTGGCTTGGTCTCTCAGCTGTCAGCTACCTCTTGCAGAGCGCCACTCTTTGTCCAATCTTGTTTGTAGGTACTATTCAGACTATCTTGATCAGCCTTCTAGTGAGGTCTCCACGAAGACCCCTACTCACTCTGGCTCTGGGGATGCAAGCAATGCTGACGACGCGGACGACTTACAGTTTGATCTCTTGGCGATTACGTACTTCAATACAAAACCGTCAGCACCGGAAGTGTTCGCTGGATACTGTGTCGAGCGCACTTCCGACACAACGTCTTCTCGCTTAAATACTCAGGAACGTTCCTTGGTCACAAAGGCGCACACAATTCCAGATTCGTCCGATCTCAATGCATCATCGTCCCTATGGTTATCAGCAACTGTCCAACACCCTCCGCCTCAATCCAGCTATGAAGAGGATGGCCGCAGACCACCAACTCAGCCTGCTCACACCTCTTTGCTAACATACGTCTGCTCCATAAACAGTGAGTATTGGCAGCTAAACGATCCTGAGAATTGTGAGCTACGTAGCTTCTTTGTTTCTACAATCCATGAGAGCATGTCGACGCTTATGGAGAGCTCACTAACAGCCCACACTAGAAGGGCGCGCTTTGAAGACGCGAGTATGCCCAGGAACAAACTTACACACCCATTACATAACCCTACACTGGAATCGACGTCTGCGGGGTCTCAGCTTGTTCCTAATGTGGATACGCAAGCGTACGCAATGTATCTAGGCTCTCTAGTGGACCAGGGTAGACACGTACTCTTAATAGGACCGGCAGGTAGCGGGAAAACAGTACTTCTGACGCATATATTGAATCAGAACCCCAACTTGCGCGTTGTTTTCACCTCCTTTTCATCACAGACCTCTCCAGACGATTTAATTTCTATTTTCTTCAATCATTTCGATGTGGTTCCAGAGGACGATCACTACATATTGGTCTCTCCGGCAAGACAGACCTTCTGCCTGATCATAGACGAGATTAACCTGGTTGATAAAGATTGTTTTGACAATCAACCCGTAATAGAGTTTCTTCGTTTCCTTTTAGAGCATAGATACTTCATATATGACGGGGTTCTTCCAGGCTCCAAGGATAAAAAGAAGCCCGGTGCCCACGAAGCAAAAGAGTCTCCACTGGAAACATCCGCAGTCATTGTCTTACCATTTAACATAATTATTGCCTGCAGTTGTAATCCCCCAACAGATGCAGGACGGTCTCTTCTAAGTGAGAGATTTATGAGGCAGATATCTACGCTGTATCTGGACCATCCTAGTCATGCAGCGCTCCTGAGCATATACACCGCCTATACTGACGACATGCTTGCGGACATTCTGACCGAATCAAACTTGTTGAGCGTTCTGACTCCTGACACCACCACCTCCCTCTCAATTTCCCTGGCATCCGCAATGGTTTCTGCTTATGAACAGATTGCTGCAGCCGCAGACCGAGAGCACAGTTCCTCTGTCTACTCCCCCAGAGATCTGACGCGGTGGATTGCTTCCGTTAAAGACCATTATGGATCTTATCAGCTTACTGATGCTACTGGGGTCTTCTCATGCAAGAGGTTTGTCCAACTCATTCTATACGAGGGGTCAGCTATCTTTTCAACCAAACTGATGACTCAACCAGAAAAGAAAGCAACAATCGCCATTCTAGCAAGGTCACTTCACGGATTTCTGGAGTCTCTCTCCAAGGCTCTGTGCACCTGGACCGCCGACAATCCTATGTTAGAGCTATCAACCTTTAATACGCTCCTTCTTCAGAAGAACTTTAAGTTCAATATAACATCAGGGGCTTCGCTGACTGATTCAGCTACCCACTTTGCCTCCATTTTGACAGAACAAGAGGCATGGTCTAATCTTTGCTACTTGTTCTCTAAATACCATAATAAATCAGCGAATACGCTGACACTATCACACATGGAGTTTGTTAGCGATCCCATCTATCACATTATGCGCACCCTAAACACCCCACATGGACACCTTATTATAAGTGCTGAGCCAGGGGTTTTTGACGCCTCTCTGCTCCAGTTCCTGGCGTGGCTCTCTGAATCAACCATCTTTGAGCTCAAAACAGTCAAAAGATACTCCCTTACAGATTTCCGGGAGTTCCTCAGGGGCGCTATTGAAGCCGCGGTAACAAAACCTGGCAATGTCTTGGTTGTTATTTCTTACGAAACTGGTCTTCCTATCAACTTCCTAGAGCATCTAAACAATCTCTTGTGTAATGGAGATGTGACTGGATTTTTAACCAAAGCACAGCTTCACAAGACTATCTCGTTAGCAGGTCTCTCAGATCTGGCCCAATTACAGCAGATGGTCAAGCAAAAGCTCCATATACTCTTTGTAGTCAGCTCAACCCTTGAGGGCTCCGGCATAACTTTCAGTCCAGCTTTGTATAACAGATGCCAATTGATTAGTATTAGTAGGATGCCTATCTACTTCCTAGTTCTTAAGGGGACAGGGCATGTCCAGGCCTTGGCGTTCCCGAAGTCTGTCTCCGACTGTCTCGGACGGGTCACAGATACAGAGCCAATGCTTCAGCAGAGCATAGAGGCATGTGATCGGGTATCTACAGAAACTCAGCAGCTGCTTGATATTCTAAAGCAGCAGCAAGACGATAGCGTCTTAGAAATTCAAGACACGCTCACCATCGCAGCACAGGGCTTGGGGCCTCAGCAGCGCCTCTGTGCTGCACTAGCCTTGCTTCACGAAAGGGCGCCTTCGATTGTGCAGCAGTACCACGATGTTGTTGGATCTCTTTCTCTACCCGAGATGTTGAAAACTAGTCATGTGGCGCGATCTATTACCTTCCACTCCTTGCTTCATTACGAGAGATTGTGCACACGGTTTGCACTACTGTACCTGCAGGTGTACACAGATTTCTGCTCTCAGCAGAACCATCTGGTAAAAGGCTTGGAGATATTAGACATCGTGCAGGGACGCGTCAGCGAGCTCCAGGAAGAGCTATGCACAAAGAAGGAGAAGCTCGCAGAGATGACCGTACTCACTCAGGAGAAGCTGTCTGAGGTTATTAAGCTGAGAGAGATTACCATGGCAAGTAAGGCCGAGTCAGTGAAGCTTTCGACCGAAATCACACAGAAGCATGAGTACATTCAGGCACGCATGGAGTCTGTGCAGTCGGAGTTGGCCGAAGCAGAGCCTGCACTTGTAGCAGCCCGAGGCTCCATTCGCACAATAAGCAAGGCTGCCCTAGAGGAGATTCGACGAATGGCCAGGCCAGCAGAGGCAATAACTCTAGTTATGGCTGCGGTAGTCATCATTATATCTCCTACAATCGCAGGAATTAACACAAGCTGGGAGGCCGTCCGTAAAATAATGCAGAGAAACAACTTTCAATCCTCCATTCTGATGTATAATCCTGCTGAGGATGAGCACGCTGCTTATCGGCTGGAGCGTTTGGCAGAATACCAGTCCAATCCCACCTTCAAAAAAGATATTGTCAGCCACGCCTCTCAGCCGGCTGGCTTCCTGTTCGATTGGGTCATGAGCATTTATGGATTTCTGAAGATAAAGGCTAAGGTCCAACCGCTTGAGCAGGCGCTTCTTCAAATTAAGGAGGAGGCTAGTGGTCTGGAAATAAGAAGAGCCGAAATTATGGTGGAGCTTGTCGAAATGGAGAAGAATATTGATAGCTTGACAGCGGAGTGTAGCGAATGTGAAGCCCACCAAATTCGGCTGCAAAACCAGGCAGACGAGTGTGAGAACAACACCAAGCAGGCAACTATCATCACTGAGTTGCTCTCTGACGAAATTAAGCGGTGGACTGAGCAGCAGGCTGGGTCTGAGCACATCTTGGACAAACTTATGGGAGACGTGCTCCTGGAAGCGTTTTACGAGACTTATGCCGGGTCCTACACCGACAACTTGAGGATTGAGCTCGCCACGTTTGCAGAAGAGATACTCGATGCCTTGTCTATTTCGTACAGTAACGGGACGGCTCTTTGCCTCAGAGGTTCATTGTCAAACCACATTCTTATAGAGAGGGTTCTGTCTCCGGTAACGCCCGTTTTGTTGTTTGACTACACCAAGGGAGATTTAGACCATCTCAGGGCTACGTATAAAAAGCATATCATGGTATCTGCACTTGCAGACGACTTGATGGCCTCTGTGGAGCGGGCATTGAAGTTTGGCTTCACTCTGATCATAGAAGATGGCGACTCTTTGGATCCAGCCCTTTTTGTGTTACATCGAGTCGTAGAAGAGCCAGCTACGTCTACTAGTTTGCCCACTAATTCATCTCCTGACGCTAGAAGATCCTTTATTGTAGAGTTGGGAGGCGTTGTCATTCCTGTCCACCCAGATTTTGGTGCAATTGTTTTATGTCAGGTAGTTGGGCGCGCAATCCATTTTGCGGCAAAGTGTACCGTGATAAACTTTGCTCATAGTGATGAGAAAATATTTGAGATATTGTGCAACCACTTAATTGAATACCTGCATCCCGATCTGTACTCTGTGCAACAGAAAATAGAGCAGGACTTGTCGACCCACGCGAAGACTATCGTCTCGCTGGAAAAAGAGTTACTTTGTACTCTAAGTGCAGTTGACCATAGCTCCATCTTGACAAATACCGGCTTAATATCTCATCTACAAGCTACCAAGGCCCGATACAGACAAATTAATACGCAAATAGAGACACTCAGACACCAGAAGAAAAGCTATGATGCCTTCAAGGACGAACTACACGATTGCACAACAGTTCTAGCTCGGATATTTTCCGTACTACGACATCTGCGGGACCTAGAGCCGGGCTTTCTCTTTAACCTGGAGCAGATGTTGTTTATTTTAGATGCAGCCCTGGAGAGATTCACGACGCTGGCTGCGAAGAACTACTCTGACTTGCTCATTATTTTCATAGAGCTATGCTACGATAACACCCAGTCGTCGCTGACCCTGACTGCACGAGATGCCACTTATAAGTTTCTGAAAGAGATAGCGACATCGGAGGCGCCAAAAGCAGTAACGCGCAAAGAACTAAAGCTTCGGTCGCACACAACCTTCACAGAGTACTATTCGTTCTATCAAAAGCATACCCATTGCATGCTCCTCAACATTATTGAGAATACTGATCCAAAGAGCATTGTTCAGGCAGTGATTCAAGACGTAAAAGCGGACGCCAACCACGGACCGCTGGTGCACTCAGTTCCCTTCGGGGTCCCTGACGCACACATTTCAAAGATTGCTGGTATCCTCAAGGCAGCTCGAGACCGTGATATTATCCTATTGACCAACATGCATCTGGCCTCTGCCTCATACTGTGAAGATCTTTGCAAGGTTATACAGAGCCACCTTAAGACCTACAGCAATAACATCTCGATTATCATCTCAATCCAGGGTGCAGATGACAATAGCCTAACAGAGGAAATGCGGTCTTTAGCCACGTCACTGGGCTGTGTCTCCTTTTTATCGCAAAAGGAGCTCAACCCGGTGGCTCTATATGAGCAAACTAGGCTAGATGCAAGGCAAATAGCGCTCAAGCAGACCAGTATTATCCTTAATACCACCACGCCTTCTGCAGAGGCTACTGAAGTCGATTCTGAGGCTCAGCAGGCTGGCCAATTCTTTGATTCAGAGTTCAAATGCCTTCTTGATAAGCTAACATACATATTCGTTATCTTCAAACTGAGGGCAAGCATGAGGCCATACGGCTTTTCTGGAAGCTACTCCTTCACATCTGTGGATCTGCGCTACGCCATAGAGCTTCTTGTGAAAGAGTTTGCAGCACAGCTCGCCAAGGATAACAAGTCGTTCTGTCCCTTTGCCAATCAGTTCTTTGAAAAATTGCTCCATGAGATTTGTTTTGGGAATAGGATTTCAGCTCTACACGATAAGGTCATAGCAAAAAGGCTTATTGACAAGATAGTTAATATGGATGCATTGCCCACAATGGTGGAGTCGTGTACAGGGGTCTTCCTGAACGAGGCCCTGGACGGAATAATGACAGCTGCACAGCAAAAGAAAGTCGATGATCTGCACCAGGTCATTTTAGGAAGAGTGGGATATAAAAGCACAAAAGACCCGGATAGCAGTTCTTGCATAACTATGAGCATTGTGAGCGCGATTATCAGTAAGCTCTTAAGCATTCGAAAAAGCCTTCAGCAGGTAGAGGAGGTAAGCGCCACTCTTACCTCTTCACATAGGTGGAGCTCATTTTCTCTTGCAATCTTTAAGGTCAAATGTGCAGCAAGGACCACGCTGCTAGCCTACATGCATGCAGCAGAGAAGGGCCCCACTGCTCTCGATGAACTACAACGCTTGCTCAATGAGGATGCGCTACAGCATGTCTCACTTCTCGTAGATCAATACCAGTATTGCACAGATGTGCTTGAGGCTATGCAAACTGGTAACGACGACACCATTACGTTGCTGCCTCTGAAGCTTGGGTCTAACGCACATCAGTGTTTTGCTGCCTTGTTCCAAGACCTATTGAGTCAAGGAAGTCCAGGTGCATCTGGATCTGGAGAGATGGCCGCGTGCTTCACGACAGTGGCTGCTAGCAGCACGGTATCAGTAACGGTCAGGTCATTCTTATTCGTAGCCGACCATGATGTGATCCAGAAATCACCCAGTGGCGGCATTTCAACCCTCTTCCTGACCCTTGAGCCCGCGGCAAGCGTAGCTCACTTGGCAGGCATTCCGGTATTCCTCGATGATTCGCGTAGCACGTTCCTCGGATTTGCCCAAGGTATGGACGAAGGTGACATGATGTGGGACGGGTCTGCGTTTTATTTCCTGTGATGCGATCCTTAGCAATGTAAACGTATGATCCTTGCGAATATCAGTACAGCAGATGTAAAATGCACGAGACATCTGTTATTATGAGCACCCCGGAGTTCATCATAGAGAAGCCACGGCGGTCCATCGCAAACCATGTCCTACCGATTATATCTCTAGGAATGGTTGTTGCTGGGATGCTTTCCACAGCAGCGTTTGACTACGCCCGCAGAAGGGCAATCAGGGACCATCCAACGCTTGTGACTCCAAGTAATTGGTACTGGTACCTGGAGTACCCAGTGCTTGCGCTCTCTGCCTTGGCGCCTGCCTTACAGCTGCGTGGTGAGCACATGAAGCTACGGTGGAATGTCATTTACAACGGAGTCGACCTGGTGAAGCACATTCTCGTCACTGTGTGGCCGGCGCTTTTTCTCGCCAAAGCTACAATATTACTGGACAGTCTCCTTGTTTTAATCTTTGGTTGCAATCTGGCTCAAATTTGGATTGTAGAAGTCTATTGCATTAAGCGAAAGAGCCTGCTGCGGCAAGTGTGTCATGCGGTAACAGCCTATTTCGTTACACTGCTCATTCCTGCCATCTTCATCTCCGCGAAAGCCATCCGCAAGGAGACGGCCACGCTCGCGGGCGATGAAGGCCCATCTATCGTTGTTCTTTCGTTGGTCTCGGCAATCTTGGCTGTGGATGCAACGACTGGGAAAGTGGTTGGCCCTCCGCTGGTTCTGCTACTCTATTTATTGGGAATTTTGGGAACATTCGATGCAAGAACGATGGCAAAATTCCCTATCTACACTTCTCTGCCGATTCCTATCACACTGGTTGATGTAATAGTGCTTTCATTCGAAGCCGTTCATCTGATGGACATCGCCTTCAAGGCGCTGCAAAAGAGCTCCAGAAACAACCCACACACAAGCTTCACGTCGTCGTTCTCGTCTCCGCTGTCTGCATCCTTTACTTATCGCTTATAGAATGTCCACAAACTAAAAGTATACCGGTCAAACTTATTCTGAGGGTTACGGAACAAGTGTGCGCGTAGAGAGCCGGGGGCTCCCGAGGACCTTCGGGGGAGATGGCTGTTCTTGAAAAGCTGACCACAAATAACGCCTTTAATTACAGGCGCCCCAGATTTTAAAATGCCTGCCCAGACGATCGAGGAGCTCATCGCGGTGATCAAGCAGAGGGATGGCCACATGACGGAGTTCCGCCAGGCCGTCGAGGAGGTCGTGGACTCCCTCAAGGTTATCTTCGAGCGCGAGCCGAAGTATATCCCAATCTTCGAGAGGATGCTTGAGCCGGAGCGCGTCATCATCTTCCGCGTGCCCTGGATGGATGACGCTGGACGCATCAACGTCAACCGCGGCTTCCGTGTCCAGTACAACTCTGCTCTCGGCCCCTACAAGGGTGGCCTCCGCTTCCACCCCTCTGTCAATCTTTCGATTCTCAAGTTCCTCGGTTTCGAGCAGATCCTGAAGAACTCCCTCACCACGCTCCCGATGGGCGGCGGCAAGGGCGGCTCCGACTTTGACCCAAAGGGCAAGTCCGACAACGAGGTCATGCGCTTCTGCCAGTCCTTCATGACCGAGCTCCAGAGGCACGTCGGCGCCGACACTGACGTTCCTGCCGGCGACATCGGCGTCGGCGCCCGCGAGATCGGGTACCTGTACGGACAGTACAAGCGCCTGAGGAACGAGTTCACAGGCGTCCTCACAGGCAAGAACGTCAAGTGGGGCGGGTCTTTCATCAGGCCGGAGGCCACGGGCTATGGCGCTGTCTACTTCCTGGAGGAGATGTGCAAGGACAACAACACTGTGATCAGGGGTAAGAACGTCCTTCTTTCTGGCTCCGGCAACGTTGCCCAGTTTGCTTGCGAGAAGCTCATTCAGCTCGGCGCAAAGGTCCTCACCTTCTCAGACTCCAACGGGACCATTGTCGACAAGGACGGGTTCAACGAGGAGAAGCTGGCCCACCTCATGTACCTCAAGAACGAGAAGCGTGGGCGTGTTTCCGAGTTCAAGGACAAGTATCCCAGCGTCGCGTACTACGAGGGCAAGAAGCCTTGGGAGTGCTTCGAGGGCCAGGTGGATTGCATCATGCCTTGCGCCACTCAGAACGAGGTTTCCGGGGACGATGCGACGCGCCTGGTCGGCCTCGGCCTCAAGTTCGTGGCCGAGGGTGCGAACATGCCCTCCACGGCAGAGGCTGTTCACGTCTATCACGCCAAGGGCGTGATGTACGGACCCGCCAAGGCCAGCAACGCGGGCGGTGTCTCTGTCTCCGGCCTCGAGATGTCCCAGAATTCCGTGAGGCTCCAGTGGACGGCTGAGGAGGTCGACCAGAAGCTCCGCGGCATCATGAGGGGCATCTTCGTCGCCTGCCGCGACACTGCCAAGAAGTATGGGCACCCCAAGAACTACCAGATGGGCGCGAACATCGCCGGGTTCCTGAAGGTCGCAGACTCTATGATCGAGCAGGGCTGCGTGTGAGGGCTGAAGTGAATATTTACCTTTTCCGGGTTCGACGGGCGTGCTTGACGATGCGGAAGTCGCTGTCCGTTCCAACGGCTATCTGCCCCAGGACCCCCATCCCGGCGCCGATCAGCTGGCTGCCGAGGGCGATCTTGGTGCACGCCCGGCTGGAGCTCACAACCCCGGCCTTCACCTTGTCGAAGTTCCAGATTATTAGGTACTTCTCCGTTCCGGTGATTATCTCTGCCTCATCTAGGGAGAAGGTCGCAGGCCTGAGGCCAGACTCAGTTGTTGCGCCGATCTCCTGAGCAGTCTCTGGAGAAAGACGCAAGATAATCGGCTTTGGTCGCTTGTCGCCTGGGATTCCATGCCCCGAAAAGCACGAGTGCTCCCCGTCAGCCGTAGTCGTGGGGTATACTAGCAGAATGGTCTGGGCAGTCGCCAGCAACCACTTCTCATCCCCTGTAATTGCCAGATGAGTAATGGGGTAACCTATCCCCGGGTAGCATGTTAGAGCACGCTGCCCCATTTTGTTGAATATGCGTATCTCCCCCGCCATGGACCCTGTGACCACATGGCCCTTCGGAGTGACCAAAATGGCGGAGAAGCGTACACTGGACTTGTACGAGTACGACACGCCAGAGCGCTGCGAGCTCCCTGCTATCCGCGTGTCAAGCATATGCACACCCATCTTTGTCAGGACAACGATGGCGTTCGACGGGTCTATGGAGCATGCGCCAACACTACTGGCTCCAGCCTTTCCTGTGTCGAAGTCTACAATTTCAGGATGATAGTCTATGCCTGTGTCCGTCGCCGTGTAGTACTGCAACGCATCCGGCCGCTGGAAGTCCTTTCTGTAAATTATGTCTCTCTGATCCTCCGGGCACGAAAGGCTAGTGGATAATAGACACTCGACATTCGTGCCAAAGCGCAGAGCCCCCGGTGCAAGGATGCTCCCAAACTTGTCTCTGAGCTGGAGGGATTCGGTGCGCAACTTTGGCTGAACATGGCAGAGCTCGAGGGCATCGTCTCGAGACACCACTGCCGTTGAGCCTTGAAACAAGAACTGTGCCACCAGATGGTTCTTCAGAAGTGCGCTGCTATGCGCTGGATCCTTATAGTTTAAGAGTTTAGGGTCTAAGTAGCCTGCCTCCATCTTCCCGGGCTCTACTTTCTCTAAGGGGGTCTTCATGATCCCGTTGCCACCCGCTTGGCCGTCCATAGATTCAACATCGCTGCAGTCATCGCTATCACTATTTGCCTCAACGATTGGAACACTCTTCGAAGACTTCCTCGGCTTCCGTTGTGGGCAGAACGCCGTCGAAACAAACTGGTTGTCGTCTTGGGCGTCTTTTGCATCTATCTTGTAGCCGGCTTCCTTGCGGGCCGCAAGTGAAAAGTACTTTGCAAAGTTCTCAGAAAACTCCTGAAATTCTGCCCCCTCAGAAAAGACGAATGCTAGAGGAAGGAATTTTGCCTTAGTGGCCTGCTGGCTGAGTGCCGTATATGGTAAAGCTATCGAAAACTGCCGCTCATCAGCTAGTATTTCAAAGATTAGATCTGGCAGTATTGGGATCGCCGTTGTTCCTGATTCCCCCACATCAACAACGAGCCAGTGTGCTGAAAGGTACGCCGATGGCACTCTGCCCGTTCCAAATTTGAGCCCCTTCTCTTCCAGTGCCGACCCTGATGCTAGTGCTAGAACAGCATATTCACCGATACGATTTCGACCCTCATCCCGGCCAAGGAAGACGCTGATGGCAGAATACTCCTTAGCAAAATCGTAAGACTGCGGAAGCCCGTATGGAGCAGGAAGAGAAGAAACGTAAGGCTTGGTTAAGTCTGCCTTGATGTGCGTTGCGGACGCCAATATAGACTTAAATAGGTTGATCTTCTTATCTACAGGTGCTTCGCTCCCGTCGCGTGCAAGTAGCTTACTGCACTCGACGGTAGTATAAACATCGGCACCATTGTCCTCTTCTTTAAAAGTCAGGAATATCTTCTGAAAAGTCTCGTTAGACCCGCAATCAGTGAGATCCATCATTGTGTAAAGGTGGATGACGGGCTCAGAGCCAGAGGATGGGTCAGCTTCGCAAACCTGCAGCTCCGGAAATACAAGCTGGGCATTAATGTATATGGATGCCGGCTTGATCAAAGTGGTCCATTTGGAGTCTTTATACTGTTTAGCCTGGCCAAGGATGTGAGCCATCGCAGGTCGACTTTTTTCTTTCATTATTGAGTCTGCGTCTGTGGGCACGCGATCGGATATGCTCCTGATACACCTTTTCTCCCGTAATGGATACCTTGCAAGTGTCGCAATAGAGTATTTGCGGGCCTAGTGGTAAAAACGTGTAGTTTATCTTTGCATAGCACGAGACCTTAGCGACCTCGTCTAGTATCAGAGGCATAATGTTGTCCTCCTTCCAGTCAGACGTATCTATGTGCAGAATCGAGAGACCATGGCGCTCCAATTTGCGAGCCCATTTTCTTTGCTGTTTGGCGTAGGCGACAGTATTATCAAACACCTCCAGCAGAACTGTCCCTAGTTGCAGCGCTGCCTCCATAGGTATTTGCAGCAAGTCGGCAAAGCGCAATATGCCATCAGCGCGAGCAGATGTGTCTTTGAGTATAGAGCAAAACAATGCATCGGCACAAGTGGATACAAGCAAAGGGTCTAGCTTCGATAGCGACCCATTCTTGACCAAGCCCCTGAATGCGTCGCTTTGCTGCGCAGCTAAGACAAACTCACGTAGGCCTATTGCCTGCAGGATGCCATCTGAGACTCCGTCCCGCACATAGCCATCAACAATGCGAGTGACTCTGTTCGGCTCTAGATTGGACAACAGTAGCGAGACCTCGTTCAGCAGCCCCTGTCTGATCATGGAGACCACTCTAGTAGCTACGTGGCTAGTCAGGGCTGCATGTGCGTCACAAAACAGTAGGATGGGCTGCAGGCCAATACTGCAGAGGAGGTCTTTTGTGCCTGGCTGTGACAAGAAAAACAGGAAAAAGTAGTGCGTCCCCCCAACCATGATAGGGATGCTAGGGGGGTGTATTTCGCGAAGAACATTGCACACATTGGCATACCAGTCCCTGACCGTTTTCATTTCGTAAACGAACTTGGAGCCGTCCTCCTCTTGAAATGGAGCATACAATCCGAAAAGATGGTGCTTGATTGCGGTCTGCTCCGCTAGAGTGGGAGCTGCCGATAAAATAGAGATCCCCTGCCACAACTGGAGTGCATCTCCGCAGATAATCTCGCCATTCAAGGCCTGTGCCAATTGTAGAGCCAAGCGTGTTTTGCCCGAGGCCGTGGTTCCCATTACCAGGATCAGGGGCCGTACTTTCATGATGGCCGTCTCGCCGCTACAGGACAGGCGACTGCCTCGTTTGGCCTCCAATTGATGAAAATTTCATTGCAATTTTCTTTAAAAAATAAATACGAATGCTGAAAATTTAACCATGTCATCTACGCTTTGGAAGATCCTCTCGTTTGTGGGAATCAGGAGACAGGATGATTGTGACTTGTCGCCGATTCCTGACGCAGATCCCATCATGTACAGCACCCCAGAGAGACTCCCAACAAAGACTACATCTCCTGGCCTGCGTGGATCAATCACCAAGAAGCACGTAACGTTTTCGCCCAAGGCGGAGAATATCCCCATATATGATCTCGTTCATGCAGATATACCAAAGGGTGAGACCCCAATTCGCCTTATGCGTGAATGTGCTGCGCGAGCCAGCCCCTCTGTGAACGATGAGCTTACCTCTAGAATTAACGATCTCGAACAGCTTATAGCCGATATAAAGGGTGAAAACGAGGCCCTCGTGGCTGAGAACAAGCGCTTACACACCGAGAATAGAATCCTGCACGATGAAAGAAGGCGATTGGCGAATAGTACTGCAAGCGACATATCGTCGTGAACTCTCATCTTGGATAATGTAAACTCCTGGTCACGCTTCCTTCCTCCTCCTAAGATTTGATGAAATGATGAAATATAAAAAATAAAATGGCTCAGCTTGTCAGGGATGAGGGCAATGAGAAGCAGGCAGACGTTCGCGTATCCAATATCCAGGCAGCCAAGGGAATCTTTGACCTCATACGCACCTCATTAGGGCCTCGTGGTCTCGATAAGATGGTCACAACACCGAAGGGAGACGTCCTTATCACGAATGACGGTGCGACAATTATGAAGCAGTTGGAGGCTCGTCACCCGGCTGCACGCATGCTCATAGAGCTTTCTCAGAGCCAAGACATCGAAGCGGGAGATGGCACGACAACTGTGGTCGTTCTCGCTGGGAGGCTGCTTGCTAACTGTCTAGACCTTTTCAAGCTTGGAATCCATCCGACAGCAATATCGGAGGCCTACCAGGTGGCCTGTGACGAGGCTGTGAAGGTTGTCATGTCCATTGCCCGCCCCGTTGATCTCAAGAACCGTGAGGAGCTGATCAACATTTGCAAAACAACACTATCAAGCAAGATCATTTCTCACCATTCTGACCACCTTGCACCCTTAATCCTCGACTCTGTGCTTCGCGTGTCAGATTCGGACAACGTTGACTTGAGTCGTATACACGTAATCAAACGATTAGGAGGGACCGTGGACGAAAGCAGATTAACCACTGGTCTTGCATTTGCAAGGCGTCCCACAGAGGGGCCCGGGTTCTGTGAAAAGGTGAAGATAGGTATCGCAAGGTTCTGCCTGTCCCCGCCCAAGACAGACATGGAGGCTAATCTTATTGTTCATGACTCCGACGCAATAGATCGCCTTTTAGAGCAGGAGCGTAAGCTGACTGCTAAGATGTGCAAGAAGATCGCAAGCTCTGGGTGCAACGTGCTTCTTCTGCAGAAGTCCATTATGCGTGAGGCCGTCAGTGACATGGCGCTTCACTTTCTGAAGAAGCTGAAGATCACCGTCATCGATGACATAGAACGCGAAGAAATAGACTTCATAGCCACCACTACCGGAGCTACGCCAGTCGCTACGATAGATGAGTTTACCTCGGATAAACTGGGCTCAATGGGTGAGCTGACTGTCGTAGATGGAGTTACATATATCTCCAGGAATCAAGACGAGGAAAAGAGTGTCAAGACATGTACCATCATAGTGAGAGGCGCAAACAAACTGATCCTCGATGAGGCCGTGCGCTCCGTGCACGATGGCCTCTGTGCAATCCGCTGTCTCATTAAGAAAGGATTTATAATCCCTGGTGGTGCCGCTGTCGAGACCGAGATCGCTAGGTGCTTATATGAGCGCAGCCACTCCCAGACAGGCGTGGGTCAGTACTGTATGCGTGCCTTTGCAGATGCATTCGAAATAATTCCCCTTACACTGGCTGAAAACGCCGGACTCTCCCCAATCACAACCCTTACGGAACTGAGGCGCGTCCATAAGAAAGGCGGAACGACCTACGGATTAGATATTAATAGGGGCGGAGAGATCTCAGAGATGTTCGCTCTAAATGTAATACAGCCTGCTCTAGTGACTATCAGCGCCATAACTCTTGCGACAGAGACGACGCGTATGCTCTTGAAGATTGACGATATTGTTCTAGGCAGATGAGTAAACCTCGACCAGCTGAAGCTTCTCGCTGAGGTATTGGGCGAACACGCCTGCCACGGAGCCCTCAGAGACAGGGTGTGGGAAGTCAGGAGGGTGTTGTAGGAAAGATCGTCTGAGAGATTGAAGCTGTGCAATAGGAATGATTGCATAGGGCAGGGCAACCGATATGGAGGGAGGGTACACAGTGAGCATCATACTGATAGCTCCCGTCGATGCCTGGGCATTGAAGATGGTAGCTACGATATCTTTTGTAATGCGACGTATTACTTCTGGAGAAGCGGCTTCTGAAGAGGACAGCGCAACGGAATCTGTTGCCGCAGAGAGAATAGACTTTAGCCCAGCCTTCCCAGGTGCCTTCACTACGTTATACAGATAGTCTAGGATAAGTTGGGGACTGGCAGAAGCACTGAATACGGGCTGATCTGCCTTAGCTCCCACCAGAAGGGACTCGAACCGGGAACATATATCTGCATAACGAGGGTACGTCCAAAGCCGCTCCTCACCGACCAAAGGGTTTTCCGGGCACATAGAAAGCTCGGCATCGTCCATGGGCCGGTCGGTATAGCACGAAACGATGCAGTTCGTTGTCTTCCTCTCACGTGCAATACAAAATAGTTCATAGCGAAAGCTCTTCGTGTGATTCGTGTGGTCTACTATCACTAGGCGCTCTTTAGACAAGTACTGAGCAACAAGCTGGCGCAGACGCGTGCGAACAGTGCCGATGTTTTCTGTCAAGTCTTTGCTTGTACATCCCATAAGCCCCAAGTCAATTACTACCGAATCCAGCTCGCGAGCCACAGCCTCTTGCTGGATCTGAGCGGCGACCCTGGACTTTCCTGTGAGAGGTTGGCCGAAAAGCAGGAGTAGGGGCATTTTTACTTAATTTGGCGGCAGCAGCTCCATGAGAGCGGCCTTGTTGACCTCCGGGATGTGTGATGGGAATTGCACATTGAACTTGATGAGGAGAAGACCACGTTGTCGCGGGTCTGCACTCAGAGGCATTCCCTCGCCGTGGATTGTCTTCACGTTGCCGGGGATGATGACCTCTGATACAACTATGTGCAGCGTACGATTGTCAAGGGTTTTGAGCTCTGTTTGATAGCCACAGAGGGCGTTTCTGAGGGGAACGTTACACGTCACAACAAGATTGTCTCCTTCTCTTAGGAAGTTAGGATGGGGGAGCTCCTTGACAACAAAAACGAGATCCGAAGGTGTGATGTTTGGTGCTTCATCTCCTAGCTCCTTAAACCGGATTTGTGTGCCCTCCGACCAGCCCTGTTTGACGATTATCTCAAGCATCTCCACCTTGGACTCTGACGACCCATCTGCCATCATTACGCGCCTAGTAACTTTGCGAAGCTTCGTGGCCCCGAAGTATAGTTCTTCAAGGGTTAGTTCCAGATCAACGAAAACATCCGGATCCTTACGCTTTTTCTGAGGCCTTGGCCGCCACTTGGTCTCGTTCATGGACGGAAACGTGCCAAAGTCAGTCATCCCCATATCAAATTCAGAGGCAAACGGATCCATGCTTCCAAAGACTTGCTCAAACAGCTTGAAGGCTTCATCTAGATTGGCAAACGGCATGCCAGAAAAGACAACCCGCGGCTGCCCTGACGCTGCCACGCTTCCATCTGGCCCGACCATCCTGATACCCTCTTCTCCAAAGCGGTCGTACACGGCGCGTTTCTCTGGATCCGATAGTATACGATATGCCTCTGAAATCTCTTTGAACCGAGCCTCTGCCTCCTGGCGATTGTCACGGTTTTTGTCGGGGTGCCAGCGCAGGGCTTGCTTACGGTATGCCCGCTTGATGGCGTCCGGGGCTGCCGTATGAGGGACTCCTAGCACCTCATAGAAACTCCTACCCATACTTTTTTGAAATTTTTTTGAAATTATGGAGGCGTGCTCTAATCCCAAAAGATAGGAATCAACACTTTGCGAGTTTACAACGGCTACGGGTTCTCTTTGAAAGAAGTGCTAACATGCTCTTCTGGATACCGAGTTAGGAGGTCAATCACAGGCCTTTGCTTGAATCTGATAGCATGAGACAGGGCGGTTCTTCCAGCATTATCAACGATTCCCTTTTCGTGTTCAGCTAAGATCTCTACTGCCGATATAAACCCCTTCTTCACAGCGATCATTAAGGCCGTCATCCCGGACTGGTTTTTCAGCTTGCACTCGTACCCGGCCAGAAGGGCTACCAGCTCTGCTGAGCCTCCTTCAGCAGCTAGCATAAGTGCTGACTTTCCGCTCTTATCGCGCTTCCCGGCTTCAACAGCCAGTAATTCCTTAGCGGCTGCCAGTTGGGCGTTCTTGGTCGCATACATTAGGGCTGTTCGCCCACAGTTGCATCTCTTGTTTGCTTCTAACGGCAAAAGTAGCCTCACTGCGTCCAAATTCCCACACTCTGCAGCAATCATCAATGCCGTCATCCCAGAAGCGTTCTTGGCTCCAAAGCCTTGGCTATTTTCTATAAGTTCCCTGAGACCCTCCTTATTGCCTCTACGAACAGACTGCATTAGCTGCGTTTCCCCAGTGAAGTGAGTAGGTCCGCTCTTAGTGAGTACACTCGAGCTGGCAAGGGGTCTGATATCTGTCAGCTCATGAGACGAGGACTTCTGAAGTTCTCTTATCTTGAGAATAGACAAAATGTGAGTCTGCCTGTCAAAACATGTCATCTGGAACAGCTCCTCAGCCGTAAGTCGCTCCAAAGGATCGAGCACAAGAAGATGCCCTATTATAAGGCGAAGATCAGGATCATAGATATCGCCAAGGGGGGCTTTCCAGTCCTTGGTAAAGACGTCCTCTGGGTTCCTCCCCGCAAGGAAGTCGGGCCTTTTTCCCGTGGTCAATTCGTAAATGATCACCCCAAGGCTCCACATATCAGCTGATGTGGCATACATCTTACTTATTAGTGCTTCTGGAGAAGAGTAGCATGGGGTAGCAACCGACGACATGCTGATGTTAGCAACGCCCTCAATACAGAGCCCAAAGTCTGCAATAGCAACCTCTGTCTCAGTACTATTGACGAGGATATTTGTTGGCTTCAGATCTCTGTGGATGATTGCGGGGAGTGGCTTACCCGTGCTGTCTGTCTTGTCTGGGCTATGGAGGTAGGCGAGACCCGATGCTAGCTGGTTGACAATGATAAAGATTTTCTCAGGGGACAAAGACTTATCAGAGCGAATAGCGGTTTTTATGAGTTGATCGAGCGACTTTGGATAGTATTTCATCACCACAAAGAAAAACTGATCTGTCTTCTCAATAGCCTCATATTTGACAATGTTGGGGTGCTCCATGCGTGGAAGAACCCGTGCTTCTATCTCCAGCGCGGTAAGAGCACTAGGCCGGAGGCCCCTGATGGGCGTCTCCTTTACCACCTTGTGTGGCGAACTTTTCAAAGAATATACTGTCCCGTAGCTTCCTTCTCCAACAGGCCGCCCTATGTCTCTCAATAAGCCATCCAATGAGCGCATCTCCGAGTCCTCGTGTTCTATGTCGCTCATTGGATTAACGGTTTAACATTTTTTAAAAATAAATGTTAGTAAATCTTTCTACAGAAGAGATTGCAAAAGGTTAGTACACCCTGCGAAAGGTCGGATAGTGGACTGTTTGCAGCCAGCGCTCCACGGGTTCAGTACCAAGCCACTGCTACCAAACGAGTTTTTATTAATTGATCACAAGGTCACTAGACCTGGAGTCACTGCATCTAGCAAAGTGCAGCCAGACTCACCACCTCCGGCTTCATCTGTGGGGGAGAAGGCACTGGGATAAAGGAATGAGTACTTTGCCAGATAGTACTTTGTCAAATGGCACAGTGGATATCTGCTATACACTGCAACACATTAAAGCAGCCTTTCCTTTGGATCGTGGCCTATATGCTTGTAGGCCTTCCCTGGCCTTGAAAGTGGGGCGGTTGGGACGAAAAGAATACTGTTACTGTGCGTCTTAGTATGAGGTTCTGTCAGTCTGTCTAGTACACTGGTTCCATTTCTTTTGATGTCAATCTTATACTGGGCCTTAATGGAAATGGCCTTCTCTTGCGTGGTAGATAATGATGGTTTAAAGGTGCATTCCTTCAGTGTTTCTTGCTCAGCCAGTCTTTGGAGGCGATCTAGTTTTGTTTTCTGTGCTGTTGGTGCATTAACTGTCAACCTTTGGATAACGTGGTCTTTGGTATCTAACTGTTTTGAGTAGCTAAGAATTGCAGGCTTAAAGGTACATTCCTCTGGGAGCTCTTCCTGAAGGCGCTTCTGCTCTAATTGGTTCCGTTCCATACGAGCGTGTTGTTCTAGTGCCTGCCTGTATAGCCGCTCTGAGGCAGAATTTGGCCGAGTGGACACCTTACATTTTGCAACCTGTTGTTCTGTGGTCTGCTCTGACAGTGCCTGCCGTTTCTTCATGGATGACACTCCAGAATTGTACAGTCTGGTAAACACCTCTGACCTGCAATGACCTGCAGAAGCTAGGCCCTTCCCAGTGGAATGCTGCTGCAGATGTGTACAAAAGCTGAGTGAATCGGTATGCTCATTGATCCGGGATAGTTGATGGGAGAAAGGACGAGAAAGACGAGTAGATGCCTCATTCATGCTTTCTACAGTGCGCTTCGGCTTTTCAACGGTGTGATCAGGGATCCGCTCCAAGGCCTCCTGGATGAACGCTGTCAGTGGCTTCACATAGGATTGGCTGATACACCGCTCCGCAACAAAGAGCCGCGCCAAAGCTTCAGGGTCGTCACCTTCTTCTATGTGTATAGTTCCCAGCGACCCGTCGGGGAGCTCTATCTCAATGTCCAGTTTCTTGGGCATTGCTGCCAGGGGAGCAAGCTGCAGTTGTAAAGGAAAAATTAAAAACCGCGCCAAATCCTGAATGTTTACTAGCAGAAGCAAGCGCGACTCCTGCTATATAGGTAAGTCGGATGTCCCTCCGCACCTCGGGCCGGGGTATTATAATACAGACACTAGCACACTCCGTCGCTCTGCGTATACTGGTCAAGCCCCCTTTCAGACAACAGCAGTTAATGACAACACGTTTGATCAAGAAGTTAAGCGAGGAGCGTTTGTACCTGCGCCTGGAGCTTATGACGCATACACTACTCCAGTATACATTAGAGGCGCAATCCAGGAACACAGCGCCTTTGCCAGCACAGTTCCTCGATTTAAAGATGTACAGAACGATGTCCCGGGTCCTTCTCAGTACACGAACATCCAGCCAAATCTATCAAAGGCTGGCCACACAGACAACATTAGGAGAAAGAAAATTCAGCTTCAAAAGTCTCTAAAAGCCAAGGCAGAGCATCGACACAATGCCGATCTTAGTGCAGCAGTGCAATCCATTCCTTACAAGGCAAGACTGCCAGAAAAGCCCATAGCAAGGACGGGGAGAGACGCATGGATAGTGGACACCGCTATGAGCATGGTTGAAAACCCCGGACCAGGGGCGTATATAGAGCGTGAGGACTTTGTTCCTGTAGCGCCGAGCGTATCAAAGAAAGGACACAATGCCTCCACTGCCCTTATTCCCGTCGGAGGTGCGTCTAGCTCCATTGCTAAACCAGGGTTTCTACCGAAAATGAAAAAGATGCGTTCATTCCCTTATGCAGGAACGAACTGGGTGCGAGCAAAGGGAAGGGAGCCACTTTTCGGTGGAGATCCAAGCATACAAGTGGGGCCAGGAGACTACGACACATCTATCAAGAACATATTGCAATCTGCAGATCTTACAAAGCCGTCACCTGCATTTGCAAGTGCAGTAGACAGATTTTCTATCAAGTATGACAAGGACATGCTCGAGATAGCCCCAAACACATACAAGGTGGAGGACGTTGGATCCATTTCACAGAGGCAGAATGAACTACGGCAACAGGCAGAATTAAGACAGGAAGTAAAGAAGTCTCTACAAAAGGCTATAAAGCTCTCTGAGAAGCTGCATCCGTCTGTGTCTGCGGTAGGGGATGGTGCTGGGGGCAACAAAGCGATGGCAGAGTTCCTGAGGGGTGTGAAGAATGCAGAGAAGTTGCCACCTTTTCTATCCATGGAGGAGAAGACTAGAGTAGCAAACCCCCCTGTCGGACAGTATAGTGTACCACCTTCCAAGTTCGACAAAATAGCGTCCCAGAACAACGTCACGGCATTTGCTGACAACGATATATCTATGCTTGCAGTTAACCGGCTTGCGCTCAGACAGACATTTGGGGTGCAGAAGTGGCCAGAAACAGCGAGTAGCATTCCAGAGAAGGTGATAGTGGACGGCGAAGCAGAGGAGATCGAGGAGAGACCGCCACCATACAGAATTGGTAATGTGGATAATCTCAGCGCAATAAGGGCTGGTGTGTCTAACGCGGCCAATGTGGCTAGCTTTTCGAAGGCAGTTGACAGAGATAAGGTGAGTGAAGTGTGTAAGCTGGGTCGGGACAGAGAGCACCTTGGTCCGGGGTCCTATAATGATACCCAGAGCTTCTCGGCGATATCAAAGAAGCATGATTTCTCAACGACGCTATCTGGTCCGTTTGCATCGACTGTTCCCCGGAATACCATCCACAAGGACGCAGAGCAGAGGCAGCGTGAGGAGACACTGGCAGCTGAAAACCAACAACGGTTTGCTGAAATCAACACTGAGAAGAGGTCAATGGGTGGTGCCGAGACCGCAGTCAGCTTTGCAAAGGCTCGTTATGATGGTGCAACCGACATGGAGGGTCGGCCCAAAAAGATGTACAACAATAGCGGTACAGACAGGAATACTTCGGAAATCATTATGGCTCAGTACGACATGTCGATTCCAGGGGTTGCTGTATACAATACAGCAACTGAAAGACGACAGAATGCTGCTAAGCTGTATACGCACGACAGAATTAAGAGTAGCACAACTCTCCCCGAGTCCTTGCGTCCTGAGATAGCAGGCCCATCGGCAACGAAAGCGGCGCGGGTGCTGCTCGAAGATCGGATGTGGACTGCACCCGGGCCAGGGTATTATTCTAATGAGAGTACGTTGGTAAAGAGGAGCTTCAACGTTTTAGCAGAAGATAATATGTAAATAGTCCGTTCAGTGAGGCCTGTAACGATGATGCAGTCTATAACTATCAGCTCAATGCCCTTTCAGCGGTCCCATCTTAGAGGAGCCTTCTTGAACGCTAGACCCCGGCCACATATTTAGGTCCATCTCGCCGTCCATCAACTGCTCAAACGCTGTCTTCCCTCTTCTGATAATAACTGGGGAGTCATTGGTCTGTGGCGTAGTAGGCATGGCGGAAGGCCGACGGTTACGTAGCAACTGCTGCTGCTGCTCTTCACAATCATCTATTATTGCACGAATAAGGCCCCTCTGGAGGAAATGCCCACCAGGAACTGTTTCCGCATCCAGTTCTTGGAATGTTCGTGCACGTATCCTGTGGTCTCTTCCAGAACGCTTGGCTGGACCTGTATAAGCATGAGAAGAAGAAGTCACGGAGGAACGGGTGTTGGACACCTGCTTAGATTTTGGTGGCGGTGCCACAGGAGAAGCTGGCTGCTGGGGCTTGTTAGATGGGAGGTCATAGTTTAGCGAAAAGAAGGATGTTATGGGTGTCGTGCATAACGGACATTTCCGGTCATGTAATAGATTGTTGCAAAGCTCACAGATGGAGAGATGTCTGCACGGAAGATACACAATCGATGGCAGAGAGTCTAGACAGATGGCACAGCTGCCTTCATCGAGATCGATTGCCAGAAGGTCGTCAAGTTCAAGAAGACAGTCAGATAACACAGTGTCAACATACGCCGACGAGCCAGTGAGATTCTCCATAATCAAGGCGCAAAACCTATCAAAGAACGAGAGAAGCGCAGGCATCTCTGCATGTATTTTCCGATATGCAATTACAGTTCGCCGCTTTATCTTCTTGACATCAATAGCACCTCCCGTGATAATAAAGTAGTGCTTCAATGTATTGAGTATGGGAGTGTAATGTGGTATGTTTCCGTAAGTCAATGCTGTTGCACCCTGCTTGGTTGTAAGAGAGCTCTCGCTAGCCAACAGTAATGTAACTATTTCCACATTGTTCTTATCACCTGCTATCATGAGAGCAGTGACTCCTTGCTTATCTTGTTGGCCAGCTTCATAGGTTGCAAGCAGCTTGGCACACTCCATGTTCCCCGCATTCGCAGCATACATAAGAGCCGTGCGCCCGCGTTTATCTTGACGGTTTGTCTCTGCTTTGAGGAGGCACTCGACTGATTGTGTACACCCTGCACGAGCCGCACGCATCAGGGATGTCGTGCCATTTTTGTCGCAGAGCCCTGCCTCCTTGCTCTTCAAAAGCTGAACAACTAAATAGTTCTTCTCTCTACAAGCAAACGCTAAGGCTGTCCACCCATTTCGTGTTTGCAGCCCCGCCTCTTTCTCCAGAAGTAGTCTGCATGTCGCCAAGTCACCGCCTTGTGCAGCAACCATGAGAGCAGAGACCCCTTCCACGGTCTGAACGCGTGCCTCCTTCTGGAGGAGAAGCCGCACAATGTCAGAATGCCCGCACAACGCGGCTGACATGAGTGCTGTGCCATGGGATCGGTCTGTCAATGTGGACTCGTGGGGAATTAGCTCTTGCACACATGCTAGATGACCTCCTCGTGCTGCTAGCATCAGTGCTGTGACACCGTTACCATCTTGCATCCGGGCTTCGTGGCCGAGCAAGCCCTTAACTATTTGTAAATGCCCTCTTTCGGCGGCGAACATTAGGGCTGTGCAGCCCATATTGTCTGTGCACCCCGCTTGCAGGGGAAGCAGGAGCTTACAGGCTGCATCATTACCGAGAAAGGCTGCGTGCATTAAAGCTGTTTGGCCTTCTGCATCTCGCTGTACTCCGCTTTTGTTAATCAGCGTTTTTAAAGTGACCAGGTCGTTGTGCCGGATGGCTTCCAAAATGCCGGCAAACGATGGACGATTAGCGATCGGATTGGCCTTTTTCATTATTCATTAAAAGCTTTTGACACTGAAGCCACGGCTCTCATGGAGCAGCCCAGCTTTTCCTCTGGGCAGATTATTGGCATTGAATGCTACCACTTTAGAGGTGTTGGACACGCCAGAGTATACGCCCTCCCTACCGTCAACTATTTTGTCGCCCCTAATGGCTTTGGTAAGACCACGCTCCTCTATGCGGTGGCGCTTTGTCTAGGATCGCGGCATCCAGATCTGTGCGATACAGACTCATTGATACAAGAGCATCAGTTATTTTCATGTGCTTTGGTGACCATCTGCAATGTTAGCAAGCTATCAGTGCCAGACGCCCACAATCTGTTTACCAAAGTTACCGACGTGTTTTGCCACAAGACACACAATTATGTACTGAGTAGATTGACGCATGAATCTATTTATACTGTACACGTACTATTGAAAAGAGGCAAGCACGTGCAATTCTACGCAAATGGGAGGGCAATTACGCAAGATAAGCTATGCAGAGACATAAGAAAGAACTTTGAAATCCAGGTAGACAACCCTTTCCAATCGATGATGCAATCTGATGCTCAGAGACTAACTCTGATGACACCCAGCGAGCGATTAATTAAGTTCCTTGATCTTATTTTCCCCGATCTGACCAATACACTGGAAAGCCTTCAGCCACAGGCCATGTCCTTAATGAGTTTCTGCCGAGCCGCACGCGAAACCTTTGAGACCTCCTACATTAGTAAGCACGACGACTTTCTAAAAATGGTACAGAATGCAATGAAGATTATAGAGCTAGGATCCTTGAAGCAAACCGTCAATTTAGGCCGGCAGGCTTTGTTAGTGTTAGAATTTCTAGAAGTCAACACAGAGCGAACCAAGACACTGCATGAATACAAGAAACTAGTGAGCGACATGCAATCAAAGGAAGAGCCACTAATTACCCTGAAGAGAGACATTGAGAAGACCCAGCTTGAAGTACAACGGGTAACAGAAGAGATGGAGAGGAGGTTTACTGTCATGAAAAGTTCCATAGTTTCGCTAGAGCGGTTATCTCGAACTATTACAGCAAATTCAAAGCGGCTTCTTGACCTCCAATCAGCATATGAAGCAGCTATCACCCAAAAACAAAGCCAATCTGATGAGGATCACCTCGCTCTACAACAGCGAATCAATTCGCTGAATGACCAGATTCACGAGTATGAAACCTCCATCAGCGAACTCGAAGCAAAGAGGTCAGAGGCGTCAGTAGCACTATGCAACATGAACTTTGAAGCATCATCACTATATGCGTCGACCGAATATAAGGATGCGATGGTCAGACATCAGCAGATAGAAGATGAACGAGAACAGCGAGAGCAGCTGGTGCTTCAATGTAGGAGTCTGCCCCATTATAGCTGGCTTGCAGATATCTACCAGGCCTCTCTTGAGTTAGAGCTTGATAGCTCAATGCGATATTTTTTATTTGTTCCCATAGCAAAGTGGATAGGCATAAAATCGGATACGCCAATTCCTTTTAATATTGTTAAGTTCATGCTTCAATCCGCCCTCGGCCAATCCTTGTATACTGTACTAACCAACTCAATAGAACACCAATCAAACCTTAGTAGGAGATTTGATCAGTACAGGGATAGAGGCGGCGCAACCACCATCGAGCTCCTTCAAGATTATCTCGAGATGGATTACCAAGAAGCATACAATCGCGCTAATCGAGAGCTGGAAAACCAATATGCTTCACTAAAGACTAAGACCATCAACACGGCGGGTATTAGAACTCTTTCGGCGTCGGGGTCCTCAGTACAAGCATCCGCCATGGCTAACATCGCGTTTCTAATAGATTGCCTAGATGGAAACCCCATCGTACTGAATCACTTTTTCCAGAAGCTAAGTGTCGCAGTGTATGTCCAATCTTCATCAGGGTCCAAGCTAACAAATGCTGAGATCATCCGATTCATGGAGTCTAATGTGGGCACCTTCAACATCTTATGTCATGATGGAATGCTGCATATCGGGACGTCTAATAACCAGAGGCAGCTCCTGGCCCGCACGTCGTACGGTCTTGACCCTACTAGGGCATATGCTGAATGTGTTCAAGGCTATGCAGAACAAATGAGATATCCACGGTTTATGCACAAGATTCTAGAAGACAAGAGAGCCGTTGAAAAGGAGGTCAAAGAGCTGCAGGACTCGTACAGCGATAGCATTCAGGCAGCGAGATCACGCATGGAGGAGCTTAAGTTATTTATGAACCAAAGCAGAGTCAAGCTAACTGAGACTAATCAATTGCTGCGTGAGTGTCGCTCGGAGCTCAACACCCTAGATGCCAGGATGAAAACTTATAAAGTCGTCACAGAACAAGACATCCTTGCCGCCGAAAATGCATACACAGATATGTCCAACTTACTGAGCACGTCGGCCATTTCTGCACTGGCCCAGAGTAAAGCAAGGCTCGCTGATATTCAAGTTCTTATACCTCTTGCCACACAGGTCAAAGACCTCCACAAAAGGGGGAATGATCTTAATATCAGTTTGACATCTGCGCAAGATGAGCATCAATTAGCACAAAAGCGGGCCAGTGTCTTTAGAGAGAATACGTTAGGCAATATCGAGGACGTATTTAGGGTCAGAAAGAGCCGCATACTATCAATCCTAAAGGTACTCTGTCCAGACATGGCACCTGACCCTCCCCTTGAAAGTCCTTGCGACTCTTCGTCGCTGGAAACAACAGTTCCATATCTTTTAACACACAGAGAATTTGCCAAAGAGTTGACAAAGCACGTTGCGTCTGCAAAGCTACAGGCTTCGGCAATGGACCTTACCAGCCCATATACCGTGGATTTAACATGTTTCAAAGCCTTTGTCAATAATCTGGAGAACAGGTTTAAGTTGCAGCAATCCAAGCAAGACCAATCGATCAAAGATACCTTTCTAACGGAAAAGAAAAAGTTTTGCGACTTTCTAAGTGACAGGTTTGCGTCAAATGCGTATATACTTGTCCACCTTTTCCGTTTGCTTGAGGTGATCCGCACAGTTCAAGATAGCGTAGCTGAGGTGATAGCAGAGGTGAGCAAACGATTTGGAGATAACATAAGGGAGTTCGGAATCTCCGGAGAGGCAGTACTCACGGGTCTTTTTACCTCAGACAGAAGGAGAAATGCATCCGTAGTCTCACCAGAGTTTGACGCAGCACATGCGCTTCTTAAGGAGTACGATGGGGACCATCGACGCTGCTTTGAAATGGATAAGTTCACCGCCTTCCTGATAGAGAATCCTTCCTTAAAAGCAGTATCCATTTCATCTACTAGTAATACATTAGAAATAGATTCATATACTGCACTAGTGTTGAATGGCCAGAAAACCGGGGACGAGGGCAACGACTCAGAAAGCAGCACAGCAGCGTCAGAAAATTCTATTGCTAACACTGAGCCAGCGGAGCCTAGCGCTAAGAGGACGGCCAGCTACGTTCAGCGAAAAGCTAGTGAAGATGGCTCTATTCTTATGTTAAAGCTGGAGCCTTTTCTCGACAAGTTGAAGCAAGCATCATACCTTGACCTCGATGTATCCGACGAGTCTTCCGACAGTGATACACACCATCACAAGCAAGATACCCGAGCGAGTCGAGCGAGCGATGCATCAGTAGATATGTTCTCAAGGAAGTATCAAAAGAGCAAGCACATTTTATCTGCCAGAGTATCTTTGTCTACCTTCTTGACAAACGAAGTCCAGGAGAGCCAGCTCATTGCCCTGTCAAAGGCATTCAAACCCGTAGTCAAGGAGCCCCAAATCCAAGCCATAGTACCGCTTATGACTTCCCTAAAGCCAGGCCTAGAGCTCAGGACGCAGTTCGTTGCCAACGAAACACTAACAGGCATCACTCTTTCTGGCGGAGAGAGCTCGGTGGTAGCTCTCTGTCTTGTCAATTCACTATATGGCCAGAAGGCACTGAGCTCCATCAGGTTCAGGCTCGTAGATGAGATAAACCAGGGCCTCGACGATAAGTTCGAGAAGGTAGCTCACGACATGCTTTGTTCGCTTCACAATGATCAAATCCAGTACTTCGTAGGCTCTCCAAAGCTCCCATCTTATCTCACATTCGAAGACCCGCGAATACGCGTGCACATCATAATCCGCCGGCCGCTCCTGGCGGGGTCACCAGGTTCTGCTGGCACAGCATATGAGCGTAATGGAGACGCTACACTAGAAACTCTCTGCACTGAGGAGCTCTATTAGCAGACTTGCGACGAGCGTCACACGAGGGTTGCATTCACCGTTCCCTTTATGATATTATCAATTTCTTCAAATGACTCATTAGGCGCACCCCTCTTTATCAAATCTATCAACATTATGACCTCCTCAATAGAGATAATGTCAGTAAGATAAACTAGGTAGTTACAATTGGCATATACCTCACTCAGCTTCTGTGACTTATGGATAGAGATATAGCTGGCGACGTCGTGCAGAGTCGGTGGGCAGGGACTCCCCAGGCTCGGAAAGTCTGATGAGCATATCTTGGTCTTCATCGTGGTGATGATATCCTTGTGTGTCGTGACAGCCACGGGAACAAGAAAACATACAGCATCCACCAACTCAGATGCCTTAAGTTCAAAGATCTGCTTTTCACTGAAGCGAACAAAGTTGCCAGGGTCCTCCACCTTGTTTTCGACGAGGATGTTGTTACGCGCGAGGTTCACAAGCTGTCGCGATGCTGCAAAAGCGTCGAGAACTAACTCTTTGCGGGTCTTGTCGATACAGCCGCGCAAGTTTGTCATAAACTTGGCGTGCTCAGCGCCACGGGCCTCTAACTTTGCCGTCCGCACAGCAAGCGAGCCTATCTCGGCTCCAGACAGGATAAAGCCGCGATCGTTAAAATGGGTGAAGGTGTGGCCCATGTTTATTAAGCCAAATGCATTGGCAATTTTCTCAGCCGCTTTATTCTTTGCTTTGCTGCACGGGTCCGACAGTACAACGACGGTCCCAGCTATGCACTCCTGAGGTGGGATGTAGATCCACTCTATGAACACGTTAGCCTCGAGCCTGTTAGCCTCCGAAAGGTATTCATAGCGGCCGTACATGACTCCGTAAAAGTTCCGGTTATACATTGATTCCTCCACCAGCTTGCGCACCTCCATCATCTGCGTTTCCGACACAGAAAGGCACGCAACCAGCGCCTTTTTCTGGCGCTCAATATTCAGCTGGAACTTGGTTATGTTATCTTTAAGGTGCTGGATATTATTCACGCTCTGATAGCTTTGTAGGCCCTTTCGAGGACTGTGCGTCCCCGACTTCGAATCCGGAGATGTAGACCACGGATCGAAGGCTGCCGCTGCCGCATCCATAGCGTCAGTTTCGCTGGCCCTGATGTGCTCATTCATCTGGAGGTCCTCGCGAGTCTTCCCTATGTACTTGAGAAACGCATCCTCCCACTCCATGTAGCAGCGTGTGCATCGCATGGTAGAGTCGTGTGTACAGTGCTTCCCTTTTGTTGGGGGACGAGGGAGATCCTTAAGAGACATGATGTTGCGGAACAAGGCCTCCGGGCTTACGCTATCACTGTCACTGTCACTATCGCTCCCCAAATCTCGCTCCATCTTCAAATATAAAAGGGCGCCATGCTGCAGAGATGAGTGCTTAGATAATAGGTCTGCTGAATGGATGTCGTGGGAATAAACCAGGTTAGTATACTTGACGTCAAAGTACAGAGCGTTTGCAACGTCCTTCAAGGACAGCGAAAGCATATTGCTGATCTCGCGGAAGAGGTCTTTCACAGTAGCAGTGCTCTCCATATTTGCCCTTATTTGGCCCTCGGGAGTTTGAATGCGGATTACAACCATGGTCCTGCCACCCTTTTAATTTTTAAATTCTCAGATCAATTCCCAGCTCAGTTTCCAACTCAGCTGTCTTGTGGCAGTTTCTGGCGACATCTTATCCTTAGTACACATTTACTTTACCTTATAAGCAATAGCCGGTTTAGAAATTTTAGAATTAGTTGGCATCTGGCCCCTTGCATTCGTCTTAAGTATTAGGGTTCTTTGGTTACGTTTGACTTTTAATAAGTTAAGCTCGCAAAACCTCCCGCTTATGTAAAACCAAACAACTGGCTTCTTAGGGCTGAGACAGGCTGCAGGCGGAAGCCCCTCAATGTAGACCTTTTCATTGCGATAGACCGTGCTACATTCTTTGTTTGAGGTCAGTATGTACTGCCCATATGTGCTTATCGGAGTGCTCAGTTTCAAATTTTTTCCTGTTGATGAGATTGTGAAGCGATACTCTCCGCCTGCATGCCCTAGTCCGAAGCGTTGGGGATAAGCAGTCGTTTTTACAAACTCTGTTTCGTATGTAATTAGGTCCATAATATACATTTCGTAATTGGGCATGACAATATATAGGCGTGTTTGATCGGTTTCGAAATAGCTTCCCAGCACAACCGATCCACGGAGGCGCTGACTCACCACCCTATCAAGGGAGTACGGAGCCGTAAAAGTGTTTCCGTGCACGCTCTTGTTTATGCGATATATGTTAACGGTGAACTCGGGCTCTATGCTCTTATTAGGGGTCAGCTGGTCCACAGGAGTTCTGACCTCCTCTCTGTCAAGGAAGGAAAGGGTTGCACTTTGGGAAAGAAGGGGACTCTGATTAATCGATAGGGGGACAGTAGACACCAGCCTGTGCTGGTCACTCAGCGATGATACCTCTCCTTTGGACGAGGTCCCGTCCATTGAGGTAGCAACGGGGCTGCCACCTTGCTTACGGGTAGACAGCTTACTATCAAGTGTGTTTCTACACGAGAGCATGTAGTCACGGTCTCTAGCAAGACTCATAGAAGTATAATTCTTTAAGTGTTCAGAGCTCTCCGAATCATCGGAGTCATCGTTCAGCTCCACGCTGGTAAGATCTCCCGCGGTGTTACTGATAACATTCAGTTGGCTAAGGCTTCTGCTTAAGAACCCTGGATCGACATCTTTCTCAGGAATCTGCGCGGTGTCCAGGTCAGAGTCTCTTAGGTCCCCGATAGCCCCATCGTCCATGTTGTCACCGTGATCTGCGAACGTCTTGACCTCGGACTCAGGGTCATTGGCTTGTATATCATGGTCGCTTGTTGCCCGGCTAAGACATGTCTTTGAAGAAGCTTTCCCCGAAGACTTGGCCCTCTTTGCTGGTGGAAGCTTGGTGTAAATGATCGCTATGTAGTCCTGCATCAGTGCAGTGCTGAGCACAAGGTGATCTTGGAACTCATGGAAGATGAGGAGGCGCGGAATGGCCCAGTCACGGAGATAAAGTGACTGGCTCAGCGGGTCAATGGCGCACCACAGCTGCGAGTCGTGAGAAAATGACGAAAGGGCCTGGCGGCGCTCAAACGTGTTGATAACTGTTCCCGTGTTCAGGTTTACCACATTATGGGAGCCGCTAAGCGTTTGCCCGATGATCACACGATCCATGTGCGTTGGAAATAAGGTTGTGTAATAGTTAATGAAATCGTTCCGTCTATCAATGACCATGGATTCGCAAAGCATTTTGACCGCATCTGTCTCCAGCAGTTCTACCAGTGAGAATACATTTGCGTCATCGGAAGCCAATCTGCCGGTTTTTAAGGGAGATTCCATTTTGTAATCTAGAATTTTTCCGCAGTCATTGCTTGAATGTCAGTGCTCGTCGGTCCTTCCACTGCCCGTCCGGTAGCTAGAGTACAGAATATTGATGGCAAGACAGTCAGCCAGTCGCGTCTATTGCTCGAGGATTGCCATCCTGGTAGATTTGGTCTAAGTGTTTTGTATTAATTTCACTTTTAGCAGTAATTTTACACAAATGCTTGGTCCGCGATGGAATTAATTCAATGAGGCCTGTCGCGACGTCCATCCTCCACCGGGCAAAGTGGCGGCCCGACCCGTCACTCAAGCTCCAGAACGGAGACATACATTCTGGGCTCGTCAGTCTGGAGACAATTTCCCATAAGGAGCTTTTTCAGCAGAACCTCTTCGATAAGGCCAAGAGCTCCCCGCAGAAGGCATCTTCTGCAGAGAGCAGTGAGGATTCAAATGCTTTTCAGAGTTTTCCTGAGGATGAGCTGAATGTTATGGCTGATCACAGTTACAAGCAGGAGTTTGTTGATGAAATATGCTCTCTTGCCGACGTTGAGGGCATAGATGAATGGGTTAGACTGGGCCTTCATCCTGTTCTCTGTAAGTATTTGGTGCGAGCAGGATATACCAAGCCCCGCGCCATTCAGACTCAGACAATAAGGGCTGCCCTCCATAACAAGTCCCTTGTCATCGCCGCTGAAACAGGTTCTGGGAAGACCCTTGCATATCTGCTCCCAGCACTTCACAAGGCATTTACCCTGGTGACCAATGCCCTCAAGCGCCCAGACCAGGCCCAGAGGCGAGCCTTGCAGACCCTTATCATTGCACCGACACGCGAGCTGGCCACGCAGATCAATACTGTGATGACAACAATATTTGGGGACATCCAGAAGTGTTTTCGCATAATGTACACCATTGTGGGCGGGATCTCTCCCCAGAAGCAGGAGCGCTTCATACGGGAGCGGCCCCTCATACTAGTGGGCACCCCGGGCCGTTTGTATGACATTTCAAGGTCTAATGCGTTCTTCGCCGACACCAGCTTGATAGACAGACTGGTCATAGATGAGTCAGATAAGATGCTTCAGAAGGGCCGGTTTCATGAGCTCATAGACTTGTGTAGCTCTCTCACAAGCACCGTGGTCGATGGTTGTACAGCAAAAGTCACAATCAGCTCAGCAACTATGAGCCTTCCATCGCTGCTCAGAGAGCGGAATATAAAGTTTTCAGAGCCCGATGAGGAGACAGGGCAGCCATCTAATCAAGGAAGAACATGGAAGGAGAAGAAGTGGGGTTCTCGCAAGGACAACAAATTCGACAGAGCTATTCGCTCATCGAAGAAGGCGCTCGTGCTCGAAATAGCTGATAACGCATCAGTAACCGAAAGCCAGCGGCAGATATACATGTCGTGGTTGAAGGTTCTTAGCAATCTAGGCTTTTCGGGCAGCAAATTGGTCATTGTTGACATATCTCCAGATTGTATCGTTAATAAGGCTGTTTTTGAACTGTGGAATCACGTGTTTGATGAGGCGGAGAAAAGCGTATTAATGGCGTATCTCGTGATCCGATATCGTTACCCCACGATCATCTTTGTAAAGACTATTGATCAGGCTAAGAACTTCACGACCATATTCCAGCTCCTTGGCATCTCCGCGTGGTGTGTACATGCGTCGATGCCTCAGCGTCAGAGATATAAGAATGTGGACAGACTCCGTGACCGTGATGATACCGTTCTAATCACTACAGATGTGTGCGCCCGAGGCCTTGACATTCCCCATGTATCGCTTGTTATTCAGCATTCGGCCCCGGACTCCACCTCCAGTCATATCCACCGGGTTGGTCGTGCAGCACGGGTGGAATCGGGCGCTGACCAGAAGCATGTGGGAATGGCAGTCTCTCTGATTTCTCCAGCTGACAACAGTCGCTTTGTCCAAATCGCATCTGTGTGTGGCTACACCCAGAAGACAATGCCTCCAGCTATTGACATCCAGAGTGACATTCTAAAAAGCATCAAGCACATCTGGCTTGCGGCCTCTAAGGCGGCAGACGCTCTTGTCGAAAACCAGAGCTTTATGAGGAGACAGTCGTACAAGCGTCGCGACGAGAAGAACTTTAATAGTTCCTCGGATGAGTCAGATGGGGACTTTCGAGAATTTACAAATAACCCTGAAGCACAGGCCGTCTCTCAAGAGCTCTCTGAGCAAATAAAGATCTCTAGGGCCCGGTTAGAGTCTCTGCTTTCAAAGCCTCTCAAACCCTTATCGAAGCTGAGAAGACCACCAATGCACTTGGTCGGAGCAGCCACCAAGGTAAAGGAAGACGTTGCCGATCTACTAACAGAGCATCCACGAGAGCTGAAGTTAGGAGGATCTTCAGGCATTTCTTTAGACAGAAGTGAAAAGCGGGCTGTCTCATCTAAGGTTTCTTCTCAGGACATACCGAAGAAAACGAGTGGCGTCGTGAGTAACGTTGCAAGGACAAATAAGAGCACAAAAGGATCCAACAGCAGGAGGGCAATAAAACTATAGGCACTTAATTTGGATTGTCTCTTTCATCTCAGCGAGCTTGTGAAGATCCAGCTCGTAGAAGACTCCGTTGAGGTAGAACCACACAAAGGCAGAGTCTGGCGACACACAGGTCGCTGGTGGGAATCCCTCAATGATAGGCTCTCCATTTTTGTATAAAGTGGACGACTCGCGGTTTGAACTTACCACGTATGTGCCATAGCAGCTTATGGGCACTGAAAGTTTCATGGCTTGTGTGCGCCTTCCAGCCACAGGGACACGGATGCTGTACTCCTTGCCGTATCCTGCGGACAAAACTTCCCAAGGGTATCCATCGGTCGTCTCGCGATACAGTTCGTTTGTTGTGGTGTCGAGAGTAATTAGCTCGTCACTCTGCAGTGCAATGTAGAGCTGTGAGCTGTCTGCATGGTCGAACGCCGTCGATATAATGCCAGATGCAGCGAAGTCTAAGTGTGATTGGCGCACTAGTTCACACTTAGAGACCACCTGCCCGGCATACTTGGTGTGTGCATCTTTACTTTCTAGCTTCCTAAACCGATATATACTGATCGTGAAATTGAGGAGACCTGACTCTGTACTCTTTTCAACACCCGGCCGATTGACCAAATCAGGCAGCCCCTTGCGGGCCCCTTCCTTTGTCAGAGCGTACGCAACGTCGACGCTCGCAATGTGGCCGGTGAAGTTGGCCAGTGACTGGCCATCGCTAGTGAAGGAGCCAGCAACTGAGCTTGTTTCAACGTTGTCTAAGGAGGTAGCTGCATCAGGAAGCGCATGGATTTGCTCAGCGGAGATTCCATCCTTGCCGCGGTGCTTTCTATTGTACGGCACGCTGACGATAGCCACATAGTCCTTGGACAAAGCTATCGAGACAGGAACTCTGTCAGTGAATTCTTGGTATATTAGTAGCTTGGGGGCCTCCCAGTCGCGGATGAAGATGGCATTTTTCGCCGGGTCGATGCTGCACCAAAGCTTGGTGTTGGTGTTTGTGGCAGCAAGGAATTCTTTGCGGCCAAACGTATTGTGGATCTTTCGGGCCTTCATGTCGATGACGTAGTGAGACCCGTCGACAGATCTTGCGATGACTGTATGGGGAGCTCCAGCCGGATACAACGCCGAGAAAAAATGGATAAATTGATTCTCATTGCTTGAGAGGATAAAGCGAGCGATGCGAGTCACCGCCGGAGAGGCAATAATGTTGAAGAGAGAAGCAGACGAGCGGGACATTTGAAAAAACTCCGGAGGTAATTTTTAATTGCACTAATGGCGTACTCTTTCAACAACCTTTTAACAGATATTCACACGGCTGGAAAGATACATTGTGCCAGTGGAGACATATATACGATAGCACACAATCGCATTCGCTCAATCAACCCCTTTTCCAAAACATCCATCACACTTCCATACGAGGCCAGATACAAGCTCAAGCGGTTCACCATCACGGCCAATGAGCGCTTTATCTTTGCTGTTGATAACCGTAACAACGGATCACTTATTTCCGTTGAGTCTGGCTTGAGTTTGTGCCGTATGGCCTTCGGGTATCCAGTTGAGGCTCTTTGCTTCAATTCTGATGGATCCATTCTAGCTGTATCATCGTCTAGGTCAATTCATGTGTGGGCAACCCCGCTGATGAATCTACGCTCTGGAGTGACTACACTCAGCTCCTCCAAATTCGAGCTAATAACTACCGTGCCATGTGGCATGCGCGTGATGTCTATGCGCTTCACACCTGATGAGCTATTTCTAGTAGTGGCTGGAAACTCCAATAACGTTAAGTGCTACTCGGTGCTCGACCCCACCCATCCTCTTCGCCTAGTACTGAACTACAGCACAGCTCACCTGGGTGGCCACAGTGGAGGGTCCTCTGATGCCTACTGCATCCAGGCAGTGACGGAGGATGCAGCCCAGCGTGGATCCTTGCTTGACATTCGCTCGTTTATAAAGAACCCACAGATGAGTCTGTATGAGTTTATGAAGTTGCAGGTGACAGGGATTGAGTTAGATAGTGAGGACCCTACTCAAACAGAGTTCTCGGAGGGAACAACGTCGCGCATTGCAGACATGATTGATACCTACGTGAACTTGGAGCACGTCGACCTAGAGAGGGCTGCAAAGGGCACCTTGCCTTCATATAGTATAGTGACAGTTTCGAGAAAGGGCTTTCTAAATGTGTGGGCCCCAGGAGCTGGCCACGAAGATGAGGAACATGAGCAAGAATCGAGCGAGGAATCAGGAGCGCCGGAGGCCACAAGTGCCTGGGCCTGGCATCTAATTGAGAAAAGGGACATCCTCAGAGACACGCGGCTTTTATATGACAAGGAGCAGGAGCGGTCCGATACGGATGAAAAGGACGATGAAAGCAAGACTGAGGATGCCAAGAACTTTATCATAGATCATGATGGGAATAAGATATCTATTGATAATCTGGAGACAACAAAGCTACTCGAGAATCCGGTGATTGATTACAATCTCGAACCAGAAAAAGTATACACTGGGTATGATAGAAAGAGAGCAGAGGAGCAGGCATCAGCAATCATCCTATCAGCAGGATTTGAGATAGGAAACAATGACGACCCCCAATCCATTGCACCATCTGCTGGGACTATCGTAGTGGGCTTTGCAGATGGCCACTATAGCCTATATGCATTTGATACCTTGTATTTTAAGCTTGCTATTGAGCGAGAGTCTCTATCGGTGGAGGACGTTCTGCTCTGGAACGAACAGTGCTCGAAGTCAAGCTCCCGTATCTCTCACTTCAAGCACATTCATAATCTCAAAGCCTGCACATACCCTATCACTTCAGCATGTATCTACAAAAACTACTTAATGTTGGCTTGCAGCCACGATCACTCGCTGTGCGTGTTCGATTATCTGGCCGAGACGTTTGTCATCCAGGAGGTACCGCCCCCTCAAACGACCTGTGCAGATGTTTCCGAAAATGGTGAATTTTATGCCATAGGGTGTGTCAATGGAGCCGTGCACGTATATGACCTTGCTTCTGGCTTCTCATATGCTGTTGTAACAAATCACTTAGCGGCTGTGACAAAGGTGCGATTCAGTAAGACAAGCCGCGTGCTGATCTCTGCAGGCGCCGACGGTTTGGTCTTTGCATTTGACTTAACCAAGAAAGTGACATTCCGGAAACTTTCTATTAATACAAGGATAATTGCAAACGATCTGAATGCGCTAACCAATTCAATTAGCCGCGGAATCATTAGGTCTTTCTCTGCCCTGGCGGTAGAGCCTTCCGGGGACATAATAGCAGTGGGATGCTCGGATGGAGACTTTGAGATATATCTATTCCAGCTCCGCACATCTAAGCTCTTGGAAGTTCTGTCTGGCCACACAGGTCCCATAACGTCTCTCAGCTTTTCACCCTTGGGGACAGGAGAGCTTGCAAGCAGTAGCTGGGATGGAACAACGCGTGTATGGAGCACCTTCTCACCGAGTATCCCGTGTGAGATCTTACCCGAGGGTGTGGAGGTGTTGCAAGTCGACTTCACCCCCGACGGGTTGCAGCTCTTGACCTCGACAAGTAACGGAAGGATCACCATATGGAGCGTGGAAGGTGGAGAGCAAACGGGAGTATTTAACGTTGGGAGAGACATACTTGGTGGGTTCAAAGACGATGAACATAGACACTATATGTCAAGCTCTTATGGGAAAGCGTGCAAGAACTTCTGCATCGTGGGTGACTTCCTTATTTGCGCTGGAGACTCCAAGTACATAATCGTGTATTTATACAAGACATGGCCATACACACTTGTGGGAAAGTATCAGATCACCATCGATAAGGGCATAGCTGGTGTTAGAAAGAGAGACATTCTGGATAAGAATACACGTGAGATACTTGACAAGCATATTTCAGACTCCAGTGATGACGAGGCCGGCATGGCCGTCCGCAGCCTTGTGCAATTGACAAAGATACGGGACCGTGAGTCACGGAGAGTCGTTGACTCGCTTCAGGAGGTCACTGGAAAGCGGCTGGAGGCACGAGTGATTGACCTCTGTGTCTCTCCGGATGGAATGCGCTTCTTGGCCCTTACGCCCTTTGGAGCATTGGAGTACACTAGGGAGACTACCAAGTACAACAGGTATATAGACATAGCTGATCTAGGAATTGAGGTGACAGTGGCTACTTCAGCAGGGATCATTTTAGATTGCTACGAGAGAGAGCACGCAAACAGTATCGTGTCCGGCTCTCTTAGAATGGAGAAATTTGATCATAACAACATACCGTGTCTGGCCCATGGGCTTCAGATTGCCATGATTTTGCACAACAAGGAGTTGTTTGAGCTTTACATAACAACCATCTATAAAGCGTCTAAATTAAAAGCCGACATTGAGAGGATCATTTTACACACAATACAGCTTTTAAATTCCAAGCACTATCGGAAATTCATAACAATGTTGGCACAGTTTGTTCGAGAAACTCCATATATTAGCGCTGGCATGGAATGGGCGCAGACCTTTCTGCTCCACACGGTTCCTCTTTTGGAGCAGACGATCAAGAGAGACGCTGGGCTGCGGAATGACCTGAAGCTCCTATCAAAATCTGTCATAAGCCGTTCAGAAGGGCTTGTAAAGTCACTGGGCGAGGCTGTCACAATATTCCAGGGCACAAGCTATATTGGGCAATACGATAGAGACTGTGAGGTCGAAGTCGCCCAAGTCCGCGGCAACGAGCTTCTCCGCCTAGAAAGGGAGTCCGTGCTGGCTCATCGGAAACGCGAAGCTGACGCTGCCGAGGCCGCTCGACGAAGGCACAGATACCAGTTTTGAATAAATAAACCTCCTGTGCTCTTTGCTGAGATGGCAACACTGGTCATCGGGGGCCTGCTGTGGCCTCTTCTTGGAGGCGGGGTCGAGCAGGAGGAAGTCCACAATTGTTGGTCTCCCTTCAGTGAAGTTATCTATGACATCCCAACAGCCAGTATTAGTGTTACAATTACCCCCACCATGCTCATTGCTTGTAAGGTATTCACAGACTCTGTGTCTATGCACTTGAATATTTCTAAGTTCAATGAGACGATCATTGCCTCCGTAAGTGCTTTCAATTATTCCATGGACCAGACAATCACCTTTGCATGTCCACAGACCGACGATGTCGTCCTAAAGCGCTGCATGGAGGCATTCTTCACATCTGAGTATGCATCACTCTGCATTCAAACCGTTCGCTACAGAGCCAACGTCAACTTTGCATCCATATCAGGTAACAGAGAGCATCTAACAAAGTGCTTCTCAGAGACACAATCCTTAGCCACATTTGACTACACAACGGGATCGGGGAATCTCAAGCTCGTTGAGACAGGCCTCTGTGATAATCCAGCTAAACCAGAAGTAGTGTCTGGCACACTGGCTGTGAAAAATGCTGCCGGAAACTTCATTCTAACGACCTCCTTCAATATAAAGCAGCCACCTATTCAGCCCGCAGATCTAACCTTCCCGTTGACGACCATTTCATCTGATCAGCTCACCACGCTCCTCTTGGCAGTTAAAGATCCCTGGGTAAGCGTTCAACTAAACTACACCATTAAGGTAGGTACAGCGAAGGATAAAACAGTGGAAATTCCCTTATCAATGGAGCTTCTTAGTCTTTATAGCTCAGCCAAGGCTTCCTGTACTAGGTCTATCGCGGCATCAATCTACGGAGATAGAATACGTATGCTTGTTGAGGGAGCAAACAACCCTAGCAACCAAGATTGCCAAGTGTTGGCCAACGGGCAACGTGCCTTCAATTGCCATCTGTTCTATACTAATGCCGGTTTAAAAGCCACAATGGAGGGCATCTCACTTTCTGCATTCAACTTCTCAGATACTCAAACGATAGACTTTCAATGTGCCAATGGAGATCTGACGTGCAAGTTGCTTCTTTCCAATGCATTTAGGCTAACCAATTTGGACTCTATGATCCTAATTCTGGAAATAGTAGAGACAGGAAGTAACGGGGATCTTTCGTTCTATTACAAGCAGCAGGTGACCAATAAACAGCTGGGCTGCTGGCAGGACGCATACCTTTCCTTTTCTAGCACAGACATCTGTGTCCACTTTTCCTCCGCTACATCTGACACGTGCCCCATCAGCTTGAAGTATAGCCTACTATACACATTGAGTCTGTCCCTACCCGACCTAGGCACATTCACCCAGAACCACTACTTCTCTTTGGCAAATTACTCTGTGTGCTGGACCTGTAATGACTATGCCACAGTGCAGGTGGAGGGGATTCTATCCTGTAAGTCCGCAGTGAAATCATTTACTTCTTCATACAAACAATCAGAGCGGAATAGGAATATAGGTGCTGTTAGACACTTCACAGAAGCACTTTTCACTGCCACATACCCCATGTCAGGGATCTCCGTCACGATGCCGATCAAACGGCTTGTTTTCTCGGACACATCAATGGTTTACGTCACTGTATTTATAATCATTGCTGTTTTTGTTCTGCTTGCTATTGTCCACCTCGGTTTCGGTTTGAAAAGGATCAGGGTAGAAAACTTGAAGCTGCGAAGAGCAAAGAAAATGCATGCACAGAAGACTTGAGGTGCAGCTTCGCTGTTCCAGATGAGGGCTGCTCTTTGCCTTTGAGTAGGGCGACTTTCAGTCTTGAGATCTACCAGGCCAAGGGCTCTACTTTTTCCTCTAATCTATGTACAGATCTTTTATGCTAAAAGCATTAGCTTGTATACTGTTGTAATGAGAAAGCTTCTATTCAACGAAATGCTCTAGTAGATAAACATATAAATAAATGTTTTCACAATTGTAATTACACAATCAATTGTATCAACAATCTGGATTGTCATCGGCCCAGTGCCTAATGAGGAAGACTAAACTTGCAAGCAGTCTTGGACTAATTCATTGACAAAGGAAAGCATCACTTTATGTCTGTCTGGAATTGTGGCTCAGAAGCACGCACGAAAGGATGCACTGCCAAAGTAATTACGTGAAGAGGCACCGTAAAAATGTACAGAAGAAGCTGGAGAGGTTGCTAGTCAGAGGGCCGGTTGCTGCTATAAGGATTCAGGTATCCAAGGTATCCAGGCAGTAGGCCTCATTATCTGCTATCTTCGTGACACGTTGGCGAACCGGCTATTCGTGGGACTTGAGTTACTAGGAGCTACTAGTGGAGAGGTACCTGATTAGAAACGACGTCTGGCTTTTGCACCACATAGTGTGGCCACCTCCTTCACGAATACTTCAGCTCTTTTGCATGATATTGTCAAGTTGCTAAAGGCACTGAATAGATCTCTTCGTAAATCCACTATGGTTATTATGATTTGTACATAGGTGAAAAGATATCAATTTCTATTTACTCGGCAACAAGATTGAACACCGAGGAAATGGTTACAGTCGTCCCATAGCTTTTGACTAGTAGTAGATTCCGTAGTATTGTGATTCTCGGTTTCAATCTGTATCTCGGCTGATACAAGTCTATAATTAAATTAACACAAAACCTGCCCCTGAATCAAGAAGGCGGGATGTTGGCAACTGATAATGCAATTGGGCAATTACCTGGACTTTCTAGCCTCTCTGATGAGGTGGATGCTTGTTATCCAACAGTATATGAAGACACAAAGGGACTTGTCGATGCCTTTGTTGTTTTCACTTCTTCTTTCTCTGCTCACATTATAGGTCAGGATGGCGCCATTATCTGGAAAGATATAACTACATACGGGATTGATAGCAGTTCTAATCTGAGGATCACCGTCTATACCTCGGAGACTAGTCTTTTCACTTTATCGTTTACTGACGCAGGGGTTTGGTCCACGTGCAAAGAAAAGCTGCTATTCTGTCAGTTATCCACATCTGCTGATGGAGATGGCCCAGGAGGTTTCACTCTGCCCCACAGAAGCACGTCCACACTTTGCAGAACAGAGCTCGCTAATCAGCTGGACTCACACTTAGACTCCCCTACTATCCTGTCAACAGAGACGTCTGCCGCACAGTCTAATGATGCTGGTCGTGCATTTAGCCCAGAGATTCTGTGTCTGTATATGCACACGTCTGTATTCGATGAGTCCTTTAGTCATGTGTTCAGACTCTTCTATGATGTGGTTCTCCTCAATAACAATGTGCTGACTACTCTGATGATGTCACCCATGAAGGAGGACATTCTGGACCGGACTCTTACAAACCTATCTGCACATGCTCTCTATCCCACGCACACTAGACTTCATGCCCACGATCTTATTGGCCTTCTCTCTGTTGTTAACACTTTCGTCTTACGCAATGTGACACTGTCGTATGAACTGCTTTCGCACGACATACGAGTAACAGATTCTCCTGGAGCACACCTCCGTGGACAGACCCCCAAGGACAGCTTTTCAATCGAAGAAACGTCTTACCCTTATCACTCCATCCGATACTTGGACATCCTTCAACAGATTCTCAGCCATCGAGTTATCTCTTTCTCTAGCGCCCATCAATGCGTTATTTTATCAGATGAAAGGCTTGCTGAAAGCATCATAACCGCATTGGTGCTATATTTTGATAGTGTATGTAGCTTTATTGGGATATTTTTCGGTGCACCTGCCCTCGCGCCTCTCAAGCGCTTCTTTAGTACATCAAGCAACGTGGAGCTTAGCGTAGTCCTGAGCACATCACTGTATCAACAACTTCAAGAGATTCTAAAGCTTATCTTTATTGTTCTATCTGGGTGCTTCCCTCGGGGAGTGTCTGAGCATCTGCTGGAGTTTAGTCCCTTTCACGCTGCACCGACATTTGATTACCAGGCTGTTAGTAAGTACTTCCTAACCCATGTACAGAATGGTGACAGCTTAGCCAAATCTTACCCGTCACACAAGGACACTCTTGAGGCCATAGTGTATGCCCATAGAAAACCCATGGATCGAAGGGATATGGTCTATAATCTTCTCTATCTCTCATTCATTATCATTGATACATTTAACCAGGCTGCCACTCTTGATGCATCTATTTCCCAGCTGGTAATCCCCAATTTTAGCGAAAAGGACTCTCGCCTTCTCTTTGGCGGTCTTCTGCATGAGCTAGATGCACAGATTACCATATTTTTCTTATCATTGAGTCTTTATGAATCAGGAAACGATTCGTTGGTTAGAGACTTGCTTTTTGGAAACGTTTCTTGGTTAATATCAACAGAATCAATTGGTCCAGGCTACAATAGGAATATTACTGAGCATGACATGGAACTTTCTGTTGATGCTGTTGTCTATAACGCATCAAGGCGCTTTTGGCTTAATGCTCAACCACTAATCATGTTGCTTCGCACACTTATTTCCATTTTCCAGTCATCGGCGCTATTCCTATTTGAATTTGATCCTGATTTGTGTGTGCACTTTATGAATTGTATCCTTCTTGTCTTTATGGACGAGCATCTTGATCTACTACACCAAGCTATTGCTATAGAAGCTGAACGACATCTAGCACTTAACCAACGAGACTCCAAGGCCAATGACGCCTCCTTGAGGCTCCACATTCTTCTAGTAATGGAGACTTTGCTTCGAGACTTTATTCAGCGAATAAGCTACGTGTTAACAAGTATTCTAGAAGCTTTCACTTCCATTTCCTTGTTGGCAACTTCTCCTCCACTATCTCTCATCCGCCAATCCTGCTATCGGGCTGCTCTGTTGGGCAGTGTCTACTTAGGTAGGCGGGTTGTGCGATTCTATCGCTCTGCACAAGAGTCTCCTCTTACTGCTCCACTCACTACCTACACAAGCACATGCGTGAATAGTATCATTCACATATTCAAGCAATTAACAGATGCCAGCGTGCAAACCTACCTTGATCTGTCGACATATCTAATGCTTACGCAATATCTAGCGGAGTTCTTGAATGATACCACAGAGTCTAGCACTGAATTGACAGCTCTCAAAGACGTCATTGCCAGCGGCCTTGTTTCCATTGTAGTTAGGTTTATACCACAGATTCCTGACGGGCTTACCGAGAATAAGAGAGACTCAATCATGTCTTTATCCTTAGGCCTTGAGATTATTACTGCTCTCGATGTAACGTCATTGCTGACGCGTTCGTCACGGAGAAAGATGGAAGAACAATCCATACTACAAGTAGTAACAACGTGCTGCACTGAACAGGCTAGACTGCTATCTCGATTCATCGCTCTACTACCTCCAATTCTCGAGGCACCTAAGCAAAGCACCTTTCTCCCACCACTTCTCCCGGTGAATACTGAGGCTAGCATGACTATTAATATGCTAGATTTAGACTGTGGTGAAACTCTCAACCAACACCACTTCCATGAGATCATGCACTTGAACTTAGAGGCTCTTCTAATCAATCTAGTAGCCCTCTATGATCATCTGCACATCCAAGATTTTATAGACTCCTTCCTTGACGCTTCAAAAGACAGCATAGTCTATTCCACTGAGATGATGCGCAAGACTAAGCAGGTAAGCATACTGAGTAACTTGGACCCAGAGCTTCACAATAAGATAATAGATTCTGTGGCGCACACAGCACTATGTCTTATTGCTGATGTTTTCCCTTTTCTTACTAAGGAAGACAGGCTCTTTGCAAGTGCAGTGGAGACCCTGTCCCACACCATCTTGGGATTTCTGCTGCTTTCCCTGTATAGACAGCTTGCTGTCGCACGCACAGTAGCGGATTTCTACAGACCAAATGATCTTTTTACATTATATTTTTCTCTTGTTAAGACAGATTGTCTCTACACTCTTTTTTCTCCAGCAGACCTTCGCATACTTTTTGTGGCGATTGATATGCAGAGCATCATTTTCCGCACGCTCAGCAGAAACGTTGATGTTTTGAGAGAGACGACGGCAGCATACAACGTACTCAATCTTGTTATTACAAGGCTGTGTAGAGGCACCCTACTCGCAGGTGATGCTGAGGTATCTGCGTCAATCACGTCCTCCTGCGCATCGCAACCCTATCCACTCTTCCGCAAAGAGAAACGCAATAGTTACCCCATTACTGCAAGAAAGGTATCTCAAAAATCAATTCTGGCTTATCTTGATAATCTCTCTGCCACACTTTCATATGTAGCCCAGCGAGAGCCGTCTTCTGTGGATGCCCAACTGCTTATTCTATCTGCTATAGCCTCCCTTTTTGACTGCATTGCACCCACTAGTGTACTGCAGTCTGAGGTTACCCAGATTGATGAGCTAGTTGACTTACGGATTTATCTTGAGTCTGGCCATGAAGCATACAGTGAAGTACTTTTAGAGGAGGCCAGCAATCTGGTCAAAAATAAAATTATTTTACTCTACATCTTTAAAGAGCCTGATGGCAAGCGATGCAATCCTCTGTTACTCTCTGCTCTCTCCACCGCTATAGAGAGCGCTGATGAGCGGCTCAAAAGGCTCGGGATTTCTCTTCTTTATCGGTGTATGTTTGTGATAGCCCTAAAGGGCATCTCAGGAGAGGAGCTTTTCTCCTTCGCATTCAGCCCCGATGTCTGTGCACATCTGCTTTCTGTATTCACAATTGATACAGCAAAGGAGCTACTAGAGCCTGTGCTGGACGTCTTTGACATTGGCTTGCAATTTCTTTACGAGGTCGAAGCCATGTCAACACAGAAACGAAGAGGACTGACATCACTTGTGCAGTATCAAACCAGTTATCTAAAGATGATCACCACACTGACTGCTCTTATCTCTAGAGACCACCTAAGCATCACTGAGTCATTCTATCTCCGCCTCTCTTCATTCCTCACCAGCCTTATGATTCTCTTCAATCGTCTTAACCTATTCAAAGAGTTTTCGGCCCCGTTTAGTGCCCTTGTCAATGCCTTAATTGAGACAGCTATGCCCGACTATCGACAGATCCTGGGGACAAGTGACCCTTTACCCCTTCTCTTTTCGATAGCAAATACCCTCTACACATATCTTTGCATGTGCATGCATGAGGAGACATTTGCTAAGATGCCAGACAATATCTCGAAGAAGAAGGGCTCCAAACGGCCTTCTGTTACTGCCCATAACATTACACACCTGGCCTTATCCACACCCGTTGACGAAACCTCCAGTGAGAGAGCGGGGACAGTGGTTATTACTGTATGCACGATCCTACTCAATTGCTTCCAGAGCATTTCAGAGACTGCACCCAAAAGTAACGACATCTCGTTCAAAAAAGCCATCTCAATCCTATATAGTCTTTCTCAATTTGGGTTTGCAGAAGCTGATTGCGTGTATATTCTGCTCTACACATATGTTGGAACACTCTCGCACATTGGTCTGCTACAGACGCCTGATAAGGATAAAGAATACGATTTACAAATAAAGTGCGTCGTGCGCATTTTCAAAGCAATCATTAATGTTATCAAGAATCCTTGCCATTCTATGTTTATTGAGGAGTCTTTAACGAATGTTCTGCTCGTTAATGGAAATGATTTTCTGGTCTTCCTTTGTGTCTGTTTGGCTGTTGCTGTCAGAAACCCGGTACTTTACAAATCTCTTATTCAGCCGTATGAGGACTTAGCAAGAGAAAGTGAGGGCAACGCTGCAGTATCACTGTGGCTCTCACTGTTTAGGTTAATAAAGCGTGCCCGCAGTCTTACAGATCTAGTCCGCTCTCTGGCGGATATGAGTCTGGAGGTGCTGCACTGTGTATTCAGTCACCTTGTTCGCAAGCCAGCAGAGCAAACATCAATGTTTACAACTGGGCCTGGAAGATACCTTCTTTCGTTGCTTTTGCACTGCTTCGCCAACAACTCCGAGATGAGTGACAACGAAACGCCGGTATCGTGCACAAACCCAATACAAAAGCCCAATGGGAACCACGCTCAGATGGCAGCCGAGATACTGGCCTTGAGCATGCGTGCTGCACCTACGCAGGTGTCTGCCATCTTGATCAAGAAAAGCACAATGTATATCCTAATATCATCTTTTGAAAAGCTAGTTGCAGCTCTTCTGGAGAATGAGTTGAAGAACGATAGGCATGATTCGTTCAATCAACCAGATGACAATCTAGACAATAGGAGTATGGCGGCTGGGACACTAGGAGAGATCCTATCGATATACGCCGACATGGCTCTACTCCGCGAATGTTCTAACATATTCCGTGAGTCAAATAATCATTTGCTAGTGCTGATTGCAGAGTTTCTTCAGCAGCTAACTCAGTACTATAAAAGATGCTTGGCAGGCAATCAAGAGAGTTCCATCCACGCGCCACTTCAAGCCAAAGTGGAGAAGTGTATGACTTTGGCGGTCCTCACTCTCCGCAACGTCGTTATCACAGCAGAGGATCTATCTTACATAACAATGAACATCAAAGAAACTAAAGCTTACGTGCTTATTAGCGGGATGTACGAGTATATAACTCTGCATACAAACCCGGGAGCAGACATGGCAGGGCTCCCCGCAGCTACGGAATACTTAACAATAATAATCATGCACTTAATCACTCAAGCTGAGGACGCGGGCGCAGACCACCACGCTATAACATTGGTAAAAAGGTATGCATTGCAATTGGAGCAAAAAATGCAAAGCACACTGCAAAAGGATATTTGTGTGGAGGAATGCTCCGCACTGCTTGGAGCACTGAACATGCTACCCTAGTGATGAGCATATTCTAGGGGCTATGCCTTAGGAATTACCTCGTCGAGAGACTCAATCTGGAATAACTGATCCAGATCTCTCCCCATCACAAGAACTTTGTTGTTATAGTAATGTTGAATCAACGAACGCCAAGTACTATCAATGGCGAGAGCAGTTGCGTTGCCAACTATTATGAGCGCGCAGCGGCAGCGTGTCAGACCGACATTAAGCCTTCTTTGATCCTTCAAAAATCCTATATGTTTATCAACCGATCTGACAGTACTAAAGATGATTACCTCCTTTTCGTGGCCTTGAAACGCATCAACACTGTTGACGAAAACCTCTGAATACCCAGCGTCCTTGAGCTGCATCTCTATCTGACACTTCTGATAGTCATAAGGGGTCACTATACCAATGTCACTCTGCTTTAATTCGTAGCATTTTAGTAGCTGGTCAACAATGGCTTCTACGCACAGAATCTCAGTATCGTTACGAAGAGATGTACCGTGGCCTATCTCATGTGTTCCTTGAACGTGCCAAAAGAATGACGGAGTTGAGGGAATGGGCCACGGGAACGAGTCAATTGATAAGGGCTTGGGGATGAGCTGCCTGTCCGCCTGTGTGACTCCATTCTGTAGCATTCCATTGTAGAATGTGTTAGATGGAAAGGCTGATAAAGCCGGATGCATACGATACTGCACTGTTAAGGAATGCGGTTCAATCCCGGCTCGCTGGAGCCTTTCGTAAAGCGACAGATCAAGTTTAGAGTGTCTCGCAATGTTCGTTGCTACAATCGGCCCAAGCTGCTTGTGATCTCCCATAAGGACGATGTGTGAACAGCCGTGGCCTATGGCGCAGAGGGTGTCTGGCTCGATAGCTTGGGTTGACTCATCGACGATGAGTGACGAGAAGTGAACGCGAGATAGATGATTGTCGTATGACGTGCTGCAAGTGCAGACAACAACTTTGGCGGATGAAATAATTATGTTTTCTATCTCAAACATTGCCTTGGATATCTCTTCCTCCGCAGACTGCTTTAGAGCAACGTCGATATTCTCCTTCTTCTTCATCTGCAGGTAGTTGTACACTTCGTTAAACTGTTTGACAGGAATCTCATCTAACATGTTCTCGTAGATTAGGCGCGCTTCTTTGCTAGGTGTAAAATCGGATGGAGCGTCATCACCCAAGGTCAGCTTGAGGATCTCCTCGAACAGTACATGAAGGCACACTCTGTCTGCATACGTATTCGGCGACTCTTCATATTCTGCCAAGCGCTGTCGCGCAAGGCTCACAACCCTCACAACAGGTAGGCCGAAGGGTTCCAGTGCAAGAGTTAAACTTTCAGCAGCCGTGTTTGAGGGACAGCAGATAAGCACAGGTACTGGCGTGGCCTGACGAAAAGAGCCTGAATCGTGGTCTAATGACCCGTATACCTTGCTGAAGAGCCAAGCAAGGCACGCGCCAATGAAGGTCTTTCCACAACCCGGAGGGCCTTGTACTAGCGTAATAGGTCGAGAAAGAACATACTGGATAACATCCTTCTGTGAAAAGTTCAAGGTCACCTTTTCCTCTAGTGTGTCCAGAAAAGCCGACAACTCACTAATCAAGCGTTCAGTGTCAGCTTTGGATCTTAGAGTTTTCGGCATGAGACAGCTTGCACGCTTAAGAACCTCGTTGATATCAAAATCCTCGGAAGAGCGCACCTTAACGCCCTTGGTTAGATGAGCAAAGTTGTTTGCATACTTCTCAATCAAGCCTGGGTCTAGATTGTCCTCTTCCATCGCTTTATACGGTGTATTCCAGGGCAACGTAGAGAGCTTCTTCTTTTGGTTAGTCGCAGCAAAGGACAAGATTTGAAATGCATCTATCCCCTCGCGGCAGAAAGAACTAGAGCCTGAAGAGCTTTGAAGTCCCTTAGTAGAGCGCGAGTTGCCTCGGCTTTCAATGAGCATCTGCTCATTACGATCCAGCTCTGCAGTAACATCCATGTTAAGTTGCTTAAATTGCTCCTCGAGATTGAAAAACTTGTGGACGATAAGGGGATCGGAGTTGGCCGAATATTTATCCTGGGGAATGACATCCTTGACTGCTTTTCTGTCAGTTGTCCTTGTCTTAATGCCGTCCAACACCTCCCCGTATCTGGTGACAACTCCCTGCTTATAAAGGTCCATAAACGCATGTGCCATGCGGTAGTCCGCTAGGAGAATAAAGCGGATAAAACAGTCAAAAGAAGTCAGTCGAACTCTCTCACTGGAAGAGTCCACGAAGTCTTCGGAAGACAAATTCAACACACGGGTCCACTTCTTAGAGGTAAGATAACTCCATACAGACGGGTTGTAAGCACACAATCGCGCAATGGCAGAAACGTGTCGCTTATACGTTGCATCGTTGTCGCACTTTACAATTTCATACTGCAAATTTGGTTTAGAAATAAAGTGAGAGTGCTTGTAAGAGGCGGGAGACGCAATGTCGGTAAACTTGAGATCGATAGCCATTTCGCTGGTGAGGGGTTCTACCACATCCTCCTTCACCATAAGTTCATAGTTGACGCAGTTATATGGCATAGAAGTCTGCAACTCCGAATTCTGGTGAACAAAAAAGGCGACATTGTCACCGTTGACAGACGTACATAAGAGCGGAATCTCTAGTATGCCATTATATAGGGTAAAGCCCTTCGGGTTCTCACCCTGATAATCGATAATTCTCAAAATAAAGTTCTCTCCTTTATAGATCTTGATGTCCATAGAGATATCTTGTATGGGAATTAGCACCTCCCACATCGCACCACAGATGGTAGCGAGGCCGCTTTTGTCAAAGTTATTGACAGACCATCGCCCTCGAAGACATCTGAACTGCACGCCCTTCACTGGCACCTGGTTCTTCTCTAGCTGATCGCGGGTGATCAGACGCTCTAGGGCCAAAATCGGGAGCATGTAGTGGAAATAATGTAGCTTTCTTCTGCAGTAGAAGTGAGAAAGAATGTGGCAACGATCAGTCTTCGAAACAAACGTCCTGACGTGAGTGCTCTTGTCGCGAGGAATGGCGAAGTCAAAGCCGGGGAGTAGGCCATCAATAATAGCCCACATAACCATTGCAGGACATCCTCTAGCCGTGACAGCCTCTAGTGTCTGAGGCTCCATGTTGTAGGGAATGGCCAGTACTATGCTCGCCAGAATCTCCTGGCGCGCTGTCTCATCATCGATGCATGACTTCTTGATAATGCGTCTGCGATTGCGGGTTGCATCTGATTGCTTGGTCAGCCTCTCCAGGGCAGTGTCTGTCACGACGGGTACATCCTCATCAACTAGCTTCAAATGGTCGTTAACTTTGCTTGCCGCTCTATCCTCTATCATTTCTAAAAATGTCTGACGCTCGTGCGGTTGGGCTTCCATAGGAGAGAGTGATGAAAAGAGATTTGACCTGTAAGTGTCCATTGTAAACAGGAGATCGTCGTTCAAAATGTCATGCACAGAGGGAACGATGCTATCCTTCGACGTCATCTCTGTGCTAGGCAGGGGAGTGTAATAACTTTCAACGCCCGTGAAGGTGCAATCTCCAACATTAGGCTCATCACCTTGGTTTTCGGCCTCCTCGTGTCCAGGAAAGAAGCGGGAATCTATGTGTGTGGAAATTATGGGACGCCACGCGGAGGTATCATGGGTCTGGTCGTGGTACATCCGGCAGTTCACACAGCATATTATCCCGGAGCATGCGTCGGCTTTTGTCGGAAGGAAGCCCAAACTGGTTATTCCCTTGGTCTCACAGTCGTTACAATAGAGTACATCTGAGGGGATATAGAATTCGGAGACAGGCTCTATGTGATCGTGACCTGTGAGCTGCAAATGCCGTACTATATGGCTCGTTTTGTGGTCAAAGTTGTTGCAATAGACCTCTCTGCATGCCCCACATCTTACGAGGGGTTCTGCCAACGAGCCGCACAATGCACAAGGCTCCATAGTGATTTACTTTTAAAATGCAATTAGATGGATGCGTACCCTACACTACCCTACGCGATGGGAATTCCGCGGACCTCGAAGTCCGGACCCTCAGCCTGGCCCGCGTCTGTCCACGATTCTATGTCCTCCAGCCGTGCCTCAACTTGACCTATGAGCTTTTCAAGGCAATCGTATGCTGTGATTAGCGGGCCTTCTTTTGCTCTCAATTGAAGTGTGTCAGCGAACCCGTACACTTCTTCTATAACTCCTAATAGCTTAATATGCTGTGGGACCAGTGCATCTGCTGCTTGCTTCAACCTTTGTAGCGCATCGTCGGAGGGGTTCTCGGACGCGCTTCTTTTGATAGGAGGAGGCGCCATCCTCTCCAACTTCTGTAGTAAGTATGCGTTACACAGGCATATGGGCTCGAACATCGCTATAACCACATTGTAGGAGTGTTGGGTTTCAAGCCGGACCCATGTACGGAGTAAGCTCAGAACCATATCTACAAGTCCTGTCTCTGTAAATGGAGAGTGGCTAAGGATTGCCTCTACCTGCACAACAACGGAACCCCCGAAGCAGTGGTTGCAGATCTTAGTGCTCTGCATGAGTGCAAGATAGGCGTGCTTTAGGTGCAAAATGGGAGCTGTATCACGATAAAACGGAAGTATGACAGACACATCATCATACGCAAATGTTAAATCAGCGAGTATTTCTGTCAGTTGCTGGGTCAACTTGGCTCTAGCACACGTTTGAGGCTCCTTGAGTACTCTTGCTTCTACTCCGTTGAGAAGAAGGAGGGCATCATGTACTTGTTTTGCATACACCTGAAGGGCCTGAAGAAGACTGGGGCTGGGAGCCTTCCAAGCTGTGCATGTACCTGCTTCACACACAAGATGCCCATCCTTCAAGGCAGCGTGAGAGGCGCATGCTTTATTAACCAGAGCGCACGTAGGAAGTAAAAACAGATGACCCAGGAGACTTGTATCGGGCGAGAATTGCGTAAGTATGTCGCGGAGAGAAGGCTCCAAAGGAGATGTTCCCAGCTCGAAGAATGATGGCAAACAGGGAGGAAGAACCTCTGGCTTATTTTCCTTCAGTGTCACGCTTGTTGGACTGTTCTGAATAAAGCTGTTTGAGCTTGAGAGCGATAAAGAATACCTGATAGGTGGAACATTAACGGAGTTGAAACAGAGGCCTAAGCACGAGTATTGCACATGTTGTGCCTCGCATCCATCTAGTAAGAAGAGTATATGAGCGTAGGGAACGAATGGGAGTAGCCACGTGAGCCTGGGACAAACCTTCTGTTGGACACGGATAAAGACAGATAAAGAGATCACTTTGATGGAATTACGGATCACATCCAGTAATGCTGGGCTGCTCCTTTGTATGTCCTCTATGTTCAAGCGTGAACGTATGCGCAAAGGGTCCGGGGCACTCTGTGTAACAAGAATATGGGTGAGGATCTTCCGTATCAACAAAAAGAACGTTTGTGATAACGAAGACGGCAGCGCCGAGACTTCATTCATGAAAATAGTGCATAAATCCGGTGGGACGGTGCGGTCCAACCTGCAAAGGTGCCTGTGGATCGCCCAGTCCTGAGCCTGGCAGCCCGGAGAGCAGTACACGCTAGACTTGCACGCAGCGCACCGCATGGACTTCGGGGCCTGCTGGAGGCAGCACTCGCAGCACCTGGGAGACGCAGAGGCCGAAACCCGCATGGTCAGACCGGCAATATGTCAAAAAATGGCTGGTCTCCTGTCCGCCCTCTGTTTGCAGAGCGATGAATGGGCCCTCAAAGAAGGGTGCCGAAGGGTATCCAAAAACATTTACTAAGCGCCGCAGGGTTCTCTTCTCTCCCTCCACCTGTAGCTGGTCTCTTAGTCCCTGGACGTCAGCATATCTCTGCTGCCTCCAAAACCAGAACCCCTTCTCCTCTGAAAGACTAGCCACCAAATCAGAACGCCAATCAAGACAAGCACGACCACGCTGACTCCGACTCCGATCCCAATGGACGCCTTGTTGGAAAGCCTTCCAGTGTCCTGAGAGTCCTTTCTCACGCACGCGTTGCCTGAAAGGACCGAGTCCTCGTTGCACACATACCTGCCCCAGAATTCGACAGCGTTCTCCGGGGCGATCGTCGTGCACGAGCGTTTGTCGAGGCCCACAAGGCTGGTCCCGCGGCATAGACTGCACAAAATTGACTTGTCAATAAGATGGCATGTGACGCAGTCGTTGATGTTGCACGGGAGGCACTCCATGGTGTCATGATTGGCGTAATATCCGTCCTTGCAGTCGTTACGGCTCACGCAGGTGCCGTAAGAGGTTGTCCCCTCCTTCTTGAGGTACTTGTTCGAATGACACGACAGGCACTGCGTCTTTTGGCCCTTCACGCAAGTCTCACAGTTGGAGTTGCAGTCTACAAGCTCGCCCTTACTGTTGATGTTGTACTCGTCCGTGGTGTCCACACACTTTCCGCCGTCAGCTCGCTTGCACACAAACCGGCCTGGGTATTTGCTGACCTGGTAGCAGCCGCCCCCCATCAGGAAGTAGCCTGACGAGCACTGCTGGCACGCCCCATCGGATTGCCGCAAACAAGCAGACGCCCTGGCATTGCTCGCCGGTGTACACGCGCCATTCAGGGGGTACTGGGCGGAATCTTTGCATTTAGAGCAGTATTTCGTCTGGTCGACCTCCAGACCACAGGCTTCGCAAGTGCTGTCTGGCGTGCAGCCGGCCTTGCACGTCCCTGTAGTCCCGTCGCCATTGTATGCAAGTGCCTGGCCGGAGGGACACAACGTACAGGAATTCGCCTCCTGGTTATTGCACCTCAAACATGAGCTTGCGCACGCAGAGCACTGCTCGCCGCTCCTGTAGTACTTGTCCATGCACTCGCATCTGCATCCTCTTTTGGAGCTCCCAGGGCATTTGCGCTGCCTGTGATCCCCATTGCAGTTGGTCTCAGTAATACATGACATCCCATCAAAGGCTAGCGTGTCATACTCACAATCGTAGCAGATGACCTTCTTTTCTGTATTGTTGTAGCGACAGCGCGAGCAACCCTGGATTCCACCAGCAGACGTGTTACTGCACGGGTAGGCCATGTGATAGTCTGGGAGCTTGAAGACGCCGTAATCTCCCGTGTTCCAAGCGTCGCATTCTGCCCTATCGTTGACCTTGGTGCAGATCTGGGACCCGATGTAGTCACTCATGTTGTAGCAACCCCCGTTGAACAGGAACGTGTTGTAGTTGACCCCGCTCCTTGTGCAGTTGGTACAGCTACCATCCGTGTTAGGATACGGGTTGCACTTTGGTTCGAGCAAGCCCTTTATGCACCGCCCGTCCATTGGGACCTCCCCTTTAATGGCGCACTTCTTGCAGGCAGTGATGTTAATTACTTGGAACTGGTTTTCGGTGGTGCATATCTTCTGTGCAACGGTTTCTGTCTTTGTGTAGCACCCTCCGTTGTGCTGAATGTGAGTCATGTAACAGTTTGAGCAGGCCCCGTCGGCGCACAAGTGCCTGCTCGGCTCTTTGCATACTCCGTCTATCGGGCCATACTTCTCATTCTGGCACCAGTTGCACTCTGCAGATGTCTCTCCGGTGAGCGGAGGCAGGCAGTACCTGCAGCCATCGACGCCTTTATATGAGCCGAAGCCGACGTTGTCGTAGCACAATATGCACCGTTCCGCCGCACTGTCGTCGGGGTTTGTAAACAGAAACTTTGATCCTTGTCTGCACTCCGTACACTTGCCACTCTCTGCTTTGCTACAAACAAGGTTTCCCGGAACCTTGTCTATAGCGTAACAGCTGCCGTAGAAGAGGAAGGCGGTATCCTTGCACGAGGTGCAAAATCCAGTGCCACTAGAATGCTCGCATCCATATAAACTAACACTGGAATCAGTAGTGTCCTTACAAATCCCGTCGATAGGGACTTTTCCGCCAACGCACTCGCGGCACAGTTCGGTGCCGCTGACCGTTATACACTTCTTGGTCGCGCATGTGTCCTTTTGCGCCGCAGTCGTACACTCCTGTCCGAAGACGTCGGCGGTAGAGCTGACTACGGCCCCCAAAAATAGCAGGCCTAGCATGGCTTTATTTATTTGCTCATCTTATGGTCAGACGGCACCATGCGCGCGGGAATCCTCTGGTGGCGCTGTCGGTCTAGAGATAGACGTATGTACAGCCCCGAACGCGTATCGTTTAAAATGTTGTCTGTGATCACGTATCTCTTAGCTGGGCTTGGGGTGGCCCTCTCCAAGCCCCTTCTCTCCAGAAGGGAGTTACAGGAGATCCGCGCCCTGCAACCACCCTGGACCGCTGGGATCTCCGACCGGCTTGTGGGCCTCTCCGAGGACGACCTGCGCGCCATGTTCCCTCGCCATGGCCAGCCCACCCGTCCGTCCGCAGAGTGTCCGCGCGCTGAACCATCAGGACCCATTCCCGACGCGTTTGACCTCCGCGAAGAGTACCCGCAGTGCATCACCCCGGTCTATGACCAAGGCTACTGCGGCGCCTGTTGGGCGTTCTCGGCGACTGGGGCGTTCGGTGACCGACGATGCATGCAGTGGCTTGACCCTGTTGGCGTGCCCTACTCACAGCAGTACACGGTCTCGTGTGATGACTTGGATCTCGGGTGCGCTGGAGGGACTTCGTTCAATGTTTGGACCTTCCTTACGGAGCACGGTACCACGACTCTCGAGTGTGTCCGCTACACAGACGCCGATAAGGACCTCTCGTCTCCATGCCCCGCATTATGCGACGATGGGTCCGAGATTCAACTCGTCAAGGCCGACGGCTGCCTCGACTACAGCGGCAACGTGACCGCCATCATGCAGACCCTCGCCAACGACGGGCCTGTGCAGGCAGTCATGAGCGTCTATCGTGACTTCCTTTACTACCGAGGAGGCGTCTACAAGCACGTCTACGGGATCCAGATCTCCAGCCATGCGGTTGAGATCATCGGCTACGGGACGACTGACGACGAGGAGCGCATCCCGTACTGGATCGTGAAGAACTCTCTCGGACCCAACTGGGGCGAGGAGGGCTACTTCAACATAGTCCGCGGGTCGAACGAGTGCGACATCGAGAGCGCCGTGTATAGCGGGCTCTTCCTCTCCTCTAAGTGAATTGCGAACCATATCTCGACAGTCCGTCTTGAGGGAGCACCCGGCGGGATCCGTCGATGACGCGTTTACTACCTAAGTGGATGCCACTTACGCCTTCCCCCGGCAGATGAACCACCAGTAGAGGAATCCGACGAGGCCTCCTACAACGACGATGACAGCCACAGAGATGCCAGCGATGGCGCCCGTGGAGAGCCTGACATCCGTACTCACACAAGAGGTTCCATTGGTGTCTGGGCTGTACCCGCTGCTGCATGCATAGGCACTAGCTGGGTTCTCGGCAGAGTTCTCAGGACAAGCGTCCATGCACGAGGTCTTCCCGGGACTCACCTTCTTGTCAGCACTGCATGCGTCACACACGCCATTCTCACTACAGTTACTACATCTGTCTGTGGAGCATGTGAAGCACCTTGTCCCCGTTCATCCGCCTTACTTCAAGCATGAGGATTAACTCGTGTACGTTATAGGTATAGTCAGATTCAGCGCCGTAGACTAGAGAGTTGCATGCTACTGTAGTTATAATAATGTCTATGACACCCGTAAGACATTCTTGTGCATTACTTAATCTTGCTATTCCATGTCAAATGGCTCCGGTTTCAAAGAATATCACCTGATGGGGTGTTAGTTTTCATTGTGGATGGAGACATATGGGTATTGACGGCATAAACAATCAACTCTCAGTCAAACATACCGGTGTGACAAGGCTATAAATTTGATTCTTTCACATCTTACCTGTTGAGCAATGGATCATGCGAACCTTGCAATGACCATTCAGTCCAAGCCACAGCATGTCAGGAACATTTGTGTCTGCGCGCACATAGATCACGGAAAGACTACGTTAGTCGATACCCTTTTGGCATCCAACAACCTAATCGCCAAGGAGCACAGCGGGCAACTGCGGTACATGGACTATCTGTACACAGAGCAGGAGAGGTGCATTACTATGAAAGCCTCAGCTGTCTCTCTACTTCACCTGTCAGATAATCAGATGATTGTCGACCTCTTTAAAGACCAGAGTACGGATTCGGCCAAGGCCATGCGAGTACCCTTGTTGATGAATGTCATTGACACGCCGGGGCATTGTGACTTCTCCCACGAGGTTTTGGCGGCCGTTTCCATTTGCGATGGCGCTTTTCTTCTTGTTGATGCCATTGAGGGCGTTGCCTCCCAGACGCTAGGAGTGCTCAAGCACTTGATTAAACTGCAGATCGACATCGTCCTGGTCATCAACAAGTTGGATCGGTTGTACAATGAATTGAATATGGAACCTCTTGAGGCCTACTTCCACCTTCTAAAATTGATAGACGAGAGCAATGCAGCCTACAATAGTGTATGGACGGAAGTAGAGGGGAAGCCTGCTGCACAACAAGACCACTTCTCTCCTATTAAAGATAACGTCGTCTTTGCATCTGCCATTGGAGGTTGGGGATTTACCATCTCTTCCTTTGCACAAATATTAGCCGAGAAATATCCGTTTATCGCCAGCCCTAATCATGACAGGACCTTGCTTTACAAAAACCTTTGGGATGCTGCTGTTGCAGTGGATCTAACCAACGGTTGTTTTCGAACGGTTAAGAAGTCCCTCGCACCAGCATTCGTGACCCTCATACTTGAAAGCGTTTGGGCCGTACTGGCGTGCAGCAAATTGGACACTGAAGCAGCATTCAAAAAGCTTTCGAAGATGTACCGCAAATGCATGGGCAAGCCACTTGAGCAGGTAACCATAAATAATTCTAGCACGGCACAATTGATCAAGAGCTTTCTCTCTGACTGGCTTTCCTTGAGTAATGTTATCTTCAATGCAGCAGTGATAAGCATCCATAATCCTTTACTCTCTAATAACATCATCGCTAAAGGAGTAAGAACTGCCTTAGACACACGTTCCCTAGATTTATTTAATAAAGTGACCCCAACTGTAATACTTTGCGGAAAGGTCTTGAATGAAAAAGATCTGGATTTACCTCAAAAGACTCGTCTCAGTGCCGAGGACCGACGCTCTTTTTTGCTCTGCAAGATACTGGCAGGGTCTGTGGCTGTCGATCAATCATTTACTCTTCTTGCTTACACCGAAAAGGAGAGCACGTGCAAGCTCGGAATTAGCACGGTCCTAAAGGGGTTTTATTGCCCCATGATCCAGTCCATCGTTCCCTACACCGCTACGGTTCCACACGAGGGAAATATATGCATAGTAGAGGTATCAACTACTGTTCCATTCGGTTCCTTACTGACTGATTTAAATACTGCGTTTCACATCGATAAAGAAATGGATGCTATACTCTCTAGCTACAAGTCACAACATATATTGACAGAAACGACGCACCGTGATACTTCGGACCTAGGTCTGTCTGCTGCTTCTGGAAAACGTTCAGAAAAGGGCTTAGAGGAAAACCAATTGAAGGCTCTGAAGCGCATAGTAAAGCGATTGGATGGATTGCGGTACATAGAAGCGCCATCACCGCTGATTCATGTTTCCATTGCTCCGATTTCACTAAAGGGCTATCCCCAGCTCATTTCGGCTCTCAACTTGCTCTGCACCATTGATAGTAGCGCCATTTATAGTATTTCTAGTGTCAACGGCGAAATCATCCTTGCTGTTTCGGGAGACGTGCACCTGGATCGGTGCTGTGAGCAATTGGACAGCTTTCTCATTGACATTTACGGCAGGGACTGTGATGAGGGCTACTATGTGATAAGAGATAGTATCCTGCACTTAAAAGAACACGTCATGCCTGGAAAGTGTGCGTCAGTTACTCCCTTTGGCGAGCCTCCGGAATTTTTGCAAGTAGCCCTTACAGACCACGTTCTTTCACTACAGAGTGCACATGCAGGTGAGGGAGGTGCTGCAGTAGTTCTTGAGACTTCTTTGGAGGACGCCTTTTTTGATGATTGCTTCGGAGTAGGCATAGACGAAGGACACGCTACTGTCCAAATATCATCAGAGCAAGGTAGTGATCCCCATGAGCATTCTCAGAATTCGTTGGACAAAGGTGCACCTGACTATGATAGCATGTGTGCAGCAGTAGCAAGTACTGACATTACCCTGAAGGAAATCTTCAATAAAATAGATGTGCATTCAGCAGCACTATCCAGGGAGCAAAGCTGCGATATGGATGCTCTGCAATCTGTGGTAAAAGTATGCAATCGCTTTGTTCAAATACAAAATCTTGATATCCTTAAGTATTATCACCAACTGTGCGGCAAGAATCTAGTAACAGCCCCCGTACTATCCTCCTTCATACCGGGATTAAGCTTCTCCAAGTGTGGGCATCCTATGGGAGCAGAGCTTTTACAAATCAAGGTGTTTAAAGACAGGGTTGTTTTGACGCGCCACACTGTTGCCTTCATCTGTACCGCAAATAGCCACATAAAAGCAGTACTTTCCTCTCGGAGCCCTGAGGAGCCCAATATAGTACCCATATACATTGACACCTCTTCGAACGGTGAGATAGATGACTACGAGTGTGCCTTGTTCTATCACTCACTATCTGGAGACCTCCACGCAGGGTTGAGCGTAGCACTCATAGAAGCGTTCAAAATTCTGATCAGCGCAGGTCCTTTGTGTGAGGAGCCGGTGACAAATCTTGCTCTTATTGCACTGCATAACGTGGTTGACGTAAAGAGTATGCTTATGACAGACTTTTTAGAGCAGTATCAGTCTTGTGCCATCGAGTCGTGGTTTCTATCCTCCTTCTTAGATAAGTTTCACATACGATCCTCACTGTCTTACGTAGCGGTTATCCCGAGCTTTCTAGGAGTCATGCAGAGTGCTCTAGCATACAGCAATGTCGGGATAGCAGAGCCATTTATCAAGGCTATCATAAGGGCTCCCCCGCAATTCAATATTCAGAATCTTCTGGCGTGCTTTGAACGCATGCGGTGCATAAAGGACTACGTTGACTTCAAACCGAATGGCAGCTCAGAGTTCACAGTGTATGTACCTAGCTCAAACTCCTTACTGTTTCAAATAGAGCTTCGAAAGGAGAGCAGCGGGCGATTGAACCTGGGGTTGCAGCCTTACAAATACTTAGTGCTCAAAGAGGATCCACGTCACAGTGACATAGCTTTAGATGATGAGGAGCTAATAGAGTGGGGACAGCAAGGAAGATACAGAGAGCTCTTGACCAATGATGAAGACAAGAACAAGCGAAAAGACGCATTAAGCTTTGTTTGCGGAAGGTATCTGTCTCGCAGACTGCAAATCTCGACTGGTCTTCACTATTCTGGATTCAATAATGCTAAGCGCTTGGTTGAAATGATGAAGAAGGACAAGGGACTCTTAGTTTTGCAAGGAATGGTTGTTGAAGCAGAAAAGCAGAGAACGATCAGGAGAAACCGGTAGCTTGCAATTGCAATCTAGCGCTCATCAAGCGCAAGTGTAATAGCTTTTTCAATGCTGGCTGCAACAATTTTGTTGGCATTAAGGCTTGGGTCTAAGTGTAAGATGGTATAGACTGTCCGTTCCTCTAACCTCTTCCGTTGGAGTGCAACAAAGTTCAGCCGGGTATTAGAGGAGGCGGAAAATAGATACTGATTTCCAGCAAATATCGTTGTGAACTGGTGATACTCAGCACTGCACAGCTTGGAAAGGGTGATAGTGAATTTTCGAAACTTCAACGGTGTATCGAAAATAGTGCAGAACACCGCCGCATTGCTTTCACTGAAGACCAAGATGCCCCCGGTGGCCTGCAGTTTGGCCTTGATGCGTGGAGATAACAGAATTGGAAACCTCACTAATACTAGCATGGTCTGCCTAATAAAGTGACGACTGAACCCCTTGTCTGCTTCCATTAGCTTTACTAGGTCTTCCTCTGCCTTGCACCATACCTTATACTCCTCTGTTTGTGCTCCCTCTGGTAATACATACACGCCGGGGGCTTCATCATCAGCACGCACGAGGGTTTGCGGGGACGGACCAAGGGCGCTCACCATTATGGTCTCTGCCGAATGAAAGCTCTGCCTGTGTGTCTGCTTGGCGAGGTTCTGCTTTAGCAAGCTACGCTTCATGCTCTCAATAGTAAGCCGCAAGCTACGGCGCCTACGCTTTATTGTTCGCTTTCGAGGAAGGGTTGTCAATGCGCTTGGAGCAATTAGTGCTGGCTGGTTAAGTCCGTCAGAGCTAAAGGGTATATTATGCGCCACGTCGCTTGGGGGCTGAGCTTGCTGCGGCTCTAAAAGAGCTCTTAACGCAGTTGTGCGGGCCGATAGGGAATGGCTTCTTGGACGACACCGTTCTATATATTGCTGGTGAAGGCCCTGCTCTTTGAACTTGGAAGATTCAAAAAATGCGTTTACCATTCCAAGGTCTTCAGGGGTAAACTCATTTTTGGGAGTCTGGCAGAAGAAGTTGAGGGGCTCACTCATAACTGTTTAAAAAATGCTAGAGACAATCCTCGCTTTACTCCGAGAAATCCTTCACCGTGAGCCGTCCAAAGAGGAGAGACAACTGTTTTTCACTTTGCTTTCTTCCAATTTTCCCGTACCTCCCCTTGATGACTGGAATACTGTTGCAGGGATTAGGCTAGCGGTCCTTGGAAATCCAGTGGAATCTCGGCGAGTAGATAGCTGCCTGAAAGAGCTTTCAGAAAACAAGGCACTGAAGAATGTCCGCAGCACCTTGTATGTCTTGCGGCTGCTGGCAAATCAATCCAAAGCTTTTGTTCTGGCAACCCCGCATAACTTACTTGTCCAGGACAACACACAAACTACTATGCAAAGCGCACCTCTTACCACTACTAAAACCAATAAATTGCACGGTAAAAGCAAGCACAAATCTAAAAAGAGCATACGATCGATTCTCTTTAAAGATTTTGACAGCACATCAGAGGAGTCAGACACAGAAACTAGCGCAGTAGAAGCGTGCATGGCAAGAATTGACCAGAAGGAAACTAGCACTCGCCTTATCCCAAATGAAAGCAGTGGAAAGCTCTCTAAGGATACAATACTAGAGCATGCCATAGTTAGGGACCTCATATACGCCATGCAAGGGCTTCCTGGCCAGTACTTTGAGCTTATAAAGGACCCAACATCTGGGATTTCCCACTTTGTGCTTCAGAGACAGTACCAGAGCCTGTCTGTGAGCCAAACTGCCGCCACCTTCTGCGAGCGGATAGCTTCGTGCGGCTTCTTCTACACTCGTTGCACAGAGTTGCTAAATGCCGTTACTAAGACAAACATGGGCAAGACACGAGCGTCTCTTTGTGAGGCACTTCACACAGGCCTCAGTGAGTACAGGCAGAGGATAAGTTTGCTAGACAGTCAGCTCACTGAGGAGCAAATGACCCTGGTAGAGCTGACTGCAGTAGCCAACTTGATCAGAGAGGAGATTTCTACGTTGGCGGTCATAGCAGATAACTGTTTATATGATAAGAGCCTTACTTCTCCGCAGATATTAAACATAATCTTTGGGTACAGTCTCCATGGTGATCGGAAGATGCACCATATCGGGCAGTCGTTATTGATCAAAGCATCTGAACCCTTCTTCGACTATCTGAAGCACTGGATAATTGAAGGAAGCCTCTTGAGCACTGAATACTTTATTCAGCCAACCACAAGCAACTCGACTGACATCCTCATTCTGCAGACAAATAACCTCCTGGTCAGCCGCTCAATCTTCATCAATAGTAACTGGTACAATAAGTTCCACATCAGTTCATCCCCAGATCTAAAAACACACCCCTTGCTGAGCCCCTACGTGACCAAGCTTTGCTTTGAAATAGGCCGGGCCTCCGCCTTCTTGAGAGAAGATTGCAATAACATAACATGGCGCTTTCCAGAAAGCATTGTGGCTCTCATCCGAGAGGCGAACTTTGCAAAGCTTCTGTCCTCGTACTCGTCAGATGCCAGTGAGGGGACGGTAAAGCTCATCAGATCTATTCACATGCTATCTTCCAAGGCAGTTGTGGCAATCATAAAACGGCAGTTTCTCCTCTTTGATCACCTGAACGGGATTCTGTACATTTTACTGGGCATGCAGGGAGACTTCATTCCTTCCCTCTGCTCCATCTTGTCCTCGACATCAGGAGGAGATAAGTACAAGCTGTCAATGCTTGAGAAGATAGAACAGGCAATGATGAGCTGCAATGTCTCTAACCTTCCATCACACGTCCTGGGGTGTGTGGATGTGCGCATAGATAACTCCAAGTCCAATTTCTATGTGACATACTCTATAAAGGACCCCCTGACCTCTATCATTACTCCCGGGCAAATCCGGATTTACGAAACAATCTTTCAGATTCAGTGGCGCCTCCGGTCAGCAGATGACAAGCTTGACCAGATCATCTTGCTCACTAACTTCTTTTACAGAAGAAACACACAGCAGATTCTTACCAATGCGGGCCGGGTGGGTATATTCCGCCTTCACTATCGAACGCTCACTGAAGAGGTGCCTCTAGCGTATACCCTGTATGTCGCACGGCTTTCATGTATTAGAAATAGGACCAAGCAGCTCGTGCTTGCTTTGCTTAATTACATCAGTCACGATTGCATTGCCCCAGAGTACATGACCCTATTCGCCAATCTGGAAGCAGCGGAAACAATTAAGGACATTATTTATTACCACGATATTGCAGTGCGTACGATTTGTTACAAAATGCTTATCTCAATTAACTACCACAAGATGGCCGACGCCCCACTACCCGCACCGAAGGAGTCGTCTGGCCATCACCCGCGCCAGTTGCGCAGCTGCGACATATATAACGGGCAGGTGATGTTCACCGATAAGACAATCTCAATATTTTCAGACTTTCACACTTCACTGGTAAAAATCTGTGCACAGATTGCTCTACTGCATGGCAGTGTGGCTGAGTTATTTAACTTTCAAAGCATATTTACTCAGGACTTTACCATGAAGCTTCAGGAGGCAGCGAACTTCCTGGACGCATACGTCCGCAGCTTCAACACAGAGCTAAACACGATGATCACTTGCCTACAGCGCTGCAGAAGCATCCCTATCCCTGTCCTGGATGAATTTGATTACTCGCATTACGAAAATTTGGAAGCAAGCCTACTGGCCGTCGGGATGCACTCCGAGACACATTCCTCCCATAAACGCTGAAGATGGTACGTTCTATGTACCGTAAAGCGTACAGGTAGACCATCTTTCGATATATTGGGCTAAGTATAGCGATTATGTCCACTATCGTGAGATCATACGCTAAATATTGCCGCGAAACTAGAGGCATAGGGCTTACGAGCTCTGGCCGAGCATACTGAAAACTAGTTCTGAACACAAACAGGAGGTACTGATCAAGCGAGCTAGGAGAGCACAGGGCAAAGAGCAACTGGATCTGAAGCACACTAAGAACCTTTTCAGAAAAGTTGACAAATCCACCTTGGCTGGCTATTGGGCACAGGGAAATGTCTAACGAGTGCAGCATTTCAAAGTACAATCTTCGCACGTGATTGTTGTAAAGTACCCATAATAAGTACTGAGGAGTTACTGTGTTCTCCTCTTCTATCTTGTTAGAGCTCTTTACGTCAAGCAGTGCAAATGTGTATATCTTGGTGAATGTGTCTTCACTGTCCTGCTCTCTACCGTCTTGACTGTTTTGACTATTTTGACTGTTTTGGCGGCGTGCTGCACTTGCTTTCTGTGTAGAAAGGAACAATAAGAAGGCTTCTAACGAAATGTATCCCAGGTAGGTTGCAATAATGACATGCGATATCGTCTCTTGGCCACTATCGCTTGTCAGCTGATTCAGAAGGTCGGAGCATGTGTGTGTCAGGCTTTCCGAACACGCCTGAAGGTTTTTTCCAACCAAGTGATCAACGCTTTTGTCTGCTGTCTCTAGAGCCAGAGACAATGCCTCAAACTGAGCATCTACATCTCTCCACTTCCTCTGCCTTTGGCTTGTACGCACAGGAGTCTCGGTTGTGTATTGTTTTGTTGATGAATGGAGACCTGCATGATATGCAGATAGGCCAGAATTGACGATCATAAGAAGAAGAATGCCTTTAAGCATGGAATAAACATCAGTTGAGTGGTATAATTCTCGTATCAGACAAGAGGCATTTTCAGCCAGCCACAGATCCATACAATCTTTCATTCGTAAAGATAGATTGAGTTCGTATTTTTCTTTTTTAAGTCCAGTGTCATAAACAAGCACGCATGTGGAGATGAGAGGGGAGATCCAGGGGTATTGCGGGTAGTTTGTGCTGTGAGATGGCAGCCGCTTGGTGGCATTTGTAAATGCTGGGTCTGGTGGTACCCCCTGTTGCTGGACTGCTTGTGACCGAACATCCCAGGAAAGCACAGAGTTGGAAAGCTGTGCCACCTGGAGGGGCCCCGTACGCAGTCGCAATGGATATGGGGACAGGTAGAAGACCCCGACGTTTCGCAAGAGCAAAGAAAATGTTAGCGATAGCTCGTGTGCTGGGGTAAGGAGCTGATGTTCGTTCTTGACAAGTGTGGGAAAGTATTCCGTCAACACAATGTTTGCAGAATAGTAAACATTGAAATGCGCAATTATATCTTTTGGTTGATAAGTAGTCTTATGCATATTGATTCCTACACTTATTATCCGGTAAGTGCCATAGAGAAAACGGTAAAGTCGGTGATAGCACGGTCCTGGATTCTCTATTACAGCAATGATAGGAACCCTGAGAACGTTGCTAAGAAGCACTGCAGTGTCATAGATTGCAGACTTTACGAGAAACGAAGATGCCAGGTAAAGCAGTATAGATGATGTGTAGAGCGGGAAGTTCTCCGGGTCTTGAGAAAGCACCAATCTACACTCATTGTGTGAGAAGATCATCCTCTTTGCTCTAAGATACGTATCAACATCAACTTCGACCATTGGCAGTACTGGGAGAGAGCTTGCTATGAGAGGAGTTTTTGAAGGCTTTCTGAGGAATTTGGAGAACATTTCACACGTAGCTGGACCTTCAAAGGCATGTGTGTGTTCCTGTGTGCTGCAAGAGAGGCAGGAAAGCTTCTTAAGCGCGGACAGCGATATAACTTTTATCCAATGTTTAAAACCGCCGCTCAGATTGCTGGCGGAGAGCCTGAGGAGCATCCTGGCTCAAGCCTTTTTGTTTCTGCAGCCAATTGCTTTACTGACGAGGCAGATAGAAAGGGTGTGGATGGCTTTCTGTCAACTCTGCAGGTGACAGGCTCTGTAGAGCCTACATCCAAGCAGGCACCCATGGTCAAATTAAAGCCTGCCTCAGTTAATCAGGGGCCTACTAAGGCTGCTGTGCAGTGCAGTCCTGTTAAGAGACTCGCAACCTCTGTTGACAGTGTTCCTCCCTCAGTTGTCCGCTTGCTAGGCGCAGTAAGGGAGCGCCTTTCAAACAATATATGGCAATGTCGAAGCATTGATCTAAGCACATACAGGACCAATTTGCACATCCTTCCACTCCGACAGCTCAGGTCCAATGGTCAGGATGCATTGTCTGCACAAAAAAGCCCCGCTGAGCTACTTCGTGACCATGCACTTTCCATTCCGAAACTTTCTAGCTCTATTTCTAGCTCCATGCGCCACAGCTCTACTGACGGTATTGATCCTCAGGTGCTTCAACTATGGGACCTTCTAGTTACTAATAAAATATACAACTGTCTGGGGACTAGTTTAATCAATTGTGACGGCAAAAAATGTCAATCTACCGTTCATACATTAATAAAATTACTAGATTGCAACGACGTATATTTTGACATGATAAAATTCACCCACAGGCTTCTATTGCACCAACACCTTCTTCAGTCCTTACCCTCACACAACTCTCACACCTTGTTCCCATCTCCCCTGATTCCTCCCCACATCTTACTTAGAGCGCTAATGTCAACTCGCGAGCAGCGTCCAATTTCTCTAGAACTGCTTATTCCCTGCTTTGTGCGTCTCTTAATAGCTTACAAATCTCATTCTCTTCTCTACAATCCTTATTCAGATGCCCTCATTGGGAAGCAGAAGGCTCTTTTACGGCACAAGGAGCTCGGAAGCCCAAAGTTCTGCACTTACATACCTTCACGGATGGAACCACGAGCCTTTGAGCAGTTATCGATAATACACGGTGCTACCGTATTTCCGGCATTTGATGCTGTCTCAGATGATAGAGACTCCTTCTCGATGCTCTACGACTCTTCTCGCGAGTACGAACTCCATCGGCTAGCATTTCTTGCAGGAACCCTTGCAGAGGACTTTAGCGTTTGCAAGGCTGTTGCGTTTGCTGCAGCGGATAACACGCTGTTGATGCACCGGGATGACGAAGTAATAACTGGCTGTACGATGTATAAATTAGATGCTGAGCTTTTTGCTCACACGTCTTCGGGTACTCTAGAGGATAACAAATTGGCAGGCATGATAGTGCTGCCCTACTCTCACGAATTGGAGGAGCTGATCTTTTGTGGCTCACAATTCTATGACTCCACTATCACAGGATCCGACGACACTAATTTCTACTACAATCCGACCATCTCCCAGCACATCGACCTCATCACTCTTCTTTACACTGAGATGTGTCGATATGCAGACGGTGCCTTAACCACCAACAGGCTATACCTTATTTTAATCGCCTTAGGACTAAACCCAACTCTTGCAGGATATGAGTGGTTCCTCCTCCAATATCAACTTTCAATCTTCAGACTGGCCAAAACACAGATAACGATCATCAATATTGCAAGGCCAGGTCCAAGAGATCCCATCAAGAGCGTCATCAATCCATATACTGTCCTTATTCACTGTATGCTAAAATACAAATTGGAGTTTGATTCCGATTTTGTTCCGCTTTTAAAACGAATTCATCGGCAGGACATCGCCGCCAACTCCTGCACAGGAATTTACTTAATCGTTGATACTCGCATGTCTCAGCCAGATACATCTCGAGAGGCTAGTTCAAGGCCTTATGCGCCTACCACTCTGAATCCTGGCATAAATTCCACCGGAGTTGTAGTAGCAGAAACAACACCACCAATCAAATCGCAGGAGAAGGCAGTGTGCCATAAGAATAGTGCCTCAGCGGAGCCGCTGGAGATGCTTGTCACAGACGGATTTTATCTTGTTAAGGCCTCGGTCGATCCTTTGCTTTTCAACTTTTTAACTAAGAATAAGATATCTCTTTACAAACACGAAAAGATACTGGTATCACTCCCGCAGACTATCAACTTTGGATCAGCTCAGGAGCCACCCATTCGAGCTGATTGGGGCACAGAAGGGGCACTTGTATTGACATATTACAATACTCGGCCAGCTCCGCGATCGTGTTTTCTAGGCCGTTTTCATAGACCATTTATTTCTATGTCTCTTTCACATGCTGTAAGCTATGCTCTGGAGACGAGACTATGCAGTCATCAAGCAAGCAACTCCAATTTGGTTCCGCACATGTCAGCACTTGTTCTCAAAGTGTTTGACCCAACCATTGTTATAAAGAAGGTCCAGGAGCAAGCAGCTGCTGGCTCTGAAGCTACTGTGGAGAAGGAGACCAGGTCGTATTGCTATAGGCGTGCACTCGTGATAGACCCGAGTTGCATCGACATAGACGCCATCTCAAAGTTCTCGAAAGACTTGGAATCATCGTCGTCAAGCCTTCCACAGTTTCCATGTCTTTTTCTGCATCAGTTTGGGTCCAAAGCCAGTGTTATGGAGTCTTTCGAGCCAGGCCTTCAGATAGAACTTATTTCTACCGAAATTAAACGGTATAGCCCCCATGGTAGAGGGACTGAAGGAGCTCCATCGGGATCCTATCTGCAACTATCCCCCTCGGCTATCATCTGCTCTCAACCTGCTAATACCTCTACTTCCCGTGAGCTGCACAGTGCCCTCAACAGCTGCTATCAAAATTACCTCTTTTTCGTTCACAACACAGTAGGCGGATTGGAACTACTTTGTGACCATACCGTCTTCTTTTACTGCCTCGGTACCAGTGCAACCATACCTCCCATGTATTGTTTCCGGTTAAGCGATGACAGCTCCCGCATATTTGACCTCATCGAAGTGATTCAAAGTACAAATATGAGTACTATCTTCGTCCACTCTATCAAGGAGCAGACATCGGAGAATGAGGCCATCGAGTTTCGAACTTCTCCTAGAAAGCTAGCAAAGCTCACAATAAAGGCAGCCATCCTCCAAGACAAGGGAAATGGGAAGTACAGATTGGTCTGTCCCGATGAAGCGGTCATAAAAACAACAGGAGATTTATTTTTCTATGAGAATGAAGAGCAAACTAATATGTACGTTCAAATACTTGAGGAAAGCATTCGCAAATACCTCTGACAACACCCTCATTCTCCGCTGGGCTCCATGAACGGCTCTGAGAGCTCCCCGGCCTTTTCCGCTGCATAAGATGCCAGATTGTCTGCAGTTTTCTCGTGCTCCTTTGTGATTCTAGCATGCTCCTTCTTCTCCCGCTCCACGCGCAAGCGTCTGCGCAGTATCTCGCGCTTCGCCTCTTTGTCCAGCCTTCCCCGTGTCTGTCTGGCCTTCTTTTCTGCCTGTGCTATTTGTTCCTCTGTCTTTGTTATATATGCATGGTATAACACCAATCCTGTCGTGAGCCCACTCTCTATCTTTATGAGCTCTAGCGTGTAGCGAGGGCCCATCTCAATGAGCCTTACTGGTTTGTCCTTAAAGAATCGATCCAGGTCCGTCTTCGGGTCCCTTACTTTAAGAGTGGAAATGTCATCGATGGTATCCAGATGACCGAGAGACAGACGCTTCTCTCCTAGAAGGACCTTTAGGCTTTCAGACTCAGCATCCAGCGGATGCCGAAGGAGGTAGTGTCTGAATGTAATGGCCCCCGTGTCGTTCGCTGAGTACAAAACGCATCTTTTGAGGGAGCGAAGAGAAACCTCTGCAACATTAAGTTCTGGATACATCCCCTGAATAGTAATCTTGCAGAGGTCTAAGGCCTTAAGTAGCCCAGGGTTGGCATCCTTGATAGCTTGACTTTTGAAACCAGCTGTGATGCAAAGAGCGGGGTAATTCATGGCGAACTGTGGGAGTGGCTCCGTTTTAAAGGCTTTGTGCATATCAACCATAGTGCTGTAATCCTTTAACCGGAAGGTCAGTGTAGGACCCGCAGGAAGCTTGATGATCCTCATCGTCGTCCCCTCCCCAGACGAAGTTAAAATTGTCATGTGGGTTGCCCCCAAGATACCTGAGACGGCAGTGAAGTCCCTAAGATTGTTTCCCTTTCGAACCTTCAACTGAATGAACCCGTATGGCTGAAAGACCTGGCGTATATCTTTGACCAAATCTGCGGCTGCAATGGACACCTTTCCTCTCTTGAAGACAAATGAACGCGGAATCCCGTCGTTTGGGGCAGACTTGTCGCTCGACATTTATTTAATTCATGTTCCCAGAATGTGATAAGAGTAAACAAGGCATCTATTTATTAAGCTTTCTTGGCAGTCAGTGGTACCCTCTGTCCACGGACATGCGGGGATTTATGAACTTGTCAAAGTTTTGATCTAAGATCTCGTAGCACATACAAACGATATCATACATTTCTTCCACAAAGTTTGAGATAGACATGAACATCTGTTTGTCTGTGAGAACAACCAGCTGGAAGTAATCCAGTGAACCGTGCTTCTGAAAGTTACACACTGCCCGTGAACGCTTTGCGTGGTAGTCGACAAAGAGGTTGCGCAAGGACATAGCGGACGTGTCTATGGTCTCGATAACCTCCATAGATATCCCCACGGCTTCCTCTGCCATCACGGTAAGGTTGTCTGCAGCGCCGAGCACCGCCATCCATCTCTTGATGCTTCGCAGTGCGGTCGCCAAGTCTCGACACTGTGCTTCTAAATTCTGCTCCAGCTCAAGGATCTCTTCTGCTGGAAAGAGAAGCACCGGGCTGCTTGTGATGTCAGGGTTGGTCATGATTGGGAAGGCCTCGTTGATGAGGACGCTGTGAACGACTTCGTCCTTCTTAGGTTTGGTATGCTTTGTGGGCACTCTAATGAGTGAGTAGAACCGCTCGTCTAGCTGTGGAACGAGCGAGGCTATGTACTCTTTCGTCTGCTTCTGGTACGTAAAGAAACTGATGGCAATGGAGGGGAGCTTCAGATAAATGGCCTCCTCGCTTTCCCGTTGTACAGCACGCATCTCCTCCTTCATCATGCGCTCCACCTCTCGGATCCTGTTCATACGATCCTTGGCTTCGAGCCGCCGGACGCCCTTCATTTTTGTAGACACCTCGACATTTGCAGCCATTTACTTGGTCACCTGTGGCGTGTAAAGCCTCACTGAAAGCATGGAGTTCGTCTAAAGAGAAGTCTTCGCTTTGTTGCATGCCACGATCTTCCCATCTTTCGTAATGGGGGTGTAGCCAGAGAGACAGGCAGAGCATAAGCGGAGGTCCAGGGAGCAGTCTTGGCAGTTAATGACATTGCACTGCTGGCAACCGTACGATGTAGCGCGGAACCCAGGCATGCAGTCTGTGCAGATATGGCTCGTTTGGTTCATAGCCCTACAGACCGTTTTGCCTATTGTACCGGTTATGGTAAGACACGTGTTCAGGAACCAAAAGACGTCCTTGCCCACGCACGATCGGCACATACCAACAACGCCGTCCGAACACCCCTTTGTGCCTTCGCCAGACAGTTTATAATACTTCTCGCAGACGCCGTCCAACACGAAGTAATCATTAACGCATGTGGTGCAGTATTCTTTTCCAAACAGATTCATGCAGCGCACGCAGTTGGTGATCGTGCACTTGGCTGTCGTACCATCGTCCTGTACCCAGTAGCTTCCTGATGCTAACGTGCACCGGCCTGTGGATGTTCCCGTATCTGCTGGCGAAAGGCAACTGAAGCACCCGGCCATGTTCTCGCCTTGATCGCAAGAAACGCACTTTCCGTCCTTTAACACAGACTGCGTGCAAGAGGTGCAAGTATCAGCGTCATTATTGCAAAGGAGACACTTCTCCGAGCAAACTACACACGATCCACTCTTAAGACCATACCCGTCATCACAGGTTGCACATCCACTGTTGTCAGATTTGCAAGTCTTGCACTTCTGCTGGCCTGCCTTGCACTTAGCCTCGCCCGAGACATCTGTGCAGGCGCTTCCGTCCCCATTGAGTTGATATCCTGCTTTGCATTTTGTGCAAATAACGCGAACAACCTGATTGATAGTAGTGTTCATGTTCCCAGGGGTGCACGTGTCACAGTGGTCAATACCTCCTGCCGCTACATGGTCGCACCTGAAGCAACCGCCCTCAGCGCCTGTGACGTTGTTGTAGCCGTGGAGGAACCATCCCGGGGCACAGTGCATGCAAAATCCAAAGTCTTGGTAGAGACCCGTGTCAGTGCACGCGTCGTGGATTTTCGCTCTATCACTGGTACAAACGCCGTCCACGGGACCAAGCGAAGGACGGCGAAGTCTATCGCACATGATGCAGAGGGGGACAGTGTTCGAGATACACATCAAGCAATCAGCAGGCGGATTGTCGGCAGGACAAGGGCCAAAGCTAAGGACTGTGGCCAGCAAAGAACCAATGAGAAGCATTTTATTATGTTTACTAATTTCATAAGCTCTTGTTGCTTAGTTGCAAAGCAAAGTAAAATGATTCTACACGTTACAACTTGTATTGCAGACAGTCAAGATCAGTTTCTCAAGGCCACCGTCGTCTCTATGGCTCTCTCCTCTACACATGATATTTAAAATTAAAATTCAAAAAAAATTCAAAGAAGACTTATAGTCCATGGCCGATAGCTCCTACAACTACCTGTTTAAGTACATTGTCGTCGGCGACACGGCTGTAGGAAAGTCCTGCCTGCTTCTGCAGTTTACTGAGCAGCGCTTCCAAAACGCGCACGATATGACAGTAGGCGTAGAGTACGGTACTCGAACGATAGAGGTCGGGGGGAAAAAGATCAAGGCTCAGATTTGGGATACATGTGGCCAAGAGTCTTTCCGCTCGATCACGCGCAGTTACTATCGTGGAAGCTGCTGTGCCCTCCTAGTATACGACATAACCCGCAGAGCAAGTTTTGAACATGTTGCAAACTGGCTCGAAGAATGCCGCACCTATGGTGGCGACAAGACCACTATTCTCCTCGTGGGTAATAAGACCGACAGAGAGTCCTCTCGCATGGTCACCTACGACGAGGGGGAGAAATTTGCTAAAGAAAACAACCTCTTCTTCATTGAGACGTCTGCCAAGACGAACAGCAATGTTGAGGAGGCGTTCATGATAATTGCCAAAGCTGTTCTCGACAAGGTTAATTCCGGAGAAATAGACATTACGGATGAATCCTGTGGTGTGAAGGCGGCGTCTACGTCAAAGAACACAGTCAACATGAAGACTGAAGCACCCTCCAAGGAGAGTGGTGGATGCGGATGTTGACCAAGATATGACCGATAAACCTCTTACATTCAGATGGGTAGTAAACTTCCATCACTGCTTCTAAATTTGTAATGGCGCCCAGACAGTCCATACCTATCCCCTGTCTCCGTGGAGTGAATGTTTCTTCACACAGTAAGGGTATGCCTTTTAACCCGGTAGACTCAGGTCCACAGGGCAGCTACTTACCCCCACAACATGTGTTTGAGCCGTTTGGTAAACACAGTGTCTCAGCAGGACTTGAATGTATATCCTCACTAGGCTTCAACTGCATCCGATTACTCGTCTTTCTGGAAGCATGCTTCACTACATCAGGAGGCATTGTTGATGAGTACGTTGATGGTGTAGGGGACTTCATCATGGCTGCGCACGCTCATAGATTCTTCGTTGTCTTAGACTTTCACCAAGACAACTATTCGAGACGTTTGGGAGGCAGCGGGCTTGCAGATGTGTTTCTTCCGGCATCCCTACGTACTGCCCACACGGTCTTCAAGGGACTTGGAGAGTCCTGGGGTTCACAACCTTTGACGGACAGGCGGTACTGGACTTGCTGGATGAGATTTTGGGACAACGCATTGATCGATGAGATGCCTGGTTGGCCGCGCATGGCCCTGCAAGAGTTGTATGTTTATTGTGTCACTGCCATCTTGCAGAGATTATATGCAAGAGATGGCTTGTTCGTTGATGCCATTGACATAATCAACGAGCCTTGCCTGCCAGAAGTATTTGCAGGCCAGCTACTTTTCGTTCCGTGGCAAACCAGAGCCAGGCGTGAACAGCTGATAGAGTTCTACGCACGCGCCATTGCTGGCCTAGAAAAGACTGGATTCCATGGATACTACTTTCTGGAACCCTTCAACTACGACGTGAGCTACCTCATGAGGTTCTCTATAGGACTTGATGGGTGCTGCAATAGAGTGTGCGAGGTTCTTCCCGGATTCGACCGTAAGCGACTTGTTTTTGCACCACACTGCTACCAACCGCTTACGAATGTTGGCCCATCCATAGATTGCATTGTACAGAACCACATAAGATCCCAAGAGACTGGCGGATTTTCGTGGATGGTAATTGGAGAACTAGGTGATGTTACCTATGGTGCACCGGAAGGGGAGACAATCCTGGACAAGCAGCTAAGACGCTTAACTAGTATGGCTATTCCGTGGATTGTCTGGGAGTTCTGCCCTGTCTACGAAGCATCAGAGGCTGAGTCTCGAGACGTATATCGCATCACTAACAACATCCACAGCTTCCCGTGGAACGGAGAATACTGCTCTATTGTGGGCCCGGATCTGAAGCCCTTGCCCATCTATATAAATGTGCTTACTCACTATCTCACTCATCTACAGGAGGGAGCCACCCATGACAGACTTTCTACAAACACTGCACCTTTTTCACCTCAGCAGAAAACTCTCTACATCTTCCCTAGAGATGGGATAGACGCCATCCCAATCTGTCAGCTGCAGCGCCTCATGCGACTTTCTGGACAAAAGGTTTCCACCTGGTCAACCATACAGTGGTACGTTATCACTGAGTCTACCCATGTCCCACCAAACACACAGACCCGCCAGTACCTTCTCGATTTCACACTCAGCAGTTTGGGCTTCCGTCAGTATGTGGACGCCGTGATGTTTGTGAAGCAATATGGAGGAATCATTGTCTGCTTAGACAGATCACTGCTCAGCGGAGCTTACATTTGTGACCTGCTGGCAGAGTAAAAAATGGATACGCTGTCAGCTTATCTGCATAACAAGGCCGTATTTCTGCTTCCAGACTATACGCCATGTTCTCAGAACACTAGCAAAGGAGATGCAAAGCTCGGTAATCAGCCAGATGACGAGCAACCTTGTCTTGAAAGCCCTGCCAATATACCCGTCAATAGCTCATCCTATATCCGAGGAAGTGTCAATCTTCCGGATAAGATAAGCTCTGTCCTTCCAGAGCCATCTCTTACGACCCAGTACTTGCCCACACCAAGCAAAACGGTCACTGAATCTCAACAGAGCCTTGAGACCAATGACGTTCCCCCGTCCTACGGGAACTTTTCAACGCAGCTCTTCAACTATCCACTGAAGGTAAGCACAGTAACAGAAAGTCAGTCGGACGTGCCAGTCCGGCAGCCGACCACATCGATTCCACAGCCCTCATCTGCTACGCAAGTTTCCACCCCATCTGATGACTACATGACTCTATTATCTGATCTGACTAACGTCTCCTTAGAAACAAAGAGCTCTATCCTTCTAGACGATACATTTGATAACAGGATCACGCGGTCTGTTGGTGACTCCAGGGTCCAGACTACTAGGCATCGACATAAGGGATCCCAGCAGCCTCCAGAGAGCAGAAGAGCAGCAAGAGTAGTGCCTGCAACGGAGTATGGATCTTCCCTCCCAGTATCACAACTGGCTCTGTACCAGCATCCAGGGTCGATGCATATGGGGCAGAGACCATATAGTGGATATCTTGGAACAGCAGGACGACCCTCCCAAGTAGCTCTGTTTCATGCATCGCAAGATGTAGTTGCTGAAGCGGACCGCATCATGACACTGATGCACGCCATTAAAGATCGACTTGCATCAGGAGCTGGTCCACAACAGGCACTTGAGCTCCACTACTACGAGCTTAGACAGATGTACCTGGACCTGTTAGAGCAGGTCCTCCTTTGAGTACCTCAATGTAAACTTATTATGTACTACCTTGACCAGCTGACGCTTAAGAACATCAGAAGCTACAGAGACCAGCTTAGTACCATTGTTTTTTCTCCTAACTTGACGATTATTACCGGTCATAATGGTGCAGGGAAGAGTACCCTGCTTGAAGCTCTACTATATCTTTTGAGTCAGGAAAGACCCGTGTATGACCGTATAGAGCCAAAGGTTGCCCCAGAGAACGCAGTAATGCTTATGCAATGTATTTTGAGACACGAACCAAATACTTCGGAGGCGAACTCAAAGACAATAGAAGATCCTGGTTTTGAGCCCCCTTTAAAGGAGGCCGTTAATTGCAAGAAGGTTGATTGCAAGAAGAGTACCAGAGGAAAGAGTGTAAAGGGAATACCCATGACATCCCTGAAAAGCAATCAGGTGCTTCTTGAACTTACACGAACCATTAAGCGTGGAGGAGGGGATAAGGTAAGTTCTACACGGAGAAACAGAACACCCGATTCTCCTGAGTTATCCTCTGCTCTGCAACTGTGTGATGGGCTGTTTCAATATTGCCTAATATGCAGTGAGACCAAAAGCCACTGGATGTTCGAGACACCGGAGGAAATTAGCAAGTCCACTGATCAAATACTCAACCTTGATCGTTTCACCAAGCTATCCAAAGAGTTCCATCCGCCCCCAAAGGAGCTGGCTTCTTCCGAGGTGTGTTACACCACAGCACTAAAGGCTGTCGCCGATCAAGAAGGAGAACTGCACAAGCTTACTAAGGAAATGGCTAACGAAGAGCAGTGCAGAGACAAGCTGAGGAGGGAACATGAGTTGCTGACCATGTTTACTACTGACTTTGCAAGCCTTGCTAAAGCTGGGACTGACCTCTCTAAACTTCTTGGACTTTGTGCTGCAAACAGCGATCATCGGGATATCGCCAAAGACCGTAAGTCACGTCAGATGCAATTGGCCGAGCTTCCTATTTCTACGCTCCTTTCTCAGAAAATATGCGCCAGTGGTGATAGTCTAGTTCTGTACCTGAATTTGCGATCAGAAGATACTGCACTTGCAGAAGCATACACTAATACTCTTAAAGCACACAACATTTCTGGCTCTCACGTTCAGCTGGACGACGCCAAGAGCATATTTTCTAAGCTAGCAAGCGATTCACTCCTTCAAGAAAGCATGCTTTTGGCACAATGGGAGAAGCTTAAAGCAGAATGTGACCCTCAATCTATTCCAAGGTTTGTCGATAAGTACAGAGCTATGCTGGCACAGTTGTCAACGATAAAGAGCAGCCACAGAGATGTCTACACAGCTGTAGCAACGTCAGATAATGTGCACATTAATACGAAGCGCAATCTGATAGAATCATTTTATCAAAATATTATAGACTATCCCAGTGGTCTTGAACCCAACGAGAGCCTTGACAATATCAGCGGTCTTGAAAGCCTCTGTCTAGAGCTTTCGATGATCTGCATGAAGGTATCTGCCATTGACGATGTAATTAATGATAATATAGCACAGAAGCAGCGCGATCTGGAGGCCATTAGGGAGTCTATAGCTGTTTTAGATAACGCAGTTACTGCGGAAGAGCGTAGCCGCGAGGCCACATCGATACTCGTATCCTTGTCTGGCTCTCTTTCTGACAAGTTAGCTGAGCTTCAGAATGTTGAATACGAAGAAAGCTCGAAAAGAAATAGACTTCAAGAGTTGTCTAATAGATGCACTAACCTCAGAACGAGTGCTACGCAACAGCAAAAGGTTCACGAGCGCTTACTGTATCTTTGTGCCAACCACTACGTGTCATCAGAAGAATTAACCAAAATTAGAGATACTCTCAGCGGACTTGATCTTTTAACATATCTTCCCGCACTCCTCCTTGTTACGCTGAACCATCAAAGAAATCCAGAACAGGATATCGGGAGTGCCTGTAGGCTTGTCATGCTTACGTGGGAAGAAAACTGGACTAAGCTAAAATCATGCTTGGATTGTATGGGCTACCCCCACATAGATATCTTAACCAATATCACTGAGGGAATCTCGTCTGACTGTTTAACTCTTTTGAACAATGCCCTTAATTTTATTAATAACAAAATTAAAGATTGCATTGGTATAGAGCTTAGGTTCTTGTTTTCTACCTCTGACGATTTGCCAGGAAGCCTTACCAAAATGGTGAGAAGCGTCTCTGACGCGTTACAAAAGTGGCTTACCACAACGGGGAACATAATCACTGTTATTCCTACACTCCGCAACGACTTTTCTGTTTACATTAACAAGCGTGCTAAGATTTCTGAGGAGATGGCTAAAAATATGCTGGTTCTATTCGAAGGCTTTTTGGACGAATATAAACAAGACATGGCCCAGCAAAAAGCAGACCTTGTCAACGCGATAGTTTCGGCACTCGGTGCCTTTAGTAATATACTACCGATTGCACTAAGTTGCCAAAATTTAAACATACCTTTTGATAAAGCTCATGTTGAGCTACTTGAATTAGAAAAGAACGGACAGGTCATGCATAAAATCATGCTCGACAACAATGAGATATCGAGCAGTGGTGATAGAGCAGACGATACACTCTATCAGATACTTTGCGGCGTGCCAACGAATACGGTAACATGTGACTCCTTTCCATTGCTGATACCTCAATTGGAGTACCAATCTGCAGATTGCTGCACAATAATAGATACAATTAATGCATTCTTTGATAAACTTATCCTAGCTGCAAAGGGTTTAGAAAGCACACGTGTCGACTCTGAAAATGAACTGAATAGCCTAAGGATACAGCTTAGCGACGAGGAGAACAGCCTTGTATTAGTGAAGCAAGAGTCTGAAGAGCTAGAGAGTCGCGCCAGCTCTATGCGGTTAGAGATATCAGAGCTCAAGGAGCAGTTTCTTGCGACGTCTATTGATGGGCAGCCGTACAGCATAAACTATGCACAGAAACTGGTTAAAGAAGACATGCAAATCGGTGAGAAGTTAAAGCATTATGGCGAAGAGCGAAAGAAGCTGTCGCTAAAGATGGACGCATTGAAAGAGGAGGTCGATGCGCTGATTCTTGATACTACGCAGATCTCGCTATCAGAGTCTGCTACTGTGCCTCTTACTCATGCGGAGTTCTTAGGGATGAAGGAGGCACTAGAGAAGATCAAAAAATCTCCTTCAGCCACAGAGATTGAATCCGCAGCAAGCAGCTATCAGGTAGCACACGACAAAACCCTTTGCTTGCAGACAATACTAGCTATTTTGGAAGAGTACGCTATTGTCGATGAATTTCTATCAAAGCTGCTAGCATTGTTAGATAGGGTTCGCTTACAATTTGCTGGATCCATAGAATACACTTGCTGTGGAGAGCTGCTGAACATGGTTAAGAGAACAGAGGAAGAGCTCACCAACAAGTGCCAGACGCTTGGGGATGTGCTGAATGGTCTTACAACCATGTCTTCTCTATATGAGAGTGCAAGAAGCCAATCAGCAATGGAATTATATAAAAAGGAGGGAGTAACAGGAGAACAGAAAAAGCAACATGAACGACTAAAGGGAGAACTGCACACGGCAGTAGAAAGGTATGCACAGAGCAAGGCGTCCCTTTTGATAGTCAAGGGGGCAAGTACGCTTTCAATACTCATGCAGCGAACTGTGAAGGAGTTCAAGCACATGCTTCTGAAAAAGCTGAACAGCAAGCTCCAATCACTGTGGAATCAGTGCTATGCTCGTACAGGAGCCACGAGAAACGAAATATCAACTGTACGCCTTGCAATCACTCAAGTAGGAACAGGCGACAAGGCAAAAGACGTAATCGAGCTGCAGGCCATATGCACCAACCCGGACACCGATTGTCCTGTGGTTCGCTCGTTTCGAGAAGCATGCTCGTCAGGGCAACAAGTCCTTCTTTCCATTCTTCTACGACTATCTTTTAGTTATATTTCCATGTCGCCCTTCTCATTCATTGTGTTAGACGAACCTACAAACTATCTAGACAAAGAAAACAACAAAAACTTAGCCCACGTGCTGGCTGATTTTATATCTAGCGCACAAAACACCCAGGTTGTTGTCATCACGCACAGTCTAGAGTTTCGCGATGCTCTTATTGCAGCAACTAACAATACCAATACGCGCGCCTACAAAATCTCAATGGAACCTGGAGGTTCAACAATTCGAGAGATTGCATGGGGATTGGATGACGACCTGACCTACTAGTAAAATGACAATAACTGTTTGCGCTTATGTGCGCAGACGGATTGGCATCGGTGCCTCTATTTCATGGTGGCAGGATCCAGAGAAAACTGGGATGCGCTGCGGATACGAGTGTCAGCAAAAACTTCCTGGGCACGAGTCTTCCCTGCCAGAAGCATGCTTTCCTCAACAAGGAGTGCTTGCGAGGCCATGCGAAGAAGATCCCGCTGACCATAAAGCTTTAAAAGAAATGCGTCTCTATCTCGGGGGTTCAGTCCCTGGAAGGTATGACGCCCATCTATGTTTATGCTCTTCTCATATCCCTCGGGTATCCGGTTCTGTGATAATTCATTGATCTCATGCTCAACATCTTTGAAGCACCCTGCAACAAGGGTTCTCACGGGGGCTGGCGTCGTGGCTAGTCGCAGGCGGTCCTCACGTGCATGGCGTGCGTGCATCATAGCCGCTCGAAGCGCGACTTTGAGCTGTCTATTTTCATCCTCGAGGTGTTGTATTTGATCGCGGCGCTTAAACATGCGGGATCGGATATCTCCCTCGGGTTCCTTAGGTGGCTTGGCTGTTGCTGGCCGTATGTCACTGGGTGTAGAGTGCTTAACAGTATTATCCGCAGAATAATAATGGTTTTCTGCTGTAAGGCGGTTAAGAACTCGATTGATAGCATCTACACGTGATACGGACGACGGTCTAGACTGAGCAGCAGAGGCGGGGCGCGCGGGTCCCGGTGCGCTACTCGCCAGCGCACCAATAATAGCTTCATCAAGCGCAGAGACATCTGAGAATTGAGCACTAATGCGCTGAATTTCTTGTGCAAGTTCCACCTTACGGCAAAGATTAGTATAATCCCTTTGGGCAACCGCCAACTGAACGCGCAGTGCAGTTAGCTCTTCGCTATCAAGTTCTCGTGCAGTCCTGAGATTGAAAAGTATGTCCTCCTTTGCATCCAGAACGGTGGAAAGTCGCTTACATTCCTGACGCAAAAAGAGAAGCTCTGCCAACAGCTCGCGAGAAAGACCTTTGTCAGCATTCTCAGCCTTCAGAGTTCCGTTTTCATTTCTAAGTTCTGCTAGATTATTCTCGAGTTGACAGATTTTCATTAAGAATTCAGACTTTGTCTGGGTTTCTCGGGCTGCAAGCTCCTGCCGCTTACGGTGTTGCATTGCTTCTATTTGTGCTCGAATTGAGCGCCGCAGGTGCCCTAATTCGGCTATTTCAGGATGTGCGCCAACGCGGTTTTCTCCTGCAACCTTCTCTTCCAATTTTGCAATCGTCGCACGAAGTTCACGTTCACGAACTGTGAAGCTATCTTGCTGGTATGCAAGGTATTCGCGGTTTCTGGCGAGCTCTGCGGTCAGAGATGCAACCTCGGCCGCCAGGGATTCGCTACGCTGGACAAGCTCCGTATATGTTAGAGGTCTATTTTCTGCTGTGCTCGGTCGCGACCGCGATCGTGAATATGCTGTACTCTTGCTCACGGCACTCTCTGGAGGTGTATACCCGGGTTCTCCTGGCCGTATGACGTGACCTGTGGAAGTGACTTGGAGGGGTTGATAATGCTTGTCAAACTCTTCCTGCTCAAGAGCTTCTTCGTGTGTGACCAGGTCAGGAAGCCCAGACCTAGATGCTTTTAGAGAAGTGGTCATTTTTTTGTCTTGATGGAGACGCCGGCTCTTCTCGCCTCGTTTGTGCTTCTTTTATCTGGGCTCTCTGATAGTATGTCTAGCTCCGCTGTCCATCCAGCCATGCACACAGTCGCACCACTCCCTCGCGACGCGTCGGTTCTCGATAGGCTCCTGTACGCGCTTCTACGGACGTTCCTTACGGGCCCAAACATTGCTGCAGCCATCAGACGCGTCAATACAATTCTTTCTGCCGGCAATCCCACGGATTCTGCGCCAACTGCATCTCTACGGCTTTCAGACCTTGACTCACCTGAGTTGCTGCATTCTAGCACCAGATTCTGGTCTCTGCGTGTGGATGATTGCTTGTTTGAAAACATATCTCTCAGAGCTGCGTCTCCTGATGTGCGATTGGAGCCAGGTCAGTCCATAATATTAGCCAATATTTACATTACGGGTCTCGTCACTGTTACCCTTTCACTCCAGCTTGAAGTTGGTGGAACCACTTTTGATTTAAAAGCCGTAATTCTTTTCAGATCCTTCCAAGGACGCGCAGAGATCACGCTGGGTACTCTTGTCGACGATATCTTTTATTCTCATGGCCCAGCAGGGCCCATTGATGCGTCCTTATATGATGTTGCGGAAACAGAGGAGTACTCTTATCTTAAGGAGCTGCTGCCTTGTGTGGCAGCTCCTACCTGCGAACTCTTCCTCCAAGCATTTGAACAACCAGATTTAGACGTTACCTTGATTCTTGACCCAAACCATCCTGTGCTAGCTGTGGCTGCACGGGCACTTTTCGTCAAACGAGCCGCTGAGCTTTTTATTCGATGGAGCTTGCGCCGCCTGCTCCACTCCTTTAAGATGCACTTAAATAACTAAAGGGTCCTGCCACTGACCACTCCAGGGCAGCACACGCCCACTTTCATAGACGTTGAGAAGAGCCCTACCCAGTCCTATAACGGATTGAGATAAATGTACACAATTTAATATTTTATTTAACTTAAGATAACGATAGTTGTTGACTTCCGATCAAGCAGTGTTTGAAAGTTAAATCATGCGGCACCAGCTTCCTTAGACAGTGATGACGTCGGGGTTGTCCTTGTTGATTGCCAACAGATAAAGTCGCCATGGAAGGTTTGAGCTTTTGCATGGACAGGTTGGTTACCTCCTTGAACATAGAGACACTGTATAATGTAGAGAGCTCAGCTCGATGGTTTACTAGAAAACCATACTAAAACCTCTATAAAGGGCTGAAGGAGAATATGGATACTTGTAAACATATTTATTCAAATACTTTTTTGAATTATATTGCAGATTGCATAGGCTGAAATGGGGCGCTTCGTCTGCATATCTTGTTTAATTACATACTGACGGTCTACATTAACGTTGTCAGACGATCAATGGGTCACTCAACTCTAGCATACTGCACCCTTACACAATAACCCAGATCGTTCGACGAAGGCCTCAGCTCTGTTGACACTGCGGCTGGTGAGCTGGCCACAATCTTATGGAAGATTAGCAGAGAAGATTGAAGGCTCACTTTAATTGAGTTGGCCACACGTTAACTCAAAAAATGCGATCGTCTAACAAGCCAGAAAGTGCTCAAGTGTCAAGAAGCACGCGCGCACGTACTCCAGACATCACCGTAAGTGTTAACTGGGGCGTCCTAGACCAGACTAACATCTTGGAGGCAATCAAGGCCCATAATGTCAAGACGAATAGGTCGCTCATTAGGAATCAAAAGGAGCTTGCCAGGAGGCTGTACTTTAACACAATGGACATATATTTAACTGATCTTTCTTCAGTGTGCTGTTACTTGAAGGGGCTTCTGCCGTTTCGCCACGTTGACCTGCAAGGCATTCTCAAGAAAAGAGAGCTTGCCCAGCTCTTTTCGTCAAAGATAATGGCCATCTTATCAAGCGAAGCCAGAATTCCACTGGAGTTTGTCTCTGATTCGCCCATCACGCACAGCCAAAAGGAGGAGCTTGCTGAGGCCTTCCTTGTCAACAGACACGAGAGGTCTCTTGGAGATGATATTTACTCATATAACAAGGCAGCAGAAGAGATCATATGTCTGTACATTTCCGACATGCGCCATTTAAACCGGATAATTCGCAAACGAGGGCTTTCAGCGCCCGAAATCACAACAAAGGACATCATCGACCCATCAGGTAATCTAAAAAACAACATCTTCACCAAATCTTTTCGCATATTAGTTCCTCTTTCTCTTTCTAGCTTTGGCCGAAGCAATGTATTGCGAGAGGACCAGAGTGAGCATGCACATGAAGACATGACTCTTAGAATTGCTGATCTGGGAGCAAATTCTGTTCAGCGCAGCACTGTATCTAGTGCCAAGCAAAAAGGATCAGTAACATTTTCCATCAAAGATCCAAGCCCTGGGTCCTATACCAACCATCTTAGTGGGGTCTCGCTTTACGGTGAATCGCTGGCAGAGTTTCAAGAAAAATTTGACCTGTCCCAGGTGGAAAAATATCGAAACCAAGCCAAAGCTCTGCATTCTGAGCTTCGGGAGAAAGACATGATGCTCCAGGAAGCAAACGACACTATAAGGGAGCTCAGAAGGCAACTTCAAGACTCAGATGATGCTAATGAAGACCTAAGGGCTGAGAATTTATCACTTAGAACCGCCATTGACACTTTAAAGACCACAGCAGAGTATGAAAGCCTTGAAAAGGAGAACATCAGGTTACAGGAGAAGCAAGCGGTGTTAAGGAAACAATTAGATGACGCACTAAGGCTTACTGGACAATATAAGGAGCAACTTTTCATCCAGAGCCGAAAGTTTGATACACTCATCAAATTTGTTAATAAGGAGTGCAGTACCTTTAATGAAATAGTGACAAAGTATAACTTAGACAGGGACATATTTGAAGTGGATCCCCACAGTTTTTATGATCAGTCCGCAATGCTCTCCAAAACTCTTATTAATACTGACGATGCATCTATATCAATACGGGCTTCAACCATTCTTCGACATGTGGCTAAGACCATGCACAGCCTGATACAGGAGGGAGAAAAACTTGTGCTGAGACTCCGGATAGGCCCACTCGATAAAGAAAGACTTGAGGGTTTAAATGATGTAAGTATACTAACTGGACTTGACGATGTCGTTACGCTACTGTTTGAACACCTGGGCAGGACACTGTGCTAGATACATTTCTCCATATTTGATTGTCGTATTGGTCTACTGCCCCGATGCAGACGAATAGCCTGCGTGCCCGGCTTACAGCCACAAGAGATCTGCAGAGGTTATTCCTGAATTCATTACCTCTGGGCTCCGACAACGACAAGAAGACGACATCTGCCTCGAGCCCCTGATATCCATCGCTGGTTTCGATATCCAAGTTAAGACGCACCTTCAGGTGTGTATCGCTGTCTGTGGTGAACGTAGTATCGCTGCACATGTTCCGCAGGACAGCTATGACAGGGTCGGAAAGAATGTACTGCTTTTGCGAGTGATATAACGATAGCAGAGCAACACTGATAGAGACCTCGTATGCATTGATCGCTGGATTGTATAGTAGCAGGGCCTTGCTTTGAGGCGTCGAACTGTTGCTTATTGTCCATAATCTACTCTGCTTCACCAAGGTTAGTTTGCCAACTGCCCGAGGAAGTCCCTATGCAAGTTATTATACTGGGCGTGTCTCTCGCTCTTCAGCAACCGAGATCCAGATCTCACAGGTCAGACGTCATCCACTTTGATGGAAGAAGATTTATGCCCCTCCCCCGAGGCGATAGAGAGGGCAACGGAGGGCCGAAGCTAGTGATGGTACTAATCACTCGCCCCGCTTGTCCAGACAGACCCACACGTGACCCATATGAATCCCTCGACAAGAAATAGGAGTTGGGGTGCTTGGCTGACAGAGGCGGACTGATCCTGCCTGCACCGGAGAGTGGTGGCGGTCTGGGTCACTTGCCGGGGGTCTACTACAGCAGCTGGCAGTGCCTGACACCATCGAGTAGACGGGTGCCGATTGTAGAGAGACGGCCTCGGTGAACCGGTCCTGACTGCTCCTGGTGCCTCAGACGACGCCTCTCAGAGATGCGGCCCTGGACCAACCGTCTCGACAGACCGAAGCATCACCCCCAAGCGTGCTGTGCGGTGCAGATGGACCAGCCCACAGGTCACTGAGCCAGACGCACTGCACAGGGTGAGCATCGACATGATCTCGTCCTGGGTGACGGAGCACCTGCAAGAGCGCCCTGCGATCCATGAGCAGAGGGCCATACTTCTCCCCGACACAACACATGGGAGTACTCCATCGACATCCACGAATGCGTACCACAACCTCAAGATGGAGGCGTACGTGGAGCGCACCCTCCGATCATACTCGAGACTGATGGTATAATCCACGAGGAGACGAAGAGGCACCCCGAGGAACGGGGTAGACACCCGGGGTCGTGGCGTGCAATCTTCGTCACGGAGCACCAGAGTCACGCGGAGGCCAGGCTGCTGTGACCGACGGTAGCCCCGAGACAACGGGTGCTCACTAGATATCAGACGATGGTTGACCCCGACGGGCCAGAGGGAGGGAAGTCCTAGGGGGCACCGCGAGGAGCGGCAGCTTTTAGGAGAGCTGGGACATAGGGGTTCTTCCGCCGGAATCGAGGGCATCCGACTCTCGGATCTTGGACGGTAAGCAGGAGACCCATCCAGTGCAGTAGCTTGCACGAGGGAATTTGCTCAGATACACCTAGTGAAACGTGTCTGTTCGTCACATCCCCTACTTTTCCCAAGTCAAACGCTAGAGCCTTGGGGGCCTATTGGTGTTTTGTTGAGGACTGCTATGCACAGACCCCAGACGTTCGACTAGACAGACTATCAGTGAACAGGTTTATTGGCGACCTTTGGTCTGAAAAATTAGCGAGAGTCCGGCTCTACTTTCCGACTGCCCTGCGCTATGGGTTTTGCATATCTGTCCCCCGAGGAGCTTACAGAGCAGCATCGACGTGGGACAGAGAGAAGCAGTGTCAGGGCACTCCAAGACACAGAGGAAAGGTGTCGGCGACAAGCGATGTGGCGTCGCATTGACTCCCAGGTGCGCAGAGACGACGTAGCAATTACTGCGTGTATGAGCCAGCTTCGGGGACTAAAGCTACAGGCGGCGCACTATCTCGATGTTCTAAACAGCACGACGACGGCAATTGCAGATCTTGAGGCCAAGATACATTTGCTGAGCCTGAGCTCTGAGGACATCAAGACACAGCTATGCAGAGGCTCATCGTGCTCTTCAATGAAACGCTCTTGTAGCTCTTCTCTTATTGCAGACCGTGACAGGCTACAGAGTGATATGGCGCATGGTTGGAAGGTGCGTGAATCTGACGGCTTTCTTCCTCACAGCTCTTCACCTCGGCCCAAGCATTCTCTTTTCTGGAAGGAGGTCCACTCATCTGGGCAGCCGGCTCAAATGGCCTGCGAGGATTCATTCTATGATTCACCCTCTGAGGAATGCGAGGCACAAACGTGTGCACTCGCTGGAAATATAGCCCGCAAGTCGGCGGCAAGCATCCGTTCATCCCGCCACAGGCGTCTCCGCACATCAGCCATCAGACCGCATGCCAATGGCAGGTTTTCTGACCCCGTTGCGTTTGACGAGCTCGACTATTTCAGGAGAAAAGTTTCTGCATTGCCACCTATGGAAGATCTGGTCTCCTTACGTGCAGGCCATCCAGAAGAACAGAACACAGTAGGCGGAACGTCTCTGTATTCTGGAGAGCCACGTCTCAATGAGCCCCCGTGCAGCAGACCCTCGTCAGAAGACCCTCGCCAGCTCAGGAAGAACCTTTTCACCGTGATCGATAAGTATCGCAATGGGTGTACATACTCGCTGATCTCCCTCTTTCCGCCGCTCGACAAGCTCTACCAGCTCTTCGCCGACGCGCAGCCGGCTCTTTCGGCTATCAAGGCCTCCATTATGATAGGTGTGACCCTTTTTAAGATAGCAGAGTTTGTTCGCGAGCTCCTCAGCAGCGACGCCTTCTATAAGTTTGTGCTTGCTCTGGAGCCAGCGGACCTTCCTCGCCTACCTGCCTCCTTGGCAGAGGCTCGGACCATTCTTAGAGATGACGGCGCATCATCGCACGGTGATAGCGATATTTACAATACAGTCAACTTACTGGTGTCTCTACGCATGTACGTCAGGGCCCACTGGTTTGACTCCGTTCAGTCCAGCTACGGCAACTTCCTGCACCGCTACTACCTCAAGTTCCTGCAGATCAACAGCATGTCCAGGATCACTGTCCCGCTGTGGCCCCAGTACAAGCGCGTCCGCCTATTCAATGCAGAGAGGCACCTTTTACGAGACGGCGAGCTGGACTTTTCGTTCCTCTATGCAATCCTCTCCACATTTGCCATCCTCCACGAGTTGCACATTCTGCCCGTTCAGAGGGCCACCTACGGATATCACGAGCTCAGAATGTGTGAGCACGCAATGGAGCACGGCACGATGGTGCAGCCATCGAGTGGAGCAGCCAGGTACACGTGCATCTGGCCTGCGTGGGTGGACAAATACAATAACACGTATATAGGATCTCGATTTCGTAGGCACAGATCAGCGCAGTCCTCATAGGGCTGCCCAGTGGAGCTGTACCTACTGTGCCCCCGTACTCTTTAAGGGCCACGAGAAGCCCTGGCTCTTCACGTTTGCAATGACCCTCTCTGTCGAAAAGCTGGTCGGCTTGCCGCCGAAGATCCAGTTTTTGTAGGCAAGCATCATGGTCAACACGAAGTTGTCACACCACCGCGAAATGTTGAAGAGATTCGATCTATTCTTTAGGATCCGCTTCCGTACGCTAAAATAGTAGCCGCTGTCTACCGCCAAGCGGGTGCACAATAGTACGGCCTCCCCTTGGGACGCGCAAATCAGGTCTTTGCATTCCAGGACGCTCAGAAACGAAAGGGTCTTCCGGCTAAGAATGTATTCCCCTACAAATCCGACGACAGGAACACCTGACCACAGCGCGTCGAGCACGATGGTGCTTCCGTTGCACTTCAAGGTGTCCACGAACACATCAACGGCCAGGTAGCGCCGTATGTGCTCCACCTTCATCGGAAGCATGCTTAGAAAGATGACCCTATCCAAGATGTCCGGCGCCTTGTGCCTAAAGAAGGCCTCGATGTGCAGCTGAGACGCAGGGGGAAACTTGAGGAGCGCATAGTATGCATTGGGCACACTGCGCAGCAGAGCGGCGATGATTCCCAGCGTCCCCATGTCGAACTTGTACACTTGATTGAACGTGCAGAACAAAAAGCAGTTAGCCGGTATCCCGTAGAGCGCGCGGATGTTCTTGCGATATAGAGGCAGCTCCAGACACACGCGGTGACTGGTGAGATCAGAATTATTTTCACTCTTCTCCATGCTAGCTGGAACTGCCGCTTCCGAAGCGATTCTTTGCAGCGGATAAATGGCCTTCAACAGCGGCTCCATCTTCTTGATCATGGATCTATCTCTGCCGCCAACCAACCGTCCGTTTCGGATCGGCTGGACCTGGAAAAACACATTGTCACCGGTGATGAGGATTCTATCGTTCATCAAAAGCTCGTCCCTCCCCTCGCTAGCCGAGTTTGTCGACACCCCATTCTTAGTCTCCCCCTTCATCTTCGCTATTTCTGCCAGCTCCAGCTCCAGCTCTAATATCTTTGAGCTGTGGGCTCCCTCGTCCTTGTCGCCGCCTCCAATCGGTGCTTCCGAATGTGTGCGGCTCCCTATTCCACTATCAACAGACGACGACGTTGCATCGCTTCCGTCCAGGCTCAGAATATTCTCTCCAGCAGCGCTGTGATGGTTCACATCTATATCGGGCTTGCTGTCCTGAATGAGACTTCTGACCTCCTCCACAGTGACCTTGAGGATGTCCGCGTGCTCCTCCAGGAGAATCGCATTGCTATAATGCATACTATGGCTGGGGCAAATGAAGCACCCCGGCATTGTGATGACATGCTCGGAATACAAGTGCGCATAGCCTGGTGGTATGCAGTATTGATCCGCAAGAATATAGTCGAGATAGTTGCTATTAGTGGTTCCGCCGTGCGTCCAATAGCTTATCTGGATCGGCGCCGGCCGCATTGCCAGGATCCTTCCTTCCAGACCACAATTATGCTGACACATAGATATCATGATACAAATCCCATCTCCGTTTATTCTCTGAGCACACAAAAAGGGGTTGTTCTGGTACTTATAGTTAGTAAAGTCTATGAAATTGCTACAGTGAGCTTCAAGAGAAGTGCGGAGGGCGGATTTGTCGGAGGCAACTGTGCTATAAATGGATAGGGATGCTACTTTGGGATCGATATTGCGTAGCCACGACTCAAGGATGCAGCCAATCGGGATGGAGTTTATGTCGTCACATAACACTCCGAGCCTCAGAGGTGACTTAAGATTGACAATATCAATGTATGAAATAGGGCACTTGGAAGAATGCTTGGATCGTGCTAGGGTAATCAGGGCCCTATCATATGAAAAAATTGGTCCGTGTGTTATGTGCTGCGAATCTCTAATGACGGATTTAATGCTTTGGAATCCTATGGCTGTGCAGAGAGTAGGCCCAGGTGTAAGCATAGCAAGAGGCACCATAGAATCGGCGGCTGATTGGTTGAGCGGAAGCATGGAGAGTTGGAGTTGAGAGCTAGAAGATACGGAGTTGATAAGACCTATACTTGGCGGCATTGGGCGTTGATGAATAGAAAGATCCAGGAGCGGGGTAGACATCATATCTATGTTCTGCTTCACCCAATTAACATTCTGCTCAGAGTATCGCTGACAAATAAATCTCAGTTGAGACGACGACAGCCGGTAAAGATAACAGTGGTAGGGCATTATTGGAGGGAGAGGGTGGCTTGGAAGAACCACCCCTTTATTGATCGCATTCTGGACAGTCAGATATTCGTGGATATAATCGTCTATGATTTTTGAGATCTTTCGCATATCTAAGGTATCGTTATGGAAAATGCCCAGTATTTGCTTCATATGGATGTAGTTACAAAATGCATGCCTGTTGTCAGGATCGAGCTCGATACACTTACTGAAGTCTAAATAGGCCGTTTCAAAGCGGTGTAGTTCAGCATAGAGCACCCCTCTGGCAAGATATCCGTCAAGAAAACGGGGGTTCAGCTCAATAGCCCTGCTGTAATATTGAAGCGCCTTCTTGTTCTCCTCGTCTGCCTTCAGTATGTTGCCAAGGTTATAAAATGGCTCGTAATATTCTGGAAACAACCTTGTGCATTTAAGCAGACCTTCAATGGCCAAGGTTTTAGAGTTCTCCTTCAGCAACAGGACGCTAAGATAGTTGATGGCAAAAACACAGTCGTTATCGAACCAGATGGCAACCTCAAAACACCTCCTTGCTTGCTTGTAATACGTAGGAATGCCAATGCGGTAGTAGATCAGCCCAAGATTGGTATACAAGATTGCCAAGTATCTCTTTGTTTCAGCTTGGAAGGTTGGAAATAGCCGTGATGTGATAGTCTCTTTTTGAGCAAATGAGGACTCTAGCAGGCTGAAGCTCAAGTTTTCAGCGCTCAGCATATATACGTCATTCATTGATGAGGGTGTTCTTGATCTGCCAGGGTTACTTTCAACTAGAGGCTTTTCGCTAGCTATCTTGTCACTCTTAGGGGACTCTTTTTCCTGTGGCTCCGTGATTGGCAGATTGAAGGATATAGCGTTGGTGCCAGTGAAGGCGGCTTCTACATTAAACCCCTGATCTTTGCTAAATGCACAGAGGTCTAAATATAACGTATTTAGAAATGCCATTATGAACTCCCAGTCACTACTTACAGCGGTAGCTGTGGTGATAGTTGTCAAAGAATTAGCCTTCATTATTCTTGACAAAATAGCGCCAGCACTAAACTCGCCCCTAATAAACAAAACGGTGGCTTCATCGAAAAACTGTAGAGACTTGTACGGCATCTTTAGCTCTTCAGAAACTAATATACCTAAATTATATACCACTTCTCCCAAACAAAGGTTGCTGATTCCCACGCACGAGTCTACTGCTTTAGTCAGCATCTCTGCAGCATCATAGAAGTTCCTCATGTCGCGATATACAAGACCAAGTGCCACATATCGAGCAAAGCTGGGCTGATATTCAATGGACTTCTTAAAGTGATTGACTGACCGGTCAAGGTTCCCTAGAGTCAATTCTAATTTTCCAATGTTATAGCATATGGTAGAGTGTAATTCGATTATGAGTGGCAGGTGGGTGCCCAGTGTACTTGAAGGAATCAGCGTGCACCCATCCCTAAGCAAGCTCAGGACTGTGTCATCTTCTTGGTTCTCTTTAGACTCGTTAATCGTCAGCATGTGGTGCTCTACTTTTAGAGCTTTCTCTTTATCTTCATCTACCGTGGAGACACAGTTGTCGAACAGCACGGTGATCGGTGACAATGGTGGCCTGGTTATTTTCTCTGGGTCTTTTATTATGTCTAGTGCCTGCTGAAACTGATCAAACGCTAGCGTGTGATTCCCAAGCTTGCTATTACAGATGGCTAGGTTGTTCAAAATGGTCGCAAGAAATGTGTCATATGTGTCCAAAACGCCAAATAGCTCTTTGAACGGGCCTATGTCCTCCTTGAATTGCTTTGAAAGGGTGATGGTATTTGAGGTAGAACTCTCGACTATAGAAGAAAGTAATTTCTCTGCTTCTGAATATCGCTCACACATCAGATACAACAAGGCTAACTGTGCTAATACTTGTACGTTATCAACAGATACACTCTGATTTTCACTAAACAATCCGAACGCTGTGTCTAACATCTGCAATCTTAAAAGGATAATCATCTGCCTCTGAACTATTTGGGCGTAGACTTGTGTCGGGAGCCCCTTCTGTTTAGATTCGGCGACAGCCTTCTCATAAGCTGCAAATGCTTGAATCCAATCCTTCTGTTTAAAGGATATCTCGCCTTGTATAGCGTAAAGAAAGATTAGTGCTTCTGGCTCATTCTTCGCGTGTAGCTGCTTGTCTATGAGTTGAATAAGATCGCTATATTGTTTGTTGCGGAAAAGCTGTGCGATTTTATCCATAAGTGCCACCATTTAACTGTGATAAATGGTGGAGTGTAAATCTGTTAAAGGCGTATTTGGCTGTATAATTCCAACAGTTGCATTTTCATCTCAGCCGCTCCTCAGCCACGGGCTACCGTATTATCCTTTGCGTCTTCGTACCAACCTTGTTCATAATTATTTACACTACAACTGCCTAACCTACTTGACGTCGTGTCTGCGAAGAAAAGGCTAACAGACTGGCGAAAGATCCTGCAAGGACCTCACATCCGTTAGGACTACGTATTTCCCGCTTGCAATCTTGGCAACCAGACAGCAGCTCTCGGTCACCCCAGTGACAGTCAGGGGGCCATACTGAGCATGCTGATACTGCCTGCCTATTGTTGTGCATGCCTGGCTATATAACTCCAATGCCATGCTGTCTGGGATGTCTGCTGCAGCTAGAAGCTCATTGGTGAGGTATCCTACGAGGTCTATCGTTTGGGTGGACGGATCTAGGTGCTTTGCAAAAGCAGGAGCCTTAGAAGTCCCCGGAGGAGCCACTGCTACGTTAATTCCAACGCCGATAAGAACGCGGTCAGGGCATAGCTGCTCACAAAGAAAGCCGGCACACTTTTCGCCGTCTACTATGATATCATTTGGCCACTTAATGGTGGAGGCGATTCCGTAGTACTCAAAAAGCCTGAGAAGAGCAAGCGATGTGCGCAAGTACATAGAGGACGGGGAGAACACATGGACGGGGAAGGACCACGTCGCCGCAAGGTTTCCAGCAGCTGACTGCCAGGGCCCTGTACGCCCATATCCAGCCGTTTGGTTCCATGTGTGAAAGATGACGATATGGTCGTTTGGAGAATACGTATACTCCTTGGCAACAATCTGGGTTGATATACATTCTTCCATATGAACAAGTGCTATCTTTGTGGACCCCACTATTGCGCTAATTACCCTTTCCATTTTATGCCTAAAGAAAACTAGAGAGTGTCAACTGTAGTCTGTAGACATTTAGAGAATCTAACCATCAAATGGATCATCATCGTCATTCGCAAAGGGTTGTCCAGATTGATCCTTAAAATCTCTTTTTGTCGTTCGAGGGCCACGGCGTGAAATCCTATTTGCATCGTTGCTATCAGCGTCATGGTCCAGGAATTCAGGTGGCAGAGTCGCCGATTCGTTGTTTTCTTTGAAGTATCCCGCCAGTGCGTCTACCATTTGCCTGTCGGTACACGGAAGGAATATGGATATAGCATGGCCGAACTTTCCGGCACGACCTGTCCGCCCACAGCGATGCACGTAGGAGACATGCTCCTTGGGTATGTCGTAATTGATCACATGCGTTACGCCTTCAATGTGAACACCCCTGGCGACTGCATCTGTCGCAACAAGGATACTTCCCTCGTCGTTCTTGAATTTCTCTAGGGCCGTTTCCCTGTCAATCTGCGGAATGTCTCCATGAATAATGCAAGACTTTCCGCCGTAAAGCTTTGACAATTCGTCGTGTATCTCATCGGCCGAGATCTTTTTGTTGACGAAGACGATAATCCTGACGGAAGCAGATGCTTCGCTTGTCTCCGGTGACTGATCTTTTGACTGCTGTTTTAGTGATGAGCACCAAGCACGATACTCATCTTGGATAGACGTCGCAATTGACGTGAACACGCCATTGCCTTGGAGCTTCTCCATTGAATCATCGAATGTTCCATCCATAATGCACTTCAGTAGATCAATCAAGTATATATTTTTCTGCTTAATGCTTTTAGCAACGACAATATGCTGGATTACATGCTTGTTGACACTTGCTCTGTAGTTTCCAATGCCTAAGAAGACAGTGTTTTCGTTTAAATAAGACTGTGCCACTTCACTCACCTCACTTGGCCACGTAGCGCTCCATAGTAATGTTTGTCTGTTGGACGCAGAATTCGTAAGAAGAATGTCAAGCTCGGCCTTAAACCCGGAGGATAGTATGGCGTCACATTCGTCTAGAACAGCGTAGGTAACACGCGACAGATTGATGAGATTGCGGCCGTAAAAGTAGCCAAATATTCCTGGCGTCGTGACAAGTATATCAAGGGGTTCGACCATCATCTTTTTGTAGTGATCTCTCCAGTCTTTGCCGCCATAGCTTACGGCAGCATAGAGTGGCCTCAGGGGGGTTTTCTTTGTTCCGTCATATGCAATTTCATCCCCGTAGCATCTGTAGAGCATGGAGTTAAAGTGATCTAGGAGGTTTTCAATCTCCATATATATTTGCGATGCAAGCTCGCGTGCTGGGGCAAATACAACCACAATGGGCGAAGGAACAGCCTCTGAAGTTGGTGGTTGGGCCGCAGCATGCAGCAATGCAGGAATGGAGAATGCATGCGTCTTTCCCGAGCCTGTTTCTGCGATGCCTATGCAGTCACGCCCTTGTATGAGTATAGGCCAGGACGCGGCTTGAACGCATGTTGGTTTAGAAAACTTGTAGTGGTTTTTTAGTATAGTCGATAGGCAGCAATCTCCCGCTTTCTTTGTGAATTGAAGATCATACATGGCATTTGAAAAATGTGGATCGAGCCCTGAGAAGTCGAAGAAGATGACAGGCTCATAGTCCCCATGGAAGACCATGCTATGGCTCTGGAGATATTCGTGAATCTCCTTTGTGGCTTTGGCGGATGCCTGATCAGTTGCGCAGTAGAAATCCTTTTGAAAGTCATCGAGTTTTGCAACTTCTATGGGCCCAGACGGCCAGGATATGTGCATCCGACTCTCTCGCAACTTTCTGCGGCCAAGCGGAAGAGAACTCATAACCTTGGAAGACTGCCTGCCTCCTGAGGACGTACTCGATTTCAGCCTACTGAACAGGCTGAGGCGAGAGCTGTCCTCATCATGTTGAATGCTGAAACCGTGCTTTCTTGGTGGCTCACTCCCTTCGCTTCTGCTAGCCCCTTTGCTAGCTGAAGCGTTGTAGAAAGGTGATCCAGCCGATGATTCGTTTCTCCGCCTCTGCGCAGGTGCAGAATCACTAAAATCATCATCTAATGCAGACATGGCAGTTGGGTGGGCTTTTGTTGCGGAGAATGAGGATGTATGAGAACCAAACCTTGCAAATGATTGATTGTCAATCGCGTTCACTGAGCTGGCAATGGAAGTTGGTGGATACTGTTTTTGGGCCTGCGCGTCACCAGTTGCGACAGTGACGCCAGAAGTGGCAGGCTCCTCCCCAAACCCGGCAAATCCGCCGAACATCTGTTTTAAAAAGATCGGTGGAAGGCGTGGAGCCATGTTTAGCTTTGGCCTCAAACTTTACCGCTTTTCTGAACAGTCAGGTGAGCTCGTTCTGTCTTGGAGGGACGACTCTAGGGGGCGGTGGAGGGCAATTCATCTCCCTTCTGTGCTACGCGCACAAGCTCTTCAAGATCTGTGCCTTGCAAGGGGTGACACCTCTCTCTTCATTCTGAGTAGACCGGAGCAGAAGGTCTACCACATGTACAACGACTTGAGTCTTTCAAAGAAGATCTCATTCATTAACATGGAGGCCATGAGCAGTCGTATTAACTCGATTGCCTACACTGACGGATCCTACTGCATTATGGGCTTCACTCCTGACATGCGTGGATACATCATAGACGGAAAGAAGGGGGGTCGATTTTTGTCTTTTAGAACAGCTCCAGGCGCGGCACTAACAGAGATCTTCCACGGGCGTGTAACTAGCGTGCACCTGATTTCTCTGGACAAAGGTATGTACGCCATTGTACACTATGACCAGATAGCTTGTAACCTTTTACAAGTCGATCTCGAAAATTACGTTTGCACAAGCCTCGCCGATCACTCTTTTGATTATGCCACTAGGCTCCTTTATGTTTTTAGAGCAAACTTTCACATTGTTGCCATCTGTGGCTCAAAGTCAATGGCCTCCAGCAACGTGAGTGATCGTGGAGAGGGCAATAGCATAGCAAGCTTCACGTTGTCAATGTCCTCTAGCAGAGTGGGGAGCTCTCTTTGTGCCATCGTATTCAGCGTTGGCTCATCTCCAGTTCCTGTTTCTAAGCAGCAATCTAAGACAATCTCGCTATTTACCGATCTTCCTGATGTATTCCGAAAGGAGTGCATCTATCATAGTGGGAACTTAGTGGCTTTTGATGGTAGTATCATTGAATGCGGCCCACTGGGCAAGCTGCTTTCTACTTCGGCGTGTTTGACCAAAACTGAGAGCTTCAAGCCAGTGCGTGCAAGGGAAGATGCAGTTCACGTTGATAGCTTTTCAATGAATTTGTCTGAAATCAGTCGGAACTCAGACCGGAATGGCCATGAAGACCGTGGCTCATTAGATGGCCTCATTCTCAGACAATCCACTGGGTTTGGAAATAATAAAGAGAAGCACGACGCACCCCGCGATGCTGTACCTTTGACAGATGAAGTACGAGAGGCATATGAATACCTTGGGATACCCATAGATGATGACCACGTGAGTCTTGACCTATTGGTTAAGGGACTTGTCGGCACCGTTGCCAAGCTGCGAATGACAGAAGTGGCCGCAGCCACAGAGACGGCATCTCTGAAAGAACAAGTCGATGAGCTTAAAAAGTCTCTGAGCGAGATTAAGAAGAACAACGAGACGCAAATGAGTATTTGTCGGAATTTCAGCGATAGCTTAGACGACCTCATGGCAGATCGCAAAAGCATACACGATACTCTGGCCAACCTAGAAGCAAACATAACCGAGCTCGCGCAACAACAACTTATTTTAGCATCTAAGCATCATAAACATTCGGTACCCAGGACAATTGACTTAGGCAACGCCCATGATGGGCACTCTATGCCAGAAAAAGACCTTACTACTTCCGATATTTCTGCTACAGTGGCAACTAAGAAAGAAGCCCCTAATTTTGTTGGCGTGGAGATGTCGACACAGACAAGGAGAGTAGCAAGGACAGGAAAGGCCAAGAGAAGCGTGTCATCTTCTCCCAAAACAAATCCAGCCTCTTACAAGGAGATAGAGCTTGCCGTTCAACACACTCTTCGCTCGCTATCGCCAACTAGGCGTGTTGTTCAGGCTCCACCGCAGCCCATGCTATATTCAATGACTCCATCAACATCCTTGGTGGACAGGACGGTCCACTCCAACCTCGAGCTTGAGCTCTTATTGTTACGCGACGAAAATGAAAGACTACGAAAGCGGTCGGCCTTTCGCTCTGCGTCCACCCCCTCTGCCCCTAATCACACCTCTGCTGTCTCTCCATCTTCCATGGCAGAGCGACTCAGATTTATTACTAAGAAGATGGACTCCTCAATGGGGAGAGCTCGAAAGATAGAGACAGCCCTGGATGCAGTCGATAGGAGCGGACATCTTGCAGCTCTAAACGCGATAGCTGAATAGAGATTCCAAGGATTTATGGGCTCTCACCTCGATAGCTATAGATTCTTCTACAGCTTTTTTATAGATGCATGTCAGAGGCCAGCTGTTCTTCTAGAGAGCTCAGGAACCTGCCAATACTGTCTGCCATGTTTGCTTCGGGACAGAGTGAGCAATCGACAATGTGATGAGCACGTCTCGCTCCTCCCCACCGAAACTCGAATTGTGTTTTGTTCACGATCACGCTGATACAATTTGATTGCACCAGATTGTTATTTTCATTAGATTCTGGGATAATGTGAAAGCCAAACAGTAGAAACGTTTGCTGTATGAAAATGGTTTTGGCTAGAATAGCTAGCTTTTCCTCCAACAAAATATCATCACCGTAGGATGCACGGATTTGAGCCACCAGTCCTACTGGATTGCAGTGCCTAGTTATGGGATAAATCCTGCACCTATTTGCATGCTGTCTGATTGTTTCCTGAATGGCACGGGCTGAGAATCTCAATGACACAAAGTCGTACGGTACTGGTTGTAAGGGGGGCGCTTTGTCACCATTGTGCTCAGCAGGATTTGTTACCAAAAATGCTCCTGTCAAAAGTGTTCCGATGCTGTATCTTTGCTGGTCAGTGATCTCGCGTTCTACCGAAGGTGCATCATCTATGACTCCATCTACAGTTGTGTATACAAACGTACGCTTCTTAGAGTGAGACTCATCAGTTCTATTATTTTTGGCGAAGCTGCTGTCCCTAGATTGAACGTTCCACAAGTCTCGTACATAGCATGCAAAAGAAATACTGTTGGCTCCAAAGGAGTATTCCTCTGCTGATATGTATCTGACCCTAATTCGATCCACAAACACCGACGTTTTGAGATACTCTAATAGTAGAACGGCCGTGGAGATGATACCGCATGAATTTATAGTTTCAAGCGATTGGAAAAATACAATGTTGTCGATATGGGACAGGCTATGGACTTTGAAAATGTTGGGACGCTCCCCTGCCAATCTAAATTGCTCTTGATTGAGGGGCGCGCCCTTCACAAAGCGTATGGTGATGTCGATGTTAAGAATATCGGCTAGCCGCTTTGGTCTCCGCTCTGCTGTTCTTTTTTGCACAGTAGTATAAGCTATATGTTGACTTATGGTCTCAAAGAGAACCCGAAGAATTGTCAGCACCCATTCTAACGCACGAATCCTACTTGTGGCCACTAGGTTAGTATCCCGTACCGTGGTTATGGAGAGAACTCTTCTGAAGGCTCCTATACGCTGCTCCCCATCAGGGTGAAGGTATCTGGCAAGGTAACACCGCGTATCCATGGACGATACGGTACCATTTCCGCAGGCATTGGGCCTAGTGTTCTGGACCGAATAATAAGTGCTTGGCTCCGAGACAGAAGACAAGAGAAATACCTGAAAAGCCAAGGTGACACTTCCGGTTAAATCAAGCAATAGCAAAGATGAGGCATCTCTTGCACTTGTGCCCTCTTCAGCGGCTGCATGCTCTTGCGTTGCACTAGTAGTAATTGATAACGACTTAAGCATTTCGCTTGTTGATCCTAGCCCTGTAGTTGTGTACAGATCGCCGTCATTAGATTCTTGATTCAGCAAACCGCTACTGCTTTGCTTCTGACTCTGGTGGTGTTGATAGGCGTTATTCATATTGACGAGTAGCTGCTGGGTCAGCCGTGCTGTAAGGAACACATTGCAGTCGCTAACTGATGCATATTGCTGGGCATCAGGCCTTAGACTGGCATATGGCACAGTAGATGGGAGGGTGATGGGCACCGTTCCCATCAGAAGAAGAACGTGTTCAATGAAACCCTCTATCCAAGAGGTTTCAAGGCACACATCAAAGGGCTCTTGAGCAGATTTATTTGGGACTTCTAATACATCACATCTCCTCTTGGCAGATAGGACACCTTGTTTGCAAATACTTTTAGTTTCCGGCTTGCAGTAATCCTGTGGGCGTGTCAACGAAGTTGGCGATGGCAGCTCAGCAAGTGCATCCCTGGATTCTCTTAGAGATAGGAGCGAGAGCCCTGCACAATAGCTGTCTTTGATGAGAAAGTTCATGAGTGCATGTCTATCCTCTTGAGAGATACCATCCTCACTATGCTCCAGAAGATTGAGAATGTCAGATAGTCTATTTTCAGGTGAACAAGTTACAACATACGGTACATTCTTAAATACGGCAGAAATTACTGGAAGATTCAAGGCACTCAGTGCCTCAATTAGGGCGGATGCCGTTAAGCGTTTTAGAGGATGCACATCACACAGCTGATAGAGTATTGCTGAAACATTCGGGTGTGTCTCAGTAAACTCACTCGGGAGCTGCTTATTTTGCACAAGCACACGCAGGTTGCTGAGATTATCGGAAGCAGTAGGAAGAAACCAGAGCTCGAGCAGGGTGATCCCCAGCGAGTACATGTCTGCTTGTTTTCTCAAGGCCGTCACAGGAAGGTTGCTTTGCGCTGCATTGTTGAGGCTACTCTGCATCCAATGTTGGGCAGACAGCTCAGGAGCCATATAGGATAGCGTAGAGCGGTCTGAGGCAAATAGATCCTGATCATCACTGGGTCCCTTACATGTGTAGCTAGTTCCAAAGTCCCCTAGTTTGATGTTATATGACTCGTCCAGGAAGACATTGGCCGGCTTGATATCGTAATGAACGATATCCTTACTATGGATATATGCTACTGCTGATGCTAGTTGTGCGGTCATGCGCCAAAGAAGTTCTGTAAGAGTCAATCCCTGTGCCAACGGCGGACACAAAGCCGCTCCATCGCTGCACTGCTGAATGAATCCTGAAAGACAGCCGTGTGAGCAATATTCCATCTGGACAAAAACTATAACCTTCTCAATCTCTCTTCGTTCTGTTGACCTGGTGGGTTTAGGCGTACTAAAAGGTGTCGAGCTCGGAGAGTCTAGTGCGCGAGTCACTGCACCAAGGGATCCCTCCAAGCTATCGTCCCCTGTTCCTGTTGTGCAGCCACTAGATATCATGGAGGAGTTAGGTGCTTCGGTGGCATTTTGCACGGTGTCTGAAGTGGTCTCAATCCAAGAGTAGTAATACTTAACGATAAAGGGATGCAGTAGTCTGCTAAGAATGCGCACCTCGTTCATGATAGACTTAATATATTGTAGAAACCCTCCTACTGACTCGGTTTTGGCATGGAAGTCGCGCCTGTCAATTACTACCTTTTTCACAGCATACTTTTGATTTTCCATGAGTCTGTTTGCACAGACCACTTCCCCATAGCCTCCTTTCCCTAGCTGATACAACTCAACGAAGTCCTTAAGATACACGCTCTTTGTTGCCTTTAGATACCCGTTAATCGAAAAAGGATCTATAAGCCCGGTTCGTTCATCGAAGGGATCCTTAAGCAGAACATAAAAAGACTGCAGTGCTGCCATCATACGTGACTCTAGTCCCAGCTGGGCCTCGATTGTGCTGGGCTGACGGATGCCAACAGTGACATTGTCTGAAGATGTTTTTGCAAACGATAGGCAATCTGTATTCTGGTAGTGCTCAATTATCATTTGTTGCTCTATAGTCTCTGGTCTTTGTTGAACAAGCCTGATGAATTCGGAGGACGTGTTTGTGACTCCTAAGCCATAAATATGCTCAATGTGCTGAAGAATTTCTTCTCTTAGGTCTCGTAGAGTGACGGGAACAGAGGCAGTGGAGGATAGCCATGCACTCACAGCACCATCAGGCTGCAAAGGGAGGAGCCGAAGGGCCTTATAGACATGGAGCCATGGCCGTATGTCACACTCCTCTTGCGTCACAAGAGCGAGGAAATCATAGAATCTATTGGTGGCGATTCCACCTCTGATGTTTCGCTGAAGAGAAAGCATAACGAGGAAATATATAGAGATCAATGAAGCCAGCGTGAACATAGCCGTTCCCTGTGCCTGTATCTTCTCCTGGTGTGAAAATATTGGCTCGAAAAATGAGTCTGCAAGAGGCACTTCCTCCCCCAGCTTCAAGCCTCCCCCGCTGGCTGGAAGACTGATGCGACTGCCTGTATAGCCAGCGATATCGGTCTGATTAGATTTAGCCACAAAGGTCCGCGTTTCATTGACATAACTCGACTCCACTAGAGCCTTAACAAGCTCCAAGTTTGTCTTCACTACGTCTATAACAATCCGCATCCCGGGGGCAATACGCCCTCGTTGGTGTGTACCTTTTGAGCCTTGTAGATAAATAGGAAGGATGGAGTTCTGAATGTTTTGAACAGTAGGAGGAATCTTACCCATGCCCCGGTGCTGAATGAGCTTTGTTTCAGTGTGAATATACTCATGCTCTGCAAGAACTTGATTTATAACTAGTTGTGTATTCTTGTGTGCCTCGTCGCTCTGATTCAATCGTTCCTGTAGAAGGGCGTGCACTTCCCTGCTGCGGCGCAGTGAGGTGTAGGCACTATGGCTGTGCAGCTCCACTCTATTTGGTGCGATAAAAGATTCGGCTCCACTGGGGAAAACCAAAAGGTTGTCTGATTTATCGTCGCACATTCGATTCTGCGTAAGCAAGAAGACTCCGTTGATAAAATCAGTGAGGGTTAAGGAATCATTCTTAAGATTATCAACAAGCTGAATAAGCAGCTTTAAACGGGCTTCTCCGAGAAAGACTACGTCCCTAAAACTGATATCATGCTCACCGAGAACGTTCGATGGCTTAGATGTGATGGAGATATGTACCTGTGCATCCACGGCCTTTTGCTGCAAGACTGGATCATCTTCCTCCACGATAAGGAAAACTGGTGAAAATGATATGCTGTACTGATAGAAAGACGAACCCTTGGGCAGAGGCGGCAGGTTCACCTGAAAAAGACTTCTTCCAACTTCTATGCTATCTGTCACGTCCCGGAACCATGTCTCCTCGTCCATAGGAATTCTAAATAAAAGGTATTCACTGGCTTCATTGATGGCAAATGAAGCTACTCCTTGAGATATTTATCTAGCCAGGCCACAACTTCAGTGTGCCAGACAACGCTTTCTTGAGGCTGCCATACCCAATGTGACTGTGTCGGGAAGTATATGAAGCGCGACGGAACCCCACGAAGCTGAAGGGACTGGAAAAGGGCGATGCCATGGTATTCGTGAATGCGAAAGTCCTTGCCGCCGTGAATCACTAGAGCTGGCTTGGAGAAGTTCTTTGCGCTCCTTGCGGGATTCCACCGCTCGTACATCTCAAACTGCTCCCATACAGGGCCACCCATTTCCCGAATAACAAAGAAGAGCTCGTCTGTGTCCAGACCGAAGGACGTGAGATCAAAGATTCCATCGTGCACAATGAAGCATGTGATGTTATCCGTGTGGCCCATAAGCCAGTTAACGTGTGTCCCACCGTAAGAGGCACCCATAGCACACGTTTTTTCCTTGTCTACATAGCTGTACGTTTCATGAACATACTTCCAGGCAGACATGGTATCGTCAACTGGAATATCAAACCAATGCTGCCGTATAGACTTCTGGAACTCCTCTCCAAAGCTCCCACTCCCATGAAAGTTGGTGGCCAGCACGCAGTACCCTTGTTCAACAAGTATCTGCGGATTCCAGCGGTAAGACCACGAGTCGTCCCACGGAGACTCCGGACCTCCGTGTACATATAGAATAAGGGGACACTTGTCTCTTGATGTATCGAAATTGTTGTGTGGGCGGAAGAAGAAGGAGTGGACCAGTGCACCGTCAATCTCTGACTTGAGATAGAACTCTTCTGGACGATATAGTTTATCCCAGTGCTCCATTATATCTGCATTTATCGCAGTAACGCGCTCTGCCTCAGAGATGGTGAGTGTAGACCGATCAACGAAGCTCAGTGGAAGAGAGAAGATGTCGGCCGGGAACTGGAAAGAGTTGAGCGACATGTAAATTCTGTTTTCTCCAGCAGTAAATTCATACTGAGAAACCTCGCCTCCAGTGAAGACCGTGGTGCACGTGTCCATGGTGATCCCGAGAGAGATCCTGCACTGCAGTATCACGGCACGTGCCTTTATGTGCGCTAGAACGAAGACTACATCCTCGTCCCTTGCGAGAGTAAATGCGTCAAAGGAGCCGTCAAACGACGGGGAAAGATCACTGATCTCCTGGGAAGAAACAGAAACACGGCGAAGGCGTAACATGTCTGACTCAGAAGTCGGTTCATTCATAGAGAGATAGTACAAAAGATCTGGATCTGTGCTAGAGAACACCGGGTTAGCATCCCGTCCGTCGTTGGTGCACGTGAGACAAGTGGGAGCCGTAGAAGAGATCCTCACGGGGCGATGGGCTGCCGAAGCGTGCCGAATGATGTCCACATAGTATATTGAATCGTTGGTCATCCACTGTTTGTGGCCACCGATCTGCGTTGTGAATGCAAGACGAGAGCCGTCGTGCGAAAATGCAAAGCTCTCTGTCCCTCCAAACGGCTTTAACGGAGCATCTCCGTCGAAGCCTGGCATGATGTCAACAACCGTGTCCTCCGTGACAAGGCCAGTCATAGGAAGCGGAGCCACAAACAGGTGCCTATAGAGCCCAGGCCAAGCTTCCTCGTCCCAATGCCGCATGTATCCCTCTGTGAAAACCTTGGCTTTATACAGTAGCGCGGCCAGCCGCTCCTGCTCAAGCTTTGCATTCGTCAGTGGTCGATTGGTATGATTGTATATGTAAACATCTGCGGAAAATGCTAGAAGGCTACCATCTGGAGAGACCTTTATCGCGTCGATATCGACTGGAAGATTTGACAGAAGGGTGCACAGCTGAGTATCCGGATCAAAGGAATACAGTGCGTTGACAGCAGAGTCCAGCGCAGAAGAGATATCAGTGAAGTAGTACAGGTTATTGGCGCTACTATACAAAACATTACTCGCGTGCACATTCAGAGGACACACTTGAATGGGCTCCTTCCCTGGGCCACTAATGTAATAGAGAGTCGAGTGTGAGGAGTCGGTACCCTGGACATACTCTGATTGCGTAAATAGAATTGCCTCCGCCTTAGGGTTAAGCGCAAAGGTCCCGAGGCGTCTCAGCTTAATGTTCTCGTGAACGTCAAACGTGACAGACAGAGCCCAGCCTAAAAAAAGCCACGCGAAAGCCATGCCCTGGAAAATGTTTTTGGCTAACGGATGAAAATGGTGGACCGTTAGCATCTTGTGCCTGCGAGCTGATCCATAGTGCACCACATTAACTATAGCAGACAGTAGAAAAATAAAACGCCTTATGCAGGCTAATTAGCCTATCACAGAACATAAAAATGCCTTGCGCCATTGTCACCACTAATGCTGACTTCACCAAGGATCAGGCCGACGCGTTCTGCCTAGATATGGGCCAGGTTCTGGCTAAAGAAACCGGAAAGCCTGTGAGCTATTGCATGGCGGGGGTTCGTAAAGCAGATATGTCTTTTGGAACATCTACTGATCTCTGCTGTTTTGTCGACTTCTACTGCATAGGTGTAATCTCCCAAGCCAAGAATCCTTCTATTTCTGCCGCCATCACGGGCTGCCTTACCCAGCACTTCAAGGTGAAGCCAGAGAGGGTGTACATCAGCTTCAACGAGGCGAAAGGCCATAATTGGGGCTTTAATGGCAGCACGTTTTAGATCCATCAGTAAATTCTAACATTGTAGAGCCGAAGAGGCTCTGTGCAGAAAATTCTCGCTAAAAAATCGCACGATGGCGACTGTTAGGCAGGCGTCTCTTCAGAGAGCTCGATATAAGAAAGCAATATCCCAGCAGGATCTAGATTCTTCGCGTACAGAGCCCTTTAGAACGGGAGTCCCCCATCGATTACCGCTTCCACCGCTTCTATCTGCCCCCACGCCCTCTGGTCCAAGTCTCTTCTTCACTGGCACATCCCAGGGGGCAATCAAGCCCGTAGCTCGGCGGCCCCTTGCCCCGGAGCCGACGCTCACAGTCATGGAGCCAACAGAGGGCGCTGCTCCAGTCAAAACATACGGATGCCCCAGGCAGTTGAGCAATTCTCTCCTGTCTGATCTTAGGTTGCTGTCACAGGCATGCGGACGTGCATCACGGCCTCTTGCAGAAGCTCTGTGTTACTGGAACATGGCCGTCGAGTATGAAGCTGCCTTCCTCTTGAAGGAGGCCATAGCTTACTTTAGAAAGTTCATCTTCCCCTGTGTTCGGGCAGGCTACACACCTGGAGTCGTTGCAGGACTCAGCTCAATAGCGGCGGCTCTTTACTGCCAAGGAAACTACTCAGAGGCCATAACGGCGTGCGAGACGGCACTGGAGGCTGTCCCCGAGGCCATTCATGTCTGTGAATCGACCACTGGTGGCTGGGTAACGTCTTCAATGGCAGCTGCAAGCATTCTAAACACCATCGGCCTTTGTTTCACGCAGCTCCTGGACTACGAGGCAGCCACGGTGGCCTTCTCTCGCGCGCTTCAGCACTCACTTCAGGTGGCAGATCAGAGAGTAGAGAAGGCCATCTGCGCAAACCAAGCCAGCGCAAACGCCCTTGTGGGAGACTTCGTAAAGGCTGAAAGCTGCCTGGAGCGCCACATTGAGCTTTCTAACACATTGGGAACGGTTAGCGAAAGAAACATTGAGACTACTCTTGGCCTCAGGGGCTTGGAGTCCGATGAATACCAAGCTATGGGTCCTCCGGATGCGACATCGAAAACGGCCAACGTCCTGGAAACCTCCGCGATCCTCTCGAGACTTGGGTCGCTTGCGCGCGTCCACGGTGAGTATGAGAGTTCACGACAGTTCTACCAGCGGGCCTACAACCTAGCTATTCGCTCTGGTGACTTTGAGCACGCAGTAACCGCGAGCTGTGCGATCGGGCTTGCAAAGGGAACTGAAAGCATAAAGGAGGCCCTGTCTGCAATCCAACAGGAATCGGCTGGCGTTGAGGAGGCCAATGATTGCGACATAGAGAGCATTCAAGACATTTCCAAAAATTGAAAAATGCATGGAGCCTCCAGTAACCTCTGCGGAGGCTCTGGCTACTGCCTTGGATGGTGTGCTGAATCCGGGAGGGATGAGCCCTGCTAATATCCATTCACTTTATGTCGCCTCTCGATCAGTGATTTCCAGCGGTTTTGAGTCTTGGTCTGAGCCCTTTGCTCCTAAATTCTATAGGTTTTTGACTCTGGCGTATGCCCTTTCGGACTATGAAATGCTGATTCAAGCGCTCAGGATAGTCGCCACTTTGTGTCACTGCGAGCGTTTTGCCATGGAAATGCTTTTATTTGAGTCTACAATCGAGGATGGAAGCTCTGCCGATGACAACTTCTTTCCGTCGTTTGGCTTTTTGGCAAAGCATTCTCCGTCTGACAGACTCGTTATACTTATACAGGGCCTAATCAGCCATGAAGTTTATGATGCAAACCAATCCCTTTTTCATGCGGCTGTATTGGCTTTAGAGGGTCTCACATTTTATTCTCAAGGAAAGAAAAAGGTTTTGCTCAGTGGTGGGCTCCAAACTGTATCGTCCGTCGTCAAGGATCTGCACACAGGAGCTGATTTCTTCGATATGAAGGGAGGCACTAGTGATTTGGCTCTCTCGCTTTGGGAGACGCTTAGCAACATTATTACATACAGGTTTGCTCGTGCGTTGGCCTTGGACAGCGGAGAGAAGGTCCTTGAACAGTGCGCAGCAATGCTCTCTGAACCTCTGCGCCGCAGTCTTGTGACGAGCCTCAGATCATCGCATACTTACGTGATCACCTCCTGCATCCTCCCCTGCCTCTTAGAGTCAGAGCTATTTTATAAGCATTTTGCAGAAGACGAGCAAGCCATATCATCTCTTCTAAACGTTGCTATCAGTGGTAGGGACGCTGGAAGCAGAGCCGCATTGCTGTCACTTCTCGTGCTGAGCATTGACACAGCAGACCCAGGCATCGTTACAAAATTGGCATTGCACGGAGAAGTCGGAGAAGAGGCAGAGCGGGCACAGGCCGCTGCAGAGGCAGCCTTTGACGAGTTCCGGAGTAGAAGCCCCAGCCCGATGCGGAGACTCTACAGCACTAAGGCTCTTCTTAGCACTGCTGCAGAGGAGCGCTGTGAGACCGTGCTTTCTGTCTTACAATCTCTCCTTGACCACGAAGTTTATGTAGATATATCTTACTCACTGGGGGATCTCCTTACAACCAGGAACCGGTTTATTGACGTCTTCTACAGTCAGAAGGGTTTATTGAGCACAGAGATTGATAACATGCGTGAAACGATTAAGGATCTTCTCTTTTCGTTATGCATCGATGAGGCAGGGAACTCCTTAAAGGATCAGTACGGGAGTGCTACCCAAGCAAAGACTGCTCCTCGGCCAGGCGGCCCGACCGCGATTCGGAGTGTTCCGCGGCCGGGCGCGCAGAGTCGTCTGGAGGCACGCAGCACTGGCAAAAAGCCAAGCGCATTCCGTAAAGTAGCAGAGCACATGTCTATCGATCTCTCTAAGACCTTGTTTTAACTTCTCAGGACCTTTCTGTTCTTTCTGTTGAATGATTAGTAAATCTAAAAACCTATGACTGTCAACCTTCTAAAGTCGATAGCGAGCTCCTACGAGCAATTTGAGGCCATTTTCAACGGTAACAAGGTCCCGGGCCTCTTCAAAGTCTTCAAAGACATCGTTGGCTCCTGCACAGATTCTACAAAAGCGTGTGTGTGCTTACGCCTATTCAACCTCTGTTCCACCGACGCTCCTGAGGCCCTTCTGCAATTCAATGACTTCCTACCCGCTGACTATGCTTTCATAGCGAAGAGCGCCGGTCCTGGTGCCAAGCCACTGGTCCTCCTCCCCAAGGCCTTAGAAGAGCACAGCAGGACTTGTCCCAATGACCACGGTGCCACCCACCATCCGAACTCTCATGAGGACGAGAACGTGCTGATGTACACCATAGAGAGCCTACTTCCGGCCGATAGTTCGTTAGAATTTAAGCACCTCATTATCGCTTTTTCATCCCAGCAAGTGGAAGCAGTTGAGTTTATTATGTACAGTACGTACCTAATGAAGGAGTATCCGGAGTTCTTAACCTGCTTGATGTTCTATTTAACCCCCAGCTGGAAGAAGTTTTCATATAAATCCTTAAACATAGTTCCCCTCGAACAAATGGGTGCCAAATATGGACTGTCCCAGGACTTGTCGGATGATGAATACATGCGTGCTATTCTCTATTTCGTTTCTAATTCTAATTTATTATCTCAGAATGCTCTAGAGTGGCGCACGTCAGTGATTCAGTCCATAAGTTCCAGTTTAAATGAGATGATGGCGAAGTCTCCGAAGCTCTTCGACCACACGCGAACCACTGTACTGAATCTGATGGTTGATAACCGGACAAAAGAGGTCTATCAACCCTTTGACGACCAAGCAGGATTGCCTCCACAAATGTACAGGCAATCTAGTGCAGAATACGGGGTACCTACTGGAGCTTCGGCTGGCTCTCTGCGTGCTGCTCCGGGAAAGGCTGCGGCAAAAGATAAATCTATAAAGCCTTACAAAGCAAAATCAGGCTCTAACTCTCGGTCATCTGATCACTGGTCTTTGGGTAGAAATACTATAGGGAGCATGCGCTCGATACTGCTATATGAGGGTGCCTTCGGGGCTGAATTCAAAAATCTGGCTGAACTGGCACAACATACAGAGAGCTACTTTTTGGCACTGCTTCACGCAAAGGAACTTCCACGACATGCCATTTTATCATATCGTATACCGTGTTGTCGGGTGTTTCTCATTGACGTCTGTGAGACGCTCCTAAATTCGAACGCACTACCCCTTATGAAGGACAGCTATGCTGCTGCGAAGATGCACAAGTATGGGCTTGTCGATTCCTTTACAGACTATGGAGTTGTCTCCAGCAACTTCGACATGGAAAGCCACGACGAAACAGACAAGGGAAAAACTGCTCCATCAACGGCTTTGAGCCTAGAGTATTTCACTCGGCGCCAAGAATATTTGAGGAAGGTTCAGCTATTTATGAAACGATATGTCTCTCTTCCTCTAGCAGATCAATATCTTCTTATCACTAGAAAGCACAACGAAGCCATTACATTCATTGAGAACGCCTTCTTTTGTCAATTAAAGTATAATTTACGAGGGCTCTTCGCTCTGGCGTCCCTCAACGAAGTTGGTGACTCGCGTCCTCTCTCGTATGCATGGCAACAAGTGACCGCATCATACATCAAGGCAAATTCGCAGATGAACTATCCTTGTAGAATAACAGTGGACGATTCTTTTCTAGTCTACATGCAATTGACTCATTCGATGCACATCCAGGAGATTCTAGAGTCCTATCCATCGATTGGACATAAGGCATGTCGAGGGCTTCTGGCTCAGCGTACTAACAAAGAGATCCTTGACCAGCATGCGCCATTCATTGAGCGCGGGATTCTAAGTACACGCGATATCTACGAGAACTTTCTATTCTTCAGCAACGACCGCAACTTTGATACAATATCTCAGATCCCACAATCATGGAGCAGTGCAATCAACTACATTCTTTTCTACTCTGGTTCTGGCAACTACACGACTCAAAACATTCATACCCACAATATGATCAGTATTCAACAAACAGCACAGATTGCAGAGGGAATATCCACGGGGACGATACCCTCATATTCTCAATGGTTCACTCAGACAGGCGACATGCTTCTTCCCCTCGACATACCTGTCATGAGCATTGCCACGGAGAGTAACTTGACAACCTTTGAGATGCGGGTGAATCGTCTGAGTATGGAGGAAAGGAACAGGATTTCTGCTGCGAATATCCCTGAGTGTAACACATCTTATCGATTCAAGCACCCCGTTCGATTAGTCAGACAAGACTCCGTGCTGAATAAGTACTACTATGGCACCTTCCCAATGGGGTCTGAGAGCAGCGCCAAATCCATACGTCAGATGAACGTCTCGCAACTCATGGAGGATAACAGAAAAATAGTCCAAAGCACTGATGACATTGCTGGATTGGAAGAAGAACTCATTAAATATGACGTGGTCATATACAATCTTAAGCTAATAGAGCAGAAGCTCCAAGTCTTTTGCTCAAAATACTGTCCAAATCTTCTACGGATAGAGTGTAACCGCAACTATGAAGGCGCACACGATGTTCTTTATGAAGGTGATTGTCAATTTGATGACATGACGTTCGAGACTGTCAAGAAGCGGGAGTCTGTTCTCGCGAGTGGCTCCATTGCCAAAGAGATGGGCGGGTCCTCACATACTATGGAGTCATCCTGCTCAGATCCGTATGTCATCTCGACTGTCCAGGAGCCGGAAGAGGTTGCTAGAAACATGAATGAGCCTGAAATTAAGAAGTTAGTTGCACCGTCTCCTACAAGTCCCACCAATCATGCTGAACCAGAGGCATCTCTCCTACCAAGGCCCTCTGAAAGAGAAAATTCCGACCCGGTTCACGGCGAGCCAAGTATTCCTATGGCAGCCCCCAAGCTTCTAATTAAGAATGAAGCTACGTATTTGCCGGATATACGACATGCAGGTGTATCTGTCAAGAGAGAGGAAGAGTTGGGTGTGCAAGGTTCAGCCCCCAAGGATCCTGCAGATGGGGAAATTACCTGCAGAAACACAGTCCCCGACTCCCCTATTGCCGCACATATTACTGCACGCTTTCTACAACACCCTCAAGAGACCAGTATATATCCCCTATCTCCAGGCAATGCAGCTGGGTCCCAACAGCGGCATAGAAGCAAGCTCTCCACAACCGACATTCAGCGGGAGGTTATGAAGGACATGGAACTGGGTCAAACTGCATGTCTCGATTTACCGCTACCATGCCTGGAAACAATCAAGTCAGTGATAGGGTTGGACTACTATGACCTCTTCCTCAGACATCCCAAGACTTCGGCCCCGTTCGTTCTTAAGCGACTTAGGGTATTCCTCAGAGATCTTCAAAGCCACCGAAACCTTAATCAGAGTCCGTTGATCATACGGAAGTTAAGGACTTGTAGTCTCAGAAATCTGGACCACTTGAGTAACGGTCAGGCTGAGATAGACAAGAAGGCGTTTGTCATACGGAACATGTTTGCAGATTTTGAACTAAAACAAAAGAACAGTTATTATATCAGCGACACTCTTCTAGATCGAGGGCACTATGACTGCATTACTTCTGAATTTGTTCTCAAACCAGAGATAAAAGACCCAACTGATGACAACCAGATGTCGTTTTGGGACAAGCTCATGTCAATCAGCGATGCGTGTCCGACGCTCACCAAGTTCTGGCACGATGAAGAGCAGTGTCCAGAGGAGCGCTTTAGAGAGCAGAGAAAGATCACCCAGGACCAACTTATCCATATCTTATCCAGCCAAGCTTATCCTGGTTGCTATTGCTCCTGTAGCGATCGGTTGAGTAATGTGAAGGAGACTCCGATCAGTGACACTGGCCTCTCTCTGCTCAACAAGCTGAAGATAGTGGTCGATGCCATGTATGCACAAGCGCGCCAGAAGCTAGGCCTTTCTGCCAATCCCGCCCAACACAAGTGCTACTTTTTGCCCCATATAGCATTCAATATACGCCACATTAAGCCTGAGGCGCTTCAGTTTCTCAAGACCTGGTTACTGCACTCCCACTCCGACACTCCCTCATCCGTCTTTTCGGCAACGGTGGATGATGGCCTTCAGGAGGGCTTCTTTAATGCAGTCTTCGGGCAGATCCTTTACGCAGACAGAGACGTAGAGATGAACGAAACCCAATCTGCTTCTATTGTCGAGTTCATGACATACATTCTCTTGAGATTTGCTTACTCTGTGCTCACTAGGCTTTCAATCGCACGACAGATCTGTGAAGAGGTCCGCCCTGGCGTGTCTGCCGAGACATTACAGTTCGAGGTACTTCGCAAATTTGGGCTTGTAGATCCATTTGACCCTGCAAACCCACGAAACGCCTATGAGTACTCGATCCTGTTTATGAATCTCTTGAACGCTATTCCAGGAAACATAGCCAATTGTGCAGACATAGACCAGATACCAACGCAATCCCTTGGCGCATACTTTACAGAAAAGGAGATTGCTGAGGCATTGGACTCTGCTAAAGACAGCTTCCAGCCAGGAGTGGGCTCAGAGGCCCGAGATGAACAAGCCAAGAGCCCTAGGACAGACCTTTATTGGCTTATTGTGCAGTGGTATATACTAACTGAAAAGGTATCACAGGAGCAATTTGAGTTCGATATGTCAGCTCTATTAGGCTCCTCGGTGGCCGTTATCTTCAACCTCAAGCCCATCATGAAAAATATGCGCAAAATATACACTGACATATTTACAATGTACGCCGAAGTGCATCGGATACACGCTTCGGATGGTATCTTCAAGGGGAATACCGTGGACGCCAACATGATCAGTGCCGTGTTGCTCTATATCCAGCATGCCCTAAAAATTAACATGCTAGCGGAGCAATCCGGTGAGCTTTTGAGTCGGACTCTCCTATGCGATATTGCCAATAAGCGGGGGTCTGGCATTATGCTCTGTGAAGTGGTGGCTGGATGCATGTGCTTTACAGAGCTATTTGATGTTAAGCCGATGCCCTAGGGCATGCTTTAGGTCGACATAGAAACTAGAAAAGCCAGAAAGTCTTCAAAATCCAAGATTTTCATGGGCGTCAAAACACTTTGTTCTGATCGCTACAAAGAGGCTTTTCTATTGCATACAGATGAGCGTGGGAGTCTCTTCGAGGCTAGGAGGATCTGTGATAACGAAAAGGTCCTAGTGGAAGCCATTGCCTTATCCTACATTTCTGCGGAAGAGCGACAAGAGCTGCTCAAAGAGTATACCCAGTTATTAACTCTGCGACACGACTGTCTTCTTTCTGTGCAGGACATATACTACGATGCAGGGGAGGGGCACTGCCTTCTCATCGAGCTGGAGTATTTCCACGGATCGATGAAGGCGTTGATTCACGACGCTGCCGGGGCTAGAATTCCTTTTGACGAAGAGTATATCTGGCACCTGATGGAGCGCATCGTTAACAGTCTGACATATCTATACACTAATGAAAGTTTTTCCATCAAAGCACATGGTCAAATATGGCCATCTAATATTCTTAGAACGGCGACCAATAAGTTCGTTCTCGGAGAGCCTATTCTTCCCGCACACTTTGTCAGCCACTTGCTTCCATCTGAGTATAAACAGGCAGGGTTTAGCTACTTGGCTCCAGAGACAGTGCAAAGTAAGTCACTCAGCGAGTGTTCGGATATTTGGATGGTTGGATGTCTCATGTATGAGCTATGCACACTCACTCCTCCTCCATTTGACTCTGGAACGTTGACAGAGACGCCGACCTTGCCTTCTCTTCAGCAGCTGGTCGATGCTGGAGCATTTTCGCACGAGCTTATTCTATGCATAAAGTCATGTCTTCACTATCTACCTGAACTGCGCCCCTCCGCTTCTGTCCTCAGGGATCTCTGTGCCCGGCGCTCAGCGTCTGCTTTGTCAAATGTTTGCATGGACTCGGCGGAGACGACTGCAGACGTCGGTATACTATCTATTCCTGCACAGGATTCTTTTGCAGCCAATCAGTCTCATTACGACGGTAATGCTGATGGCACTTGGATGGGAGCACAGCAATCTATGCTATTAAAGGAGTCTAAGGTCAAGCTTGCTATGGCCCGAGATGCACTGCTATTCATGGCAATTAGAAATAACGACCTCCCTGATGTTGTGGCCCAAAAGGCAACCTTTCTTCGGTGCCCATGTAAGTATTTTCAACGGGCGATTGATGATTGCCGCCCAGAGATTGTACACCAATTCTGCTTATGGAACTATGAGCATAATCTAGACATCTTCGTTTCTGCCCGTAAGGGCGTCTCCACTAATTCAAAAACCCCCTTGATGACTGCCGCGCTCGAGGGCAATGTTGCGGGCGTTTTGGAAAGTCTTCATCTCTCAGGAAGATACTGCTATAACTATCTTACTGGAGGAGAGACAGCGCTCTACTATGCTGTTTTAGGGTGCAATCCCGAATGTGTTAAATTGTTACTCTGTGAGCTGGGTATTTACAACGAAAAGGGCTGCACAGCGTCCTCACTATTACAATCGTCTAAAGGATTTCAACACGATTACGCAAGTCTATTACTTCCAGAACAGTGGATACAGCCACGAGAACTCGTAGAGCAATACCTGCTTGCTGACGACAAAACCAACGCTAACGAGTTTGATTCCATTCACAAGGAATTGGATAGTAAGCTAGAGGCGCTAAACAGACACCTGGCTACAAAGCCACAGCAGAAAAGGAACCATGTAGGGTGTCCTTTTGAAACAATTGGGGAGACAATTAATAGGAATCTCAGAGATTGCCTGAAAAGCCTGCGCGAGGGTCGGCAGTAAACCTTCTGATATCAGAGGCACGCGTCTACCTTTTTAAAAGGCAGATGGAATGGTTCCGGGCTATCCGGCGCGGAGATTCTCTTGGGGTTGCTGGGCTCTTGGTTGCATCTCTCAGGACGCAAACAGATGGAGGATACACGGGGCTTATGGTGGCCATTCAGATGGGCCACTATGATATAGCCTTAACGATTGCGCGGTATGAGCACAGTATGGTAACAGATGAGGGCGAGACAGCTCTCATGCTTCTCTGCAAGGCACCGCACCCGCTATTAGCTTTTGGTCAGGAAGCCAAGATTCCTAGAACGGCTAAATGGGTCTGCAAATTTACTCAGATAGGTAAGTATGCACAGGGTCTTGCTCTGCTTAAGATTCTTGCACACCATGAAGCCACAAAGGTTTCTGATGGAGGAAAAACCGCCCTTATGATGGCTATTGAGACGGGCAACTACGATGCAACAGTTCTGCTTGGGAACATTGAGGCTGGACTTAGTAGTGAGCACGGCTGGTCGGAGACCATGTACCTAGTGCTCAGGGGCCACGATGACCGTGCGCTGTTTGAAGAAAACCTTCAATATGAAAGGCCACGCTCTGGGGTAACTGCCCTGATGTTAGCTGCTCTTGTTGATAACTTGCGAGCTGCACGGCTCTTCTTTGGGAAAGAGTGGGGCTTGAAAGACACCTGCGGCCGATCAGCCCTAATGTTTGCCGGGATAGGGGGGCACACAAGCATTGCAACGCTTCTGTGGCCCCGGGAGAAGAACATGAGGGATCGGGAGGGGCGTACCGCCATTATGTATGCCACTGTTTATGGAAATCTCGATGTAGTAAAGCTTCTAGTTGCTGCAGAAGGGCAGAGCGAGGACCTGGCTGGTTGGACAGCGATAATATATGCAGTGGTTAGTTGGCAGCACGATGTTTTAGACTTCTTGGTTGAGAACTGCCACAGCCTTACGCAGAAAACCATATACACCGCTTTACAATACGCTTCAATAATAGGGAATTACCACGCAATAGAGTCTTTGCTCACCAAGGAGGGAAGAATATATACTTGTGACGGTGAAACCGCACTTATTCTCGCCGCAAAGTACAACAGGCTGTCCGAGCTCAATCGCTGCAAAGCTTCTGCGACCGCAATCCAAAGGTTATGTGTAGAAGAGGCTGCTATGGTAGACATGAATCAGCGAACTGCACTAATGCACGCCGTACTGAAAGGAGACAGAGAGGCTGTATCTCTTCTGCAGCCTTTGGAAGGAGGCCTTGTTGATAAGGAAGGCAAGAGTGCATTGTATTATGCTCTAGAGAAAGAAGACCTAGACATAGCACACCAGCTTTACAGTCAGGAGAAGCATTTGAATGTACCAACAGATTGGTCTCCCCTTATGTTGGCTTGCGTAGGCTGCGACACTCAGCGCCTCTCGGAGCTAACTATCGAGCCGGGAAAGCAGACAAAAAGGGGACTTACAGCCTTGATGATTTCGTGCAGAGTCGGGTTTGGAGACGGAGTTCGTACCCTCTGTGATCTTGAGGCAGGACACCAAGACGCTAATGGCCGAAGTGCTTTAATGTTCGCAATACATAATCGGTTCAGCGTCGGAATAGAGTGCCTTATACATAAGGAAGCCAAGCTGCAAGACGCATTGGGGATGACGGCCTTGATGCACCTCTTGCGTGATAATTTTGGACGGTATGCTCTAACTCTTTCTTCCTTAGAAGCTGGCCTGCTGGACAAGTCTGGTCTCTCGTCACTAATGTATGCGGCACGGGCAGGAGTCACACTTGTCGTTGAGATTCTTGCCAGTGTAGAGCACTCCATCGTTGCCCCCAATGGATGGACAGCGCTGATGTTTGCTGCTCAGGCTGGACAAGCAGACTGCGTACCTGCTCTCGCCAGCCTACAGGCCCGAAAGCAAAATAGCCGGGGGCTTACTGCTATGATGCTTGCAGCATACAAAGGCTATGCTTCAATAGTAGAGATTCTAATGCCCAAAGAAACACGCATACAGGACGACGAAGGCAGGACAGCTCTTGTCTACGCCCTCTTTGGTCAGCATAAGGACGTCGTCAAGCTACTTATAGACTCTGAACGAGATATACCCACAAAAACAGGCAAAACAGCTCTCGAGTACGCATTATCCTCATCGAATCCTAACATTACTGCACTTTTTTCAGAGGCGCCAATCCCACCTGCAGTCGAGTCACCTACAATAGATCTGCGTAACTTCAGAACGAAGTCAGAGAGTCAACTCACGCAAAAGTCTCCCCTACTTACTAAAGGAAAGAAGGCATCCAGAAAATAGGACAGGAGACAGGCTGGTCTCCCCTAGCATGCTCCAATTAAATCTTCTAATTAGATTCACAAATCTCCTTTTAGTAAAACCTCTTTTGGTATCTGCAAATGAGAAAGAATCAGCATGGGGTTAATCTATGTGACAACTTCCCAGGGACCAGGGGCCGCCGTGGAGCCTCGGCTAGCCAACAACTGGTTACGGTGAACGAGGACGGAGTCCCTCTCTACCAACACTCGTTCGGGACCCTTGCTGTCCAAGCACAACAGAACATAGGCCAAGTTACTCACAATATTCCACAAAGTCGAGAGCGGAGGCACAATCGCGTCCTTTCTGCCTTTGCACATCACATGGCTGGTGACAGTTCAGCTAAGCCGATGCTGTTAACTACTCACCACACAGATGCCTATCATCTTCCTGACAGTGATCAGGATATGCCAGTAGGCCCTCTGAGGCATATTGAGCATCCGGGCAAAGCACACGACACCCTGAGTAAGCAATATACCACAGACAGTCATCCACACAACGTGCCGTCTGAAGCAAGCAATTCACGGTTGGAGCAAAGGATCTGCTTCGAGGACGAGCTGAGAGACTCTATTACCTCCTTGGCCTACGATAATAGAGTGCTCAACAAGCTGTTAGATAAGCTCACTGAAAATAAGAACGAGATAATGTCCGCATACTCTCACATATCATCCCTCGAGGAGCAGTGCACTCTCAAGGACAACCATATCAAGTCGCTGCGGCAGCACATTGCCCAGATCGAACAGGCTAAGCAGTATGCTGAAAAGACTATCCGTGAGTACGACCTCAAGTTAGGAGATAAATTTGAAAAGAGCATCGGAGACAGTAGGCCAAGTACTAAAGATGTCAAGCTTCAGACAAGACTTCAAAGCCATGTTCTCTCGACGATCTTGGACCGCGCCAATGTCGATATTAGATACAACATATCAGACTTTGTCCAAGAAGAAAACGAAGACTCGGACGAGACACGAATACTGATTGGCACCGATCAGAAGGATTTATGTGAGGAAGAATCCCAGCTAAACCACATCGTTGACATCGTAGTTAGCAGATATAAGACCATTGAACAGGAAATCCTCAAGGAAGAGGACTTTATTCCACTATGTCAGATATGCTCTCATTCAATCCTAAAGAATCAGCTTTCAAAGCAAGCCAAGGAAGCTGAAGGTCTGTTGCAAGGTACCTCAGAGAACCAGGATCCTAATGGAAGCTCAACTTCCGACAACCTCTGTCACAAAGAGCGGACTATGGACGAGCAGATCGACGATAACATGCGGCTTGGCACCCTTCTCGACGAGGATTTTCATGCAGACATAGAGAGCATAAAGATTGAAACAATTAATAATTTGTCTGCAGAATATGCATTGCAGATGGCTGTGTTCCTGCCAAACACACACAATCTTCTCATCAACGGGCTTGAGATGGTCTGCCAGCATCGCTCCGGACTATACGCGATAAATTTCACAAATCCATATATAAAGTCTACATTTCAAGGCAATTTCAATAGCGTGCACGACGCACAGGTTCCCAAGGCCTTTTCGAATAGAGCAGAAGAGCTTCGGACGGACTTGATCATAAATATGCAGAACGAACTAATACTGCGGCAGAGGCATCGCTTCAACACCCTTTTAAGTCAAAAGATACCAAAAGTTTTGTTCAGCCACAACACAAAAGATGCTAACATTCTTCGTGTGGAAGCTACACGGGAGCATTACCTCAAATACTTTCGCAACTATCGTGAATATAGAGAGATTACGCCGGCAGACATGCTCTATGAGGCAACGAGGGGTCACGTATCACGGTACTACGAGAACTGCACCGATGTTCAACAGCCCAGCAAGGACCAGCAGCCCACGGCCACAGGCAAGCGCTACGGCAGCGCTGCGACCACTTCATCCGGCACTTATTCAGCGGTGTACATGGGCCATGGACACGGGCTCTCGCCTGGCCTATCTGAAAACGATGCCTCACACACTCAAGTGCAGTTGGATTTGCCTAATAGCATCTATGAAATAAGTGATACGCTATCTACTACCAGCACACACAAGCATGAATCTGTCTTGAATCCAGAGCCTGCCCCACTGTCCGTAATTGTAATCGAAGACCAGCCTACTAACGCATGTAGTGTAAGCCTACCATCTGCAACGCACATCGGAGCCTCTATTAGCTCTCCTTCGGAAATTCAACGAACGACTCAGCAAACGTCAGAGAAAGTAAAGGTCAATGATAACGACTCTGTCGTCTTCAATATTACACCTGAAGCGCCTCAAGCATTGAGCGTACGGCATCCTCCTCGTATTATTCCTTCTACAGCTCCTAAGGCAACAATAGAGAACCTTTCGGCACTGGAGGCCTTAGCGCTTACAAATGCGACAGAAAGCTCGCTTTTGGAGCGAGCCAATACTCGAGAACGGCCCTCTGCAAAGGCACTTCTTCCGGGTGTAAGCCAGAAAGGCTTAGTTGACGAAAGTAGTAGCCAATTTCTTACCATGCCCATGCAGCACTTGCCAGACATTTCCGAACTACGTTCATCTGCTGATCGTGAGCGGGATTCTGAGGTCAGTAGCAAAAAAGCTTCGGTTCAGAGGTTGACCGCTCTTGAGATCAGTGCAGCCCTGCCCGTTTCAGAGGCATCGCCCCTTCAACAGTATAGAAACAAGATACAGGATCTGGCGCAAGCATTTCCAAGTCTTAGCGATATAAGCGCGATAAGCGAGATGACGAAGCACAGTGACGAATAAATCTGGCACGCATTGCTTGCCAAAAATGTTTCACTCGCTACCGCCAGACGTCGAGCTGACACAGACGGCCGCAGTGGAAGAGCTTGAGCGGCGCCTGATGAACGACATTCATGACATAGAGCGTAAATTGCAAGAACGGGGACAGATCGTTAAAAGCCCGGTGGAAGAGCTTGCTGTTTCAATGCGTCTTAGTGGAAGTCTGCACGAACAACGTCCAGCTGCAGAGCAGCTGGCCATCCATCGGGTGTTCACTGAAGAGTTTGCAACGGAGGCCCTAAAGCGTACACCACAGATTGATGTTAGCCATCTTGAGAGTCTCCTTACGCAGGCGGAGGAGGCCTTAGTGAGCAACAGAATTCATACATGTGCCGAGCATATCATGGCATTCATTGCAGAGCATACGCGCCAGGCCACAGAGATTGAAGGTTTATATCGGAGCATGGTTGAAGAGCTCAGCGAGCTTACTTTAACGGCAGTAGACACTCCGTGCAGCAGCTTGCAATGTGAAATACGTGCGATAGAGGCAGAGATAGAGAGGAATACCGCCAGCTGCGAAGCTGCGGACAGAACCCGACAAGATTTACTAGACCAAATCAGCACCCTAACAGATGAACTGGCAGCCAAAGAAGCGAGGTTGACAGCCAAAGAAAGCCACTGTGAGAACCTATCTTCTGAATTGGAGGAGTTACTAAGGCACAATATGCAGCTTCAGATCAATCTGCAAAGCTTGGAAGAAAGTGTTCGCGGGGCGTCAGCGGAGACCGAGCTAATTCGAAAATTGGCTCAGGGGAAGTATGGGGACGGAGAGGCCGAGTTTCTACTTCAGCAGGTGCAGGACCTTACCGAGGCCAGAGATAAATTGGCAAGAGAGATAGACCGGTGTAGAGTGTACTTGCGAAGGATGCAGATTTAGCCCCTTCCCAAGCAACGCTTTATGAAACTAATTTAAATCTGATTTCAATGATCTTAAACAACTCAAATAAATGCAGATCACAGGCAGTCAGTGCAGCACGGTCGGCCCCCGCGCCTTTGCGGCGTACCTCGGTTGTAAGTTTGAGACCGCAGAGAAGACCCCCTGTGGCTGTAACGTCCCTACTCTCATCACTAAGGACTTCCAGGTCAAGCAGATTGCTGGTATGCTGAAGTATCTTGCTCGCAAGTACGGCAAGGTCGCCAGCCTCTGTGGTGTGACACCCGAGGAGGAAGCGCGCGTCGACCAGTTCGTGGCCGCGGCTGCCCGCATCCAGTACCTTTGTGCCGGACTGGTGGCGACGGTCTATTGTCCCTCAAACATCCCCGGCTACAACGCCAAGGCACATGCCAGGGCTCTCGAAATGGTCAAGCAGAACCTGACATGCATCAATAATTACTTCCTGACCCGCACTTTCCTAGTCACCGAAAGGCCGACTATCGCAGACTTTGCTATGTTCGGAGCCCTCGTCCCGGTTTATGGGGCAGTATTTACCAAGGAAGAAGTCAGTGCATTTGTCAACCTGACCAGGTGGCTCAATACCGTGCAGGCCCTCTCTGGCGTCTCGTCAGTCGTTCCAAAACTCAACCACGCTAGCCATTCTATTCCGAAGAGTCCCGAAGAAGCTAAGGCTCTCCCGCCTCCTGGGTCCTGCCACGATGCCGGCAAGAAAGCCAAGTCGGAGGAGGATGCGCAGGAGGCCCCTGCTGCCCCGAAGAAAGAAGACCCGTATGCAGCTCTGAAGTTCGACATGTATGCTTGGAAGAAGCACTACAAGAACCTCGACTGGGACAACAAGGAGAAGTGGGAGCCGTACTTCTTCGAGCACTACGACCCGAAGGAGTATAGTCTTTGGAAGTGCACGTACTACGATCCATCGAAGTTGGAAGAGGACTGGAAAGTCAAGAACCTCATCACGGTTTGGCTCCAGCGCCTCAGGGGCGAGAAGGCAGATAGACACACCTTCGGCAACGTCCTTGTCACGGGCACCGATGACAAGCGCATCAACATCATTGGCGTATTCCTCTTCCCTCTGGACACGGTTCCAGCGGAGATCACCGAGTGCGGCGGGTCGGCAAGCTTTGAGTTCACGAAGCTCGACCTCGACAACGAGGAAGACAAGAAGCTCCTTGTGGACGTCTGGTACTGGAACGAGGAGACCGACATCGTCCACAATGGTCAGGTCTATGGGAAAACCATCGATGGGGAGACTTGGCACTAGGTGAGTGAATCTTTCTGGATTGCTTCTCTCACGGGACCGCGTTGTTGCCCGGATGAAGGGCCCCTGTCCCTCGCTCCGTAGCTTTTAACATAAGAATCAGTATTTCAAGGGTTTGTCTGGACTGATCAGTACAATCAGGCAATCTTGTGTAACTCTAAAGAACGATTCTCCCATGCTTACTTGTCAGTCCCTTTCCTTGATTCATAAGAACATTAGCAATATCCCCATTATCTGCCTTCATTGGATACATGAGAATAGTCTTTTCCTGAAGTTCTTTCTTAGTAGAATCAGAAGGGTGAGCAACCAACTTCTGAACATATGCTTGGTTAAAGCTCTGCCTGTTCTTTGTTGGTAATCGAGTATTCTACCCTCATTTTAAATTTAGGCTTTTATAATTTTAACAAATTTGCTAGTCAAAGATTGTTCAAGATTGTATGTGGCAGTGAGCCCGCTCCCTCACCACTGTGAATTGTTGGACATAGTATAACAAGAGGGAAGGGAGCAGAACTAATAAACTTTGGCTCTTTACTATCAGTGTGTTACTTAGCTTTTCCCAGAGAGTTGCAGGATAAGGTGCTCCACGCGCATTTCCGGAGTCTGAAGAGTCTGGACAATAGGCTCTTTAGAGTATGCATAGTTCGCACAGACAAAAAGGGCAACCAGGAACTCCTCTATAGTCAAGCCAGGGATATATGTCTCTTTGTCAATTTTGGAGTAGTTCCGCATCACCACTTCAAACGCAAATTTATAAGTGATGATGTGGTTGATCTTGGCACACTTTAAAAGCTGTAAGAGACCTTGGCAGCTGAGAACAGGGCTGTTGAGACAGTAGTTGGTGTATGCTTTCTTTATGATGGGAACGTGCCGGGTCATCACGCGAATGCACTCTGGATATTCGCGGAGGTTTGGAGTCAAGCGAGGACGAGGTATTGCCAGGCCAAAGCCAATATCTGGAGAGGAGAGCTCTCTGTCCAGCAGACTTGCGAAGATATAAATGCAGCGCCAAAGATAGGCCGCTGGTCTAAAGACCTCTAGCTCAACAATGTTGTCTGGGGCTCTGAACCGCTCGTAGGGATGTTCTATGTCTTCTACGTCGCACCGAGATGACTTGGTTAACTCACTAGTATTAGAGTGCGAAAAGCTCGCGGCTCCGTCTTGCTCGTCAGGTGCATTTGACTGAGTGGCCATTGCTTTTCTTTTCGCTTTCAGCTGCTTCGACATAAGCTGTTCTGCTGCCTCATGGACATCATAGGTCCCCGGGGCCGATAGCTGCCCCTGTAAAATGTCCGCACGGTTACTCAGCTTGTGCGTACGGTTGAATATGTCCTCGGCCAGATAGTATAGTAGGTACACAAAGCCTATATAGCATATCCTAGTGATGTTCATTGCTGTGCGCATACGGGCACTTCCTTCAGAGATGTTTTGGGCCTTGTACAGAGCAAACATCTTGCTTTCTGGAGCATATATGGGATAGCCTAGAAGAACCTTCTGCTGCACTGCTACGGCCTTCTTGAAGAGGGGTGCGATATCTGTTTGCTTAACATATCGAGGTAATATGCGTAGGGTAGTGAACATCTTCTCAACATCGGTGACCAGGAGGGTCATCCCCATGGCTTCGCGGGGAATGAGCTTCTCTATCATGGCTGCCATCTCCACAACGGCCTCAGCCTTCATTCTCGGGGGAAGAATGGGCTTGTATCCCGTTTGAGACCCGTACCTGGAGACAAGGTCCGCAAGAATCTTAGTGTAACAGGAAAGATCTGCACTGGCTAAGAAGTTGACTTTCGGCACGTGATCTCCCTTAGAAGACGACGATTTTGGGGCCATAAGGCCAGACTTGTTGAGCACAGAAATTGACTGGTTGATAACTGAATTTTCCATGAGATTGGAGGGCTTCACATAGACCTTATTTTCCTCATAATTGACATTCATGTTGTGCAACAGCTCCAGCGGGCTAGGTGGGATAAGTACTTGCTTAGATTCCATCTCTGATGCTAACGCAGCCACCTTCTTAGTCGCGTCTCCAATGACCGAAAACTGGGATAAGAATTCGTCGAGAGTTCTGACGAACACCATTCCTTCTATCTCGGGAATAATCCCACCGATCAGAGTTGAAACACACTCACGATCGGTTGCGCTGTGTCCAGACTCAGAGAGCGGGGCATTGTCACAAAGCGCGCGTAAAAGCTTCCCATACGCGCTGTTTTCGGATTTCTCTGGTTTGTCATCTGTCAGTGGCTCGGTGTCTCTTCCTACAGTGATGCGAAATGTAGCTGCGATCGACTCGGACTCCGTTCCTCGTGAGGCCTCACTTTGTTCTATTTGCTTCTCCTCTCTGCACTCTTCAATCTCGTCGTTGTACTGCTCTGCAAATCTAACCCTCGACGACTGAGAAAGGTTTGTTTGCATCCACTTCTACCCAGCGAAGATGCAGCAGATTTTTGGATTTTCAGTAGCTTTTGGCCAACTTTTCACTTTTCATATTTCCAGACTTATTCCCATACATTTGAAGGGGCACTCGAAGGTTTCCACAGCTCTTGCAGAGCCGCCTTGTCCTTGACAGGATTCTCTGTGTCGCTGCGTCGCTGTGTTTTAACCGCTCTTTGTATCGCCGATCTGCTCGCCCTTTAGACGCTTATTTTCAAAAAAGCAGTCAATAATTTTCAGATTGCTATTTTTAAACTAATGACTATCACCATGCAGGAGTTCCTCTCTTTCCTCAACATGGGGGAGCCTCCTGTTTACAACTTCCCGCTCCTGGATAGAGACATGGGCTGCAAAGTGTACCTAAAGATGGAGAATATGAGCAGCAACATGGATATTGCTTATCGTTGCTATGCATACTCAATTGGAAAGATTACAGGGTGGGACAAGAGTAAGAGCATATGTTTCAAGGTGACTAACTACAAGGCTTTTCCTTTGCTGATACCGCTCGTTGGTGCAGCCGCCAGCCTTCACTATAGAATAAGTGTTCAGTTTGCCCCGGGCCTGCTCACCAACTTTGCATATGCGTTTGTCGCCTATGCATGTCACGAGCTCGGAGCTGATCTGGACAACTATGTCGCAGATATCGTGGTGGAAAAGGTTGTTCACATAAGTGACCACTTCCGTGAGGCCATATGGCTTATGCTTGATGCAACGCATGCGCAGATGGCCAACGAGGTAGACATAGTTCACCAAGTAGTGATCCCTCAGAACGTCATGCTCTATCGCAGAAACGACTTTGCAACGTACTGCCTTGAGTATTACAAGAAGATCGCATTCAGTGGCGATCTCACTCTCGTGCACCTTAAGCACATCCCTGCAATGGATCCACACGTATGGGTCCAAACTGTGCGCGACAGTGTTACCCACGAGCAGTTCTTTGCCAATTGCATCTTTGGTGAGACGCACCCTATTGTCAAAGCCGCGTTCGATGCCCTCTACAATGAGATAGATACGGTTAAGTACTTCAAGAAACTCATTGAGAATCAGTACAACGAGCTCGTCAACTCCGTGTCCCAGGAAGAGCTTCGCGGCTTCCCATATAGCACAGCGCTTGTTGACCAGGACATGGTTCATCTAGGTTTTTACAAGTTCCTGTCTACCACTCACTGCATCAGCACAAATGTCCACGTGGAGGCATTCACAGCCCTGCTTCTGCGAACGACCGGTTTCAGAAGATTTAACCCGACACCAAACGTACTATGCTTCATCACAGGGGCGGTCTCTGCCTCTCTTGAGGAAATAGACATTGCATCAAATATTGAATACTCCTTGATGCATGCCCTAATCCAGTCTGGAGAGCTCATGAACTTCGTTGTCAAGCTCAACACACTTGATGGGAATCTCATGACCCGTTTGACAGATATCCTCTCCAAGCACTCGATTAATATTCTTAGCTTTCACGTAAAGACTATACAACACCAGCAGGTCTCTATCAAGGCCTCGGGCCCTGGCTACCAGCACTTAGTTTCTTTGTACAATGAGTTGTCCGAGGTCTTCGGTGATGAGAACATCCTGGGGTTGGCGATCCCTAAGTACAATATAAAGGAGGAGGGGCTGCGCGATGTCTCCTATGAGGAGTTCAATGAGGGAGCTTCGTCCAGTGGCGAGCCCATCAGAACATATGTTTCCCCCATCAAGTCGTGTGATGAGATAACGCCGGCAACTATTGAGCTTGCTTACAACAAGCTTCAGGCAGCTAAAGCCATACACGAGACCCCCTGCATCATCTCCAAGGCGTACAGCAATATTTTGCAGAAGAAGACAGGCGTTGACCACACCGTTATTCTCCAGTTTGAAAATGTTCAGCAGACGGGCTCGTTTAAGATCCGCGGGGCGAGCAATATGCTCATTAAGAGCAAGGAGTGGGCCGAGAGCAATAATACTGAGATCTCTGGGGTTGTGGCATGCTCTGCAGGAAACCACGCCCAGGGAGTCAGCAAGACAAGTGACTTGTTGGGTATTCGCTGCACAATAGTTTGCCCTGAGACGGCTCCGACTGTCAAATTGGTTAACACAAAGCGATACAACGCCGAAGTGATTAAGCACGGTGCTGTCTTCGATGAGGCAAGCAAGTATTCCCAGGAACTCTGTGAGAAGCGCGGCTGGATGTTTATCCCGCCCTATAACTCGTTCGACGTCATTGAGGGCCAAGGAACAATTGCTCACGAACTGATGAACAAGATGGTCGGGCAAGGGCACGTTTCCTCCATTGACCGCATCCTGGTCAATATTGGAGGAGGCGGTATGATTTCAGGAATCTCCCTTTACGCTAAGAGAGTCAATCCAAATATCAAGATCACAGGGATCCAAGCAGAGAAGGTGTTTCCTCTCCGCAACTACAAAGAGAGTGGCCAGCTTGTCCCTGTTGACAAAACGGCTGGAACAATAGCAGATGGCTGCAATGTCAAGGTTCTTGGAGGAATCCACAACGATGTCCTCAAGAACTACGTTGACGAGTTCATTTCGGTGACTGAGAACGAGATCGCCAGTGCGGTTGTTCATGCTCTTATCACGACAGGGACGCTCTGCGAGGGCGCCGGAGCAATGGGTATTGCGGCCCTGATGTATGACAAGCTGACCCTTGCTGAGCGTGAGAACATAGCTGTCGTTCTGTGTGGTGGCAATATCGACCTCACTAGAGTCAGACAGATCTATAACTACGGACTCATTGCTCTAGGGAGGATGCTCAGCGTTGAGATCAGACAGGCAGACACATATGGCAGCCTTGCAAAGCTCAGCAAGATTGCCTTGAAATACTACTCTACCATACGATATGTTACATACCTGCGAGGCGGAGATGACCTTGATTGGGACCAGATGGTCGTGAAGGTGGACATCAAGATTCCAAGCCCTGCAGTCTATGGCTTGCTTAGCCAAGAGATTCGTGCGTCCTTTGATACAGTTACATTTCTGGGTGAAACCGTTATCCCTCGTTACCCTGTGTCAGCCCATGCACCTGAGCTGGGATCGTCTGCTGTGGAGAACTCTCAGGTACGCGTCGTTAAGAAGTGAGCAGATACCATATGTTGTAAATTTACTTCTTCTCTTTAAGATGCTGTAAGTAGCACTTATCAACAAATTCCTGGTCTATCCCGAAGTTAGGGTTGATGCCGAAGCGTGCAGAAAAGTCGGTCAGACGTTGCATCCACCCATAGTCGCGGATCCAATCCTCTGTGCATGCAGATATGTTCTTGTATCCATAGAAATAGAGCATGTCATCGTTTGTATAGTTGGTATAAACGGCTCCAAGCGCATCTGCCATATATTTGCCAACCCTATCTGCAAAAGCTCGCGGAGTCTCCTCACTTGCGCGCGACATTGGTTCGTGAAACTCCATTTCAACGAGTGTCACAGGATTGGCAAGAATCTTATACAGATTGAATAGAACACTGTCTGAAAGCCAACATGTCGATAGGATGCTGCGGTACCGCACCGTCACTGGTTGAACTGGGACGTTTAGGCGGAAGGCGCCTGTTTTAAACCTGGTAAAACAACTGGCTGGAGTGACTGTTCCTTCAGGAAATAGGACGATTTGCTTCCACTCGTTCTCGCTATCGTGGACGCGGTTCCACAGGATCTCAGATGTACCAGCGATTCCAAACGCCTTGCGCCTCTCAAGCAGCTTCTGATACTTTGCAATCTTCTCCGCATCACGCGCAGGGATGTTCTCATCTTGCGGATTGAGGGATATGATCTCAGCTTCGGAGGCACTCGGGGACGTATAGAGCTGGAGTAGCTCACGCATCTCGGCCGACGGAGGACGCCTAACAATCACAACTCTAGCGGCGAGGAATATCTGCCGTATGGCCCAGTTGTTTAGAACCCCTTCCTTGCCAACGGGATGCCCGAAGCATTTGAGCGAAAAGGTGAAGGCGTCCATTATCGAAGAATGGTTGGCCACAACAACCGGTGCATCCTTGTGGTGTGACAGCTGCTCATTTTTCACCGTGTAAAAGTAACCCGTAACAACTGAAATGTAAAGACTATACCAATGAAAGAGCCCAACACAGAACTTGTCTCGTGCGCGAGGAAGAGGCTTGGCTGCATCAGTCCCCAGGTTGACGAGGAAAGCTAAAGCGACGAAGACGATAGATCCCAGAATAGCTAAGAAAAGGCGGACTAAAACGAGTGGAGCCCCCGCGACAAGGATAATGGGTGCTACTGTATAACGCAGATATTTCCCTGCCACGCGGCCATCCTGGAAGAATAAAGGACAGGGAGGAAGGCCAGAACCTGATTTCATTACAATTATGAATCTTTTTATTCACCTTAGATTGTTCGTGCAGGCTAATTAGAAGAGCAATCGTAGCTTTTAACGTGGGCCTGACATTTTGGACAAAGTAGTGGTGTATCCAGGAGCTCAGGGCTTACTGGGGTGTAGACAAAGTGCTGGCATGGGTAGAGCACTATATTTGGGACGTGCTCCTTTTGCGCAACCTGCAGTTTGTTGCTCTTTCGGCGAACTTGTGGAGTTATCGACTTGATAGGATATTGAGTCAGTGACTCGCTAAAGAGATTTTCTGATGCGATTGCTTCCATCTCTGAATTGGGGGTTTGACTGGAAACCTCGCCTTTGGTATTAGCCACGCTTTTCAGCTGCATGAGGAACAATAGAAGCTGGATTGCCCGCGCTCCTGACCATGGATACTCCGTAAAACTGTTTCGCTCCGCCGTTTCCGCCAAAATGTTCATCTTGAGGATATCAGTTATGCAGTTCATCGGAGGGACAACGATGTTAGGTAAGGAAATGGGAGCTGGACGGCTATTCAAGTGACAGAATGAGCCCTTCTTATTGTTAAAGGTCCGTATCTCTGTTTTAAAGACGGGAGGTGTGGAATGTACGTCAAGCGGAGGACTAGTCGAGGAGAAGGAAGGGGTTATCATATGGATTTGGGAATGTACTAAGCGCTTGTTTTTGAAATAAATTAGAGCAGATTGACCTAACTTGTCAACAACATTTCCTTCGGCCGGAAAAAGGAACTGGTAGCATCCTTGATGATCGTATGCAAGGGCGTACATCAGTGCTGTCCTCCCTTCATTGTCGGCATCACCTGCTTCATCCTGAAGAAGAGAAACAGCATTTGGATCACCTGCCTTTGCTGCATGAATGAGTGCCGTCATGCCATTGCTATCCCTTCCATGGAGCTCGTGCGGCAGCAAGAGTTGGAGCACTTGTGGCATGCTGTATCTAACAGTATACATGAGGGCTGTCTGCCCATGCGAGTCAAAGAGTGAGTGCTCTATACTCACCAACAGAGCAGCTACATCTGCATGGCCAAATTGGATAGCATACATGAGCGCAGACCTCCCGCCAATCTCAGCACTCTCCTGCATGCATGCTTCCCTCAGGAGGAGCTTTGCCGCCTCTAGATGTCCAAACATGGCAGCGAGCATTAGCGCAGTGGTCCCCTCGGCTGTTGCTTTACCTAGGTGGCATTGGAGTACTGCATCATCAGGTGCTACATCTCCTCTATTGCCTCTAAGCACCCAAAGCATAAGAGGAGACCAGTCATCAACCTCCACTTCTCGATTCCTATACCCGAGGATGACCCTTGCAGTGTTGAAGGAGCGAGTGCGAAGAGCATAAGAAAGAGCACATCTCCCCGTAGTATCAACAATGTCAGCTTCTGAATGCAGAAGAAAACGGCAAAGCTCAGCATAGTCCCGCTCGGCAGCGTACATTAAGGCTGTCTTCCCTTGGTTATCCTGCATCCCACAATATTCTTGGATGATGTTAGAAAGATGTTGCGGGGGCACTCCAAACATAGCGTACATAAGCAGAGATCGACCTTCGTTATCCGTGCGTCGCTGATATTGCCCTATGTTCCGCAGACCAGAGACAACGCTGACATGCCCGTGATATGCGGCGATCATGGACGTTGTGCATCCAGTCGAGGAAACGATATCACCTTCCTGTGGGCCAAGCGTACGTATTGAGTCTGTATCCCCTATCATCGCGGAGTACATCAGAGCAGTGAACCCATACTTGTCACGCATTCTCATCTCATGCTGTAAAAGAAAGCCTATACCTTGATGGAAGCCAAGCATGGCACTAATCATTAGGGCTGTCTGTCCGGCCAAGTTAGTAGATCGCACTTGGTGGCAATGCCGATTGCAGAGATTGATGTCACCAAGAATGCAGCCCAGCATAAGCCCCGTGTATCCTGGTACTAATACACTAAGCTGCTCGCTGTGTTTCATGAGGAACCGACGAGTAGGCTCTATAAGCGCGGGGAGATATTCTATATGTTTGTTCTCAATGGCGTACACAATCGGCAGGACCCCCGATAGGTCAGGACACATTGCTAGACGAGATGCTAGGAGCTTGATCATTTCGTAACTTGGCGTGGACGAGCAAGGCAGAGTTCTTTGAGCTTTCATTTGCAGCTTGAATGCCTCATCAAAACACGATGGCCTTGCAAGGATAGCTGTCAGAACATTGTGATTCAGAGAATCGCACTCGTTTGCCTCGTCGTCCAAAAGAAGTTGTGCGATAGAGGTGTTGTCCATTTCTACGGCACACATCAACGCAGTCCGTCTTTGTCGGTCACGGGTCTTGACCATCATCCGCCTGTTTCTCTCTATGAAGTCTACGTCGCCAGCGGAGATGGCATTGAACCACTGCGCAATCATAAGTTAGTTGTTTTTTCAGGGGGCAAGAGACGAGGTCCAAAGCTTCTCTCTTGGTGATAAATGGTATGTACCTCAAAAGCCGTCATCCTACAGCATCATTCTCAATCAACAGACTTCACACCGGATTGATGTAGTCAGTTCAAAAGACGATCATGTCCAATTTACTTGCAACGCATGCGAGCACTGAACTGGAAGGCAGCCCGCAGAACCCTGTAGGCCCACGCCCACAGTATGCCACCAAGGCCCACTATGGGCCGCTCAGTGGGGTTGAGCATAGCATCTACAACTCTCGAAGGCGTGGTGTTAAAGAGCGGAATTCGGAGAAGGGAAAACAAGAGGGCTGATTTCGATCGCTTGACGGTCGGGGCTGTGTAGAAAGATGTTCCACTAACAATGTGAGGCATAACGTAATGGAATCGCGTGCGTATTTTCTTATCAGTTGGCTCAATAAGTTGAGAGACAGACTGCTTGATAGAAGTGGACGGGCAAGTCTCACTCCACGTTGCCTCTTCAGTCTCTTCAAGGGCCTGTGCGTATGCTTTCAAAAATGCCTTTGCAGAATGGTAGAGGCCAAAGTATGGCAAAGGCATCAAGGAGGCAATGCTTGAAGTAAAGCAGACATAGACTAATTTTTCTTTCAAGGGTGATGAGAGGAGCAGCTCAGTCAAGTACACATGTTGCTGAACATTGCATTGTATAAATGATGTCTTTTCGGAAAAGGGCGTCGCCTCATATGGCTCAAAAAGCCCATATCCGGCATTGCTGAAGAAAAGAAGGATAGACGGGTTCTCTTCCGAAATTGCCGAAAGGACCGTCCTACAATCACGCTCCCATGTTTCGGAATCGAAGTCGACTACACATGTCCTAACCGATACTGCAGGGCTTTCAACAGAATGCCGGAGCCTATCGAGAACAGTAGCATCGCGCCCAGTTAGAATTAAGGAAACTCCCATGGCACTTAGGCGCTTTGTGAGCTCTCGCCCAACACCACCGCACGCCCCAGATACAATAGCCCAGACCTTGCGTTCACTTTTATTCATGGCTTTTTTTCAATCGTTCAGCTGGCAAAGAACAGCACAACCCTGTCGAATGAAGAAGTTGGGGTCCTCATCAGTTGGAATCACCATTGGCATGATGTGGTTTGTGCTCCGACCCGTAGAGCTCAGTATCCCCGCTCTTTCACTTGTCTTGTAAATTGGTGCGTTATACCCTTTCACTACCTTTGAATCCATGCTAACTGGCGCAAAGTGAACAATCGGAACGCGAGGATATAGGATCCCTGGCTTTGCAGGAAGCAGCTTGCCTCCGTCGAGATCGAAAAACCCGCAGTCTAGATACAAACCATAAATCAGAACCCCTGTTTCCACACAGAGATCAGCGGAAGCCGTGCTCTCCTCATCGTACGTGGTGAGGTAGCGGAAGTCAAAGACCAGACTGTCCACGGAGATCTTGTACTCACGTGCATGCATCTGGAGCACACCAGTTATGAATCCTTGCGGGAAGTATAGGCCAGACATCCAGAACGTTGCTGGTTGTCCGTTTGTGAGCCAACGACGCATGAATGCAACGCGCTGAATTAGGTCATCAAACCACGAGGTCAGTGGCTTGAGGCTTGGATATGCCAGCTTCGTCCAGCTGCTTGGCACGCGGCCTAGCGCTAAAGACTTATACTGTTGCTCTAAATCAACAGATAGTAGGATCAAGCCTTTGATTGCGAGACGGATGCTATCCAGAGACGTCTTCAGGAACCGCAGGAGATTGTTGAAGCGCTCAATCTCCTGCGAAAGAACAACAGAGAGACAGTGCATCATCCCATTCGATGCTGTCACAAAGGTCGATGGACCAGCCTCTTTCTCAATGTCAAGCAAAGAGGGGAGCTTCGACAAAAGAGTTGCAGATATGCTATCGACTATTTGGTCGGTTGTTAGGTCGTTTGAGGGCTCGCCATAGAGCTTGAGGCGCAGGCGTGCAAGGTCTTGCTCAACAATCTGAGGGTCCGGGAGCGCGTCGGTGGTGCTCACAGCCTCAGCAATTTGCTTTGTTTCATCACCTGGCGTGGGCTCCTTGTCCGTTTCCTCAGTTGCAAAAAGCTTCTCATTCTTCGGCAAACAGTCTGCGCTAATATCGAGGATGCGTGCGATAACCTTATTTGATTCGCTTTGCCTGAAGACCACGAGCGAGTTTTCGCTCATGTTGAAGACCTCCGTTCCGTCCAGGATGGGCAGATTCTGGGCGAAGCTCCGGACCATGTCGTAGGAGGTGTATGCATCGAAGTCAATGGTATACTTTTTGTTTGCTGCGATAAAGTCGTACGGTTTGGAGAAGTCGCTGATAACTTTATCATTGATAATGCCTGTTAGGATGCAGCTCAGTGTCCGAAGGTCCCAGGAGTCAGTAACTCTTCCACCATAGTGTATCTTAGAAAAAATGAAGGTGATTGCATCCCAAGGAAGCTTAAATGATACGCCATTCGGAGAAGAAACCTCTCCACGATTATCCATTACCGAGGTAAATCCATGCGCCATAATAAACTCGTTTATGCTGTCAACCATGAAGCTGCGGAGGCTTTGCACGCAGATAGAAAAGTCTGAGTCATTGAACTCATAGCGCACATTGAAGGCCTGGGGTCCAAACTTCCTGCGCTCAAGGAGAATTCCATGGAAAAAGACAATGGCGTAAAAGAGCCTTTTCCACATGGCCTTTGCCTTTGTGTTAACTATCTCAGAAAAGCGTGCCATGGCGTTCTCATCAACCACTAACGGCTCCTCACCCTCTTCCGGTTTGGGAATAATATCGTCATAACGCAGCTCAGAAATGATCTCCTCGGCCTCCCATGCTTCAACAGTGGACGTCCCCACTGCCCGGACGATGTTGTTGCGGAGCCCCGTGGGCGGCTCGGTGGTGATCTTCAGTGAGGTCTGGAGCACAGATGCTGGGAAGTGTTTCACTGGCATTGATGATATAAACAATCTAAATGACGACTTCGGAGGCAAACTCAGGAACGGCAGGGTAGCTGCAGCATCTTTTTTCGCATCAGGAGACATGGTCTCACAGAGGGACAGAGCCTCAACGATCATCTCCAGCTCTGCCATCCATGACCGCGCCAGGTGTCCGTTCTGTAAAAATACCCATCCGCCGGTTGAGGACGCTTTCTCTATCGCATTCCGGGCCACGGGAGCTTGTCCCTGGCCGAGGGATATCAGGTAAAGAGGCTGGTTGTTCTGTTGAGCCAGTGCCTGCAGCTGGGAAAGGGGATCAGCCCCGACCGTAAGAAGGAAGATGATTGGGATCGTCGATGAGCTATCGCAGTATATTTCGGACAACTTTGGTGGCTCTATGTTCGAGTATTTAGGCCCTAGGACCACCTCAATGAACAGTGGAATGGCAAGAATCATAAAGCTCTCAGAGAAGAACTTAATCAAGAGGAGAATAGATATAATCCTAAATCCCTCGTTGGAGATTTGTAATCCGGCCTCCATCATCATCTGTACAATGCGGTTATTTGAATCAAAGAACAAGAGAGCGCGGCAAAGGGCATCTCCGTCAGTTGTGCCTGCAAACTCCCGTTCGATTGCAGCAAAGTTCTGCTCTATGAATGAACAAAGTCGTTCTTGTGTAGGTATCACAGACAAGGCCTTTAGGAAGGTAAGTAGCCGCCCTGCACCAAGGGATGCGATGGGGCCATCGCCAAATAGCGCCTCTCCTTGCTCCTCCAGTCTTTTATACGTATCCTTCATTGCTGGGGATGCACGGGATAATCTGTTTTCGTCAGAAAGAATAATGTCGGCATAAAGGTTGCCACGGCATAAGATGCTCCAGTCGTCAAGCCCAATGTCACCTTGGATCTGAAGAATTCGCGTAGCCAGGAGGAACGCAAAGACAAGCTTATCCTTTTCAAAAACCCCCCTGCTTATGTTAGAGAACATGAAGTATGTCACCTTTTCAAGCAGCACTTCCACTCTCTTAATCATGCTCTCTGGGTCTCCTCTGTAATCTGCAATGGAATTTATGGCAGTGACAAAGAGGCGTATATAGTAGCTCAAGGCGAAGAGGTACATGGGCTCTACCAATGACATGTCCGAAACAATGAAGTATATGAGCGCACCCCTGATGGAAATGGGCCGGTAAATGCTATAGTAACGAGCAATCTCAGCACGCGTCGTTATCGCCTGCTTCTCTTTAGCCTCTATATCTGCCGAGACGGACTTACTCTCCCCTAACACTCTAATCAGATTTTCATTATCTAGAACCGAGCCCTGAAAGTTTGTCAACTCGTGGAGGATCTGGTTGGACAGCTGAGCGAGGTGCCTTCTGTCTCTGGACGACTCGGTCGTCAATTCTATGCGCTTCTTTTCAAGAGATGGGTACTCTGCACTGACGACGGCTTGCAGAAGTTGGTCCTCAAGAGCGTCTGTGCTGATCGTGAAATTAATGATGGTGAGCTTTGCATGCACCTCCGGGCTAAACGACGGATTGGCCAGTTTGGTGACCAAATACAACCTAAAATTGGGATGCCATTCTACCTCGCTATCATTCAGCATAATGATTTGTCTTCCGGCACTTATAATGATTTCTCGCTCAATTACTGGCTTTAGGCTGGGCTCTATGACCTCCCCGACGCCATCCAAGATAACAGGAGTGCCCGACCGCACACAGTTCTCAAAGATACGAAGCAGTCCAGATTGAGTAGGCTTCAAGACCATCAAGTTGTTTGCCTTCTCCATCCCCTTAATCCATGTCAAAGCCTGACTTTGTGGATCTAGAATCAAAGGGAATCTGCGCGTTGTAGTGACCATCACAGCGTTGTCAGTAGAGGTAAGGTCTGACGGGAGTCCCTGGGAGCGCCACGATTCCAAAAGAACGTCGTCTGATGAAACCAAGGGGAAAATGCCGTTCTGGAGAATAGTTTCAAGGGGAGAGCACCTTACATTATAGGCCAGAAGGAGTCCGTGCCAAAACTCGAGGAGCTCTGCACGGTATTTGAGGTTGAAAACTCCAAGATAAGCAATGGCACAGGTGGCCAAGAAGACGTCACCTGGAACCAGTTTCAATTGTTCCTTGAGAGCGGCACTCTGCGAGATCCAGCGCTCACGCTCGTCCGACAACGCACCAGTAAGCTGCTCAGCACGCATCAGTCGCGCCTTCGTAAGCTCCATGGCTTGCTCCAGCCGGATTTTCTCGTTATTCTGCTTTTCGAAGGTTTCTTCCAGGACGGTAAGCTTATCTTCAACCTCCTTGAGCTGAGCTTGCTTGACAGCCAGTGCATCCATTTTCTCCTTCAGATCGGCCTTTGCTGCTTCGAGGCGCTGTCGCTTGGGCTCAACCTCGCGGATGGTATAGGAATATTTCTCAATGGCAATAACCCAGAAGCAGAGCGACTTGGCAGCCAGTGATTGCTTCTCTACCTTTTCTGGAACAAAATCGGACGAGGTGGTATACTTCTTCAAGCTCTTGAGAATGCTGTCCGGAACATTGTCTTTGTCGTATGATATCAGCGACTTCAGAAATCCAGTGTCGCTGAGGACCTTCTTGGCACTATCCCAATCTGGCTTTGCGCCCACTAAGATGCAGATCGCCTCCATAACCATCTTCACCAAGGGCGGCGGCTGCTTGAAAGACTTTATTTCCGTGATATCTGAACTGTTCAGCGAGTCCAGTGCCTTGTTGGCTGCGATTAGTAGAGGCATGGCCGCGTCCAAATCCTTTTGTGCATCCTGAGCGATGATCTCCGTGTCTTGCGCCTGGGCCTTGACGATGGTCTCTTCGGAGATAGCAACCTCTTTCATCTTTGCCACTACGGCCTTCTCGCTCGTGAGCTCCTTGATAAGCTTCTCAGAACTAGCAGCAGCCACCTCGAGCTCCGGTGCAAGCGCCTCTTGTTCTTTCTGTAGCGTCTCAACTTGCGCCTTGGACTCTATGAGCTTTTGCACACCCGTAGTTAGCTGATAATATCGCTTATTAATCCCTGCAATCCTTTGGGCAAGGAGCTCAGAGTATAGGCTAAGCAGCTCGAGATAGCATGCAGGGGGAACGTAGTGCTTCCGCCGCGTGTCTGTATAGTATCTCATCAACATACGCTCGACAGAGTCATGTATTTCAGTAGCGATGGGAGCTAGACGCTTGGTAAGTCTCTTGGCAAGAACCTTTGCTAGCTCGAATTGCTCGTCAAAGTCTCCAGCATCCTTACTCTTGTTGAACTCTGCTCGTTGTTCTTCTAGAGCCATGTCTATTTCGCTTCCCTTGGAGATGTCATAACACTCTGTCATATTGACACGTCGGAGCTCCTGTTGAAGAACGCTATTTGCAACATCCATCAGGGCGGCCTTAGGCCAGTTCTTAAACCAGTCTATGGTGAGATTTGTGACAAGAGAAGGGAAGGTGCGGAGCCTATCGCGGAACTGGTCTCCAGAGGGCGACAAGCAGAGGACGATGTGCAAGTTATCGCGTACCCTATTGATGAAAAAGCGAAACACCGCGTCCTTATTGCCTACGTCGACTGGCACCCCCTCTTTATTGATAATGGACCGTATGTCGGCCATAATCTTGTCCAGCTCATCCTGCTCGAATAAGTTTGGCACAATTCCACTGTTTAGAATGTTGTTGATATCTTCTAGTTGTGACTCCACCACGATCTGGCTATCGTCCAGCATGAACACGATATTTTTGTTCTCAACGCCAGCCTTTTGAAATAAGGTCTTTAGATCGTCCCTGAACTCATTCAGCCCATACCCCTTTCGCAGCTCAATGGTTTCAAGGTCACAATCGCAAATGAACGCGGCCAATCTGGTCAAGGACTTTCTCCCGGAACCCCCAAATCCTACAAGCAACATGGAGCCGCGGGGTGCTGTGATTGACCGTGCAATCCTAGAGACATGCTCAACGGCATCTTTGAAAAGAACAAGATTCATCGCTTGCTTGCTCCCGGCAGTATTATATTCGCTGAGGTAACTTTCTAGAAGCGTCTGCACGGCATTAAAGGATCCACCCTTCTCGTAGACTCGCATGTCGATTGGGGTTCCAGGCTTCATATAGTTGCCCCATATATCCTCGGGTCTGGTGTCAACAACTCCGGGGTCTCCTTCTTGTGGCTTTTTAGCTGACGGAGTGTTCGCCAACCCGGGTGTTGTGCTGAAAATGTCAATGATAGTGTCATATACAGCGTTTCTGTCCTCGTCGGCAATCGTTCTGTCTGCAAACACGCGCAGGCACTCGTGCCTAAATAAGCTGGAGAAGTCCTCTACCGACTTTATCACCCCTGTAGTGGCACGCAGGACGCCTTGAACAACCTTGCTGACGTCGCGCAGATTAAAGGTGTAATGAATTTTCGACGGGGTTGGACGAAGAATCGTCGAAAGCGTTTGATAGATTTGAATAAGCGCACGAATAGCACTTGCACTAATATTGGCAACGTCAACTGGGAACTTGTTTCCTTGGGCCTGGGGGTCGCTAATGTCAACATATGTTAGGTGGCCGTGAAGAATGCTGTTGAATATGCTATGCAGAACCTCGTCGCTGGCGTCTGGAAGAGCAAAATTAATGAAGTGACTGATAGTCCGCATAGATACGACATTACGCCCTCCTCCAGCAGGCGCACAGGCAGCAAGAACAGTCGTGTCGGCTAGGTTCTTGAAGAACCACTCCTTTCTATCATAAAATCCATCTGCGTCGACTATGTCTCGGATGAACTCGACGGCCTGTTGTGACCCAAACAGATCGTACGCAATCATGTTGATATCGTCAACAAAAATACATGCTATCTTTCCAACCACTGGTCCTAGGATAGTCTTTCTCCGCTTCTCAAGACTGCTCTCTATCATCTCCTGTGTTCGGAGAGAGTTGGACGCAGCAGAGAAATTAATAAAAGTGTTCTGCGCCAATCCTCGTTTATCTAGAGTTGCAAGGAGATCGTTGACAAGAACAGACTTGCCGCTCCCTGTATTCCCTGTGACTAGCACTGGCTTTCGCTGCTTAACCAGACTCTCTATAAGGTGACTATACCGCACTGAGTCAAGAGTATTGACGTAAATCTGGAAAAAGGGTAGCTTTGGGTCGTAGCTGAACTTGGGCATGACGTTTCCAAATGGCGCAAAGGTGCAAGCAGTCTGCGGGGAGACTATCTTTGCAGTCAGAAAGGCTGCCGCTTCGTCGTTAGAGGAGAGGATCGCAGAGATGTGCGTAGCCTTTTCGGAAAAGAGATCTGTTGTTAGCTGATAGGTTCCGAGCGGCTTAGACGTATGCTGATCGTCTGCCTGACTTGTGTAGAAGGGCGACATGAAGGTCATGGTTGTGAGCATCTTCTGCTGGTAATCTATAACTGGTTGCCAATCGACGTAGTAATCAAATATGAGCCCGCTGTTAGGGATCGACGGAAGGGAAATACACGGTGGCAAGGAGTAACCCTCAAAGGGGTGGAATTGCTTGGCCTGCTCTGTTTCTTCGGGGAGAGAGCCCGTTGCCTTATATGCAATGTACTGTTCGTTATTCGTCTCAATGAGAGTGCGAATTGCATTGTCGAATTCTTCTCGCTTCTTTGTATTCTGCATTGCCGTGGTTGCAAAGCTCCAGATAAAGGCATACAGAAACGCTGACTTGATGATGTTTTCGCAGGTGACAAACTCGTCGCTCGCTAAGACATATTCATGAATCTTAACAAGCTTCTCTGCGTTTGATAGGGACGACTGGATCATGAGAGAATTGTTGTTAGCTACAAATTGTAGTGTCAAAAACCGCACCATCAGGGTCATGTCAATGAGATCCATGACAGCCTTGTCTTTTGCCTGGGGTATCTCTGTGAGACCGTTTTCTTCAGCGGCCCTATTAAGTTCCTCCTGCTTCTGGATGCGCTCATGTGCAATCATGGACCGATTGTAGACGAGAATGGCCGTGAATATCCGAGTAATGGACTGAATCACTGAAAACTCGTTTGTTGGAATGAACATGTCGCTACAGTTCCTGGAGTAAAACTCCATCCCTACGGGGATGAAAATAGCGAACAGTTTGAAAATCAGCAACATAAAGTGGTCGTAGATGAGCGCCTCCAGAGTCTTGTCACAACCCTGAGGTACTGGAACAGAAGACGCCGAGCCGCTAGCTTCAGATGAATTCCCGTACCCTACTTCACGCAGGCCGGAGATCATCTTAACACGCTTATCAAACTCGCCATTAAGCCAACAGATAACATATGCGTCCCAACGTACTATGCAAGCGGACATGTCTCGGGCATAGGCAAGGCCCTGAGGCTGACTGAAATAGACCATGCCTGCGCGTGAAACCGTAGCTGGAGATGCATTCTTCAGGTTCTCTACCTCAAAAACGATGCTTATATATTCGTTGATCTTTAAACGCTCGGAGTTGGCAAAGCAAATAAGCTTATTATCGTCGAGGAGCGTGTTGAGAGACTCAATCCAAAGGGTGTCCACCGGGCCATCGAAGCAAATCCACTGCTTCTTCTGTTGGATGGGCAGCCCTGTTTGCTCATCCTTGAGACCGGCAGCCGTTTTTGCAAGCATATCCCGGATCAAGACCCCAACAAGCCCGTCCTTCCATTCGCCAGAAACGTCGTTATAGTTTCCATAGAGCTCTGTCATGTCAATGGACTTTGGGTTGAGAACGTTGACCTGCACATGATTGACGATATGGTCTGGGTTTGCCTGAAGGAAGACCTTCCGCTGCTCTGGTGTGAACTCTGTGTCCACCTTGTCTCTCAGTATGCCGAGGGCCTCCTGAAGCACCCGCATGCACACCGTCTTTCCAGACTTGGCTGCCCCTACTTGCATCACACCATGACGCACCTGCATGGTTTCGTGAAGCTGAACAATCTTATTGACCTGAAGAGGAATGTTGTAGTAATTATTTTTCTTTAGTACTTGCTCAATGCAAAGAGCCAATTCACCGTGCTCCACAGAGGGAATCTGGACGCCGGGGAAGAGATCCTGAATGATGCCCATGAAGAGCTCAATATCTGCTGCAGTGAACTTCGGCAAATTAGCGTCACGCATGGCACGGATGAGAACAACATCTTCGGTAAGATGCCCGTACTTGCGCCGCAGCCCGCCAGCCATGACAAGGACCGATTTGATCGCACGCATGCCAAAGTCATAGTGGTCCTGCTGCGATAGCTGCTCCGAGCTGAGCTTGTAGAGCTGCACCATCTTGCGGCTAAGGACCTTGGCCGTTGTAAAGCCCTCCGAGAAGAGAATGATTTCTGCTATAAGTGAATAGTCTGGAACAACCATGGAAACTGCGCGGAACAAAGCCTTGAGATTATCGGGTAATTCCACACGGCCCGCATACCCTGGGTTCATCGTGATAAAGATTCCAACCGTCTTGTTGATAGGCATGTCAACGCCCTCGAAAATAAAACGATCTTGCCCGGCTTTGACTGCATTTTGAATACACATGACCTGCGACGCAACGACTGAAAGCACCTCCAGGTCAATTCGATTAAACTCATCGAAGCAGATCCAGGCACCAACTTGGGAGAGACCGGCGAAGAAGCGGCCCATGATACGATAGTCCAGAGACTCTGAACAATTGAAGACGATGCAAGGCATTGCAAGCGCTTTCGCCAAGTCCTTGGTGGTCTCTGTCTTCCCAGTTCCAGCGGGCCCCTGCGGAGCTCCACCAAGATAAAAGCGATGCGCAATCATCAGAGTTAAATAACAAAGATCTGTGAGCGGGGTAATAACCAGGCGAGGAGATGCACCAAGATACTCGCAGTTGTAGAGAAAGTGTGCTGCCGATTGATGGATGTGCACCTGGTTATCAGACGTGTTCCAATAGTAGCGTAAGAGCTTTTGGAATTCAAACGAGGTGATAGACGTGACCTTCTCATGCAGGAGGTCATACAGAGTATCCCTAGAGTGGACGTCAATAGTGGCCAGCGCAGTGACAATACATCGCTGGAGCTTCGTCAGAGAGGTGTCTTGGATCAGTTTAATCAGGTCTAGAAGCATTTTTTCAAAGTTCTGAATGTAGATTGCTAGGGGAGACGTCTTCTCTGTTGACTTCTTTGAGTGGTGCACATCTGTGTCTTGAACCACGCTCCGAGCCATGCTTTCTGCTTCGTCAACTGTGCAGTCTGTGCCATTCGCGCGCTTACCACCGTATCCAGCATAGGAGCTTCCTTCTAGAGCAAGATGAATTCCCTCACACCAATAAATCTGACTGACGCAAATGATGCATTGTGCTGGATGGGAAAGAATCCACGCGTTACGCTTCTCCACAGAGTAATCGAGGACCGCTACCTGACAGTGTCGATTAATCGTCTGCTTCATGCGTTGCTCCAGGTTTCCAAGCCAGGCCGTAATGGAGCCTCGTGCCTTGATTGGCACATTAAGCACAACACGCTCACCTTCTTCCGAAAGCATGGCAACAATGTCTAAGCCACCGGATTGACCGACTGAGAATTCAAGTGATTGTATGGAGTCGAAGATCTTGCGAATGTGCGCTTGGATTGCATATGGATTCTTTGATTGAGAAAGTATGTCAAGCAGCTCTTCGTCTGATAGAAAGTAAAGACGGGCAAAAGACATCCGCTTGTTCTGCAGGTACTCGTCAAGAGATTTCTGTATGGATTCTAGAACCTGCTCATATCGCTTAAGCATCGCCTCCAACGGAGGTGTGTTGCCGGTTGGAACAACGGCTGCAGTACCAATTATGTTGAACTGAGGCACCTCCACCGCCTTTGGATAATCCTGCGTCTTTGATAGAAGCTTCTTCCAGAAGCCATCCAAATCCATAAACATCTTCGTCTCATTGGGCAGCTGGCGCTGAATGTCTCCAGATCCGAAGATATTGAGGAGATATAGGTAGCCCTTCTGGACCCTACACCAAACATCAATCGTACTAGATAGATTGGTAAGCTGTGTATAGAGTTTCTGCACCTCCTCCTGGATTGGCTTGACATATCTACTGGACACTATCCCGGACAGAACAAGAATGGAGTCGTCAAGTTTTGCAATGAGGTCAACAACGTCCGTGATCACAAAGATATCGAGCGAGTCCTTGTAATTGTTGGTAGAAATGTCAATGTTGGCCCATTCTGATTCGAGCTTTCGGAAGCTGACTTCAAGACTTGCTTCGTTGGCTGCAGTGTTAGAGACCGAGGAAAGCTCATCCTTGAAGTTGAGGGCATCGTTTTGTATCAGCCAAGCAATGGTGATCTTCGGCGTGTCCTCTGAAACTTTAATAGTGGTAGTAACTGGGAGTAGTTCTTCGGGTGCCGCTCGCTCCCGCTCCTTCTCAGTAAGAAACTTGCGTCTGACAATCTTGATGGGATTCCGTGCATCGTCTCCAAACTTCGGTATTTCCACCCCAAGGGCCTGGCCTACGCTTGCCCAGTGGCGAGGCTTAAGCGTCTGGTTATCCAGGCTTTGGACAACGGGTATGAGTTGCCGGAAGTCATTGACACGGAGCTTGAGCACCAGAGCAATATCCACTTGTGGAAGCTGTCTTTCGCACTGAAAGGCGATCTTTCCGCTCTCGGCCACAAACTTTGTCATATAGTCGACGTCCAACTGTCCAAAGAAGAATGACTTTGCAAACACAACCATGTTTTCAAGCCACGCAAAGCATGTCCCCCACAGCGAATCGTAGAGCTTCACCGTCTGGCTTGTGCTCTCCAGGTCGGTGAACACAGTGACATCCGTGCCCAGAGACGTCTGGTATCTCTGATTAACACGGATAGCAGACTCTATCGCTGACAGCTTTTCGCGAAGCGCGAGCGTTTGATTGTAGCAATCCTTAATCTGAGTGGAGGTGAGCACAAGCTTCTTCTTAGCAGAAAGAATCGCTAACTCCCCAGGCAAGTTCATAGAGAGATTAAAGGCACCATGAGCTGTTGGCTCTCTGCTGAGTGTCCTGGAGGTGTCGGAAGTCTCTGCTTCCACTGGACCCGAGACAGCGCTATGCCCTGTCTCACTCATTTGAGAGGCCTCTGCTGCAGCAATTGTGGCTCCAGCGGTGCCATCATTCGCAACTGTTTGGCTTTCTATGAAGCTATCGTACTCTGTAGATTCTGCCGCTTCTTGCAAGATATATTCTAGAGTCAGAGCGTTGAGCTTATCAGCCAAAGTAATAACCGTTTGCATCTGGCCCGTGCCACCCTCGTATTGTTGCTCGTCTCCATCCTTCTTCTCGCTAGAAGACTCTTCGGACTGTATCGCATCGTCATCCTTTTGAGGGCCACTAGAACGCGAGGGCTCGCTGACTTCCTCGTTTGGCTGTTCCACAGGCTTCTCTGTACTGTTTGCCTCCTGACCTGAAACTAAAGTGTCAGGATTGGGGGACGTGCCCAACAACCTGGTATCTTGCTCAAATGCATGAATATAGTTAGATACTACCTCTGTTACTTCTTCGAGAGTACAAAGCTCGATGCTCTTGTTGAGAAGTGGATCCGTGGTCTTGTGAGTCAGCAGAGCCAGGTCCTGCTTGATCTTTTGAGCACGCTCGTGGAGGTTCATGATCCAGCTGTTGAGCTGCTGATCAACGAGCTGTTCAGATGACAGGATCGTATTACGAAGTTGCTCGAAGTACTGCGCGAAAATGTTCTGAAGATGGAGGAACTCATTCGGGAACACAAACCCGTGATTATTGGTCAGTCTATGAACTAATTGGAAGATATTATCAGAGAAAAGCCGAATGGTATCCACTATTTCTTCCGTTATCAAGCTCAAGCATTCTTTAAATATTATGAATTCGTCGACAGATTGAGTCTGACGTACGAGAAAGGCCTGTATCTGCATCATGTTTAGGATAAGTATGGATAGCCTGCGATGACAAGCCAGCGGAATCAAGGTCTGGAGAAACGTCAAAACCCGCTGGGGAGCAGGAACGAAGGCGTCCTTCAGCTCTGTCAGATCAAACGCAAAGGCGCCCAAGTTAATCCGTGTCGGCATAGCGTATGTGAGGAGCCGATACTCTTCCAACTGGGTTACAAGCTCAACAATGCGGTCAATGGGGTACAGATGCTCCAGCAAAACGGCCCGTGTCAGGCCTTGATAGCTAGTCAGTGGAATGTCCCTTCTACCTGAAACAGAGAGGTCGGGCAGTTGAAGAACCGCGGCCCTTACATCAAATCTGTATACTGGGTCGTCAGGCTTTTCCTTCTTTTGGGAATCGAAGTCAACCTCAGCCTCCAGAGCGTCAAGAGGCGAAAGAACTGCAGCTACCTGAGGAGCATCTTGACCGAGGAGCTCCTTGCCGTAATCAAAAATCTTCATCAGGATGTCTGGGATGCTTACATTCATTAGGTCCTCAACACCTGGAGGAAGAACAAGAAGAGACTTCTCAAGCGCCTCGATGTCAAGGGAAATCACGTCATTGAATGAGTCAAAATAGCTCTGGAGGTTGACCATCCAGTTGACTGCTGCGTCATACGTGCTCCTGACTGTAGTTGAGATGTCAGAGATGACAACGTGGAAGGCCGGGTTTGTGGAGAAGAGCAGGGAGATGTCAGGAGCCTGGATTTCAGACATCCCCACGTCCCCACTGGCATCTCCGCCGGTGGCATTTGCCAGGACGCCACCAGAGCTGAATGGGCTAGTGACATCTGAGAAGTCTTCGTGGGTGACAAGACGGCGCACAGCAGTCTCTACAGAGAGAATGTTCTCAATCATTGTCTCGATTGCTCTATAGAAATCTTCGAATGATGGGGTGACCGAAATGTCCGCCACTGAGCCCGGTCTGATGGCATCCCCTGGTGTAGAGGGGTCACTGAGGTTCATTAGATTACGGTATCCTCCTCGATACCCATAAGCATTTAGCGCCGTGGTTCCTGCAGCAGGAGGCATCGTGGATAGCATGCACACGACACGCCCAAGAAATACGACGTACGATCCATCACCAACAAGCTTAGGCATGGCCTCCTCTTCGGTGATATCCATACCCTTGACGTTGGTGAGCGAATCTCCACCAGGACCATCGAAGCCGGCCATCTCATCCTCTTCTACTGGATTAAAGTTTATCACGCCTATGCGCTCCAGATTGCGCAAGACCTCCATCGATGGAACAACCTGCTCATATGTTGGGAAGACTATCTTGCTAGCTTCGCGAAGACGAGTAAAGAACGTGTTCAGAGTTAGATAGGCCAGGTCATAGAGACTGTCCATAATCATAAAGTCTGCCAAACGTAGAAAGCTCACCATTCGCTTGCAAAGATTGAGGCGAGTCGCCCTCTCTGTGTACGTGATTTTCCCCTCCTTGTGGGCCTGAGCAGCATTGGACTCAATTGCTGTCATTGTCGCGGCCTTTTTGATAGTACCCCTGTAGTTGTCAAACTCCTCAAAGTCTAGCTTACGAACAGCTGAGGTATCATCAGCGCTATTCTCACTGGCATTAGTATCGCTTCCGATGGCAGCCAGAATCACTCCAGAGATGGACTTACGGATGCCCAATGCAACGTGTGTAACAATCTCGTCGAGATTAACAGCCATATCTCTGCAGCGGGTGATGCACATCCTCTCAAACTCTTCTAAGGAAAAGGGGAAGTTATGTGTCTGAGTATTGGCTAAGGACCCGAGCACGTGGCGCGCAGGTCTCGAACTAGAGCCTGCTCCCCCCGGAGAAACGGGCCGGGGAGATGCTCCGTCACCGGAGCCTGCCTGCTCATTATGTTCATCATTATAGGTACCCTCATCATCAGAGTATCTGGCCATTCCATCGTCATGCTGAGCTATTTTAAGCCGCTTCTTGAGGGCCTCCAACTCCTCATCGGTGAGAATTAGAACGAAAGACTTAATGTTGATGCAGTTATCATAAACCCCATAGAGAGCCTGCCGAAGAAGTGGATTGAGGTAGAAGAGATTTGCGTCTAAGCTCCCGTAGGCGCGGGTCCGCCTGTTTTTAAGAACGGCCTTCTTGAGCAATCGCAGTGGCTTCCACAATCTAAAGTTAGCAAAGATTGGGATTTTACGGAGAGTTTGTAGCATTACCAAATCATGCAACCATTCATTGAGATCCGAAAATTGCGACATTCCGTTAACGAAGTGTGTAACACCCTTTGCAGATATCGTATAGTAGTCCGACTTTGAGATCCACTCGTAGGGACAAACCAAAATGTCCCACTCGTGGAAATCTGCATCAGAACTGAGTGCATAGCCTGGTGGAAACTGGATTTGTGTAAAGCGAGACATGTAGAAGAAGCTACCAGGAGGCGCCTCTGCGAGAATCTTCGCTGACTCGGAGGGGTGGACTATATCTGTCACCATCGGTCGTGTCATGGTCTTCTTTTGTATAATTGATGCCCCTGGCTTCATGGCCTTCTCAATAGCAGTAGTCAGGGTAGGAATTGTGCTAAGCTGGGAGTAATGGTCTGCTCCGGGCTGGCTCATGTTTGTAAACTGCCAGCCCTTCTGAGTGCGCACACGGCGCGGAAGATTTGTGTTCGGGGGCGGGGGGATAGCGACACTGCCGACAGAGTTTGGATTCGCTTCGGTAGAAACATTCGTTTCGTAGAGTGCCTGTTTATTGAGCGCTGTTGCGTAAAGACGGGCTCGAAGCATCTCTGCAGAATCCTGCTGTCGCTGGTCGGGTGCTGACATAGCAGCTTTTTGTGTTTGCGTTTTGTGTGAATTTGTGCGCTTTTATTAATTACTTGTGTAAATTTCCCACTTAATTTAACTCCACAGGCCCTATGATTCTGGTCCTTGCGCTAGTTCTAACTCTGGGGAGGGCATCCTCCTTCCCGGCTGATATGCCCACACTCAGGTGTGGCCACGGTAGCTGCTCGAGCATTTCCGAGGTGTATGTTTCCCTCTTGAAGATCTTTACGCACCACGTCGACGAGTTTGTCCACATGCTCAAGACAGAGGTCTTTTCACCTGAATTGTACCATAGCCTATCTGCTGAGTTGGAAACATCGACCGATCAGTACGCTCTTCTTTTCGAGGAGTTAATTCCAACTGCCTCCCGCGTTGACTACTTTCTTTACAACGCCTTCCTCAATGTGGTCACTGACACCATTGTTTCCATGGCATCTAGCGCAACGGGGACAAATCTCGGGTATAGCTTGACAGTTAAAGATTCTGTCGGTTCTGCCGACAGAATTTATAAATTCCTAAGGACCACGGCTCGCCACATTGTCTCTGACTCCTTTGACGCCGTGTCTTTACCGGGGCTTCCCGGGTTCCTTATTGCTCGCCAGGCAGCCTACGGCTACTCTGTAACAACCCTACACGATCAGGAGTCAGGCGTCCCGGGCTCATTTTCAAGCGAGATAGTTCTTCATAACACCGTCAAAGAGCTTGCCCTCAGTCTGGGCAGCGGTTTTGTCCTTCCTCAGACCTCTCTGGCTGAGTATTTATTCAGCAATAGCATACAGCTCCCGTCAATCTACATGACTGATTTCACATATCGGTATCGATACCCATTCATGATAGCATTTACTGGTTCTTCGCGGTATGAAGGGAGAATTGTGTTTTCGAATGGAACCACCCACAGAACACTTACAAGTGCCACACAGAAATGGCATCTTGTCCAGACCGCTCAACCGTACAATGTTACGCACCCTCTGCGCTCAGACTTCCGGATTACTCAGTTAGAGGGCGCACAGGAAACAAGTCTATCCCAGGCGAGTGATAGCTTCCCAGATTTTTATAATACATTACGGGTATTTCCGTTCAGAACGTCTCTTACCCCATTTCTGACTGCCATCTCCGGTGATGGAGCCCATAATAAGGTTGTCCTGCAATCCTGTGTCTCGATTAAGGACGCAGCCAAGCAGACTGTTGCTTGTGCAGATCCGCCTCCGCCGACAAACTGGGCGTCGGTTATCTTTTCTTTAGTCATGATTGCGGCGGTGATCTTTCTGTGGGTGTATGGCATAAAAAATGCGTCCTATATGGCCAAACTGGACGAGTACCGCATGAAGCACCCCGAGAAGGTCATCCTAGATCCATACGAGCAGCGCCAGTCGGATAGGAAGACTGCTCATGAAGCCTTACAGAAAGAGCTTGAGCGCTTCGCCACCACTAGATCAGTTGCCGAGTAATCCTCGTTGTAAATCTTACACCACTACTAGTCTCTCCCGCTGATCCCACTAATGTTATTGTTTATGAAATCTAATTCGCAGGGTTGAGGTCCCGGGTTGAAGGTGCTACTCGCGGTTGGGACACGAACAGTGGCATCCATGGGGACCTGGGTCATGGCACCAGATATGTGTGTCAGGGTCTTCTCTATGCCTTTCAGGTACCCGATTTGTCGAGACAAAGACTCAATGGTTGCGTCCTTTGATGCCACCTCTGCGCGGACGTTCTGTCCGTCGCGTAGCGCGTCTTCATACTTTTTCTCCAGCTCTATGTACCGTTGTGAAATGTGCGCAATTTCTCCAGTTGCTTCTTCTGCACGTGATGCTTGGGCACGGGCCTGCTCCCAATCCTCTCGCAATCTTTTGATTTCGTCGTGGAGACGCTGGTTTTCGAGTCTAAAAACTTCATTCTCCGCCTTGAGTTGCTCTAGTTCGGCGCTCAGTGTGCCTCTGGCGTTGCTTGCCTCTGTAACAAGACCCTTATAGTATCCTAGGTCCCCTAAAAGGCGCTCGTGGTCAGCAAGGTCTCCCCTCATTTTGTGCAGAAGCTGTTGCAACTCATCGTTTTCTCGCGCGAGGTCTCCTATCTGTCTATCCTTAGTAGCTAGGTCAACGAGCATTGCGTCAATGCGTCCATCAAGAAGCTGCTGGGAGGGCTCTGATGTTGTACCCAAGGAATCTGCATAAGCCTGAAACTTAGTTGTTTGGTTCAGTAAACCGCGAAGCTGGTCTGCTTGTTGATGGAGGGAATGAATTTCGTTGTCTCGCTGAATCACGGAATTGCTTAAAGTGGCAATCCGAGCCTCATATTCTTCACGCTCTTGCGGTGAAAGATGTTTGACAGTAACCTGTGGCCTGCTGCGAAGCTCCTCTATAAGCCTGCCCATTGATTCCATCTTGGCGATGTGGGACTCGTTTTGTTGCAGAGCATCTTTTAGTAAAACCTCCATCTGCTTCAGTTGAGAGCTTTTCTTGCTTATGTCCAGCTCAAGAGCATGAATGCGGCTTGTAGAATCTTCTTCGCGACGACGGAGTCTCTCGAGCTGCTGATCACGGTCGAAGTTTATTGACTGCGCCGCTACACCGGACCCTGTGACAACCTTTCCCAAGTGTATTGCCGAGCTGGGGGTTGCTGGAAGGTGCTGGCGGATCGGAGTCACTGGTCTGCTTGCTTGCTGATCTATCATAGGTGTACGTCTAAGAACTTGTGCGGACGACGAGCGAATGTGATGGGCCACTGTCTGCGGAACTAGGGAGTCATCAAACATAGAGGTATCATGATCTGGCAAGGCTGGCGCACAGGCAAGCTTGGGGTCAAGTGGTCTATTTTCCAGACTACCAGTAAGCGTAGCCCCGCGGGCTCTCTCCCGGATGACTTCACTAGAAGAGATGACTGCAGCAGGAGTCTCTGAGCCTAGAGAGGAACGTAGATCTAGATGCTGAGAAGTGCTTTCTACTGGGGCCTGATAATTTGGATTAACGCTGGAAGGGGCGGGTGCAAGTACTCGATCATGTCTTAAAATTTGAGGAGTTGCAGTAATAGATGTGTGAGTCACTGCTGGGACAGACAAGGAGTCACGCAGCGTATGAGTGGGGTTGTTTCTCGTGGAGTAATGCTGCTCGTTATTGGGCTGTAACGCCCCATGAGGACTCTTCCCTTCGTCAATAATGGATTGAAGAATACGATTTGATGCTTTAAGCTGCTCCTTGACGTAGTTCAGAGATACATTTTTGCAAGAGTCCTTGTAACGTTGGCCAACAGAGGAATAATACTCAGTTGTTCCGGGAGCTGGGAGAGCATCGCTATCGTGCGCATTGACCATCTCCAAACTAGAGGAAACCATCTGGGAGATCTGCGGGGATGCACGCTGGGCATTAACTTTGGAGTTTAGCATCTCTCCCAACGATTTATTGGTCGGCACGGAATCTTTTGGGTACGGAAAGAGAGCGTAGAGCAGGGCGGCGTTCGACTCCAGATCTTCTTGCCGAACAACCTGCGACACGCATAGGAGGAAGGTAATGCTTCCAAACTGTGGATGAAAAGAGTCACGCAGGCAGCTCAAGAGTCTGTGCTCCCGAATGGGAAGGCTTTCTAAGCGATTATGTCTGATATCAGTAAGTACCCTAACCAAGAGAGATTGCAATAGAAGGTCACTGCCACGAGGAGATGGAAATATAGCTAGCTCAACGGTCACAAGTCGGCCATATTGGCCCTGAATTTGATAATCTAGAACCCACATTTTGTGCATCCAATCCGTTTGCTCTGTGCGCATGGCATGTCTTCGCGAAAGACGGACAAGGTCAACAACGTCTGCGGCCTGGGCTAGAGGATAGGCACAGCACGGGTACGTTACCGAGGGATACGCCCGTTGGTTGAAAAGAGGCGTAACGTCCTGAGGTTGCTCACTTGGTGTCAGGAGGTTCTTTATACGCTCCATGGGGCCAAAGCCGAGAGAAGAGACATAGACTTCGGAGGCATCATTTGCAAACAGATATGAGATACTGTTGTACAGGATCCCTGCGAGCGCGCTGTCACTCTGACTCCCTTCGACCGTGTAGCTTTTTCCGCTGTGAAGAGGTCCACAAACAAAAAGCACCGGCACACGGTCCTCTAGAAGAGAATCATCTATCATAGACTGAACAATAGAGTTGAAAACCAATTGCTGAGTAAAGCCTGCGCTCAGTACACGGTCACATGTGAGAGTAAACTCCCGGGGCCCTGCCACAGTGATCGTGCGGTCATCAGTGCCCAGCTGGAGCATATGCGGCTGCAGAAGCTCGTTAGCGATGGCTGGTCGTACCCGCATCAAAGATTGGGTCTTGAGCATTGGGTTTTTCGCACGACAAAGGAAAAGCAAATTTACTTGGGGCAATTTACTTGGGGTGGCTAGCGCAACTGGCTGAAGAGAATGCACACTAAGATAAGATTAATCAGCGTTACGCATCCAGTAACAGTTATCACAATCCAAAGAGCCGTTATTGTAGCGGGGCCACAGCATGTGCATTTTTGTGGAGATGCTCGGGATGGATAGTAAAGCCCGTCGTCTCTATTGACTCGAACAGCTGCGACTTGATAGCCTTCTGTAGTCTCAGACGGTGAGCTTCCACTGCGAGCCGCAAGTCTGCTCCGGTTGTCGTCTTTGACCATTGCCTTCCGATCTTTTTGTTCTCCTCTAGAACTTCTTCTGAGTCCTCGATCAGATGATACACTACTCCGGCTGCTGAAATCACTATATGAGTATTGATAGCCTGAGTCCTCAGTGTAGCTACTATGCTTTGAAGTGCTCTGGGTGTGAGGAAGTGCATCAATACGGCTTTTACGTCGAGCTGGTTTCCTCTTGCTCTTTCTTTTCTGTACGTATCTTGTACCTTCAGGTCTCTTGTTGAGAAGAACAAGCCCTATGCAGATAAGGCCCTCTATCTCTCCTTGCGCACCGTCAAGCCATAGTCTGAACTGCTCCGTATCATGCTGACTAACTTTTCCGTCTGCTGCAAACATTTCTACCTCACCAGACAGAGGGCTTACAACTCCAGCGCGCAGAGATAGAGTCTCAGAGGGGCCATTACTTTGCGCTGCAAAGATAACCCCGATTGTTAGGTATTCTAAACCTTCAAACACAAAGGCTCTGTTTGACTCGTTGCCTGTTCTGAGACACCCTTCTTGGCTGACTAAGAATATAAGGACAGGGATGCTGCTGGATAGTACGGTATCTTTTCTTCGGCAGAGTGGACATACTGTCGCTGCTTCTTCAAGGAACTCAGTGAGGCGAGGCCCAGCTGACGGTGTAGGAACGCAGATGGGAAACGTCGTGCTCGCCTGGGCTCCACAGGTGCACTTGATAGATTGCTTGAAAAGCCTGCTTATAAGCATAGAGGGCAGCTTGCCATATATGTCCTTAATGTAAGAGGCAACTCCGGCCCCTGATCTGACGGGTTTCTCTAAAAAGCATTGCTGGAGATCTGTCAAGTCCACCGTTCGCAAAGTCATACCATCAAGCAACGCCTTGTGCCAGTAGATAACAGCCGGGTCGCGCTCTGCCCGTTCCTTCTCGGTGATCACATCCCGGATATCCAGCGTCAACCCTTCCTGTTTGACAGCCATAAGCACGGCCCGGTATATTGCAGCAAGCAAGCAGGACGGCCGCCCCGCAAGCGCAGGTAGATACCCGCGGAAAATGGTCATCGCAGAGCAAATTTACTTACCAATCCTCGCAAGGCGCTCAGCGTTGCGCTCCTGGCGACGCTTGATGGCTCTGTAACGGCTCCCGTTCATGTACAGCTCCTTTATTATGCAGTTGGAGGGATGGATGGGATACGGAACGGGCTTCGCCTCCGGGTTGCGGGCCTTCTGGTTGATGCCCTCCACGCAGATCTTGTAGTCCCTGCGGCGCACCTCGACAACCTTCCCGGTTCCCTTGTGGCCACCCGTGAAAATCTCGACGATGTCTCCCCTGCGGATGGGCATGGTCTTGATCTTGTGCTCTGCGCGAAGCTCCTTGGACAAGCGCGAGGACATCATCTTGGCCCTGGTCTCTGCGTTAGCTGTGAAGTAAGCCTTGCGGCACTTGCGACGGGACGCGGTGACGGCGGAGTTGAGCTTCATTCCAGGCTTCGCCGGGTGATTCAAAAAATGGGCCAATTTCCATTTCAAATCGAATTATTTTTTTGGGGTCTGTCGCCGGCTCAACCTTTATGGGCAAGCGGTGGGTCCGCGATGGGCGGCGGATGCAGGGAGCAGTGTCTTCCGAAAAGGTTCCTGATGGATGCGATGGCATTCTTGTTACATCGGCGTGCTTGGACCCCCGAACGGTCGCAAAAAGCGCCGTCCGGATCCTGCACGACTACGTTTCTGCCTTCTCGTTGTTGCATGACGAGTGCGCTACTCTAGAGGACGAGCTTGCTGCTTTGGCTCAGGGCAAGGACCGTCTGCTTACGATACCCACGGGTGTACGCGGGTTCGTCTTTGTCGGCTGGACACGCGATCCCATGTGTCCAGATGCAAACGCTGTTGTGGACTGCCTTAGAAAAGCGCTGACAGAGGAAAGGTCGTTCTATCAGATCAGTCGAATCTACCCCGTGCTGGCTACATCAGGGTTTAGGACAGCAGAGATACACCGCGGCACCACCAGAGCAGTGACTGCCTACCTTGGTGCACTTGAGAGTGCAGACTCATCCATTAAGGGCATGTGTACAGAAGAGCGGCCCTTCTTAATTAGAGTCTCTGCAACCATCCGCCACAACACGAGCTGCGACGCCAAGACTGTCGAACAAGAAGCCTCCGATGCAGCTTTAACGGCGGCGCAGACCCTTGGCTGGCATGTCTCTGTCATGCCTGCAGGGTCTGACGCCTTTCTAATTATCAACATATGCAGAACCACCGCCTATTACACAATGAGGGGCGATGATTGCAAGATGTCCTATGCCACGGTGGGCTCGCAGTAAATACCACGGTAAAAAATGGAGGTCTTTGTCAATGAGGCGGCATTCAAGGCCTTCCTGCGGGAGTCTGAGAAGGTCAGGTATGACGAGCCATCTGTCGCAGCCTTGGCGAGTGATGTTGAGCCGTACAGACAGGCTCACGAACGTCGCGAGAGAGCAGTCCTAGCATTTAGGCGGAAGCCTCGCAATCAGGTCGAACGCACGGAAAACATGACCGAAGAGGATAAGCTTAAGAAGCGTGATGAAGTCATGAAGCGCGTGAACTCTATGTCCATGGTCGATCTCCTCACGGATCTCATGCAGGAAAAGAAGCTTACACTTTCACGGGGCGAGCAGGCCGATTTTGCAGCCCTTAAGCGGCGCCGTATGTTGGAGCACGGTGCTAACACCCCCAAGCGTAGGCCTCTCCCGCTACCAGAGCTCAAGAAGCTCCGCCAGGCAGAGCGTGCCTACAATAGGCAGTGTCAGGACGAAACCAGAGAGACGGGGCTCTACGGTATAAGTAAGACCGGCAGGAAGTATACTCCAGCAATGGGCACCATGGAGAATATTATGGATCTGACGTGGGAGAAGGTGCATCCTGAGGCTGCAAAGAGACACCGTAAGCTTTCTGACCACCGCGGGAGGCCTTCAATGTGGGACGGGTCTCGCAGCATAGATGGACTTCTAGGAAGGTATGCGGATGGAGAGCTCCGCATTAGACACTCCACCATCCGGAAGCTTGGAGGCAGAGTTGAGACAGCCAGGGACCGAAAGGCCCAGAAACCCGTCCGCCGCGAGTCCTAGAAGTGAATATTTACTCAACCTCCGGCTCCTCGGTGCCTTCGGCATTGCCATCTTGTTCGTCGTGATTCTCCGTCTGTTTTGGCTCCACCTCTGCGGCGGCAGAAGCAGCATCGCTCGCGGTGTCAACAGGGTACTCAACGCCGTGGGGCTCTGGGTTTGTGGGCGCTGTCGCCATCTGCATCTTCTTCATGCGCTGAGAAACAAACATGGAGACAAGCATCATAGCAGGGCTTATCAATCGCTGCCAGACAGGCACCTTTGCAGCGACCTTCTTCTTAGAGATGGAGTAGGTGAACAGCTGTGCATCCTTGCGTAAGACGCTGAGTGTAAAGTAATTTCCATTGACAATTGAGGCAGTAATGGCGTCTCCAGCGACAGTCTTTTCACGGGCCTCGATGCTCCCTGTATTCTGATCTACCTCAAATACAAGCGTCACGGCGGGGGACCCCTCCAACTTCACATCAACAGCGGTCTTGTTGAGAACTTCAATATCAAGCTTGTAACTATGCAAGACTTCAGTGGTCACATTGTCGCCTTCGCCAGTGATGAGGACTTCCTTCAGGAGCCCAGAGGACGTCCCATTGGTCAACTCCAGGGCTCCTTGATATGTCTTCTGGACATCACCAAAACCCACACGGAGCGTCGCATTGTATTCTCCAGCCACAAGGTCCTTAACATCAAACGCTGCTCGCCCCTTCCCTGCGGTCTTCCCAGGCCCCACGGGCGCAGCAAGAACCAGTGCGAGCAAAGAGAGCAGCATCTCGTCTAATCTTTTTAATTAATTGATTCACTCAAACTCGGATTTGAAATCAGTCCAATCGCCGAGGGGCTCGCCCGTGTGGGTCCAGACACTGTTTGCCACAGTGGTCACCTCTCCGGGGATCTTGAACTCCACAAGGGAATCCAAGATGGCCTTCCCGAGACCAAGCTCAATCTGGTGCTTCTTCTCATTGGACAGAAAGTCGTTGCTTTTGCGCTGAGCAAGGGCGATATGCGCCGCAGACATGTAGACAGCCCCGCACACGCTCGAGTTGACGCAGCGCGCAAGGTCGCAGAAGTGCGCACTCTCCATCTCCATCATGGAGAACCCAGGAACTGTCTTGATGTAGTGGTCGACGAGCTCCACGTTCTGGTCCTGGAAGTTCTGGTCCTGACGGCCCTGTGACGAATAGAAAGAGCAGCAGGACAGACAGGCGCCTGCGTGCATCTTGTATGAAAGTGTCGAGACGTGCTTGCGAACGATGGACGTCAGATCACGGTCAGGATGCATCTCTCCCGAGACCAGGTAGCGCTGCTCGATGGGGAGGCTCTTCCCCGGACCAAAGGCATCCGGGTTGCGGAGAACGGTGTGATAGACGTCCGGAACGATAATGTCGCCCACCTTTGCATCCTCGAGGGGTGTTCCGCAAGTGCCGATACGGACAATGGCAAAGGGCCCCTGGATGCAGTGCCTGAGCTCGCGGAAGGTGAAGTCGGCGTTGGGAATGCCCATCAGGCTCGTGATAATGGTCACCGGGACCCCCTTGTAAAGCCCCGTGATCGTAGTGAAGAGGCGGGGGGCGCGGCGAATGAACTTGACCTCGAACCCGGGCGTCTTGGCTATCGCAACCGCGCGAGGGACGTCTCCGACGGTTAGGACGCGGTTCGCAGCCTCCCCGGGACGGATGAAGAGGTGGTAGACTCGTCCGTCGGCGTCGGTGGGAAAGTTGGCGTTCTGCATCCTCGACTTTTTTGAAAAACGCTAAACGTTAAACGATAAAACGATAAAACACCAAAGGGGAAAGTTTCATTAATTTACCTTCGCATCTAAAGTGAGGGTGGTCCGCAAAAGTTCATATAAACATTTATAAGGGCTACACCGCCTACTGAATGAGCGTGTACTCGAAGATAGGTTGATCATCTGCTTCTATTTGCTCTATTCCCGGGTTCAGCCCGAAGACGAGGCAGACAACGAGCTTGAAGAGGCGGTTTATGTTCACTCCAAGCTCTGCAGACGTGAACACTAAAGGGCAGTTCTTCATCGCCTTGCTGTAGCGGCGCGCATGCTCTATGATTTCCCTTTTCTTGTCTTCCCGGAGCTCGCGGAACCGATCATACTTGGCTCCCACGAGAACAGGAAAGGCAGAGCGGTTGAGGGCCTTTGCCTGCCGATACCACTCCTTTATGCTAGCAAGGCTTGTTTTGGAAGTGAGGTCGAATATATAAAGAAAGACCATGGACCCATCGCACACCAACGGGAGCATGTTCTTAAATTCAGATTCTCCGCCGAGGTCCCAGATGGACAGGAGGACGGGGTTGTCGTGTAGGGTAATTGTACGCTCCATGAAGTTGACCCCTAGAGACTGGATATAGTTGTGGTTGAACTCGCCCTCCACGTACCGCACCATAAGGGAGGTCTTTCCCGCCTCTGCGTTCCCCAGAAGCGCTATCTTGACTATGAGCTGTTGACTCATTTGAGCAAATCCTTTCTTTTAAATCTAGCATTTACTCGGCGTGCGCTGCTCACATTGAAAGAGTCAGCTTAAGAGAGGCGCCCTCCATACGGTCTAATAGAAGAGTGAATGTCCGCAGGTCTATCCGACGCTCGAACTCCTCGGGGTCTTTTTCGATGATGGCAAACATGCCGTCTATGGTGTTCCGTGCGATAGACTTTAGAGAGGCAAGAGAAGGCCCCTTGCCGTCGCTGTTATCCGCCACACCCAGGACACTCGTCAGGATCTGGGTCATGTCTGCCTCGTCGATGATGGCGTTCCTGTCCACATCGTACACATTAAAGATGAACGTGGCCTTCTTTTCGAGACTCGTCCCCCCAGAGAAGACCTCGATGTTTTCTATGAAGCTTTTCAGGCTGATCCGATCTCTGTTCATATCGATGAACTGTAGGGTCACCCTGTCCTTGAGTGGGTTTGTGCTTATCTCCGGAATGTCCAAAAGCGTCTGGCGCTCAATGTATTTCTGCCCCTTAGAGAGTCGCATGAACCGCCTATAGAGCCGCTTCTTCTCCCGAAGCATCAGTGACGAGGTAATCCCCCGGAAGTCCTCGTCGAATGTCTCGTTGCTCCACGCGGCCCCCATTTTCCCTTTCCTTTATTGTTTCCTTTATTGTTTTTTGTCATGCAGCACCCCGTTTTACTCGAAACGATGCGTCGATACGAGAACCTGGATCCTCGTGTGCCCCTAATTTTGTCGAACTTTGACCTACTAGGGCCTTGTTCAGACCAAATACTTCATTTAGATACGCTTCCCGAAGCAAGAGAGCCCACGCTCTCCCTCATGAGCTGGCTCAAGAGTATGGTAGGACTGCGACCGCTACTAACTGAAGGCCTCTACAGAAATCTCCCTGGAACGCTTTTACGGCTCCTTCCATCTCCCCGTTTAAACTTTACTCCGCCCCCGGCAATTCTTGTCTGCAGTGATGTCATTGCAGCTGTGGCGTCCTACGGAGGAAGTACTATTCGATTAACGTTGGGCAGATCGTCGTCGCAGACTGCCATATATCTGGATGTCAATCTTCATGACCGTCTGGCTCCTATGGGAAGCGTCATGATCCTGTCAATGGCATTTTCTGGCATGCGGACACTGGCAGTAGGCCTCTGTGACTGTGTTGTCATTCTGAGAATCACCATTAAGCGGAGAGCACACAAGCTGTCGGCCACCGTTGTCCACGTTGTCTCTCTGAAGAGCAATATCTTAGAGAATGACGTAGACAGCAACCACAGGAGATCCCATGCTCCCGTGTATCCAGTTGTTGCGCAGACTCAGAAGGTAAGTACAGGGAGAGCGCCTATGCGTCTCTTCTATCGGCAATATCTGCCATCGTTTATGACTGCCAGCTCCTGCGGGAGGTACCTCGCTGTCGGAAGTCATCTCTCCTCGCGCATTGTTCTTGTCTCCCTTACCAAACTTAGCCCCATCACAAGCTTTGTCATCAGCGGCCAGTGCACAGCCATAGCGATGTCGCAGCGTGGCTTCTGTCTGGCTGTAGGAACAAGCATGGGAGAGCTTTTGATTTACGACTTTCTTACCAATCGCTCATGCACGGTCCAAAACCTTCCTTCTCCTCCCAATGCAATCTCCTTTGCGAAGCACATCCGGTCCTCTAATGCTGCTTGCATCACAGCCATGCAAATAGCCAGGGGAGGAGATAATGTGATGCTGGGTGGAGAGGACCTCATCAATGAGCTATATAATTCCGGGCTGGACCTGGAGGACAATACTCTCAATACGTCCACTGCCAAGCATACGATATTAGAGTCTTCAAATGGGTCGGCAGGTAGTACCTTCCTAGAGAACGAGCAAACCTTCGAGTACAGTCCCACACTTTGCTTTGGACTTTCGGAAACCCTTGTCTTTAGCTGTGCGCGATCTCCGCTAATGTACTTCTACTCCGCTGGAAGCTTCGATGGGGCAGCAATGACTCCTACTATCCGTCTGCAGCACATGGGTACATTTTCTGCTGCGCCATACGAGGTTAGTGACGGACGAGCGGCAGGAGGATGCATCACGGGCCTTGATTGGCACAACGACCAACTAGTTGTTGCTTGTGCCAACGCCAAGGACCTTTCGGGAACCATAGACTGTTCGCTCCTCGTGTTGTCCACGAAGGTTGAGTACACAGGTGCTGGTCTCAAAACGTTTCTGACTGGAGTCGTTCTTCCTCCCCTCGGGGAACAGATTTGCGACGGGGTCGACTCTGCGTGCGCGACTGCATTAGGAGGATCCTGCCTGGTAGCTTTCGGCCGGACGGTCTACCAAATCATCGTCTGAGTATCTATAAATTCATTTTGTCTATGATTAACCGTGCCCACCTCTACCAGCTTATGGCGAGGCAGTTGCACGACGATGGCAACTACCTTGCTAGTGTCCTCTTCCAGCGTTCCACGGCCACCCCATTCCCTCATTTGCCCGCAGAGTCCCCGTCTCTCCTGCAGCTCGTGAATCATTCTCTCGGAAGCACCAGGGGTGTAAGCGAGGTTCAAGGACTCCTTGGTAGCGTCACATCCATTGCAGACACGCGTCAGCACTCTCTAGACAGCGGCTTAGCCGGGTCTCGTACAGGCGCCTCTCAGGCCCCTGGGTTTTACGATCCAAGTATGCTTCACCACTTCTCTGTGCGGCACGAAGGTAAGTACCAAGACAAGGCCACTTTCAGCAAGTTTTCAGGAGATGGGAAGTACCTGATCAGCGGGGCTGCAGACGCGTGCCTCAAGCTGGTTAACGTTGGCATTGCAGTTCTTTCTGGGCAAGCACTTAAGGAAAAGTACCGCCGCACATATTACGGTCACTTCGGAACAGTGACCGACGCATCTTTCCATCCTTACGCCCACGTTGTCGCTTCATGCAGCAAAGATTCGACTATCAGACTATACTCAACGCAGCCAAAGGACGTCGTCCCCAGAGACATGCTAGAAACATTCGACCTGGCCACCAGTTTGACATCAGTAGCTTGGAATCCCTGTGGAACAATCCTTGCAGCATCATCGGGAAACGATTCTCAGATACGTCTCCTTGACATCAACAAGTATGAGCGAGGCGCAGGAATACCTATCACGAACCCGATATCTGGCGCGTCCTCCATTTCGGCCGTCGGATTCAACAGCCAACTGGTCTCTGCAAGCCTCATGTGGGCGACCTATGGGGGAGGTATAGTGTTCTATGACATACGGAGTGGAAAGACCCTTGCAGACCTCCATGGCGGCGGCAGAGCAGCAGCCCAGGGGGTATCCTTTAAGGGGTCGAGGCGAAACGTATCCGCACACTTCCTCGGGGACGGGTATCGCTACCTACTTTCTTCGGACGATCCATGTGAGCTGTATGACATCAGAGACGCATCTCGGCCGGTCTGTGTGTTCCCAGATATTAGGCAATGCGCAACGACCATGTGGAATGACACCATCATTGTTGGGCTTAATGCCGAACAGCGTCCAAAGGCCGTCGGGTGCTTCCTCAGCAGACCAGGACCGGCAACGATCCTAGACACCAAGTTCAACCTATCGCACTGCAGCGGCCACCCAACAGAGCCAATTTTCGCGTTTGTCTACGATAAGACAGTTCACATTTCTTATTGCGGCAGAGACGCGGGTCAAAGGTAGGCTTCTTAAAATGTCTACCGTTGCCGGCGCTCTCAGAGATATTAGGGCAGGATTAGGACACGCAAAGCTCATTGCTGTCTCAAAGACAAAGCCAGTAGAGGCAATTCTCGAGGCGTATGCGGCCGGCCAGCGTCTGTTTGGAGAGAACTATGTCCAGGAACTAGTGAAAAAGGCTGAGGCCGTGCAGGGCGTGGCAAGCGATATTGAGTGGCACTTTATTGGCCACCTACAAACTAATAAAGCACGAGACGTCGCCTTCATTCCAAATTGTGTTGTCCAGACAGTGGATTCTGATAGGCTTGCCAGGCGATTGAGCGAATTGCGACCAGATGAGCTGGGTCCGTTACGGGTGATGATACAGATTAACATTAGCGGTGAGCTCACAAAAAGCGGGTGCACCGTCGAAGATGCAATTGAATTGGCTCAGTTGATTAGTGCCCTTCCTCGACTTAGACTTATTGGACTCATGACCATAGGAGCCCCAGATGCCTCGGAATACTCCTTCAGAGCACTTGTGGACGCCCGCAATGTCATCGAGCAAGCCGTCAAGCTTGAGGAGAAGCTTGAGCTCTCCATGGGGATGAGTTCCGACTATCAATTGGCGGTGAAGATGGGCGCTGACTACGTCCGAGTTGGATCTGCCATCTTTGGCGAGCGCACTTATTCACAACAGAAGGGTCAACTTCAAAATTCGGATGAGTGAACTGGATTCTAACCCCGTTGCATCTGAAGTAACCCAAAGCTCCTTAGCCCCTGCAGAGGAACAGAGTCACTCGGAGGCTGCTGGTGAGACGTGCGAGCCTCAGTCTACTGACCCACAGTCAGAGCACGAGCAGTCAGCAGAGCCTCAGCCCGACGACGAGGCTCAGGGCCCTGAGACCGTTGCAGAGAGCGGCGAGCCACCAGAAGCTGCTAGTGGTTCTGGAAGCATCTCTGGCGCAATTGATGATGTAACAGAAGCCATGGAAGAAGAACAGGCCAGTAAGCTTCAGCCGCAAATGCAACTGACGAAGGATGAGATAGCATACGGACTGAGCTACTTCTCCCACCAGCACGGTTATACAAATCAGTTCAATGTAGTAACCCCAGACCTTTTCCAGAAGCGTATGCAGCCCATCTGCGAGCTGTCTCTCCATGGGTGCGAACACTTGCTCCGGGCACCCTTCACTGGTAGCATTAATGGCAGGGCCGTGGGAGGACAGACGCGGGGGGACCAGGGAGGTGCAGGGGCTCTGGGCAAACGGACTTGTTTGACACCCGCGCAAGTCAGCGAGATCATGAGCTACCGTGTCGGGCCCTCAGACGACAAAGACTTTGCTCTGGAGTCCTTCAAGATGCTGGGCGCAGCTTCCATTAAGGATACTGTGCCAATAGAAAAAGTGGCCGATTTACTTATATCTGCTTACCGCGACATCGAGACCCAGCTAGAAGAGGCCAAGGACTTTCAAAGCATTTGTGAATACTTGACAGACAAGAACACACAGCTTGAGAGAATTAAAGCCAAGACAGAAGGGCGAGAGGTAAAGAAAGTTGTGAGCAATGTACGGACAGCTCCAGACCCTACTCGCCCCAGAACACCGCCGCGACTCCGGACCCCTAGCGGCCTGAGCAGGAAAGCAGTTGTCGACCCTCGATGTCAGTACGCGATCCCTCTTCGCGAAGATATACTCTATGTCCTCAGGAAGTGTTGCATCGGGGAGGACAGTGATAAGATGGACTATCTCTCTTGGAGGGAAATATTCACGACGCTCCTTTCAATGAAGTTTGTTGACTATCGAGAAGAGATCACCCAGATGTCGCATTAGGCTTTTCTCTTTCGTTTGGAATCACGGTCTGCCTTCCTGGTGGTCGAGTCCACCAGCTTATCTAGCTTGCTCTGCGTATCCTCAATATTGGAGCGGGCATAGTCTAGGTGCTTTCCCATTCGTATCACGTCGTTAGCAAGCGTGCTGTCTAGTAAATTCTCAGTAGCGTCCTCGGCTGCCCGGGCCTTCTTCTCTAGCTCACGCCGTTTTCCACTTGAGACACGCCTGTAGTTCTCCATCTCATACTCGTCTAATTCACGATCAATGGTGGTCCGGCCATGTCCGGCTCGCTCCTCGGAGGGCCTTCCCTCGTAGTAGTCAAGAAGATCCAAAACAACTCCTTGCTTGACCAGTCTGCGAGTTGAGATGGCGGCGTCTCGCAGCTGTTGCGCAGACGGGCCATCTGGTCCTGCGTCCATGTCACGCTTCTTGCGGAACTTCGAGTTGGAGACCGCTTCTTTCTCTTCCTGAGATTGCCGCTGCTTACGCTCCACCATTTCATCAAGTGGCTCCTCGTGGCTGTTGCTTCGGTCCGAGTCTGATAGTAGGTCGTCGATGGCCGCCTCCCTCTCTATGGGGGCCCTGTGCACCGTGGCAGCCATGTCGTTGACAACGTTCTGTAGCATGGAGGCTATCTGGCGACTGAGCCTCTTCTCGAGAATAAGCGCTTTGTCATACAGGACTCTTGTTTCTATAGCTTCCGCGACACAGGGAGAGATCTTGTCGAGTAAAAGCGTCCCGGAGACCTTTTCCTCGGTAAATGCGGCCAGTGCATGAAGGTACTTGGCAAGAATGATGTTTTTTGCAGCCAGAACAGGGAGGCCTCCAACTGTGCGGGTCTCCTCCTTGAGCTTGGATTGGAGGACCCCGACTGCCTTGCAGACATCATCCATCTGGCTGGAAAGCCCCTGAAGCGCTGCGCGGAGCCGAGGGCCGTCTGCTGCAAGAAGCTCGTGCTCGCCCAGGGCCATTTTTTGTAACGATTTAAATGAGGGCGTCCTTGAGCAGGCGGGGCCGTGCCCGTGCACGCACCGCTCGGCCTCCCCCCGGGTCCCGGACCGGCCGGGAAAAGCACCCCCGGCGAGATTCGAACTCGCAACCTCTTGATTAGGAGTCAAGCGCGCTATCCATTGCGCCACGGGGGCGTGCCGGCGCGGAGGAGGACGCGATGGGCGTGAGAGAGCCCTGCGACTCCCCCTGCAAACGGGTGAGCGCCGCTCCTTTACTTCCTCCGGCACGCCGCCTGGATCAGCGCGACGACGGCCGGAGCCCCGCTGGCCTGCATCGCCGCGTGCAGCATACCCACGTCGAGCTCGTCGAACTCGGCCTCGAGCAGTGCCTTGACACACTCTGGCTGCCCCGCACGAACCGCGTATTGGAGCGCATTCCGTCCTCGTGCATCCCGCATTCCCTTCTCGTGGTTCAGCAAAAGCGTAACAACCGGAAGATGGCCCTTGAAGGCTGCGATCATCAGCGCGGTGGTACCTGTCGTCGAGGTCCGCCTGATGTCTTGCAGATGGGCGCGCGCAGCATCGCAGTCACCACGCTTCGCAGCCTGCATGAGATTAGAGAGGGCCTTCCCATAGCCCCAATTTGACAGTGCCTGCGAAGACTTCACAGGGCTATCACGAGGAGGAACGCTCCTGGCAGCGTGCCTAGTCTTCTTGGGTGACTGCAGCTCAGACGGGGCCCTCGAGGATGGTGCGGAAATCTTGACGCTTATCTTCTGCGAGGAGGTAGCTGAAGTGGTGGGCGCGGTCGTCTGCCGCATACACAAAAGAACAGGAACTGGAGATGAATAAGTAGACGCCAACGCGCCAGAGTTTGGGAGTTGAAGAGGGCTTCTATGAGATAGATGCGCGTATTCTTTGCTTTGGTGGATGGCACGCATGGCTTCATGCTCCATCACCGCGCTGGCTGAAAGACGGGCAGAGGCTGGGGCGAGGAGGCCTTCCACAAGAGCGCTGATCCCCTTGCTGTAGGGGGTTTTGCTGATGTCCGCCAGAATGGAGGCCGTGTATTGCTTGATCGCAGCGTTGAGGCCAGCACTCTCTACAGAGAGCAGCGGGGGCGGCACTCCTGTGCAGAGCTCGTAAACGATACATCCCAACGACCACATGTCAACGCATGGGCTAGAGATGCGATCTGCCCAAACTTCAGGGGAAAGATAGCAACGCTCAGGGGGAAGGGGACCACTGATGCGTGAGCCGTGGATTGACGATGAGGAGAAGTCGCCAAGCATGATAGTGGACCCGCCATGGATGTAAATAGTCTGTGGGCTAAGAGAGAGGCAGGCCAAGCGTACGGGAGCGTTTCCGATGGAGATCAGACCGGAGCTGAGGAAGGAAAGAACGGCGGCAATTTGGTAAGTGATGCGTAAAATCTGCTCTTCTGGAAGACGGTCACCCAAGACAGTCCTGTGGCGGATATAGGACGCAAGAGTAGTGGCGCCCGTGATATCAAGCTCTGCAACAAGCGAGCTGGGAGTAGTCTTGACAATGGTGCACCCAACCAGGCCAGGGCTTGAGAGCTTGGAAAGCAGAGAATAGGCGGCCAAGATGCGCTGAGCGCCAGACTTAGGCATGCTAGAGAAGTCCACCTCCCGTATGAGAAGATCGCGCCTCTGGTCATCAGTAGCTGCATAAACCTTCTCAAAGAAGTCGCAGGAAACCAGAGACTTGCGCCTGACGCGGCCCCCTGTTGTGTCAACAGCCATCCACAGACCCGGCGCCAAAACCCGAAAAGCGAAATTAAAATAATCTGCCCGATGATCAGCAGTCCTTTGGTTCGGCCCGCGACGCTTCCAGACCCTTATGTGGTCGACAAGCGCGTCGCCACTGGCGTGGTAGGCACCGTGTACAGAGCTCACAACTCTGAGACCCAGGCCCCAGTCATTGTGAAGAAGGTTAGCTATCTAGGGATCCGGCTGAATGACACGCAGGCAATTTTGGACGATGTAGAGGCGCTTTCGCAACTCTCGTCTCCGTACCTGACCCACCTCGAGTCGGTGATTCATGATTCGCGCCACCGTCTTTACTACTTGATCTCCGAGGTCTGCGTCTCGAACCTGCAGCTTCTTATTAGCACACACATCAAGGAGAACCGCTTCCTTGCAGAGGAGCGCATCTGGAGCCTTCTGGAGCAGGCTCTTAAGGCGCTTGACTACCTGCATACGGCGGAGAAGAGAATCGTCTTCAAGGACGGCCGCGAGCTCAAGTACCGCGAGGTCTGCCACGGGAATCTCAAGCCTTCGAACGTTATGATCAGCGAGACAGGCGTCGTCAAGCTCGGCGATTTCTCCATCAACAAGGCAATCAGCCAGCTTTTCATGGACAAGGCAAGCCACCAAAGTGTCCAGTACATGGCTCCGGAGCTCTTCGATAGCGACGGTTCGCGTCCCGAGTACAGCCCCGCCTCGGACATCTGGTCTCTTGGTGCGATTATCTACTCTGTTGCCATGTTGCGCGCGCCCTTTGTAGCTCCTACCAAGGACGACACCATCAAGAAGATCTGCACTGGCACCTATTTACCTATCATCAATTACTCGACCGATCTGCAGAATGTCGTGGCACGGATGATGGACTTGTCGCCCGCAAACCGCCCCACAGCAGCTTCTCTTCTCACCCATCCGAAGATCGATAAAGCTACAGAGAGGTTCATGTCGTTCTTAACAGCGTCCCTTCCAACTTTCGACACCCACGAGGAAAGACACGATGAGAAACCCGACACGATTCTTCTGTCCATCAAGAACATGGTCTCAGAGGAGGAGAGCGTGGAAAGACTCCAGGACGAGCTGGATCCGCCAAAGGATAGGTTCCTTGACGCACTTCTCACTCGCAAGGCTGAGAAGCCCGTCACAGACTCCGCCATCTTTGTGCCTCCTTCTGTAGATCAAAAGAAGATAGAACTCTCGCAAGAGGGTGACACACCACTAATTGCGGCGGCGCGCGCAGGCGACCTCAACGGCTGCAAGCAAAACCTGAGTCAAGTGACGAAACACAATAGGGCCGGGCTCACCGCGCTCATGGCAGCAGCAGCAAATGGCCACCTCGAGTGTGTCAAGCTTCTTCTCGAGTATGAGAAGGGGATCCGGATGCGCACAACCAAGTGGGACTTCGGGTTTAGTGCTCTCTCTTGGGCTGCGATGAATGGACACGTAGACTGCGTGAGGATCCTCATCCCGGCAGAGGCTCAGCTGGTCACAGAGCGCAATGTCACGGCTCTCATGTATACTTCGTGGTGGAATCAGCCTGCGTGTGCGGCTCTCCTCATAGAACACGAGGCCAAGCTTTGCGACATCGATGGACGCACAGCCCTCATGATGGCTGCGGAGCGTAATCACGTCGACTGCGTTCTGCAGCTCAAGGAGAAGGAGCTCAAGATCACGATGAAGAGCGGATACTGGGGTGTCGGGTTCAGCGCTCTGTCGTGGGCCACCATACGGGGCCACCATGAGGCGGCTGCCGTTCTCCAGGAGGAGATTGGAATCTATGACGTGAACGGGATCAGTACGCTCATGTATGCGGCTTGGAATGGAAGTGTCGAGATCGCGAAGCTGTGCCTTTCCGCCGAGGTTGGGCGCAATGACGTGTTCGGGAGAACTGCTCTCATGGTGGCTGCAGAACGCAACAATATCGATGTCGCAATGCTCGTCGTGGATAGAGAAGCCGGACTGACGTCCTCGGATGGGCGCACCGCGCTCATGAAGGCCGCAGAAATGGACGCGGTGGATGTTGCAAAGCTTCTTCTCAGCAAGGAGGCCACAATGCGCTGCAAATCTTATTCCTGCTCCAACTGGGAGTACACTAACGTCACGGCCCTTATGATCGCTGCCTTCAAGGGAAGCGCGAATGTCTGCAATCTCCTTGTCCAGGAGGAGGCCGGCCTGAAGGACAACTCCGGGTGCACCGCGCTAATGGCTGCTGCTCATTGTGGCCACGAAGAGGTCTGCCGCATCCTTCTTCCAAGGGAGGGCGGGATGGCCAACAACTCAAAGAGCACCGCGCTCATGGCCGCAGCTAGTAAGAACTACTTTAGGTGTGTCGAGATATTGCTCGAGAAGGAGGCTGGGATGAGCGTGAACGCCTCCACCAGCGCGCTTACAATGGCAGCCCGCTGCAACGGAGTCGATAGCATCCGCTTGTTGGGGCCTCGTGAGGGCAAGGCGTTCGGAAAGGCTGCTCGCGCAAACACGATCAACAACGACGTCAAGGCGCTAATAAAGACCTACATGAAGTAACTTGTAAATAATCTGATTGATTTACACCCGCCTGACTATTTAGCCTCGAAGACACTCAGGTGGTTTTTGACTTCGTTTCTGTCTTCTTCGCGAACGAAGTTGTCCATAAGGTCCAGAGCCGTGTTGTTGTGCTTTGTTCTGAGCCCACGCTCCTTGTTTCCCAAGACGTCTATAGCATCTAGGCTGCAAACGATGACGGCATTCATAAGAGACGTCCAGCCCTCGATGTCCTGGAGTCCACCTTCACGCGCCAGTAGGAGCTTTATGCACTCCAGATGACTGTTTGCCGCTGCTAGCATGAGAGCTGTGCGCCCAACTTTGGTTACAAGGCCAGATTCAGCGTCCATCAGTAATCTGACACACTCGGGGCTGTTCCGCTGAACAGCAAACATCATCGCGGTATACCCTTCGAAATCAGGAGAGACGCTCTGCATGCCTGCCTCGTAGGGAGCAAGCTCCTTCACGATGTTAACGAAGCCCAGCCTCGCAGCAAGCATCAACGCTGTTACTCCCTCGTTATTGTAAGATCTGGCCTGGGTCTCCACAAAGCGTTTGGCAACGTACCAATTGTTGCGCTTGACATGCCGCATGAGAGTCGTGTTTCCGTCCTTGTCTGGCTCCACAGAAAGATCTGTCTGGCGCGGAGACTGCGATCTTTGATCGGGAGCGCCTCCACTTTCCTGGTTGACGACCTGGGGCTCATGCGAAGCGTTAGGTATCCCATGCCTTGTCTTACTCTTTTGGACTTGTGGGAGAGACAGTAGATAGTCTAAGGAGGGGCGTTCATCTATCTGCGGATTCAGGAGATCCTCGATGAGGGTAGTCAGCTCCTCAGATACACCGCAAATGGGAGTGTATTCACGGACCTTCATAGATTGAAGAAGATTCTCAGCCGTGTGGAGGGAAAACGGCTTCCGCAGCATCACCAAAGTATAGATAACAACGCCAAGTGAGTACAAGTCTGATCGCACGTCAGGGATAAAACTATCAAACAGCTCTGGAGCACACATGCTCTTTTGGAAGACGTCGCCCGAGAGCATGCAGGGATGAAGAGCTTGGTCTAAGCACGGAAGCCCAAGGAAGACGAGGAACTCGGCAGAAGGATCGTCTGTGCCTCTTGTGTCTGTCACGAAGATGTTTGTGATTGAAATGCTCATGTGTGCTCCTAGCGCCTCTTGTTGGCGCGAGAGGGTCTTTATCGCCTGGACCACCTGAGATACAACCGCCCAGAGATAATCTTCGGGGAGCTTTTCAGACGCCTCGACAAGAACAGAGAGGGGGACCAGCTTATTAATGTTCTGCAGAATGTAGAGCTGGGAAGAGGACTCATCCCAGACAATCTCACTGATGGGCAGAAAGCCCTCCAGAGAGACGCCAGACAGATCTTGGGCTGTTCTTCGGATCTCGGTCATAATGGCGTCCTGGAGGGAACCAAGTTTGAAGGCGTGGACGGCAACTCGGTCATCACCATCCACCGCTGCCAGAAGGAGCTCCGTCTTAATCGAGTTCTCGGACAGGACCGTTTCGATGGAGTATCTGCTCCCTAGCTCAGACCCTAACATTAACTTTTTATGCTTTTGGGGCGGAACCGATATCCGACAGAAGAGTGAATCATTTACTTGGGGTCCCCATGACATGGCTGAAGACAGTCAGAGAAAAGTCTTGCGCAAAGCACTGTCCACGGAGCTTGTCGGCCAGTATCTCACAAGGACGAGACACGTTTGACGTGGTAGCGAGCTTGAGAGCGCTCTGTAGGTGTTGCAGCGTCTCCAGGGGGGTACGATCGGCATACATTTCAAAGTCGCTGGGCCTCTCTACGGTATGTGTGGCCCGGTCATCCGCTTTGGACTCCTCGTCTATTGTGAGCCCGTGGCCGGTGCCACAGAGAATCGTGACCCAGTCGGTGCTAGCAAGCTTGCTGAGCATGACGCGTTCGTACCCCAACATGCTAAAGGTGAGGGGCATGGCATAGAACTGCTTGTCTAGCCCCCGAAGAAGTGAGGTGGGGTTCTTAGGGCGCATAAATCCTTTGTCAGAGGTAATGACACGTGTATCTGTGCTGCTACCGAAGGAAATTCCAAATGAGAGACCCATGCTTGCGCCGGGAATGAGCCTGAACGCCTCGATAACGAGCTTGCCGGATGTACTATTCATCGGATCCAGAACGATGGCAATGGAGCGATAGTCGAGCCGCTCAAAAGATTTGTGTGTGTTCTGATCGATGTGGCTAAGCCACGCAAAGTAGCCCGGATGCGAGTGGTACCAGCCCACGCAATTCTCCGGTACATTAACCTTTTTCAGCATCTCCATCATTTCTGCCTGGAAAACTTCATCCACAGAGTCTACAGAGTCTGCCTGGCCCACCTGAGGCATGGAAAAGCAGTCGGACACGTAGACTGTGTATTTGTCAACAAAGGTGCCCAGAAGAAGACCCATCACCTCAATGGGAATCCCCTGCTTGCAGTGGCGGAGCATCTTAATGAGGGCAACGTGAGAGACAATGACGCTTTCCGCGTGGTCCAGACTGGGGTTTTGCTTTGCTCGCTGCATCACCCCCATGGGCACCCTGCCTGAAAACATTTTTATGACCGTCTCCAGCATTGTCGACCGGTGCATTGGCCTCTTTGAGGACGACCCGCTACAGGGCCTGGGCCTCTCACACCAGACTGCCGGGCCAGGTTCCACCGCTCGAGCTGTAGACTTGCTGGAGATACGGAAAACTCCGGGGCTCCTCCTAACAGATGACCAGATCCGGGCAGCAGTACGCGTCAAAAGACGCTGCTCCGTGGCAGGATGTAGCAGAATCACAATGCCATTGGCGACTGTGTGCAAGTATCACCTGGCGGGATCTGGTGCCGCAGTGTTTGGCTCCTGCGGCTATCCTGGGTGCACGGCGCCAGTGGCTAACATGAAGATTCTCAGCATGGATCAGGACGCCCTGTGCCCCATCCATGCTGGCGCACCCTTGCTACAGAACAGCGACGAGCGTCAACAGAATGCGAACAGATTCTTCCAGAAGCAGCCTGGCTCAAGCAGTTGCCAGCTCGATACCCTCATCATGGGCACCTGTGACGAGCTGGTGAGGCACTATGCGAGAGACCGGGACCTGTTTTCTGTCTTTGGCCACCCATCCGAAGCTCCAGAAGTAAGTATCTGCTGCAACGAAATGGCAACCCGAGTGGTTCCGATCAATGGAGAGCATGCTACTGCGTGCGTGGAGAGCATGGTTAACCAGATCCAGCACCTCTGCGCAGGGCTCCAGTTGGAAGAGTAGGCTTATCGACACTGGCCCGCATCTTGGGCTTCTTCCGCCTTCTTCCTTATCTTCTTGTGATTCTTCTCTAGCATCACTACGACGGTCGGCATCTATCTGCGCACTCGCTATGCGAGAGACGACGTGCCTTGTCCACAGACGTAAATACACACTGCAGAGACCATTCTATTTCGTATCTAGCACAGAACACATGTGCCGAGGACATCGGTTTGCATGTACTGGCGGGCTGGTGTCTTTTGTATCATTCCCATAGACATCCCCCATAGGAAGAGTCTGATGAGATACATTCTATTAGTCGTAAGCGTTGGTGATGCAAGGTCTTCCAGAGGCGTCTTTAACTATGCCTTTTTCGGATAGGCTTTTCATGGAGTGAGTAGATCGGTTCCTTCAGGCAGCAGTCCACGAGCGCAGGCGGAACAGTGGCGGTGGATTCCAGAAGAGCCTTGTCACATTTGGAGCTATGGGTCGTAGAAAGACTTACATCATCATAGATTGGTATAGTAAAAAATCGATTCACTCTACCCACCAGTTGTTTCCAGTGCTGTGCTGCTGGGCTTTTTGCCCACCATGAAGGAAGGCCAAAAAGCGAGGTATCACTAGTGGACTAGATGTCTGCGAGAAGGCCCTAATCCTAGACAGACCGACGTGCACACTCAGCCTGAGTACACCTCTGTGGAACAACTGAGGGACGCAAAAGACTCCTGGTATACAAATGAAGGGAGATCCCTGATGATATCATCAGCGACCAATCCTCGTCTCCGAACACGACCACAGGAGCGGGGTTTACTCGTGGGATTTCTGGGTGCCCCTACAGGTAATCCCAACAGCACAGCGCTTCTTCCCGTCCAGGCAGCTCTTGTGAAGAGCATCGGTCCAGTTTCATAGCAGTGGACGTATTCACTATCTGAGCGGACCATTCGTGGGGTGATGGCTACTGTCGCAAGTACCGGTGATGTGCGAGGGGCCGTTCTTGAGATGTCACAACGCCCATTCTCTCCTTGGTACCTAGAGACGCCACACACAGGAGAGGCCGCTAGGACACCAGAGATCCGCTACACCGGGGCATGCCTGTGGGGTGCACATTATCCTCACTCACCGTGTAACTACGTCGCCTGGTGTTGCGTGCTCTATGGGCTGCCGGCAATGTTCGGGAAAATCATCTTCGGAATCGCCATCCTGCAAGTGGTATGGGCTGCGGCAGAAACATGCACAGAGGCTACCAGTGACTCACAGTCAGGAAAATGCAAACAAAATATGTGCAATGTCTGGATTGGGGGCTCAAACTTCTGCTCCCAGTGCTCGACAGCAGCAGAGCATCTTGTCAATGGAAAGTGCATAACTACAGGCGAGGATGCTGAAGGAGCATGTACAACAAAGAATGATGGCACATGTACATCTTGTAAAGCCGGCTTCTTCCTGCACAGGGGAGGGTGCTACGAGATGGGAAGCGATATCGGGCTCCTTGTGTGCAACGATAGAACTGCCACGGCTGATAAGGATGGAATATGCATAGCTTGCCACGACGGGTACTTCAAGAATCCTGCATCTGACGCTGATAAAACGAAGGAGTCCTGTATTGCATGCAACAACACGGCCGGTGTGGATCATAATAAGGGGGTTCAGAACTGTGCGACGTGCGACGCCCCGAAAACTCCCGGACAAAGCAGTGCAGAACAGACGGCCACATGTAAAAGCTGTGTGGACGGATACTATGGCACTACAAGCTGTCAGCAGTGCCATGCAGATTGTAGAACGTGCACCGGCAACGGTGAGGATAAATGCACCTCCTGCAAGGATACTGGTAAGCAATACTTCAAAGAAGGGGCCAATAGCGACGGGACAGGCACGTGTGTTGACGAAAACGGATGTGGTAACACACACTTCCCAATAGCAGAGGACAAAAAGTGCCATCTCTGCGGTAGTGTCAGTGAGGGCGGTGTGGCCGACTGCAAGACGTGCTCAAAGACTGGAGATTCCGTTAAGTGTCTTACCTGCGAGGGTACTAAAAAACCCAATGAAGCCGGAACAGGCTGCTTTGTGTGTCCCATGGAGCATTGCGAAAAGTGCAGTAAGGACAACGTCTGCGAAGCTTGCGGATCAGAAAAGAAGCTGAGCCCCTTGGGAGACGCGTGCTTAGATGCCTGTCCCGCGGGAACTCGCACTGACGCTAACGTTTGTAATCTGTGCCACGAATCGTGTGCAAGCTGTAGCACTAACGCAGAAGCGTCGTGCACGGCCTGCTATCCAGGGTATGTGTTGAATCGGTCATCTGATGACACAGGAACGTGCATAAAAGAGTGCACGGGAGACTTTATGGCCCACTGCAAGGCCGACGGCTGCTCACTGAACGTCGGAGGCTCGAAGTACTGCGATCAGTGCGAGGAGGGGTACGCCCCAGTCGACGGCGTTTGCACATCCATACCTGCAACAGCGAGAGATGCCTCCGGATGTAAGGCAAGTGGCGGGAAATGCACTGAGTGTGGGGCAAACTACGCTCTGTTATCGGGCGGATGCTACAACACACAGAAGCTTCCTGGTAGCTCTGTGTGTACGGCTGCACAGAATAAGGGACAATGCCAAACGTGTGCCAACGGACAGACATATGCTGATAAGAATTGTCCGACATGCACTGAAGGGTGTGTGAAGTGTGCGGGTAGTAAGGAAACCTGCACAGATTGCTTAGCAGGGTACTACAAAACCATTGACAATAAATGCGTGAAGTGCACAGCTAGTAGTGGAGATAACAACCAAATCACTGGTGTAGAAAACTGCATCAGCTGTGCCCCGCCAGCTGGTGGTAGCGGCCCTGTCACCTGTTACGTAACGCAACAAAAGGCTGACGATGGCACCGGCGGAGATACTGGAGGAGACAGCACGAACAGGAGCGGCCTCTCCACGGGTGCCATTGCAGGCATCTCCGTCGCTGTCGTCGCTGTCGTGGGGGGCCTCGTGGGCTTCCTCTGCTGGTGGTTCGTGTGCAGGGGGAAGGCGTGACTTAGGTAGTGAATGCTCTATAGTGTGTGATAATAGGTGATAGTGTGTGATAGTGTGATGATAGTATGATAGTGGAGTAAGATATGCACAGCAGCCAAGGATGGAGTGTGCACTGCTTGTAACACAGCTAACCAGTACATATTCCAGAACAAGGCAGAGAGGGTGACTCCTGGTGGGGAGTGCATACTCTGTCATGATGCCACAGGAGCAGATGGATATACGGGGGTGGCTAACTGCGCACAGTGTCAGGCACCACAGAAAGCAGGAGCGGCCACGTGTACAGAGTGTCAAGCAGGGTACGTTAAGGATAGCGCTTCTAATACATGTAAGAAGTGCGGAGAGGGCTGCTTCGAGTGCTCAGAGAGTAATCAGCAATCGTGTACCGCCTGCTTTGAGGGGAAGTACCTGAATACTAACACTTGTGTAGAGGCTAGTGGATGTGGTGCTGGTAACTATGCAGACCCGACAACAGGCCAATGCAAGGCATGTGGAATAGCTGACTGTGCCACCTGTGAGTACAATGCAACTATTAGTCAACTACAGTGTAAGACCTGCAGTACTAGTAGCAACAAGATGGTGAAGACGGCGGCAGATGGGACGACAGAGTGCGTCGATGCAAATGGGTGCGCTCAAGATGGCGTTGAAGGAACACACTTTTTAAGTGAAGGAAATAAGAAGTGTATCCCCTGTGGCGATGATAGCGACAAGACTAGCGGTAATACAGGTGTTCCTGGCTGCAAGACCTGTACCAAGACAGGAAGTAACAATCCAACCTGCTCAGCCTGTCTCGATGGATATTACAATAGCGCAACTGGTGGTAGTGGTACCGCTACGTGCACAGCCTGTCATGCCAACTGTGCTACATGCTCTGCTGCAGGCAATAATCAGTGCACTAAGTGCAAGCCAGGGTACTTCCTGAAACAACCCGGCTCTACTGGTGAGTGTGTTGCTTGCGACAGTACAACAGATGGTGGTCGCGAAGGCTGCAGTGCATGCTCTAACACTGGTGGATTCAAGTGCACTGAATGTAAGCCTAACTACAGAAAAGAAGGAACTTCAGACAACTATACATGTGTGAAGACATGTGAAGACCCCACGGCTTGTGGTGGGACCTCTGGCGCCTGTGATGCCATAGTAATAGATGTTGATGGCACCACAAAGCATTACTGTTCTTACTGTGGAAATCAAGGAGATGTACCAATCAATGGAAAGTGCACTAGTACTAAAGATGGAAATGATGGTTGTACCAATGGTGTCTGTACATCATGTACTGCTGCTAACTACTTCCTCTATATGGGAGGGTGCTATGATGCGTCGAAGGCTCCCGGTAGTCACATATGCAAGACAGCTGAAGGTGGCAAGTGCACAGCTGTTAATGAGAATAATAGGTACTTCATAGTCCCAGAAGCAAAGGCTACTGATCAGTCTGTGTTGGCTTGTAGTAACCCCCTAGGCACACTAGTAGGCACTGATAGTGCTGCTAAGGCATATGTGGGGGTACTCAACTGTTCACAGTGTAAGGCCCCAGCAGCTCTGACTGAGGCTGGTATGACTGCTGCTGTGTGTACAGCGTGTACCAACAACAACAAGCCCAACCTGGCTGGGAGCGGGTGCTTCGCATGTACCGTTGACGGATGCTCGCACTGTGGAGCAGGCGATAAGTGCGAGGCCTGTACCAGTAAAGACCAGAGGCCGAACACAGACGGAACGAAGTGCATCGCCTGCAATATCGACGGGTGCGTCAGGTGCAGCGAGGAGAACAAGTGCGGCCAGTGCAGTGATGGGTACAGACTAGAGGGTGGCAGGTGCGTGTCCTCTGGCGCCAACAGGAGCGGGCTCTCCGCGGGGGCCATCGCGGGGATCTCCGTGGCTGTGGTCGCTGTCGTGGGGGGCCTCGTGGGCTTCCTCTGCTGGTGGTTCGTGTGCAGGGGGAAGGCGTGACTTGGGTAGTGAATGCTGTACAATGGGTGATAGTGTGTGATAGTGTGATAGTGGAGTGTGATATGCACAAAGGCCAGTAGTGGAGTGTGCACTGCTTGTAAGGCAGATAACGGCCTGTTCAAGAACCCGGCTGCAACACCAGAGAAGGGTAGTGAGTGCATACTGTGCTCTGATACGACAGATAGAAACGGGGTCATGGGAGTCGCTGGATGCTCAGAATGCTCCCACACGGGCACTAGCGGACCGGCCACGTGTACAGAGTGTCAAGCAGGGTTCGTTACGAAGGACAGTGCATGTGTGAAGTGCGGAGACGGCTGCTCTGCTTGCTCAGCTGATACTCCGACTCAGTGTACCGCCTGCGTTGAGGGGAAGTTCCTGAAGGATGGTAACACTTGTGTAGAGGCTACTGAATGTGGTGCTGATAAGTACGCAGACAAGAAGACCTGGACCTGCAAGGCATGTGATCCCGACATAGCTGGGTGCACCGCATGTGAATATAATGATGCCACGGGGAAGCCAAGGTGCACTAACTGCGGGACCAATAAGACCCCCAGGACGACCCTTGATGGGACCTCGACCTGTGTGACAAAAGACTACGCCGGGTGTCAAGGAGCTGATAACGGTCTCTTTATGACCGAAGACAACGTGTGTCGTTTGTGCAGTGATCCCGCAGCGTCGGATTCAGAACCAAAGAACAAAGGCATTGCCGGCTGCAAGACATGTACTAAGCAGCAAAGTCAGAAACCAGAATGCATAGAATGCCTCGAAGGGTATATCAAAGAAGGAAATGGCCCTGCCGCCACGTGTGAGGCCTGTGGTGCTAACTGTGCCACATGTTCTGAAAAAGCTGACAAGACCAAATGCCAAACCTGCAAGACCGGGTTCTTCCTGAAGGTCAGTAGCACTCCTGGAGAATGCTTCGCCTGCGATGACACAAACAATGGGGGCATCGAGGGGTGCTCCCAATGCACAATGGAGGCCAGTACTTTCAAGTGTACTGACTGTAAGGTGAACTATCGCAAGCAGAGTGGTACCAGTCCTGTTACATGTACAAAGGTATGTGAAGATGATACTGCCTGTGGGGGTACCTCTGGTGCTTGTGATGCCATGATAATAGATGATCAGGGCACCACAAAGCACTACTGTTCATACTGTGGGGATAGCAGTAAGTATCCTATAGATGGTCTCTGTGCTACTGATAAGAAAGGCAATACTGCTTGCACTAGTCATACCTGTCCCTCTTGTGCTGCTAACTACTTCCTCTATATGAACGGCTGTTATAGTGTATCAGCTCAACCTGGCAACTACATGTGCAAGAAAGCAGATAATAATGGGATATGCACAGAGGCGGCCAACAATAAGTACTTCATAGTCCCAGGGGCATCCAATCAGAATCAGTCTGTACTAGCATGTGGTAACCCCCTAGGCACACTAGTAGATACTAAGGCATACGTGGGGGTCGAGGGCTGCTCCCAGTGTACAGCCCCAGTAGCTCTGACTGAGGCTGGTATGGCTGCCGCTACATGCACCTCCTGTGACAGTGATAAGAAGCCCAACAAGGGTGGTAGTGGGTGTGTGACATGCTCTGTGGGTGATTGCAAGAGCTGTGTGGTGGACAATATATGTGGGGAGTGTGTTGATGGATTCTACTTTAAAGCTGGCGATGCACCCAGCTGTGTTAGCGCAGAGGCGTGTACTAATGAGGAGGGCTTCTTCATCGACGCTACCGAGAAGAAGTGCACCGCGTGTGCAGATGATAATTGCGCTGTGTGCGTGGCCAAGGAGCAACAGAAGTGCAGCCTGTGTAAAACGTCTGGGACCAAGAAGTACCTGAAGAAGGATGGCGAGTCCACAACCGGCACGTGCGTTGACACAGCTGGTTGTCCGGCAACCCACTACGTTGATGAAGAAGCAAAGGAGTGCAATACATGTGTGTCGGCTGGAACAACTGACTGCACCACTTGTGAGAAAGGCGCCAACGGAGTGGTTTGTAAGACGTGTACGACTGATACGAAGACCATCTTTGGTCTCAACAGAAAGTCGTGCGTTGCTAGTTGCCCTGCTAACTCTACCCCCAAGGCCACCGGACAGGATAGCCAAGTGTGCGAGTGCAACGAAGGACTCCAACCTAATACTGAATCGACTGAATGCCAACCAATCAGTAACTGTAACACAGAGCACTGTTTGGAGTGCACCAGTGAAGGTGCCGATAAGGAGGTCTGTACAAAGTGTCTGTCTGAGTACTACCTCACCCCAACCAGTCAATGCGTATCTGACTGCACGACCTCAAGGGCTACTACGGAAATGACACTGACAGAAAGTGCAAGAAGTGCAACGATGCGTGCGTAGAGTGCAAGGGTGAGGGCGCTGATAAGTGTACGGCTTGTCCTGCTGGGAGGATGCTTCAGTATACAGATGCTGATACTCCAGAGTAGGGTAGGGTAGGGTAGGGAGGGTAGGGTAGGGTAGGTAGGGTAGGGTAGGGTAGGGTAGGGGTAGGGTAGGGTAGGGTAGGGTAGGGTAGGGTAGGGTAGGTAGGGTAGGGTAGGGTAGGGTAGGTAGGGTAGGGTAGGGTAGGGTAGGGTAGGGTAGGGTAGGGTAGGTAGGGTAGGGTAGGGTAGGGTAGGGTAGGGTAGGGGGTAGGGTAGGGTAGGGTAGGGTAGGGTAGGGTAGGGTAGGGTAGGGGTAGGGTAGGGTAGGGTAGGGTAGGGTAGGGTAGGGTAGGGTAGGGTAGGGGTAGGGTAGGGTAGGGTAGGGTAGGGTAGGGTAGGGTAGGGTAGGGTAGGGTAGGGTAGGGTAGGGTAGGGTAGGGTAGGGTAGGGTAGGGTAGGGGTAGGGTAGGGTAGGGTAGGGTAGGGTAGGGTAGGGGTAGGGTAGGGTAGGGTAGGGTAGGGTAGGGGTAGGGTAGGGTAGGGGGTAGGGTAGGGTAGGGTAGGGGGGGGGTAGGGTAGGGTAGGGTAGGGTAGGGTAGGGTAGGGTAGGGGTAGGGTAGGGTAGGGTAGGGTAGGGTAGGGTAGGGTAGGGGGGTAGGGTAGGG